>NC_086451.1:452912883-453512883 GCF_028390025.1 Pseudophryne corroboree
CGGTTTCCCGATAAATGATCTAATTTGCGATAACTTAGGGGCTAAATCAGACCACAGCGGGGGATCAGGTCTGAACTGCGCATGCGCCGCAGTGCGCATGTGCATGCCAGAGATACGATCCGCATCTCAGCCCAGCGAACGTCTCTGTCTGATTGACAGACAGAGGCGTTCACTGGGCGGGAGGGGGCGGGCCGGAAGCGTTCGGCTGTCATTTTGGAGGGACAGTCTGGGCAATGCAGGCGTGCCCGGATCCTTGCGCGGGGCAGGCCGCGGCGGCTGCCTGACGTCACACGCAGCCGCTGCTACCCGTGATGTGGCAAAAAGTCGCCTACCAGCACAACACTGCTGCGCAGGTAGGGACTTACTCGCCAGGTGCGCTAGCATCGCCGCCACGCGATGCTATCGCACCTGTGCGGAGGTGGGAGGGCCAGACATGCGGGGCGGACTAGCCCTGTGCTGGGCGTCCCCTCACATGTCGGGGTGGCTGATCGTAGCGGTTACGATCAGGTCTGAATTAGGCCCTTAGTATCCAATTAGCTGCGAGAAGATATCGGTGATAAGTCTCTATAGGATTTATCACAGATTTCTCTTCACCATCTCTGAGCAGGGGATACCTAGTGCAAAATCCCTGTTTTAAGGTAAAAATATGGGGATTTGGTTCAGAACCCCTGGGACACCCCTCTGAATGACTAATTAGGCACTTAGATGTTTTTAATTATTTTTAATTAGCCAATAATTACATGTTGTTTTTTTTTGGGGGGGGGGGTCAAAAAATGTGAAGTGTTGGAAATTGGGGTACAGTGTATGGCGCAGGTATATTGGGGGGCCTTATGAGTGGGACAAGTGTTTTTAGACTTGCAGGTGGGAGTATAATCAGTCTGTTTCCAATTTTTTTTAACAGTCCCTAAAATGTCCCAAATTCATACTTCTACCCATTTTTATGTAACCCAAATTTAATGAGAGCACTTATTTTGCGGAAAAAAATTTGCTTTCTATAATTTCATCACATTTAAAAAAAAAATGCATATAACAGCCATTTGACCTAATGTAATTACATATGGCCACTAATAGACTTCTATAATGTTTTCCTATATTAGTTTGGCTTTTTGGGGGGGTACAGGCAGATTTCCTCATTTTCTCCTATACTAACCTCAGCTTTTGCCGGCTAGAATTATCGAGCGAATCCCGTTATCACCATTTTGGAATGGTATAGGTGCAAAAAAATGGGAAGACGCAGCCTGCGATAAGCTGAGTTTGTGGGAGATAGGTGCGATAACTTACCCACGACCGTAGATCTCGTCATCGCGGCTAAGTGGATGTCCCCCTTTGTTTTATTTGTAATTATGTATACATATTTATTGAGTAGGATAACTTATGGGGCAGTCTCTGCATGTCCTATCTGTTTCTACGCTTCAAGATAGCATATGTATGTTACAGTAAAGTGATAATATTTAGTAATTACTGGTAACTTTCAGACTGACAGTACTAAACCAAGCATCCAGGTGCTGCCCCCAACAAGTGGTGCCCCTAGGCATGTGCCTAATAGGACATTCACCACTGGCTGCAGTCTGCGGCGTGCTGCATTTGCCAAGTACATGAGACACGTGTTCCTACTCCACTGGGCAATTGTGTAACTCCTGCCACCCCTCCCCTCGTCACAAACTGTGCCGCCAATCCCCCCATTCTTTGCCACATAAGTCCGCCCCCCCCCCCCATCACTCTCTTCTTGTCACATCAACCTTTTCCTCCATTGATACTGTACATGTACACCTCCCCCATGATGTGGTCCATAGATGGATGGATTAATATTGTAGATTTGGCTATAGAACCTAATTCAGACCTGATCGCTAGCAGGCGATTTTTGCAGCCCTGCGATCAGATAGTCACCGCCTACCGGGGGAGTGTATTTTCGCTGTGCAAGTGTGCGATCACATGTGTAGCAGAGCTGTACAAACAGATCTTGTGCAGTCTCTGCGCAGCCCAGGACTTACTCAGCCGCTGCGATCACTTCAGCCTGTCCGGGGCAGGAATTGACGTCAGACACCCGCCCTGCAAACGCTTGGACACGCCTGCGTTTTTCCAACCCCTCCCTGAAAACGGTCAGTTGCCACCCACAAATGCCCTCCTCCTATCAATCTCCTTGCGAATGCCCGTGCGAATGGATTCTTCGCCCAAACCCATGACAGAGCAATTAACCATTTTGTACTTGTGCGACACGCCTGCGCATTGCGGTGCATACGCAGTTCTGACCTGATCGCAGCGGTGCAAAAACGCTAGCGAGCGATCAGGTCTGAATTAGGCCCAGAATATCTCCTCATGTGCAGCCTGACAAAAGTAACACTAATAATAATTAGACAGGCCACACATTCAGGCACTGAAAGGGCAGTCAGGTACAGGGGGTCATTCCGACCCGTTCGCACGCAGCTGTTCTTCGCAGCGGTGCGAACGGGTCTGGAATGCACATGCGCGGTGTGCGCATTGCGCATGAGCGGCGTGGGCAACGACGCTGACAGAAAAAAACGGTCGCAGCGTTGACCGCAAGAAGATGGACAGCAAGAGGGCGTTCCGGGGCGTCAACTTACCATTTGCTGCTATTTTCGGGGAGTGGTAAGTAAAACGCAGACGTGTCCAGGTGAACGGAGGGCGGAGGTGTGACGTCAAAGCCGGCCCCATCATCGCTGGATCCGTCAGACAGGGTAAGTATGTCCAGGGCTGATCTTGTTTTGAGTGAAACTGTTTTAGCATAGCAGGGCTGCACAAGCGTTTGCAGCCCTGCTATGCTAAAATACACTCCTCCATAGGCGGAGATTAGTTGATCGCACCAGCAGCAAAAAGTTGCTTGGTGCGATCAACTCGGAATGACCCCCCATAGTTCTGCTGTCAGATTCTGTGATTCTATGTAAGCGTTACACTTTTTAATGAAATCTTTTTCTCTTTGCAGTCTCCAGGCCCCTCTGTCTACCCCATGGCGGTCACTCCCGTGGGCTCTGCCACCTGGCGAGATGCTTCTTATAAGACTGTGCGTTTGGCACACAATCTCAGGTTATCCCCCATATCGGCTCTTACCCTCACTGCAACCGGCCCAGCGGGGGTGAGGACACAAGATGAGAACCCCCAAATGAAGAGTGTTCAAAAACAGCAGGCAACACCTCCTCCATATAACCGAGACCTAATTATCAACACTTGCAACGATTATGCCCGCGGATACATGAGGGAAATGCGCAGCTCAATGTACACGCTGAGACAGGCCTTGCTGGAGATAAATCGACATATCCTCAGATTGCAGAAAGACAGGGATGTATTGGAGCAATCTCTTGCCAACACCAGAAGAGACATACTGTTAAATAATGACACCGTCCAATTACGTACTTCAAGACCTGTTAGTGAGAGGGTGAGAGACAGCATTTGATTATTTATTGAATGTCATTTGCAAGTAAACGATGCGATAAAGCAGAAAAATTAGAACATATAATACTTTTTTAGGTTCTTTTCAGTAGGGTAATTTCAGTATGAGTGCACTGATCTCGTGGGAGGCAGTCACATGTCCGTTCATGTTATCGTGTTAGTGAAGGAAGGCTGCCAAAAACAGGGACAGTGTCACAAGGTGATGGAGAGTAAACGAGCAGGAAGCAATATACTGAGTTATACAGTGGGAGGAGCAGAGTCTCCAGCAGCACAGAGTATTTCAGGCATAGTTACCTACTTTTTTTGCATGCCACTTAGTGGGGTGAGGTTATGCGGTCATGTCATTAGGCATGACGTGATTTGAATCATATAGCCCGCCCCCCCACAACGGCGCAGCGATTCCGCCAATTATCTCCCCATCCTGCCTGCTTCACTAGGAAGTGGGCAGGATGCGGGCGAGCCACCTACTCTTCCAGAGCTGCTGGGGACTACTCAAAAATTGTGAGTCTTCCAGAAGGGTAGGCAAGTATGATATCAGAAAATGAGTGATGTGTCAGTGAGGACAGGGCTGCATGTGACAGGGGAAGTGACATGATGTGTGGAGGGGAATGGAGGCAGCAGTAAGCCACAGACTGAGAGTTATATAGTGGGAGGAGCAGGGTCCCCAGCAGCACAGAGTATATCAAGAGATGAGTGATGTGTCAGTGAGGACAGGGCTGCATGTGACAGGGGCAGTGACATGATGTGAGGAGTAGACTGAGAGTTATATAGGGGGAGGAGCAGGGTCCCCAGCAGCACAGAGTATATCAGGAGATGAGTGATGTGTCAGTGAGGACAGGGCTGCATGTGACAGGGGAAGTGACATGATGTGTGGAGGGGAATGGAGGCAGCAGTAAGCCACAGACTGAGAGTTATATAGTGGGAGGAGCAGGGTCCCCAGCAGCACAGAGTATATCAGGAGATGAGTGATGTGTCAGTGAGGACAGGGCTGCATGTGACAGCGGCAGTGACATGATGTGAGGAGAGGAATTTAGGCAGCAGGGAGCCACAGACTGAGAGTTATATAGTGGGAGGAGCAGGGTCCCCAGCAGCACAGAGTATATCAGGAGATGAGTGATGTGTCAGTGAGGACAGGGCTGCATGTGACAGGGGCAGGGACATGATGTGAGGAATGGAGGCAGCAGTAAGCCACAGACTGAGAGTTATATAGTGGGAGGAGCAGGGTCTCCAGCAGCACAGAGTATATCAGGAGATGAGTGATGTGTCAGTGAGGACAGGGCTGCATGTGACAGGGGCAGGGACATGATGTGAGGAATGGAGGCAGCAGTAAGCCACAGACTGAGAGTTATATAGTGGGAGGAGCAGGGTCTCCAGCAGCACAGAGTATTTCAGGAGATGAGTGATAAGTCAGTGAGGACAGGGCTGCATGTGACAGGGGCAGTGACATGATGTGAGGAGCTGAATGGAGGCAGCAGGAAGCCACAGACTGATCGTTATATAGTGGGAGGAGCAGGGTCCCCAGCAGCACAGAGTATTGAGGCTCCAATCAAAGTGATGGGAGTACATTGCTGTTTTCCCAAGTCTTAATGGACAAACATTTGTGATAAAAAAATTTGCTCATAAATTAAAGACCGTGGTATAGAAAAAGAGAACATGTCAAAGAATACAGTGTAATACGACTAAAAGACATAGTCCTATTTCTAGGCTTATAACATTCTCTTACTTTGTTCCTAGCACCCGGATAGAGTTGATGTTCTCCTACAAGATGAGAAGAAAAGCCTCATGGACATAAAGAGACAATCTGAGCGGCGGCTGCAGGAGATATCTAGGCAGCTACAAGTCAGTATACAGTATATACTGTCAGCATACATCTCTCATATGCGTAACGTAGCTTGTGTTGTGTGCCGACCACTCCAGGGCGGCAGCTCCAGTGGCTTCTGGTGCTCATGGACCATGTCTTGCTTTTCACTCTCTGCCTGCACTGCTGCACCATACTTGCTGGGCTGCCATCAGAAATTGTGGGGCCCTGGACTGACAAAAAAGACAGCCCCCCCCCCCCCCTCCAAAAAAAATAAAAGCTTCTGCCGCACTGCTCCACCCCTATGTGCTGTCATACATTGTGGCGTTACATAGAGGTGGAGTGTTGCGTACCTACGGGAACGGTTCACAGAGAGCTGATGAACAGGGAAGGCTTAGATGTCCTCCCTGCGCATCAACCTGCTGTTGATTCACAGACCGGTGCAGCTCTACAGGTATTGGCGGTAGGAGCCAGGAGTGGGCCCCCTTCTCTGTAAGGGCCTGGGACATCAGCCCCCCCCTGATAGCCACCCTGCATACTTGCACTACTGTATAGCCTCTTGCAGTCTCTGGCCCTTTCCTACAGTCTTTTGTGGTCCTGCAGGAACTCCATTCCCACCGCCACAAGCTCTCAGGGTTTTGCAAAGAAAAGGGACTAGTTTTAGACTTTATCGGTGAGGACGGACGACCCAATCATCTAGAACGGGACACAACTGGGAGCAGCAAACCTCTCAGTCCAGAAAATGCAGGTACCCAGAACCTCAAAGACAGGGAACGGGCAAGGGGAAGATGTATGAAACACTGGAGAGAGATAAAGTGAAGATTAAGTACCAACCCATCAGCTCCTGTCATTTTTAAAACACAGATGGAATCATGTCAGTTAAGAGCTGATTGGTTGGTACTTTAGCTCGCCATTTAATCTCTCTCCAAGCTTTGATCATCTTTTCCTTGTTTTTTGATGTCTTCAAATAATACTGTTTCTCTTTATTGTTCCTCAAGACTGTCGGTCAGCCATCGCTAGCGCTCGTGCAACGTGTGCGAAGCTCAGATATGCGCAGCCTTGTAACGGGCAGAAGCTAACAGATCGCCAAGAACTAAAGGAAAATGTGACAAATGGGCTTCGCAAGAAAGCCGAGGAGAGCGGCCGCATCCGGGTAACACAATACGTACTAGAATAAAATATGACTTCTATGTTTCCTGTGAGAGTAGAGATTTGTTTAACAGACCATGGGAGCCTATTTATCAAGACTGCTGCATCAAGCTCCGGTAAGCTGGTAGATGGCGCTAACCGCTTTGCACTTACGACCTCCCTGGCAGCCTCCATATACAGATGCTGACATTATTACAACATGGTGCTGCAAATGTGTGACCTCATGGATGAGCATATGCAGTGTCAGAATGATGCAGCAATGAGACATTAGAATTAATGGTGGTCATTCCGAGTTGATCGCAGCCAGCAACTAGTCCACGCCTATGGGGGAGTGTATCTTAGCTTAGCAGGGCTGCGATCGCTTGTGCAGCCCTGCTAAGCTAAAAAAAATTCAAGCAGAACAAGACCAGCCCTGGACATTCTTACGCTGTGCAACGATCTCTGCGATGCTGGGGCCGGCTTTGACGTCAGACATCCGCCCTCCGTTCTCCTGGACACGCCTGCGTTTTCTTCACCACTCCCCGAAAACGTCAGGCAGTGGTCCGGTGACGCCCAGGAACGCCTTCTTTCTATCAATCTTCTTGCGGTCGTCTCTGCGACCGCTTTCTTCATTCTCAGCAACTTAACCCGGCGACCCCTGTCGCCGGGCAACGACGCGTGTGCGCTGTGCGGCCACCGCGCATGCGCATTCCGGACCCGTTCGCACCGCAGCGACAAACCGCTGCGTGCGAACGGGTCGGTACGACCCCCAATGTGTCTCCCATCATATTTATTGATAAATAGGCCTCCATGTGTTTTATGGTTAAACAATAAAAGCAAAAAATCAGAGTTATTTAATGAAATCAATCTCCCTAAATATAATGTTTGGCGCTTGGTGTAAGTTACATTACACTGATAACAGAGTTTTGTCAAAAGATTATTGTGCAAAAATTAGTAATAGTTATATTGATGTGATGTGATTTTTAGCAATTGTATCCTCTCCTGTATTTATGTCCTGCCACCACTAGGGGAGCTACCATACAGGAAGTCAGGGGGTATGGCCAATATCAGACTCCCAGCATGGTCTGTTATTAGTAGTATGTAATGATGCTGCCACAATGCAGGGCCTGATTCAAAGATGGAGTCGATTTTGCATTGGTTCAGCCTGCGACTGCGATCGTGTATGCAGTAAAAAGGGCTCCGGTATCTTCTTTCTAGTGCCCATGCTGCACAACCATCGGTTTACTCAGAAGGTTAATCTGCGTCAGATGGCTGCGTCTTTGTATACAAGCGCCATAGATGCAGATTATGGGTGTCTCTATATAACTCCCGGTGGCTGCGACATTAGCCTATTTATACACAGCTGCTGCGTACAAATCTGCAGCTGCAACCGCATGTATATACATCTCTGAATCGGGCCCCCAGTCTGTGAGTTTTCTCTCATATAGACAGGTATTCATCACCTCCTCTCTGCTACATATATATATATATATATATATATATATATATATATACAAACAGATATACAACCACAGCACTCGCCACCCCAGAAGCGGGGTACATGACTGCACTTACCACTCATAGGGTGGGGTGCATGTAGCCCATGACCACATACTTAAATACATAAATACAAACAGAAAATTCAGCACTCACCATAACAAGCTCACTTATCCTCAACACATCAATAAATAAATGATGGGGGTTTAGTTAGTATATATAATAATACAAGTCAACCGCGTTGCCCAAAATCGAGCAAAAACAATTTATTCTGTGTCGTACAATGCTTTCATGTAAAGTTTTTGAAATGTAACTGTATCCCGAAAGTTTACTGTCTCATTGAATCATTTTTTAGGATCGTACCTTTTTCTGTATTTTAGGAGGATGTGACACTGGCTATGGGATGGGTGCGGAACTCCATTCAAAGAGAGCAGAGAATTCGCAATGAGATAGAAACCAGTTATCAGCTGCAGCTGGTGAGTATGAGTAATACATAGAAGTGTCACTGTTATATTATTTATTAGAAGAAAATGCCATCACTTTATACGAGTTCCGCACTGTTTGCACCAGCGCTGCCAAAATGATTTATGGCATGAGGTAGGTACATACAAGTTCCCATCGGTTAGATCTGAAGTGCCAGGAAGTTCTCCTGCAAGCTGGGTGCCACAGAAAAGACTTCAGAGCTGATTTATCAATGGGAGAAGATCCCTAAATCCTGAAAAAACTGGTGGATTTCAGGCTTATCCCAATATTTTATTCATAGTAGCCCTTAGTGACCATCGCTGGGTAACCCCACCGATATTTAAAGCTTGGCTTCCCAAATCACAATGCATAAAATCATCCATCCCCAACAACCTGTAAAAGCGCCATCTTGTGGTGGCAAAATACATTGCAACAGTTACAGAACAGCAACAATAGTTTACTTTTTTCCTGGTCTTTAGAACTTTGTGGAACTTTGTTGATCATATCGACATCCCATCAATGTCGACATTCTGGTGTCGATGTTCTGAATGTCAGCATCTCTAACGTTGACATTTTGCACCACCCCTGTCCCACCAATCCCCAGTGCAAGAAGTGTGGGTTTGTCTGATAATCATGTCACTTATTATTATATTGCGGTTCACAGGGTCCGGTTTCCAACAAGGATCTCTGTACATGTGATCGTCTAGACCGTCCATTACTGAGAATCCTCCAGAGACATCCGGCAACGCAGGTCCCAGAGAGCGGACTCATCTTACAGGTACAGTCGATTGTTTCTCCCTGGCGAGACTACCTGCCAAAGGCTCCCACTGCCACCAATACTACCTACATAGTAACTCATAGTAACGCGAATGCTTGCAGTAGAACTAGACTACAAAATATATAACCGCACTGTACCGTGCATCTATTCCATACTTGCCCACTCTCCCGGAAAGGCCGGGAGGCACCCGAAATTGGGGTGGCACTCCCGGCCCCCCGGGGAAGGGGGCAAGTCTCCCGCATCCCGCTTGCCCCCCCCCCTGCCGCACCCCGCACTTCTCCTGCTGCACCCCACGCCCCTCACCACTTTCATCCTGTAAAATAGAAAAAAGGGGCGGGGCGATGACGCATTCCTGCTAATTCGCATCATCGTAGCCCCGCCCACACTCTCCAGTACCAATAATGTGGGCATTACAAAGCACGGGCGGGGCTACGATGATGCAAACACGTCACCACGCCCCCTCCTGTGTGACCTTGCTGCTCCCTCCTGGAGGGAGCAGCCACAAAGTAGGTAAGTATGATCTATTGGAAAAAGGGGGTAAGTATGATCTATTCCCATATACAGAACATACGTGAGACATGGCTGTCGATACTGGATTATGGGGGACATTTACTAAGTAGTGATAAGAGCGGAGAAGTGAGCCAGTGGAGTAGTTGCCCCATCAACCAATCAGCTGCTCTGTAGAATTTTATAGTATGCAAATTATAGATGTTACTTCAGTGCTGATTGGTTGTCATGGGCAACTTCTCCACTGGCTTACTACACCACTCTTATCGCTGCTTAGTAAATGTCCCCCTAAAATCAGTTCTGGAATCTGAGCCTCCACTGGCTGGGGGCTGTCATAATCATGTATTTCAAAGTGGGTCAGTGTATCATGGCCGGGTCAACCATTAGTTAACCTAGGCTCCTGCCAAGGGCCCAGTGGGCATTAAATGGCATGGATTGCCCTAACCGGTTTGGAAATGTAATGAGTACAAGTAAACAGTGGGACAACTATGCTGTAAATGCACCACAACACCCTCCCGAGATATGAGCGGTGACGTCAGTAATTTGGACACCATGATAAAGGTGCACTTATCAGAGAGCTGTCACATCTCCTCTAGTACCAGACATTGCTGAACGCTGCAGTCTTTTGTCACCATTCTTTCCCCAGGACTCGGCCTCCTTTCAGCGGTCTCTCAGTAAAGCTGCGGAAAGAGTTGGTGACCTGCATGACACACAGGCCAAACTACAGGACGACCAGCGGAACAAGCTCTGGGGAGAGCGCCTGGACCGAGCCGCTGTGAGACTGCGGGTGAGGAGTGCACGCTGCCGGAGCGAGAGACTGTGTCTCTGAGAGGAGAGAGAGATGGAGAAAGAGTCACCCATAAGCAGTGACAGCTGTGAATAAACACCTGTGACATGGGCCACATGTAATGAGCTGAAAAAAGTGGCCACTGGCACTGATGATTACAAATACAACTACAGTACAATGACCTGTCACCTACTGTACACCCACCGTCCTATAGATTGTAAGCTTCTGAGCCGGGCCCTCTTACCTATCTGTTTGAATAGAATACCCGATATTATCAGTTTGCTGGTGCTATATAAATAAATATTAACAATTACACGGAAGTGCCAAAAGTCATGGGATAGCAGCATGTAAAGGTAACGGTAGGTAGCGCCACCGTACTGAGGTGTCTTATTAATGGCCAGACCTGCATCAGTTGTAATCTGACATCTTGTGAGTCAGTCTGAACACCGGCTAGGATGCTCATGGCAAGGCAATGTGAATTAATAAGATTTTACTCACCGGTAAATCTATTTCTCGTAGTCCGTAGTGGATGCTGGGGACTCCGTAAGGACCATGGGGAATAGACGGCTCCGCAGGAGACTGGGCACACTAAAAGAAAGATTTGGTACTACCTGGTGTGCACTGGCTCCTCCCTCTATGCCCCTCCTCCAGACCTCAGTTAGGATACTGTGCCCGGAAGAGCTGACACAATAAGGAAGGATTTTGAATCCCGGGTAAGACTCATACCAGCCACACCAATCACACCGTATAACTCGTGATATTTAACCCAGTTAACAGTATGAAATACAACTGAGCCTCTCAACAGATGGCTCAACAATAACCCTTTAGTTAGGCAATAACTATATACAAGTATTGCAGACAATCCGCACTTGGGATGGGCGCCCAGCATCCACTACGGACTACGAGAAATAGATTTACCGGTGAGTAAAATCTTATTTTCTCTGACGTCCTAGTGGATGCTGGGGACTCCATAAGGACCATGGGGATTATACCAAAGCTCCCAAACGGGCGGGAGAGTGCGGATGACTCTGCAGCACCGAATGAGAGAACTCAAGGTCCTCCTCAGCCAGGGTATCAAATTTGTAGAATTTAGCAAACGTGTTTGCCCCTGACCAAGTAGCAGCTCGGCAAAGTTGTAAAGCCGAGACCCCTCGGGCAGCCGCCCAAGATGAGCCCACCTTCCTCGTGGAATGGGCTTTCACTGATTTAGGATGCGGCAATCCAGTCGCAGAATGCGCCAGCTGAATTGTGCTACAAATCCAGCGAGCAATAGTCTGCTTAGAAGCAGGAGCACCTATTTTGTTGGGTGCCTACAGGATAAAAAGCGAGTCAGTTTTCCTGACTCCAGCCGTCCTGGAAACATAAATTTTCAAGGCCCTGACTACGTCCAGTAACTTGGAATCCTCCAAGTCCTTAGTAGCCGCAGGCACTACAATAGGTTGGTTCAAGTGAAAAGCTGATACCACCTTAGGGAGAAACTGGGGACGAGTCCTCAATTCTGCCCTATCCATATGGAAAATCAGATAAGGGCTTTTACATGACAAAGCCGCCAATTCTGACACACGCCTGGCCGAAGCCAAGGCCAATAACATGACCACTTTCCACGTGAGATATTTGAGATCCACGGTTTTAAGTGGTTCAAACCAATGTGATTTTAGGAAACTCAACACCACATTGAGATCCCAAGGTGCCACAGGAGGCACAAAAGGGGGCTGAATATGAAGCACTCCCTTTACAAAAGTCTGAACTTAAGGCAGTGAAGCCAGTTCTTTCTGGAAGAAAATCGACAGAGCCGAAATCTGGACCTTAATGGAACCCAATTTTAGGCCCATAGTCACTCCTGACTGTAGGAAGTGCAGAAAACGACCCAGCTGAAATTCCTCTGTAGGGGCCTTCCTGGCCTCACACCACGCAACATATTTTCGCCAAATGCGGTGATAATGGTTTGCGGTTACTTCTTTCCTGGCTTTTATCAGCGTAGGAATGACTTCCTCCGGAATGCCCTTTTCCTTTAGGATCCGGAATTCAACCGCCATGCCGTCAAACGCAGCCGCGGGAAGTCTTGGAACAGACAGGGCCCCTGCTGTAGCAGATCCTGTCTGAGCGGTAGAGGCCATGGGTCCTCTGATATAATTTCTTGAAGCTCTGGGTACCAAGCTCTTCTTGGCCAATCCGGAACCACGAGTATCGTTCTTACTCCTCGCCTTCTTATTATTCTCAGTACCTTTGGTATGAGAGGCAGAGAAGGGAACACATAAACCGACTGGTACACCCACGGTGTCACTAGAGCGTCCACAGCTATCGCCTGAGGGTCCCTTGACCTGGCGCAATATCTCTTTAGCTTTTTGTTGAGACGGGACGCCATCATGTCCACCTGTGGCCTTTCCCAACGGTTTACCAACAGTTTGAAGACTTCTGGATGAAGTCCCCACTCTCCCGGGTGTAGGTCGTGTCTGCTGAGGAAGTCTGCTTCCCAGTTGTCCACTCCCGGAATGAACACTGCTGACAGTGCTAAGACGTGATTTTCCGCCCATCGGAGAATCCTTGTGGCTTCTGCCACGCCATCCTGCTTCTTGTGCCGCCCTGTCGGTTTACATGGGCGACTGCCGTGATGTTGTCTGATTGGATCAGTACCGGCTGGTTTTGAAGCAGGGGTCTTGCCTGACTTAGGGCATTGTAAATGGCCCTCAGTTCCAGAATATTTATGTGTAGGGACGACTCCTGACTTGACCAAAGTCCTTGGAAATTTCTTCCCTGTGTGACTGCCCCCCAGCCTCGAAGGCTGGCATCCGTGGTCACCAGGACCCAGTCCTGTATGCCGAATCTGCGGCCCTCTAGAAGATGCGCACTCTGCAGCCACCACAGCAGAGACACCCTGGTCCTTGGAGACAGGGTTATCAGCCGATGCATCTGAAGATGCGATCCCGTCCAAGAGGTCCCACTGAAAAGTTCTTGCATGGAACCTGCCGAATGGAATTGCTTCGTAGGAAGCTACCAATTTTCCCAGGACTCGCGTGCAGTGATGCACCGACACCTGTTTTGGTTTCAGGAGGCCTCTGACTAGAGATGACAGCTCCTTGGCTTTCTCCTGCGGGAGAAACACTTTTTTTCTGTTCTGTGTCCAGAGCCATCCCCAGGAACAGTAGATGCGTCGTAGGAACCAGCTGCGACTTTGGAATATTCAGAATCCAGCCGTGCTGTTGTAGCACTTCCCGAGATAGTGCTACTCTGACAAACAACTGCTCCCTGGACCTCGCCTTTATAAGGAGATTGTCCAAGTACTGGATAATTCTTTCGGCCATTACCTTGGTAAATACCCTCGGTGCCGGGGACAGACCAACGGCAACGTATGGAATTGGTAATGACAATCCTGTACCACAATTTTGAGGTACTCCTGGTGAGGAGGGTAAATAGGGACATGCAGGTAAGCATCCTTGATGTCCAGTGATACCCTGAAATTCTCCAGGCTTGCAATAATCGCCCTGAGCGATTCCATTTTGAACTTGAACCTTCGTATATATAAGTGTTCAAGGATTTCAATTTTAGAATGGGTCTCACCGAACCGTCTGGTTTCGGTACCACAACATTTTTGGAATAGTAACCCCGGCCTTGTTGAAGGAAGGGTACCTTGATTTCACCTGCTGGAAGTACAGCTTGTGAATTGCCGCCAGTACTAACTCCCTATATCCGAGGGCAGCAGGCAAGGCTGATGTGAGGTAACGGCGAGGGGGAGTCGCCTCGAACTCCAGCTTGTATCCCTGTGATACTACTTGCAGAACCCAGTGATTCACCTGTGGGCAAGCCCACTGGTCCCTGAAGTTCCCGAGACGCGCCCCCACCGCACCTGTCTGTGGAGCCCCAGCGTCATGCTGTGGACTCAGAGGAAGCGGGGAAAGATTTTTGATCCTGGGAACTGGCCATCTGTGCAGCTTTTTCCTTCTTCCCTTGTGCAGAAAAGAAGCGCCTTTGGCCCCCTTGCTTTTCTGAAGCCGAAAGGACTGTACCCGATAATACAGTGCTTCCTTAGGGTGTGAGGAAACCTGAGGTAGAAATTTTTCTTCCCAGCTGTTGCTGTGGATACGAGGTCCCAGAGACCATCCCCAAACAATTCCTCACCCTTATAAGGCAGAATCTCCATGTGCCTTTTAAAGTCAGCATCACCTGTCCACTGCCGGGTCTCTAATACCCTCCTGGCAGAATGGACCTTGCATTAATTCTGGACGCCAGCCGGCAAATATCCCTCTGTGCATCCCTCATATATAAGACTACGTCTTTAATATGCTCTATGTTAGCACCATATTCTCCCTGTCTAGGGTATTAATATTATCTGACAGGGTATCAGACCACGCTGCAGCAGCACTATTCATGCTGAGGCAATTGCAGGTCTCAGTATAATACCTGAGTGTGTATATACAGACTTCAGGATAGCCTCCTGCTTTTTATCAGCAGGCTCCTTCAAAGTGGCCGTATCCTAAGACGGCAGTGCCACCTTTTATGACAAACGTGTGAGCGCCTTATCCACCCTAGGGGATATCTCCCAACGTGACCTATCCTCTGGCGGGAAAGGGTACGCCAGCAGTAATTTTTTTATCGGGGGAACCCACGCTTCTTCACACACTTCATTCACTCATCTGATGGGGGAACAAAACACCGGCTGCTTTTTCTCCCCAAACATAAAACCCCTTTTATGTGGTACTTGGGTTAATGTCAGAAATGTGTAACACAATTTTTATTGCCAAGATCATGCAATGGATGTTCCTAGTGGATTGTGTATATGTCTCAACCTCGTCGACACTGGAGTCAGACTCCGTGTCGACATCTGTGTCTGCCATCTGAGGTAACGGGCATTTTTTGAGCCCCTGATGGCCTTTGAGACGCCTGGGCAGGCGCGGGCTAAGAAGCCGGCTGTCCCACAGCTGTTACGTCATCCAGCCTTTTATGTAAGGAGTTGACACTGTCGGTTAATACCTTCCACCTATCCATCCACTCTGGTGTCGGCCCCACAGGGGGCGACATCACATTTATCGGCATCTGCTCCGCCTCCACATAAGTCTCCTCATCAAACATGTCGACACAGCCGTACCGACACACCGCACAAACACAGGGAATGCTCTGACTGAGGACAGGACCCCACACAGCCCTTTGGGGAGACAGAGAGAGAGTATGCCAGCACACACCAGAGCGCTATATAATGTAGGGATTAACACTATCACTGAGTGAATTTTCCCCAATAGCTGCTTGTATAAACAATATTGCGCCTAAATTTAGTGCCCCCCCTCTCTTTTTAACCCTTTGAGCCTGAAAACTACAGGGGAGAGCCTGGGGAGCTGTCTTCCAGCTGCACTGTGAAGAGAAAATGGCGCCCAGTGTGCTGAGGGAGATAGCTCCGCCCCTTTTTCGCTGACTTTTCTCCCGCTTTTTTATGGATTCTGGCAGGGGTAATTATCACATATATAGCCTCTGGGGCTATATATTGTGATTATTTTGCCAGCCAAGGTGTTTTTATTGCTGCTCAGGGCGCCCCCCCCCAGCGCCCTGCACCCTCAGTGACCGGAGTGTGAAGTGTGTATGAGGAGCAATGGCGCATAGCTGCAGTGCTGTGCGCTACCTTGGTGAAGACTGAAGTCTTCTGCCGCCGATTTTCCGGACCATCTTCATGCTTCTGGCTCTGTAAGGGGGACGGCGGCGTGGCTCCGGGAACGAACACCAAGGACGGGTCCTGCGGTCGATCCCTCTGGAGCTAATGGTGTCCAGTAGCCTAAGAAGCCCAAGCTAGCTGCAAGCAGGTAGGTTCGCTTCTTCTCCCCTTAGTCCCTCGTTGCAGTGAGCCTGTTGCCAGCAGGTCTCACTGTAAAATAAAAAACCTAACATATACTTTCTTTCTAGGAGCTCAGGAGAGCCCCTAGTGTGCATCCAGCTCGGCCGGGCACAGAAATCTAACTGAGGTCTGGAGGAGGGGCATAGAGGGAGGAGCCAGTGCACACCAGGTAGTACCAAATCTTTCTTTTAGTGTGCCCAGTCTCCTGCGGAGCCGTCTATTCCCCATGGTCCTTACGGAGTCCCCAGCATCCACTAGGACGTCAGAGAAATCGGAGTTTGAATGAGGCATGATAGTGGGTGACTGATGGATGGGACATTCCGTTTCCGAAGTGTCGATATTCAATGTTCTTCGATCTACGGTATCACGTATGTACCAGGAATACCTCATGGAAGGCATTACCACCCACCGTGGACAGCGCAGTGGCCGACCACGGGTGGTTAATGATCATGACCGGCGGTGTCTGGACAGAACTGTCCGTGGTAACAGCATACTTGCCTACTCTCCCGGAATGGCCGAGAGGCTCCTGAAAATCAAGTGACCCTCCCGGCCCCCCAGAAGAGCAGGCAAGTCTTCCGAGTCTTCAGGTCGCCCCTGCCTGTCCGCCCACTTAGTGTGTAAAGTGGGTGGTCCGGGCAGTCGATGACACGACTCATAGCCACGTCCCCTGCAGTATAATGCCGGTGATCGCGGAATTACAGAGCGGGGGCGTGACTTAAAGGATATGCCACTGTAACCCAACCCCCGCCCCGCCCCCATCCCACCTCCGTTTCACCCCCTCCTCACGTCACAGCCCTCCCCTGCCCCCCTGCTGAGCCGACCTGGCTGCACTCTCCCAGAGAGAGCAGCCAGAATGTCGGCATGTATGGGTAACAGACAAGTGACACTGGCTCAGATCACACCCACATTCAATGCAATAGATAGCAGACACATATCTAGCAGGTCAGTGCAGCGTTCTCTATCCTCCATGGGATGTAGGAGAAGAAGACCCACCAGAGTGCCCCTGGTAACACTACGACCCTGGACACAGCGCCTCACCTGGGCCCCGTGATGTCGCTAATTGGACCCTGGAGGAATGGCAACATGTGAGCATGGCCCAATGTGTCACAGTTCCAGCTGTTTAGGGCTGAAGGTAGGGTTTGGGTGTGGCACAGGCCCCATGAGACCACGGACATTAGTTGTCAACAAGGCAAAGTGCCAAAAGTCATGAGATAGGGGCCCAGTATTGGATAGACGGCATGGGTCAACATCTCGCCAGAAGTCTTCCGTCCACTTGTGAAATCGATGCCACGTCAAGATGCCGCACTTTGCCGGGCTGGGGGGGGGGGGGTCATGCACGATTCTAGGCACCTTATTCCATTACTTCTGGCACTTCAGTTTATAACCACATATTAACAGGGATGAAGTCAGGTGACCAACGCTGGGATCCCGGCTGCCAGGATGCTGGCAGGAGGAGGCCCACGGCTATTCCCACCAGTGGGTGTCCATGACACCAGTGGGAATAGAACCTGTGATGAGCCACCGAGCCTGCTGCGTGGCGAGCACAGTAAGCCCGCAAGGGGCTTTGTTGCGCTCACCCCCCTGCCAACATCCTGGCGGCCGGGATCCCAGCATCATTATGCTGACCGCCGACATCCTGACCCCAACTCCATTAAACAGCTATGTAAAGAAATGACATATAATTAAACATAAATTACATTTATTCTGCATCACAGCCACACACGTATGTTCTAAATCCATGTCTGTTTATATGTCCCTTAGAAGTGGGTCATCTCCTGAGCAGCTATCAATATTCACTAGTGTGAGCCTATAGCGGATACCGGCAGGAGCATGCTCAGTGCGCTTCGAGAAGATGTCTGTGACATCATCAAGCTGACAGCTTTCGGTACATTGGCTCCTAATGGTCATGTGAGATTAGAGTCACTGGATCCTCAGACCACAGGACCGCCCACACCAGCAACTAATTTAAGTCCTGGTCAGTGCGTTACAATAGGAATTGATATGTAAATAGGTGCGGGCACAGTTTTGTAGCTGGCTGACCAAGAACACATGTGTGACAATAAGTGTATTGGGGCGGGGGATTTGACGTACAGGGATGTTGGGGAAAAGACAGAGTGATGTGGGTAGTCGTTTATGAAGAGCAAACAAGGAGTTTGCCTACTTTCTGTTCTCAGGGGATCCTGTTTCTGCAACCTACAGTAGGGCCGGATGTAATGACACCTCAGTTCGGTGGCTGTGCGAGATGCAGGCTGAACTCAGATGTTTTTATTAAAGGGGCAATCATTTACAAAGCAAAACCATCCCTTGTAAGTTACTGCCCATTTAAAAAAACAAACGAGTTCGGTGGCATCCTGCACGCTTTGTAAACATGGGCGTCATTACATCCGGCCCTAAATGTGCACCTAGGTGTGGGGAGAGGCAGATAATCGCCAACAGTGCACTGTGCAATACTGCAACCGTCACATCAAGGGCCAGTCTCCTTCTGCTTTACATCCACCCATATTAATATTGACTTTCCACTTTTGTTCATAAAGTGCTTCCCTAATCATGGCTTTGCACTGCTTTGTGATACCATGGGTTCCTACTACATACTCCGCCCTCACTCCACCCAACTCCTCCCCTTTGCCTTTGGCTGAGAAATGTTTTGCTGCTCTGGAAACACTGCCACCTGGCTCCATAAACCCATCCACCTCAGTGGAAATCTAAGGATCCATCGTCATAGCAAGTACCTCACAAGCTGTAAATGGATGCTCTGGGGGAAGCAAACATTATTATTATCCTTTATTTATATGGAGCCACAAGGGATCCACAGCGCCCATTACACAGTACTTAATCAAATGAGCAAACAAGAAAACAGCATTTATAGTTCAAGACAATATAGGACAGGTATAGAAAACCCGGGGTTAGCTGCCATCAAAGGGAGTATGGAGTATAAGATAGTGTAAAGCTAAGTACACACTATACAATTATTGGGCCGATTTGCCAATAATTGGGACATCGGCCTGATCTATTGTATAGTGTGTACGAACGATCGTTTCGGAAATATTTCTGTAAAATCTTGCAAACACACCCGATCGATTTTCCGATCTATTGGCCCAGACCAAAAATCTCGGCCACAATCTCAAGATATGGGCCCTCATTCCGAGTTGATCGGTCGGTATTTTTCATCGCATCGCAATGAAAATCCGCTTAGTACGCATGCGCAATATTCGCACTGCGACTGCGCCAAGTAATTTAACAATGAAGATAGTATTTTTACTCACGGCTTTTTCATCGCTCCGGCGATCGTAATGTGATTGACAGGAAATGGGTGTTACTGGGCGGAAACACGGCGTTTTATGGGCGTGTGGTTGAAAACGCTACCGTTTCCGGAAAAAACGCAGGAGTGGCTGGAGAAACGGAGGAGTGGCTGGGCGAACGCTGGGTGTGTTTGTGACGTCAAACCAGGAACGACAAGCACTGAACTGATCGCACAGGCAGAGTAAGGTTGAAGTTACTCAGAAACTGCAAAGTAGTTTGTAATCGCAATATTGCGAATACATCGGTCGCAATTTTAAGAAGCTAAGATACACTCCCAGTAGGCGTAGGCTTAGCGTGTGTAACTCTGCTAAATTCGCCTTGCGACCGATCAACTCGGAATGAGGGCCATGGAGCAGTGTGTGTGCGTTCTCAATAATCTGCCCATATTTCCTATGTTTTCCTCTCACTACATCACCCTCCTTGTGGGTGGACACATACAAATGCAGTGTGACGTGGCCGAAAATTAGTAACTGGAAAAAAAAATCTTTAAGTGTGTAGCTCAGATAGATATTGGTGCCTACGATTTCCTGAAAAATTGTCCGATAGTCGGGCCGACCAAAAAAATCTGCCAGTGTGTACCTAGCTTAAGTAAGAAAAGGAAAGGCACATGAGGAAAGAAGGACCTGCTCTTGCGAGCTTACAATCTAAAAATGCCACCCCCTGAGCGGCGGCACCAGTCACACACCCCTTGTTGCAGCGCCCTGGTGCATCTTTTCTTCAGAGGTTGGCCCTGGGCTGGGACATCATACCCCAGGTGTTAACCCAACACGGCGATACAATCTACTAACAGGGCCGGATCTTGCCCTTGTGGCGCCCCGGGCAAAAATAGGGGTGTGGCTTCACATGGAGGCGTGGTCAGTTACGCCCCCATTTGTGCCCCCTGTAGCGCAGCTGGAAATAAAAATAAAAAAAAATACAAGTATACTTACAATCCCCGCTCCTGATTCCAGACCTCCTCCTCCGCCGGCGCCGCTCTTCTCCTGTCCTCGGATGGTTGTGTCTGTCCTCGGATCTATGGGAGAGACGTCATTACGTCTCTCCCATAGCACAGCATAGACACTAGAGGTCAATTATGACCCCTAGTGTCTGTGCCACTATGCTGTGCGGTGCGCGATGATGTCATTGCGCACCGCACAGCAAAGGTCCTCTCCATGAAGAGAAACTAGACGCTTAGCGTCTAGTTTCCCTTCATGGAGAGGACCTTTGCTGTGCGGTGCGCGATGACGTCATCGCGCACCGCACAGCATAGTGGCACAGACACTAGGGGTCATAATTGACCTCTAGTGTCTATGCTGTGCTATGGGAGAGACGTAATGACGTCTCTCCCATAGATCCGAGGACAGACACAACCAAACGCAGGGTGTGGATCGTTGGGTCGACAGTAACTAGGTCTACAGTCATTAGGTCCACCACTATTGGTCAACCGTGACTACGTCGACACCTGAAATAGGTTGACACGGCCATTAGGTCAACATGGAAAAAGTTGTGTTTTTTTGTGTTGTTTTCTTCGTAAAGTGACCGGGAACCCCAATTAGTGCACCGTGTCCCCTCGTATGGCTCGCTTCACTCGCCATGTATCGGGCAAGGTGCCTCACTCCCCTACCGCTGCGCTCGCACAGGTTACTATTCCCAATCGTAGTCCACGTGGATCGTAAAGTATGAAAAAGTTAAAAAAATATTTTTAAAAACTCATGTTGACCTTTTCATGTGTCAACCTTTGCCATGTCAACCTAGTGACCATGTCGACCTAATGAGTGTTGTCAAAGTCGAAAATATTATACCCACATGCATCACGTGCAAACATCACACAGAGTGGCCTCCGTGCGCTTGTTCTGCCGTGCGTGCACATGCCCGCAAGTTGCGTATGACCGCTCACGAAGTCCTGCGTATTAACGCGTGGTATGAGTAAATACGGTAGCATATGCATTCGCATGGAAAAGCCACAAAGACATATCTGATATTTAATCCACATTGGGGGTGATTCCGAGTTGTTCGCTCGCTAGCTGCTTTTAGCAGCTTTGCACATGCTAAGCCGCCGCCTACTGGGAGTGAATCTTAGCTTAGCAGAATAGCGAACGAAAGATTAGCAGAATTGCGAATAGACACTTCTTAGCAGTTTCTGAGTAGCTCCACACTTACTCGGCAACTGCGATCAGTTCAGTCAGTTTCGTTCCTGGTTTGACGTCACAAACACACCCAGCGTTCGCCCAGACACTCCTCCGTTTCTCCAGCCACTCCCGCGTTTTTCCCAGAAACGGTAGCGTTTTTTCACACACTCCCATAAAACGGCCAGTTTCCGCCCAGAAACACCCACTTCCTGTCAATCACATTACGATCACCAGAACGAAGAAAAAACCTCGTAATGCCGTGAGTAAAATTCCTAACTGCATAGCAAATTTACTTGGCGCAGTCGCAGTGCGAACATTGCGCATGCGCAATTAGCGGAAAATCGCTGTGATGCGAAGAAAATTACCGAGCGAACAACTCGGAATGAGGGCCTATGACCCCTCATGTACTGTAAATGACCAGCCCTTTGACCTATGAAAGAAGAGATTACAGTTTCCTTTGTTTCATGCTTTGGACCATTGTATAAAAACCAAGCCTCCTGGCCAGCCTCAGTCTATTCTCTGAAGGTCATCTTTCCAGATTGACTGAGGACCGGATACGGGTGGCGCAGGCGAACAAACGTACGTATCTATTGGTTGTAGCTTCTGCTCTGTAATAGTGTTGTATTTCTCTGCGAACCCCCTTTTAAGTAAATATTTGTTGCTGCGTTGGACTACAACATTACATATACAATTGGTGTCGCATTCCTTTCCTGTTAGGGGTTATAAAGTGTATTCGGCCGCACGTGTAGCTACTTTGTGCTTACAGCGTGACGGCGTGCTTAGAGGTTGCAGCAGCCCGAACATTTCTGTATTAAGGTAGTGCCTTTTCTTCCTGTAAGTTAAACAAACTTAACAGTGTCGACATAAGTGTTGTCGATCTACAGACCGGATCCCTTAAACGCAGAAAAAGACCAGCCCTGTACTTATTCTGTGCGATGATTACAGCGACGAAGGTCCCGGAATTGACGTCAGACACCCGCCCTGCAAACGCCTGGACACGCCTGCGTTTTCCCAAATACTCCCAGAGAACGGTCAGTTGACACCCATAAACGCCTTCTTCCTGTCAATCTCCTTGCGATCGGCTGTGCGAATGGAATCGTCGCTATAAGCAGTGCAAAACAACGAAGCTCTTTGTACCCGTACGCTGCACGTGCGCATTGCGCCCAATACACATGCGCAGTTTTGCCATTTTTTTTAAATGATCGCTACGCAGCGAACATCAGCAGCTAGCGATCAACTCGGAATGACCCCCAGTGTTCTGAAAAGGTGCAATGCTTCTAAATACAAGTAACATAGCAGGTGGGCATGGGATTACTGGTGCTTTGTACCAGTGTTACTGCTACTACAGGGCATGAAACTGCACCAGCGTGTGCGAGGTATAAATACGGAGAAACACAGATACTTTGTATTCTTAAAGGAATCTGAAGGGAACAGAAGGATAAATGCACAAACTGTTTTCTTCTCCTATTAACTGCGGATTTTACTAGTTGCTTTTAGGGGGTCTGAACAGCTGTCGGCTGTCTGGCATGCACCGGCGCACTGCGGCGCCGGCGCATGCCAGACAGCCGACAGCTGTCTTAGCATTGCGATCGCTTCTGCCTGATTGACAGGCAGAGGCGGTCGCTAGGCGGGAGGGGGCGGTCCGGCGGTGTTTAGCCGCTGTTTACAGACCGTTGGGCGGGGCGAGCCGCGACAGCTGCGTGACGTCACACGCAGCCGCTGCAACCCGGACAGCGACGAGTAGCTCCCTGCCAGTGCACAGGAGCTGCGGTGGCTGGGAGCTACTCTTCCAGTACAAAAGCATGGCCGCCGCTTTTGAACTTGTGCGGGGGTATGGCCCTGACATGCGGGGTGGACTAGCCCTGTGCTGAGCGTCCCCCCGCATGTCAGGGAAGATGATCGTAGATGTGCTAAATTTAGCACTTCTACGATCAGGTCTGAATCACCCCCTTAGTTTAATAGCTGTGGCTATTAGAAGGGCGGCAGGGTGGGGCAGGGGGGGGGGGGGGGGGTTTGGGTTGACTTTCGACATTGGCCCTCATTCCGAGTTGTTCACTCGTTAGCTGCTTTTAGCAGCATTGCACACGCTAGGCCGCCGCCCTCTGGGAGTGTATCTTAGCTTAGCAGAATAGCGAACGAAAAGTTAGCAGAATTGCTACTAAATATTTCCATGCAGTTTCTGAGTAGCTCCAGACCTACTCACAGATTGCGATCAGCTCAGTCCGTTCAGTTCCTGGTTTGACGTCACAAACACGCCCTGCGTTCGGCCAGCCACTCCCCCGTTTCTCCAGCCACTCCTGCGTTTTTGCCTGACACGCCTGCGTTTTTTAGCACACTCCCGGAAAACGGTCAGTTACAGCCCAGAAACGCCCCTTTCCTGTCAATCACTCACCGATCAGCAGAGCGACTGAAAAGCGCCGAACGAACACCAGCAAAACTGCTAAGTTTATAGTTAAATAACTAACCGCATGCGCTCTGTGTACCATGCGCATAGGCGTGCGCAGGACATTTTATTAGGGGGTGCACGATTAGAAGGGCGTGTTTAGCACCACCTATTGGGCATGTCTAACACCACCTAATGGGCGTGTCTAGCACCACCTATCAGGCGTGTCTACCACCACATATTGGCACTCAATGCAAACAAAATAATATAGAGAATTTATGCACAGATATATAGATAGATAGATAGATAGATAGATAGATAGATAGATAGATAGATAGATAGATAAAATCTGTTTAATATATGTTCAATTTGTATATTTTATTACCATAGATTATATCCTAATCTCTCGAAATATATATTGATATTGAATTTGAACTTGTCCTCCTCCAAGAGGAACGCGGTTTTCTGTGGCGTTGGCACATGATGAGGAGAGAGAGAGCATGGGTGGGAGCATGAGCGGGCATGCACGCGGCATGACATCATCACAACACATCCCACAAGTTAGAGGAACTGGGAGTAGGATTACGTCAGTGATGCTGCACCATAAAAATGATTGACAGCCAGACTGAGCGGAGGGGGTGGCGGGCACAATGGTCGGAGAACAGAAATTAGCACATTCGGCGATCGCCGATACTGCAGCAGCAGCAGGTGTGTGTGAGGGGGTTTACAGACATTAGGGGGTGCCTGTGCGCACCAGGAACCCCCCATGCGCACGCCTATGACCATGCGCATTTAGCAGCAAATCGCAGCATAGCGAAAATCGGCAACGAGTGAACAACTCGGAATGACCACCATTGGGCCTAATTCTGAGTTGATCGCAGTAGCAAATTTGTTAGCAGTTGGGCAAAACCATGTGCACTGCAAGTGGGGCAGATGTAACATGTGCAGAGAGAGTTAGATTTGGGTTGGGTGTATTCAAACTGAAATCTAAATTGCAGTGTAAAGATAAAGCAGCCAGTATTTACCCTGCACAGAAACAAAATAACCCGCCCAAATCTAACTCTCTCTGCATATGTTATATCTGACCCACCTGCAGTGCACATGGTTTTGCCCAATTGCTAACAAACTTGCTGCGATCAACTCAGAATTACCCCCATTATTTTAAGCAATCAGTGGCTCTCATAGCTCATAAGTTTGGCCACCTACAAGCTAAATAATAGTTGTCAGCAATTTAGAATATATCAAAAGCACAAATGTTTTGCTGCTGAATGGGTGACCCCAGGCTGGTTACCAGCGATACTGTCTCTGCCGGCCTAGGACTATAACAATCCCTGTCATGTTGCATTTATTTACTTTAATTAAGAGCATTTTTCTTTAACTATAATTACAATTTTACAAGATGGTAAGACTCATATCTAACATACAGAATATATATTTTGCTCTTTGTCAATACTGGAAAATAGAAATCTTAAAAACCTGGAACTTAGGGTTAATTTACGAAAGCTTCTAAAAATGAAAAGTGGTGATGCTGCCCATAGCAACCAATCAGAGTCTGTCTTTCATTTCACTATTGCATCCTAGAAAATTACAGACAGAATCTGATTGGTCGCTATGGGTAACAGCACCACTTTTCACTTTTAGGAGCCTTAGAAAATGTACCTCATAGTTTTTGGAGATTAGAGGGAAGTATGGGGGTAATTCCAAGTTGATAGCAGCAGGAAAATTTTTAGCAGTTGGGCAAAACCATGTGCACTGCAGGGGGGGCAGATATAACATGTGCAGAGAGAGATAGATTTGGGTGTGGTGAGTTCAATCTGCAATCTAATTTGCAGTGTAAAAAATAAGAATTTACTTACCGATAATTCTATTTCTCGTAGTCCGTAGTGGATGCTGGGAACTCCGTAAGGACCATGGGGAATAGCAGCTCCGCAGGAGACTGGGCACAAAAGTAAAAGCTTTAGGACTACCTGGTGTGCACTGGCTCCTCCCCCAATGACCCTCCTCCAAGCCTCAGTTAGGATACTGTGCCCGGACGAGCGTACACAATAAGAAAGGATTTTGAATCCCGGGTAAGACTCATACCAGCCACACCAATCACACCGTACAACCTGTGATCTGAACCCAGTTAACAGCATGATAACAGAGGAGCCTCTGAAAAGATGGCTCACAACAATAATAACCCGATTTTTGTAACAATAACTATGTACAAGTATTGCAGACAATCCGCACTTGGGATGGGCGCCCAGCATCCACTACGGACTACGAGAAATAGAATTATCGGTAAGTAAATTCTTATTTTCTCTGACGTCCTAGTGGATGCTGGGAACTTCGTAAGGACCATGGGGATTATACCAAAGCTCCCAAACGGGCGGAAGAGTGCGGATGACTCTGCAGCACCGAATGAGAGAACTCAAGGTCCTCCTCAGCCAGGGTATCAAATTTGTAGAATTTAGCAAACGTGTTTGCCCCTGACCAAGTAGCTGCTCGGCAAAGTTGTAAAGCCGAGACCCCTCGGGCAGCTGCCCAAGATGAGCCCACCTTCCTTGTGGAATGGGCTTTTACAGATTTTGGCTGTGGCAGGCCTGCCACAGAATGTGCAAGCTGAATTGTAATACAAATCCAACGAGCAATAGTCTGCTTAGAAGCAGGAGCACCCAGCTTGTTGGGTGCATACAGGATAAACAGCGAGTCAGATTTCCTGACTCCAGCCGTCCTGGAAACATATATTTTCAGGGCCCTGACTACGTCCAGCAACTTGGAGTCCTCCAAGTCCCTAGTAGCCGCAGGTACCACAATAGGCTGGTTCAAGTGAAATGCTGAAACCACCTTAGGGAGAAATTGAGGACGAGTCCTCAATTCTGCCCTGTCCGTATGAAAAATTAGGTAAGGGCTTTTATAGGATAAAGCCGCCAATTCTGAGACACGCCTGGCTGAAGCCAGGGCTAACAGCATTACCACTTTCCAAGTGAGATATTTTAAGTCCACAGTGGAGAGTGGTTCAAACCAATGTGATTTTAGGAACCCCAAAACTACATTGAGATCCCAAGGTGCCACTGGAGGCACAAAAGGAGGCTGTATATGCAGTACCCCCTTGACAAACGTCTGAACTTCAGGAACTGAAGCCAGTTCTTTCTGGAAGAAAATCGACAGGGCCGAAATTTGAACCTTAATGGACCCTAATTTTAGGCCCATAGACAGTCCTGTTTGCAGGAAATGCAGGAAACGACCCAGTTGAAATTCCTCTGTAGGGGCCTTCCTGGCCTCGCACCACGCAACATATTTACGCCAAATACGGTGATAATGCTGCACGGTTACATCCTTCCTGGCTTTGATCAGGGTAGGGATGACTTCATCCGGAATGCCTTTTTCCTTCAGGATCCGGCGTTCAACCGCCATGCCGTCAAACGCAGCCGCGGTAAGTCTTGGAACAGACAGGGTCCCTGCTGGAGCAGGTCCTTTCTTAGAGGTAGAGGCCACGGGTCCTCTGTGAGCATCTCTTGAAGTTCTGGGTACCAAGTCCTTCTTGGCCAATCCGGAGCCACGAGTATAGACCTTACTCCTCTCCTTCTTATGATCCTCAGTACCTTGGGTATGAGAGGCAGAGGAGGGAACACATACACTGACTGGTACACCCACGGTGTTACCAGAGCGTCCACAGCTATTGCCTGAGGGTCCCTTGACCTGGCGCAATACCTGTCCAGTTTTTTGTTGAGGCGGGACGCCATCATGTCCACCTTTGGTTTTTCCCAACGGTTCACAATCATGTGGAAGACTTCTGGGTGAAGTCCCCACTCCCCCGGATGGAGGTCGTGTCTGCTGAGGAAGTCTGCTTCCCAGTTGTCCACTCCCGGAATGAACACTGCTGACAGTGCTATCACATGATTTTCCGCCCAGCGAAGAATCCTTGCAACTTCTGTCATTGCCCTCCTGCTTCTTGTGCCGCCCTGTCTGTTTACGTGGGCGACTGCCGTGATGTTGTCTGACTGGATCAGCACCGGCTGACCTTGAAGCAGGGGTCTTGCTAGGCTTAGAGCATTGTAGATGGCCCTTAGCTCCAGGATATTTATGTGAAGTGATGTCTCCAGGCTTGACCACAAGCCCTGGAAATTTTGTCCCTGTGTGACTGCTCCCCAGCCTCTCAGGCTGGCATCCGTGGTCACCAGGACCCAGTCCTGAATGCCGAATCTGTGGCCCTCTAGAAGATGAGCACTCTGCAACCACCACAGGAGAGACACCCTTGTCCTTGGTGACAAGATTATCCGCTGATGCATCTGAAGATGCGACCGGGACCATTTGTCTAGCAGATCCCACTGGAAGGTTCTTGCGTGGAATCTGCCGAATGGGATTGCTTCGTAAGAAGCCACCATTTTTCCCAGGACCCTTGTGCATTGATGCACTGAGACTTGGCCTGGTTTTAGGAGATTTCTGACTAGTTCGGATAACTCCCTGGCTTTCTCCTCTGGGAGAAACACCTTTTTCTGGACTGTGTCCAGGATCATCCCTAGGAATAGAAGTCGTGTCGTCGGGATCAGCTGTGATTTTGGAATATTGAGAATCCAACCGTGCTGGCGCAGCACTATCTGAGATAGTGCTACCCCGACTTCCAACTGTTCCCTGGATCTTGCCCTTATAAGGAGATCGTCCAAGTAAGGGATAACTAAAACTCCCTTCCTTCGAAGGAGTATCATCATTTCGGCCATTACCTTGGTAAAGACCCGGGGTGCCGTGGACAATCCAAACGGCAGCGTCTGAAACTGATAGTGACAGTTCTGTACCACAAACCTGAGGTACCCTTGGTGAGAAGGGTAAATTGGGACATGTAGGTAAGCATCTTTGATGTCCAGAGACACCATATAGTCCCCGTCTTCCAGGTTTGCAATCACTGCTCTGAGTGACTCCATCTTGAATTTGAACCTCTGTATGTAAGTGTTCAAGGATTTTAGGTTTAAAATTGGTCTCACCGAGCCGTCCGGCTTCGGTACCACAAATAGTGTGGAATAGTACCCCTTTCCCTGTTGTAGGAGGGGTACCTTGATTATCACCTGCTGGGAATACAGCTTGTGAATGGCTTCCAATACTGCCTCCCTGTCTGAGAGAGACGTCGGTAAAGCAGACTTTAGAAAACGGCGAGGGGGAGACGTCTCGAATTCCAATTTGTACCCCTGAGATACCACTTGAAGGATCCAGGGGTCCATTTGCGAGTGGGCCCACTGCGCACTGAACTTCTTGAGACGGGCCCCCACCGTGTTTGAGTCTGCTTGTAAAGCCCCAGCGTCATGCTGAGGACTTTGCGGAGGCGGGAGAGGGCTTTTGTTCCTGGGAACTGGCTGTTTGTTGCAGCCTTTTTCCTTTCCCTCTGCCACGGGGCAGAAATGAGGCGCCTTTTGCCCGCTTGCCCTTATGGAGCCGAAAGGACTGCGCATGATAATACGGCGTCTTCTTAGGTTGAGAAGCTACCTGGGGTAAAAATGTGGATTTTCCAGCAGTTGCCGTGGCTACCAGGTCTGATAGACCTACCCCAAATAACTCCTCCCCCTTATAAGGCAATACTTCCATGTGCCTTTTAGAATCCGCGTCACCTGACCACTGCCGCGTCCATAAACCTCTTCTAGCAGAAATGGACAGCGCGCTAACTCTTGATGCCAGTCGGCAAATATCCCTCTGTGCATCACGCATATATAGAAATGCATCCTTCAAATGCTCTATAGTCAGTAATATACTGTCCCTATCTAGGGTATCAATATTTTCAGTCAGGGAATCCGACCACGCCAGGCCCGCACTGCACATCCAGGCTGAGGCGATTGCTGGTCGCAGTATAACACCCGTTTGAGAGTATATACATTTTAGGATATTCTCCAGCTTTCTATCGGCAGGTTCCTTTAGGGCGGCCGTATCAGGAGAGGGTAGTGCTACCTGTTTTGACAAACGTGTGAGCGCTTTATCCACCCTAGGGGGTGTTTCCCAACGTGCCCTATCCTCTGGCGGGAAAGGGTACGATGCTAATAACCTTTTAGGAATTATCAGTTTTTTATCGGGGGAAACCCACGCCTCATCACACACTTCATTTAATTCCTCGGATACAGGAAAAACTACAGGCAGTTTTTTCTCACCAAACATAATACCCTTTTTAGTGGTACTTGTATTATCAGAGATATGCAATACATTTTTAATTGCTTCAATCATGTAACGTGTGGCCCTAGTGGAAGTCACGTTTGTCTCCTCATCATCGACACTGGAGTCAGTATCCGTGTCTGTGTCTGCCATTTGAGGTAACGGGCGTTTTAAAGCCCCTGATGGCGTTTGAGACCCCTGGACAGGCACAAGCTGAGTAGCCGGCTGTCTCATGTCGTCAACTGTCTGTCGTAAAGAGCTGACACTGTCACGCAATTCCTTCCATAAGCTCATCCACTCAGGTGTCGACTCCCTAGGGGGTGACAACTGTATAATAGGCAATTGCTCCGCCTCCATCTCATTTTCCTCCTCAAACATGTCGACACAATCGTACCGACACACCGCACACACACAGGGAATGCTCTGATAGAGGACAGGACCCCACTAGCCCTTTGGGGAGACAGAGGGAGAGTATGCCAGCACACACCAGAGCGCTATATATAGACAGGAATACCACTATAAAATGTGCTTTTCCCTTTATAGCTGCTGTTAGTATCAAAACTGCGCCAAATTAGTGCCCCCCCTCTCTTTTTTACCCTTTTCTGTAGTGCAGGACTGCAGGGGATAGTCAGGGAGACGTCCTTCCAGCGGAGCTGTGATGGAAAATGGCGCCTGTGTGCTGAGGAGATAGGCTCCGCCCCCTTCTCGGCGGCCTTTTCTCCCGCTTTTTTGTGAGTTCTGGCAGGGGTTAAAATACATCCATATAGCCCTGGGGGTTATATGTGGTGTATTTATGCCAGCCAAGGTGTTTTACATTGCTGCTCAGGGCGCCCCCCCCTAGCGCCCTGCACCCTCAGTGACCGGAGTGTGAAGTGTGCCTGAGTAACAATGGCGCACAGCTGCAGTGCTGTGCGCTACCTTGTTGAAGACTGATGTCTTCTGCCGCCGATTTTTCCGGACCTCTTCTTGTTTCTGGCTCTGTAAGGGGGCCGGCGGCGCGGCTCTGGGACCGAGCTCCGAGGCTGGGCCTGTGTTCGGTCCCTCTGGAGCTAATGGTGTCCAGTAGCCTAAGAAGCCCAATCCACTCTGCACGCAGGTGAGTTCGCTTCTTCTCCCCTTAGTCCCTCGATGCAGTGAGCCTGTTGCCAGCAGGTCTCACTGAAAATAAAAAACCTAAAACTAAAACTTTCACTAAGAAGCTCAGGGGAGCCCCTAGTGTGCACCCTTCTCGGCCGGGCACAAAAATCTAACTGAGGCTTGGAGGAGGGTCATAGGGGGAGGAGCCAGTGCACACCAGGTAGTCCTAAAGCTTTTACTTTTGTGCCCAGTCTCCTGCGGAGCCGCTATTCCCCATGGTCCTTACGGAGTTCCCAGCATCCACTAGGACGTCAGAGAAATAAAGCAGCCAGTATTTACCCTGCACAGAAACAAAATAACCCACCCAAATCTAACTCTCTTTGCAAATGTTATATCTGCCCCCCCTGCAGTGCACATGGTTTTGCCCAACTGCTAAAAAAATTCCTGCTGCGATCAACTTGGAATTACCCCCTATGGGCGCAGGCTGCCAGGTTTAATATACCCGCTCTGTGTCCTAGTATGTTTCTGGTACACAGAGGCGACACCTGCACAATAGCAATCACGGGGGTAAATTTACTAAGATGGGAGTTCTATTGAAGATGGGATGTTGCCCATAGCAACCAATCAGATTCCAGGTATTATCTTCTAGAAGGTGCTAGATAAATGAGAAGTAGAATCTGATTGGTTGCTATGGGCAACATCCCATCTTAAATAGAACTCCCATCTTAGTAAATTTACCCCACTGAATCCTATGAGGCAAACGCTGATAAATGCATATAGACGGTTCTGACGGGATACAGTCATTAGGTCGACCACCGAAGGTCGACATGATCAATAGGTCGACGTGTACTAGGTCGACAGGTCAAAAGGTCAACATGCGTTTTTCACTTCTTTTTTAATTTTTGGGATTTTGCCATACTTGACGATCCACGTGGACTACGACTGGAACGGTAACCTTGCCTGAAGCATGGCGAGGGGACACGGTGCACTAATTGGGGTTCCCCGTCACCTTACGAAAAAAACGACACCAAAAACAGACCAAAAACTCATGTCGATCTTTTCACCTATTGATCTAGTACATGTCGACCTAATTCCCATGTCGACCTTCAGTGGTCGACCTAATGACTGTCGACCTAAGTTGGGTCGACCCAACGACCCATAGCCGTTCTGACCCTAGAAACCATTATGTTACTACTAGCATTGCGCTCTGGTTATTGGAACATAACTTCTTATATATGGGATGTAATCATGTTACCGACGCCGGAATCCCGAGCGCTGGAAATCCCGACAGGCGGTATGCCGTCTAACAGGGACTATTACCACTTGTGGGTCTCCACGACACCCATAGTGTGGGAATAGAGCCTGTGGTGAGCGCAGCAATCAGCAGGTAAGTTAATGAATTAGAATGGAGGCTGCGCTCACAATAGGAAAAAGCTGCTATGAGTGCTGCTGGACCTGGAGGCGTCCCACCTCCTGTTAAATTGTATGATTTAGAATGGTCAGCGCGCTCTAGGGGGGATATATAGGAAGGATTGGAATATTGGGATACCCTGTGGGTCACATTCAATTCGGACACAGTTTCAGAGGGCACATAGGCATCCACCACACCTATGGTAAAGGTGACCCACAGGGTACACCTGACATTCACCTGAGCTGGGGTCCAATCGGTATACCATTAGGAGGGTATACCTTGTAAAGGGTAGTCTGCAGGACACACCTGACAGTGGTGAAGGAACTTTGGGACTAGGACCAAAAATTAGGGCGCTGACTAAATTCTATCAATTTCACAATAAAGAATCTAGGTTTAAACCACATCTGAGTGATCATTAGTACAAAACCCACCATCAGACGTACACAGTTAACACAATCACTCACCCAATTATTACTCCCATCCCGCATTATCCCAATATTCCAATCCTTCCTATATATCCCCCCTAGAGCGCGCTGACCATTCTAAATCAATCAGCAGGTAAGCACAGTGAGGATAATACCTGCAATAATCAGTTTAGACTAGCAAAAAATAAGATTTTACTCACCGGTAAATCTATTTCTCGTAGTCCGTAGTGGATGCTGGGAACTCCGTAAGGACCATGGGGAATAGACGGGCTCCGCAGGAGACTGGGCACTCTAAAAGAAAGATTAGGTACTATCTGGTGTGCACTGGCTCCTCACTCTATGCCCCTCCTCCAGACCTCAGTTAGATTTCTGTGCCCGGCCGAGCTGGATGCACACATAGGGGCTCTCCTGAGCTCCTAGAAAGAAAGTATATGTTAGGTTTTTTATTTTACAGTGAGACCTGCTGGCAACAGGCTCACTGCAACGAGGGACTAAGGGGAGAAGAAGCGAACCTATCTGCTTGCAGCTAGCTTGGGCTTCTTAGGCTACTGGACACCATTAGCTCCAGAGGGATCGACCGCAGGACCCGTCCTTGGTGTTCGTTCCCGGAGCCGCGCCGCCGTCCCCCTTACAGAGCCAGAAGCATGAAGATGGTCCGGAAAATCGGCGGCAGAAGACTTCAGTCTTCACCAAGGTAGCGCACAGCACTGCAGCTGTGCGCCATTGCTCCTCATACACACTTCACACTCCGGTCACTGAGGGTGCAGGGCGCTGGGGGGGGGGCGCCCTGAGCAGCAATAAAAACACCTTGGCTGGCAAAATAATCACAATATATAGCCCCAGAGGCTATATATGTGATAATTACCCCTGCCAGAATCCATAAAAAAGCGGGAGAAAAGTCTGCGAAAAAGGGGCGGAGCTATCTCCCTCGGCACACTGGCGCCATTTTCTCTTCACAGTGTAGCTGGAAGACAGCTCCCCAGGCTCTCCCCTGTAGTTTTCAGGCTCAAAGGGTTAAAAAGAGAGGGGGGGCACTAAATTTAGGCGCAATATTGTTTATACAAGCAGCTATTGGGGAAAATTCACTCAGTGATAGTGTTTATCCCTACATTATATAGCGCTCTGGTGTGTGCTGGCATACTCTCTCTCTGTCTCCCCAAAGGGCTGTGTGGGGTCCTGTCCTCAGTCAGAGCATTCCCTGTGTGTGTGCGGTATGTCGGTACGGCTGTGTCGACATGTTTGATGAGGAGGCTTATGTGGAGGCGGAGCAGATGCCGATAAATGGGATGTCGCCCCCTGTGGGCCGACACCAGAGTGGATGGATAGGTGGAAGGTATTAACCGACAGTGTCAACTCCTTACATAAAAGGCTGGATGACGTAACAGCTATGGGACAGCCGGCTTCTCAGCCCGCACCTGCCCAGGCGTCTCAAAGGCCATCAGGGGCTCAAAAACGCCCGCTCCCTCAGATGGCAGACACAGATGTCGACACGGAGTCTGACTCCAGTGTCGACGAGGTTGAGACATATACACAATCCACTAGGAACATCCGTTACATGATCCCGGCAATAAAAAATGTGTTACACATTTCTGACATTAACCCAAGTACCACTAAAAAAGGGTTTTATGTGTGGGGAGAAACAGCAAGCAGTGTTTTGTTCCCCCATCAAATGAGTGAATGAAGTGTGAAAAAGCGTGGGTTCCCCCGATAAGAAACTGGTAATTTCTAAAAAGTTACTGATGGCGTACCCTTTCCCGCCAGAGGATAAGTTACGCTGGGAGATATCCCCTAGGGTGGATAAGGCGCTCACACGTTTGTCAAAAAAGGTGGCACTGCCGTCTTAGGATACGGCCACTTTGAAGGTACCTGCTGATAAATAGCAGGAGGCTAGCCTGAAGTCTGTATTTACACACTCAGGTACTAGACTGAGACCTGCAGATAGTGCTGCTGCAGCGTGGTCTGTAACCCTGTCAAACAGGGATACTATTTTGCGAACATAAGACGTCGTCTTATATATGAGGGATGCACAGAGGGATATTTTTCCGGCTGGCATCCAGAATTAATGCAATGTCCATTCTGTCAGGAGGGTATTAGAGACCCGACACTGGACAGGTGATGCTGACTTTAAAAAGGCACATAGAGCCTTATAAGGGTGAGGAATTGTTTGGGGATGGTCTCTGGGACCTCGTATCCACAGCAACAGCTGGGAAGAAATTTTTTTACCTCAGGTTTCCTCACAGCCTAAGAAAAGCACTGTATTATCAGGTACAGTCCTTTCGGCTTCAGTAAAGCAAGCGGGTCAAAGGCGCTTCCTTTCTGCACAGAGACGAGGGAAGAGGGAAAAAGCTGCACCAGTCAGCCAGTTCCCAGAATCAAAATTCTTCCCCCGCTTCCTCTGAGTCCACCGCATGACGCGGGGGCTCCACAGGCGTAGCCAGGTACGGTGGGGGGCCGCCTCAAAAATTTCAGCGATCAGTGGGCTCGCTCACAGGTGGATCCCTGGATCCTTCAAGTAGTATCTCAGGGGTACAAGCTGGAATTCGAGGCGTCTCCCCCCCCGCCGTTTCCTCAAATCTGCCTTGCCGACAACTCCCTCAGGCAGGGAGGCTGTGCTAGAGGCAATTCACAAGCTGTATTTCCAGCAGGTGATAGTCAAGGTGCCCCTACTTCAACAAGGACGGGGTTACTATTCCACACTGTTTGTGGTACCGAAACCGGACGGTTCGGTGAGACCCGTTTTAAATTTGAAATCCTTGAACACATACATAAAAAAATTCAAGTTCAAGATGGAATCGCTCAGGGCGGTTATTGCAAGCCTGGAGGAGGGGGATTACATGGTATCCCTGGACATCAAGGATGCTTACCTACATGTCCCCATTTACCATCCTCACCAGGAGTACCTCAGATTTGTGGTACAGGATTGCCATTACCAATTCCAAACACTGCCGTTTGGACTGTCCACGGCACCGAGGGTCTTTACCAAGGTAATGGCAGAAATGATGATACTCCTTCGAAAAAAGGGAGTTTTAATTATCCCGTACTTGGACGATCTCCTTATAAAGGCGAGGTCCAAGGAGCAGTTGTTGGTCGGAGTAGCACTATTTTGGGAAGTGCTACAACAGCACGGATGGATTCTATACATTCCAAAGTCACAGCTGGTTCCTACCACACGCCTACTGTTCCTGGGGATGGTTCTGGACACAGAACAGAAAAAAGTGTTTCTCCCGCAGGAGAAAGCCAAGGAGCTGTCATCTCTAGTCAGAGACCTCCTGAAACCAAAACAGGTATCGGTGCATCACTGCACACGAGTCCTGGGGAAAATGGTAGCTTCTTACGAAGCAAAATTCCATTCGGCAGGTTCCATACAAGAACCTTTTAGTGGGACCTCTTGGACAAGTGGTCGGGATCGCATCTTCAGATGCATCGGCTGATAACCCTGTCTCCAAGGACCACGGTATCTCTACTGTGGTGGCTGCAGAGTGCTCATCTTCAAGTGGGCCGCAGATTCGGCATACAGGACTGGGTCCTGGTAACCACGGATGCCAGCCTTCGAGGCTGGGGGGCAGTCACACAGGGAAGAAATTTCCAAGGACTTTGGTCAAGTCAGGAGTCGTCCCTACACATAAATATTCTGGAACTGAGGGCCATTTACAATGCCCTAAGTCTGGCAAGGCCTCTGCTTCAAAACCAGCCGGTACTGATCCAATCAGACAACATCACGGCAGTCGCCCATGTAAACCGACAGGGCAGCACAAGAAGCAGGATGGCGATGGCAGAAGCCACAAGGATTCTCCGATGGGCGGAAAATCACGTGTTAGCACTGTCAGCAATGTTCATTCCGGGAGTGGACAACTGGGAAGCAGACTTCCTCAGCAGACACGACCGACACCCGGGAGAGTGGGGACTTCATCCAGAAGTTTTCCAACTGTTGGTAAACCGTTGTGAAAGGCCACAGGTGGACATGATGGCGTCCGCCTAAACAAAAAAACTAGATATTGCGCCAGGTCAAGGGACCCTCAGGCAATAGCTGTGGACGCTCTAGTGACACCGTGAGTGTACCAATCGGTTTATGTATTCCCTCCTCTGCCTCTCATACCAAAGGTACTGAGAATAATAAGAAAACGAGGAGTAAGAACGATACTCGTGGTTCCGGATGGGCCAAGAAGAGCTTGGTACCCAGAACTTACAGAAATAATATCAGAGGACCCATGGCCTCTACCGCTCAGACAGGATCTGCTACAGCAGGGGCCCTGTCTGTTCCAAGACTTACCGCGGCTGCGTTGGACGGCATGGCTGTTGAATTCCGGATCCTAAAGCAAAAGGGCATTCCGGAGGAAGTCATTCCTACGCTGATAAAAGCCAGGAAAGAAGTAACCGCAAACCATTATCACCGTATTTGGCGAAAATATGTTGCGTGGTGTGAGGCCAGGAAGGCCCCAACAGAGGAATTTCAGCTGGGTCGTTTTCTGCACTTCCTACAGTCGGGAGTGACTATGGGCCTAAAATTGGGTTCCATTAAGGTCCAGATTTCGGCTCTGTCGATTTTCTTCCAGAAAGAACTGGCTTCACTGCCTGAAGTTCAGACTTTTGTAAAGGGAGTGCTACATATTCAGCCCCCTTTTGTGCCTCCTGTGGCACCGTGGGATCTCAACGTGGTGTTGAGTATCCTGAAATCACATTGGTTTGAGCCACTTAAAACTGTGGATCTGAAATATCTCACGTGGAAAGTGGTCATGTTATTGGCCTTGGCTTCGGCCAGGCGTGTGTCAGAATTGGCGGCTTTGTCATGTAAAAGCCCTTATCTGATTTTCCATATGGATAGGGCAGAATTGAGGACTCGTCCCCAGTTTCTCCCTAAGGTGGTATCAGCTTTTCACTTGAACCAACCTATTGTAGTGCCTGCGGCTACTAGGGACTTGGAAGATTCCAAGTTTCTGGACGTAGTCAGGGCCTTAAAAATTTATATTTCCAGGATGGCTGGAGTCAGGAAAACTGACTCGTTTTTTATCCTGTATGCACCCAACAAAATAGGTGCCCCTGCTTCTAAGCAGACTATTGCTCGCTGGATTTGTAGCACAATTCAGCTGGCGCATTCTGCGGCTGGATTGCCGCATCCTAAATCAGTAAAAGCCCATTCCACAAGGAAGGTGGGCTCATCTTGGGCGGCTGCCCGAGGGGTCTCGGCTTTACAACTTTGCCGAGCTGCAACTTGGTCAGGGGCAAACACGTTTGCAAAATTCTACAAATTTGATACCCTGGCTGAGGAGGACCTTGCGTTCTCTCATTCGGTGCTGCAGAGTCATCCGCACTCTCCCGCCCGTTTGGGAGCTTTGGTATAATCCCCATGGTCCTTACGGAGTTCCCAGCATCCACTAGGACGTCAGAGAAAATAAGATTTTACTCACCGGTAAATCTATTTCTCGTAGTCCGTAGTGGATGCTGGGCGCCCATCCCAAGTGCGGATTGTCTGCAATACTTGTATATAGTTATTGCCTAACTAAAGGGTTATTGTTGAGCCATCTGTTGAGAGGCTCAGTTATATTTCATACTGTTAACTGGGTATAGTATCACGAGTTATACGGTGTGATTGGTGTGGCTGGTATGAGTCTTACCCGGGATTCAAAATCCTTCCTTATTGTGTCAGCTCTTCCGGGCACAGTATCCTAACTGAGGTCTGGAGGAGGGGCATAGAGGGAGGAGCCAGTGCACACCAGATAGTACCTAATCTTTCTTTTAGAGTGCCCAGTCTCCTGCGGAGCCCGTCTATTCCCCATGGTCCTTACGGAGTTCCCAGCATCCACTAGGACGTCAGAGAAAATAAGAATTTACTCACCGGTAATTCTATTTCTCGTAGTCCGTAGTGGATGCTGGGAACTCCGTAAGGACCATGGGGAATAGCGGGCTCCGAAGGAGGCTGGGCACTCTAGAAAGATTTATGACTACCTGGTGTGCACTGGCCCCTCCCACTATGACCCTCCTCCAAGCCTCAGTTAGGACACTGTGCCCGGACGAGCAGACATAATAAGGAAGGATTTAGAATCCCGGGTAAGACTCTTACCAGCCACACCAATCACACCGTACAACTCGTGATACTATATCCAGTTTGACAGTATGAAAACAACTGAGCCTCTCAACAGATAGCTCAACAATAACCCTTTAGTTAACAGTAACTATGTACAAGTATTGCAGACAATCCGCACTTGGGATGGGCGCCCAGCATCCACTACGGACTACGAGAAATAGAATTACCGGTGAGTAAATTCTTATTTTCTCTAACGTCCTAGTGGATGCTGGGAACTCCGTAAGGACCATGGGGATTATACCAAAGCTCCCAAACGGGCGGGAGAGTGCGGATGACTCTGTAGCACCGAATGAGAGAACTCCAGGTCCTCCTCAGCCAGGGTATCAAATTTGTAGAATTTTGCAAACGTGTTTGCCCCTGACCAAGTAGCTGCTCGGCAAAGTTGTAAAGCCGAGACCCCTCGGGCAGCCGCCCAAGATGAGCCCACCTTCCTTGTGGAATGGGCATTTACAGATTTTGGCTGTGGTATGCCTGCCACAGAATGTGCAAGCTGAATTGTACTACAAATCCAGCGAGCAATAGACTGCTTAGAAGCAGGAGCACCCAGCTTGTTGGGTGCATACAGGATAAACAACGGAAAAAAAAAAAAAAAAAAAGAAGAGTGGTGAGACAAACCGCACTAGATCGCTCCCGTCTCTAAAGAAAACCTCCTGAGAGAGGAGGTATGTTTCAACAGGAGACTAATTCATAAATTATAACCAACTACCAAATTATTTGATAAAGGAAAATAACCCTAGATAAATTTCATTTGTTGGTGGTGCTCCCCAGAGTCAGAAATACATAGTATAGGGAAAGAAAAGAAGACTCTTGTTTGGGGGCACTCTTAGATGTATTTACACCTGGACAGGGAAATAATATTGTCTTTAAAATATAACTTTTATTAAGTATTTATTTAAAATATATATAACTTGTGAATTGTGTATAGTCAGCAAAAGATGCGGCAATGAGATCATGCCTAGCGATTAGATTGGGTGAAAGATTTTTTTAATTCCCATAGTGGGTATTTTTTAGGCTGTGAGAGCCCACCCTTATTAATATCCACACTCCTATTACATTTTAATAAATTGTATCCACTCAAAATTATTTTAGCTGTAAGGGTTTCCTTCTTCCTTATACAATGGTTCCTACTGTACTTCTAGTCCTTTTAGTATAGGAGACCGGTGGCGAGTGGTTCTTTCTCTATCCTGGTCACATATAGGGAATTCTGAAGTTTTTTAAGTTTTTTAGGTTTTTTAAAAAGGCTGTATTGCGAGACATGCAGTAGTTGTGTTACTTCTCCCCTTTCTCTCTTTCTTCTCTTCTTCTCTTTTTTTTTTTTTTTTCTTTCTAAATTTCCCCCCTCCCCTCCTTTGTTTTGCTTCCATCTTTTTGTTTCCCTCCCCTTTTACATTCCTCCTCTTAGCCACCCTTCCCCTCGTTATTAGCCCACCACCTATGAACCCCTGCTCCAACTTCTAATTGATTCCACCTTCTAGCCTTTGAAATTTGGATGCATATCCATGTGGGAGCTATTTATGCACACACATTGAGAGGGATGTGTGGATGTGCACACATGAGTTTATACATGGGTGCACAATTGGAAGTTCTCAGACATCTGTATAAACATATACAACTTTAACTCCCCTTCTTATCATAGCATTTTTTACATAAAGAAAATATGGTTTCATACATATTTACTGTCCTCCTTTACCTTCTATATATAAATTAATAATAGAAAAAATAATTAATAAAAAATAATAATAAAAAATAAAAAATAAAGAAATAAATCTTCTTCCTCAATTTAGAACAATTCTAAATAGGGATGAGTGCAGGCACGGTTTGGTTTTCATGTGCATGTGCATATGCATGTACATGCGCGCATATATGCAATTGCATGCATGTGTGCTCAGAGAGAGAGAGAGAGAGAGAAAAGTATATACACAGTCCCTATGTAGATGAACAGATCTAACACCTATATGCTTTACTTGTTTGCTACGGGCAGTTCGCCCATATGTGCAATTTATATTATGCGGGGGGCTGTCCCGGGGTTAAATAAGCATATAGCCATTTATATGTATGATATGGCCACAATGGCATCAGTCTAATATAGCAGTAATAATCAAAATACTAATAGCAATTTTATTATACGACACATGGGGATTTACAGGAGTAGATGCAAATATGCATACATATATATATATTTTTTTTTTCTATATTTCTCTATATATTTCCATTGCTCTCTCTCTTGGGGCAAAATAACATTGTAACAATTTCACAGGTGTGAGTATTGTCCTAATGGCCCTAGTTTAATATAAATTGGTTCTGAACACACAAACCTTGTAACAGTTCACAGGTGTGAGTTGTTGATCTAATGATCCAGGTAATGGTTTTCTTCTAGTGGTCCATATATCTGTCAATCTAATCTTCTTGTCCATTGACTGTTAAGGATTCGCTATATAATGATAGTGATAGTGGTGTGCTGTGGATGCTGCATGCGACAGGATGTGAACAAGCTTACGAGTGAAACGCGTTATCCATTCCACAGCTGAATTGGAGCTGATGCCGCTGCCAGTGGGAGGCTTTTGAGCCCACACACCCGCGATACGGGTTTTTCCAATATTCACTTCACACTCCTGAAATAGGTACTATTACTCCACTCGGTTAACTCTCATTCCTGATTGCGCTGCGGTTCGCTGCAATGTCCTTGAACACCAGGCAGCCGCATGCGCTCTAACAGGTACAGCAGAACGGCTGCTCTCTTCCTTCCTAACAGGTGGATTACCCGGCTACTCTCTCATCTTCCATCCGCTGATTACCATAGGCGCAGGTAAATCAAGATGGAAAGACAGTAGAAGTTGCAGGAATAATCCCCTGTTTGCTTTTACTTTCTCTCGTACAAAGTTACCTTAAAAACCTGGGGAATTTTTAAACAATGATACATGCCAATAGAATGATATTGTTTGTTTAAATGATATGCCTTGATATTTGTTACTTATACTCATTTAAATTCTATGAGTGTGTATGTTTGAGGAGATATAATTAACACACTGTGTCAAATATTATGTATATCATGGGTATGTGAATGAAAAATCTATTGACCTGTGTGATAATTGAGACACATTGTAACATCATACACTATACAATGTATCTTTTTTTTTTTTTATTCAATACTTTTTTTATTAGTTTTCTGATTAACATTAAACACATTACAAAACAAAACAAAAAAACAAACAAAAAAACAACAGCACAACCCACAGTAGATCCCCAGCCCAGGGAATACGCAGATTCTCCTGTCCACTAGGGACCAATTATCATAGTTATCATAGAACACCGGTGCAGGCCTAAATTCCGAAACATAGGTTGTAATTTAGAATCAGTATTGCATACTAACAAGGCGCATATAAATCAATGAAAGCTGTATATGGATATCTATGGCAGCACATCATAAATTTGAGCTGATTTCAGAGCTAAAGCAATGGCAGGGGAACGGGAACGGGAATGGCTGACCGCGGGCGCAGGGGATAACATAGAGAAAAGAGGCAGTGTACCCAGTGCAGAACAAAAGTCACACACCCACTCTAATCCCTTGCAGCATATCTAAACACCTCGGGTTCCAGAAAGCGGGGACTCAAGCCATCGACCCCACAGGTCCTGATATTTTTTCTCCGCTTTTCTAGCTAGGTATACATATTTCTCGTGAGAGGCCGTATCATTTACAAGGGAGATCCATGATCGCAGTGTGGGTGCATCTCTGGCTAGCCAAAGCCTGGCGATACACACCTTGGCCAGGCCGCACAGATTAATTACATATCGTTTGGCAGGGGGGTCCAGGGCATCCTCCTCCACAGCAGATAACACACATGTCGTCGGGGAGCACACAGACGAGGGAATACCCGTTGACACCAGGGCGTCAGTAACACCCGTCCAGAATACGGCTATCTTGGGACACTGCCAGAGAATGTGCCAGAAGTCTGCATCCAGACTATCGCACTTAAGACATCCAGAGGAGTGGGTACCCCCTACATGTCGCAAGCGCACCGGCGTCATATATACTCTGTGTATTATAAACAGTTGAATTTGCTGATATCTAGTGGTGGTAGTGGATAATCGTGGGGAACACAGAGCACCCTCCCAGATCTCATCAGAGATGGCACCCAAGTCAGATTCCCACTTGTTCCTGAGAATGGACAACGGGTCAGAGTAGTGAGAGCGAAGTATGCTTGCATAAATGTTGGACACCAGATGTCCGCTTCCCAGGGACCGCAGGAGAGACTTGACCGGGGAGTCGGCAATCATTGGAGGAGTTTCGGGAAATTGTGCATTAAGCGCATGTCTCAGCTGCAGGTAGCGGTAGAAATGAGAAGAGGGTACACTGTACTCCTGTTGAAGCTGCAGGAAGGACCTCAGTATACCATCATTATATAAGTGGCCCAGGGACGTCACACCCCACCTCCCCCACACCGTCCCAGTCCGCAGCGAAGCCAATTCTGGGAAGCCGAGGGCATTGTCCAGAGGAGTATCTGGGTCAATACCCTGGCCTAGTAGGATAACATGTACCTTTTTCCATATGAGGACGGCTTGTCTTATTATAGGGATCTTGGACAAGCTAGGGTTCCCACAAAGAAGCATCTGTTATGGAGAGCCGGCAGGGTATATCTGGAGAAGCAATTGGGAGTGCAAAGTGAGAGCATCCGTGGCGTTCACCCACTCCCATATATGTGCCAACTGCGCGGCATAGTAGTAAAATCAAAATAAAGGGAGAGCTAAGCCTCCCAACACTTTCGGCCTGGACAGAACGTCTAGTCTCAGCCTTGCTCTCCTGCTGGCCCATATTAAAGAAGAAAGCAAACTGTCAATCTGTCGAAATGTCTTCAGGTTAATATATATAGGGGATTGCTGGAGAACATAAAGGAGTTTGGGCAAGTATACCATCTTTACCAAACTGACCCTGCCAGTAACAGTCAGGGGCAGAGACCCCCAAACCCTAACCTTCGAGCGGAGATACCCTATCAGCGGCATGACATTAAGGGAAACATAGGTACAAGGGTTATTCGATACCCATATCCCCAGGTATTTGAAGGAGTCTACCCATTTAAGGGGGGTTGGAATCACCAGGGCCTCCGAAACCGGGCCTCTAAGTGGAGTAATGGTGGATTTATCCCAGTTAATTTTGAGCCCGGAGAAACGTCCATAGTCAGTTATCAAGTCAAGAAGTTTAGGTAAGGAGGAAACAGAATCGTCCACAAAGAGCAACAGGTCATCAGCGTATAACGCTATCCTGTCTTCCCTTGCGCCAACCCTAATACCCTCAATATCTTGAGTTGCCCTAATCAAACACGCCAGTGGCTCAATAGCGATAGCAAACAGAGTCGGGGACAGAGGGCAGCCCTGCCTCGTTCCCCTGGATAGGGGGAAGGAGTCCGAGACAAACCCGTTCACCGAGACTCTGGCCATGGGCTGAAAATATAACAATTTAACATACTTGATAAAGTTGGGGCCCACACCAAACCTACTCATAGCCTCCCAGAGGAAGGCCCACTCCACTGAATCAAAGGCCTTTGCGGCATCTAAGGAGGCTATAACGGCAGAGCAGTCCTCCTCCCGAGAAGCCTGAAAATGAGTAAACAGGCGCCTCAAGTTCACAGCAGTGGACTTGCCAGGCATGAAGCCCGTTTGGTCAGGGTGGATAATTTGGGAGACGACCCGGCCAAGTCTGGAAGCCAGAACCTTGGCCAGGATTTTAATATCCGTGGGCAACAGGGAAATAGGACGGTAGGATTCAACCCTCCTGGGGTCTTTTATACAATGTATCTTTGATTGTTTTTCAGTCTGGGGCTGCGAGACGTCCGCAAGGAATAATGGTTGAGGAGATTTAATTAACACACTGTGTTTGTCTGATGTGTGGAGAGTTTGCCTCACTCGAACACTGTTGATGTTACACACAGGTTTTTCACATTTTAGTACGAATTAACTGATCAATAATAAGGAGGTTAAGTTGTTACACCAGTGGGTTTTTTGATATGAGAGCACATTATACCTTCTGATGGAATAGAGTTCAATTTTTGCTTCTTTCTCCCTAACCTGGTGGGTTAACATACTTGTATAGCATATGTATGATCTCCGTACACACTTTAAAGCATTTCTTCAGAGTATACTGAGTAGGATGCATTAATTTTAATTTTAAGTGTGGACATCAGGGTTAATCTGCTTTCAAATACCACATGTATCATGGGAAGGTGAATGAAAAATCTATTGACCTGTGCGACATTTGAGATACACTATAACATCATACACTATACAGTGTATCTTTGTTTGTTTTTCTGGGGCTGCGAGACATCTGCAGGGAACAATGTGAGAACCTGTATGAACGTGTCAATACACATTTGTTATTTGAGCACACAGATCAGTAGGTCACCTTACTAACGGCCAAATTTAAAGTTTTTTGATGTGGTCTGCTGGCGGGCATATCGATAATAACTAGATAGAAGGTTTACATGGTATAAAGCTTAATGTCAGTAGTTACACCATCTGTTTATCCCCTTCAATATAAATTGTAAGACTCTATCTATTTAAGAAAAGGTGTAACACAACTACTGCATGTCTCGCAATACAGCCTTTTTAAAAAAAACTAAAAAACTTAAAAAACTTCAGAATTCCCTATATGTGACCAGGATAGAGAAAGAACCACTCGCCACCGGTCTCCTATACTAAAAGGACTAGAAGTACAGTAGGAACCATTGTATAAGGAAGAAGGAAACCCTTACAGCTAAAATAATTTTGAGTGGATACAATTTATTAAAATGTAATAGGAGTGTGGATATTAATAAGGGTGGGCTCTCACAGCCTAAAAAATACCCACTATGGGAATTAAAAAAATCTTTCACCCAATCTAATCGCTAGGCATGATCTCATTGCCGCATCTTTTGCTGACTATACACAATTCACAAGTTATATATATTTTAAATAAATACTTAATAAAAGTTATATTTTAAAGACAATATTATTTCCCTGTCCAGGTGTAAATACATCTAAGAGTGCCCCCAAACAAGAGTCTTCTTTTCTTTTCCTATACTAAGGATAAACAACGAGTCAGCTTTCCCGACTCCAGCCGTCCTGGAAACATATATTTTCAGGGCCCTGACAACGTCCAGCAACCTGGAGTCCTCCAATTCACTAGTAGCCGCCGGCACCACAATAGGCTGGCTCAGGTGAAACGCTGACACCACCTTAGGGAGAAATTGGGGACGAGTCCTCAACTCTGCCCTATCCATATGGAAAATCAGATAAGGGCTTTTACATGATAAAGCCGCTAATTCTGACACTCGCCTGGCTGAAGCCAAGGCTAATAACATGACCACTTTCCACGTGAGATATTTCAGATCCACGGTTTTTAGTGGCTCGAACCAATGTGATTTTAAGAAACTCAACATCACGTTGAGATCCCAAGGTGCCACAGGAGGCACAAACGGGGGCTGAATATGCAGCACTCCTTTTACAAAAGTCTGAACTTCAGGTACTGAAGCTAGTTCTTTTTGAAAGAAAATCGACAGAGCCGAGATCTGTACTTTAATGGAGCCTAGTTTTAGGCCCATATCCACTCCTGCTTGCAGGAAATGCAGAAATCGACCTAGTTGAAATTCCTCTGTTGGGGCCTTATTGGCCTCGCACCATGCAACATATTTTCGCCATATGCGGTGATAATGCGTTGCCGTAACATCTTTCCTGGCCTTAATAAGCGTAGGAATGACTTCTTCCGGAATACCCTTTTCCTTTAGGATCCGGTGTTCAACCGCCATGCCGTCAAACGCAGCCGCGGTAAGTCTTGGAACAGACAGGGCCCCTGCTGTATCAGGTCCTGTCTGAGCGGTAGAGGCCACGGGTCCTCTGAGAGCATCTCTTGAAGTTCCGGGTACCACGCTCGTCTTGGCCAATCCGGAACCACGAGAATGGTGTTTACTCCTCGCTTTCTTATTATTCTCAATACCTTTGGAATGAGAGGCAGAGGAGGGAACACATAAACCGACTGGTACACCCACGGTGTCACTAGAGCGTCCACAGCTATCGCCTGAGGGTCCCTTGACCTGGCGCAATATCTTTTTAACTTTTTGTTGAGACGGGACGCCATCATGTCCACCTGTGGTTTTTCCCAACGGTTTACCAGCATCTGGAAGACTTCTGGGTGAAGTCCCCACTCTCCCGGGTGGAGGTCGTGTCTGCTGAGGAAGTCTGCTTCCCAGTTGTCCACTCCCGGAATGAACACTGCTGACAGTGCTAGTACATGATTCTCCGCCCATCGGAGAATTCTTGTGGCTTCTGCCATCGCCATCCTGCTTCTTGTGCCGCCCTGTCGATTTACATGGGCGACTGCCGTGATGTTGTCTGACTGGATCAGCACCGGCTGGTGTAGGAGCAGGGCTTTTGCTCGACTTAGGGCATTGTAGATGGCCCTTAGTTCCAGAATATTTATGTGAAGGGAAGTCTCCTGACTCGACCATAGTCCTTGGAAGTTTCTTCCCTGTATGACTGCCCCCCAGCCTCGAAGGCTGGCATCCGTGGTCACCAGGACCCAGTCCTGTATTCCGAACCTGCGGCCCTCTAGAAGATGGGCACTCTGCAGCCACCACAGTAGAGACACCCTGGTTCTTGGAGACAGGGTTATTAAGCGATGCATCTGAAGATGCGATCCGGACCACTGGTCCAACAGGTCCCACTGAAAGATTCTGGCATGGAACCTGCCGAAGGGAATTGCTTCGTAAGAAGCCACCATCTTCCCCAGGACCCGTGTGCAGCGATGCACTGATACTTGTTTTGGTTTCAGGAGGTCTCTGACTAGAGATGACAACTCCCTGGCTTTCTCCTCCGGGAGAAACACTTTCTTCTGGACTGTATCCAGAATCATACCCAGGAACAGTAGCCGTGTCGTCGGAACCAGCTGTGACTTTGGGATATTCAGAATCCAGCTGTGCTGGTGCAGCACCTCCTGAGATAGTGCTACTCCCACCAACAACTGTTCCTTGGACCTCGCTTTTATTAGGAGATCGTCCAAGTACGGGATAATTAAAACTCCCTTTCTTCGAAGGAGTATCATCATTTCCGCCATAACCTTGGTAAATACCCTCGGTGCCGTGGACAGTCCAAACGGCAGCGTCTGGAATTGGTAATGGCAATCCTGTACCACAAATCTGAGGTACTCCTGGTGAGGATGGTAAATGGGGACATGTAGGTAAGCATCCTTGATGTCCAGGGATACCATATAATCCCCCTCGTCCAGGCTTGCAATAACCGCCCTGAGCGATTCCATCTTGAACTTGAATTTCTTTATGTACGTGTTCATGGATTTCAAATTTAGAATGGGTCTCACCGAACCGTCCGGTTTCGGTACCACAAATAGTGTGGAATAATAACCCCGGCCTTGTTGAAGTAGGGGTACCTTGATTATCACCTGCTGGGAATACAGCTTGTGAATTGCCGCTAGCACCGCCTCCCTGTCTGAGGGAGCAATCGGCAAGGCAGATTTTAGGAACCGGTGGGGTAGGGACGCCTCGAATTCCAGCTTGTACCCCTGAGATACTATTTGCAGGATCCAGGGATCCACCTGTGAGCGAACCCACTGATCGCTGAAATTTTTGAGGCGACCCCCCACCGTACCTGGCTCCGCCTGTTGAGCCCCACCGTCATGCGGCGGACTTGGAAGAAGAAGCGGGGGAGGACTTTTGCTCCTGGGAACCTGCTGTTTGTTGCAGCCTTTTTCCCCTACCTCTGCCTCTGGACAGAAAGGACCCGCCTTTTCCACGCCTGTTTTTCTGGGTCCGAAAGGACTGAACCTGATAAAACGGCGCCTTCTTAGGCTGTGAGGGGACATGGGGTAAAAATGCTGACTTCCCAGACGTTGCTGTGGAAACTAGGTCCGAGAGACCATCCCCAAATAATTCCTCACCCTTATATGGTAACACTTCCATGTGCTTTTTTGAATCCGCATCTCCTGTCCACTGGCGAGTCCATAAGCCTCTCCTAGCAGAAATGGACAATGCACTTACTTTAGATGCCAGTCGGCAGATTTCCCTCTGTGCATCTCTCATATATAAGACTGAGTCTTTTATATGGTCTATGGTTAACAGGATCGTGTCTCTGTCTAATGTGTCAATATTTTCTGACAGTTTATCTGACCACGCAGCGGCAGCACTGCACATCCAAGCTGACGCAATAGCTGGCCTAAGTATAATGCCTGTGTGTGTATATACAGACTTCAGGATCGCCTCCTGCTTTCTATCAGCAGGTTCCTTGAGGGCGGCCGTATCCGGAGACTGTAGTGCCACCTTTTTAGACAAACGTGTGAGCGCTTTATCCACTCTAGGGGGTGTTTCCCAACGTGACCTATCCTCTGGCGGGAAAGGGAACGCCATTAGTACCTTCTTAGGAATTACCATTTTTTTATCAGGGAAAGCCCACGCTTCTTCACACACTTCATTTAATTCATCTGATGGGGGAAAAACTATGGGTAGTTTTTTCTCTCCAAAAATAATACCCTTTTTAGTGGTACCTGTAGTTATATCAGAAATGTGTAACACCTCTTTCATTGCCTCAATCATGCAGTGAATGGCCTTAGTGGGCATCAGGTTAGACTCATCGTCGTCGACACTGGTGTCAGTATCAGTGTCGACATCTGGGTCTGCTTGAGGTAGCGGGCGTTTTAGAGCCCCTGATGACCCATGCGACGCCTGGGCAGGCACGAGCTGAGAAGTCGGCTGTCCCACATTTGGCATGTCGTCGATTTTCTTATATAGGGAGTCTATACGTGCACTCATTACTTTCCATAAGCCCATCCACTCAGGTGTCTGCCCCGCAGGGGGTGACATCCCTTCTAAAGGCATCTGCTCCGCCTCCACATCATTATCCTCATCAAACATGTCGACACAGCCGTACCGACACACCGCACACACACAAGGAATGCTCCGAATGAGGACAGGACCCACAAAAGCCCTTTGGGGGGACAGAGTGAGAGTATGCCAGCACACACCAGAGCGCTATATAATGCAGGGACTAACTGAGTTATGTCCCCTATAGCTGCTTTTTTATATAATAATAAGAATTTACTTACCGATAATTCTATTTCTCGGAGTCCGTAGTGGATGCTGGGGTTCCAGAAAGGACCATGGGGAATAGCGGCTCCGCAGGAGACAGGGCACAAAAAGTAAAGCTTTAGGATCAGGTGGTGTGCACTGGCTCCTCCCCCTATGACCCTCCTCCAAGCCTCAGTTAGGTACTGTGCCCGGACGAGCGTACACAATAAGGAAGGATTTATGAATCCCGGGTAAGACTCATACCAGCCACACCAATCACACTGTACAACCTGTGATCTGAACCCAGTTAACAGTATGATAACAGCGGAGCCTCTGAAAAGATGGCTCACAACAATAATAACCCGATTTTTGTAACTATGTACAAGTAATGCAGATAATCCGCACTTGGGATGGGCGCCCAGCATCCACTACGGACTCCGAGAAATAGAATTATCGGTAAGTAAATTCTTATTTTCTCTATCGTCCTAGTGGATGCTGGGGTTCCTGAAAGGACCATGGGGATTATACCAAAGCTCCCAAACGGGCGGGAGAGTGCGGATGACTCTGCAGCACCGAATGAGAGAACTCCAGGTCCTCCTTAGCCAGGGTATCAAATTTGTAGGATTTTACAAACGTGTTTGCCCCTGACTAAATAGCCGCTCGGCAAAGTTGTAAAGCCGAGACCCCTCGGGCAGCCGCCCAAGATGAGCCCACCTTCCTTGTGGAATGGGCATTTACATATTTTGGCTGTGGCAGGCCTGCCACAGAATGTGCAAGCTGAATTGTATTACACATCCAACTAGCAAAAGTCTGCTTAAAAGCAAGAGCACCCAGTTTGTTGGGTGCATACAGGATAACAGCAAGTCAGTTTTCCTGACTCCAGCCGTCCTGGAACCTATATTTTCAGGGCCCTGACCACATCTAGCAACTTGGAGTCCTCCAAGTCCCTAGTAGGCGCAAGACACCACAATAAGCTGGTTCAGGTGAAACACTGACACCACCTTAGGGAGAGAACTGGGGACGAGTCCGCAGCTCTGCCCTGTCCGAATGGACAAACAGATATGGGCTTTTTTGAGAAAAAAAAACCACCAATTTGACACTCGCCTGGTCCAGGCCAGGTCCAAGAGCATGTTCACTTTTCATGTGAGATGCTTCAAATCCACAGATTTGACTGGTTTTAAACCAATGTGTTTTGAGGAATCCCAGAACTACGTTGAGATCCCACAGTGCCACTGGAGGCACAAAAGGGGGTTGTATATGCAATACTCCCTTGACAAACTTCTGGACTTCAGGAACTGAAGCCAATTCTTTCTGGAAGAAAAATCGACAGGGCCGAAATTTGAACCTTAATGGACCCCAATTTGAGGCCCATAGACACTCCTGTTTGCAAGAAATGCAGGAATCGACCGAGTTGAAATTTCTTCGTGGGGCCTTCCTGGCCTCACACCACGCAACATATTTTCGCCACATGTGGTGATAATGTTGTGCGGTCACCTCCTTTCTGGCTTTGACCAGGGTAGGAATGACCTCTTCCTGAATGCCTTTTCCCTTAGGATCCGGCGTTCCACCGCCATGCCGTCAAACGCAGCTGCGGTAAGTCTTGGAACAGACATGGTACTTGCTGAAACAAGTCCCTTCTTAGCGGCAGAGGCCATAAGTCCTCTGTGAGCATCTCTTGAAGTTCCGGGTACCAAGTCCTTCTTGGCCAATCCGGAGCCATGAGTATAGTTCTTACTCCTCTACGTCTTATAATTCTCAGTACCTTAGGTATGAAAAGCAGAGGATGGAACACATACACCGACTGGTACACCCACGGTGTTACCAGAACGTCCACAGCTATTGCCTGAGGGTCTCTTAACCTGGCGCAATACCTGTCCCGTTTTTTGTTCAGACGGGACGCCATCATGTCCACCTTTGGTAATTCCCAACGGTTTACAATTATGTGGAAAACTTCCCCATGAAGTTCCCACTCTGCCGGGTGGAGGTCGTGCCTACTGAGGAAGTCTGCTTCCCAGTTTCCATTCCCGGAATGAAACACTGCTGACAGTGCTATCACATGATTTTCCGCCCAGCGAAAAGTCCTTGCAGTTTTTGCCACTGCCCTCCTGCTTCTTGTGCCGCCCTGTCTATTTACGTGGGCGACTGCCGTGATGTTTTATCCCACTGGATCAATACCGGCTGACCTTGAAGCAGAGGTCTTGCTAAGCTTAGAGCATTATAAATTTACCCTTAGCTATATTTATGTGGAGAAAAGTCTCCAGACTTGATCACACTCCCTGGAAATTTTTTCCTTGTGTGACTGCTCCCCAGCCTCTCGGGCTGGCCTCCGTGGTCACCAACATCCAAAACTGAATGCCGAATCTGCGGCCCTCTAGAAGATGAGCACTCTGTAACCACCACAGGAGAGACACCCTTGTCCTTGGATATAGGGTTATCCGCTGATGCATCTGAAGATGCGATCCGGACCATTTGTCCAGCAGATCCCACTGAAAAGTTCTTGCATGAAATCTGCCGACTGGAATTGCTTCGAAGGAAGTCACCATTTTTTTACCAGGACCCTTGTGCAATGATGCACTGATTTTAGGAGGTTCCTGACTAGCTCGGATAACTCCCTGGCTTTCTCTTCCGGGAGAAACACCTTTTTCTGGACTGTGTCCAGAATCATCCCTAAGCACAGGAGACTTGTTGTCGGGATCAGCTGCGATTTTGGAATATTTAGAATCCACCCCTGCTGTTGTAACAGTATCCGAGATAGTGCTACTCCGACCTCCAACTGTTCCCTGGACTTTGCCCTTATCAGGAGATCGTCCAAGTAAGGGATAATTAAGACGCCTTTTCTTCGAAGAAGAACCATCATTTCGGCCATTACCTTGGTAAAGACCCGGGGTGCCGTAGACAATCCAAACGGCAGCGTCTGAAACTGATAGTGACAGTTCTGTACCACGAACCTGAGGTACCCTTAGTGATAAGGGCAAATTTGGGACATGGAGGTAAGCATCCCTGATGTCTCGGGACACCAGATAGTCCCCTTCTTCCCGGTTCGTTATCACTGCTCTGAGTGACTCCATCTTGATTTGAACCTTTGTAAGTGTTCAAATTTTTTTAGATTTAGAATAGGTCTCACCTAGCCTTCTGGCTTCAGTACCACAATATAGTGTGGAATAATACCCCCTTTTCTTGTTGTAGGAGGGGTAATTTAATTATCACCTGCTGGGAATACAGCTCGTGAATTTTTTCCCATACTGCCTCCTTGTCGGAGGGAGACCTTGGTAAAGCAGACTTCAGGAGCCTGCGCAGGGGAAACGTCTCGACATTCCAAACTGTACCCCTGGGATACTACTTGTAGGATCCAGGGGTCCTGTACGGTCTCAGCGTCATGCTGAGAGCTTGTCAGAAGCGGTGGAACGCTTCTGTTCCTGGGAATGGGCTGCCTGCTGCAGTCTTCTTCCCTTTCCTCTATCCCTGGGCAGATATGACTCTTATAGGGACGAAAGGACTGAAGCTGAAAAGACGGTGTCTTTTTCTGCAGAGATGTGACTTAGGGTAAAAACGGTGGATTTTCCAGCAGTTGCCGTGGCCACCAGGTCCGATGGACCGACCCCAAATAACTCCTCTTCCTTTATACGGCAATACACCTTTGTGCCGTTTGGAATCTGCATCACCTGACCACTGTCGTGTCCATAAACATCTTCTGGCAGATATGGACATCGCACTTACTCTTGATGCCAGAGTGCAAATATCCCTCTGTGCATCTCGCATATATAGAAATACATCCTTTAAATGCTCTATAGTCAATAAAATACTGTCCCTGTCAAGGGTATCAATATTTTTAGTCAGGGAATCCGACCAAGCCACCCCAGCTCTGCACATCCAGGCTGAGGCGATCGCTGGTCGCAGTATAACACCAGTATGTGTGTATATACTTTTTATGATATTTTTCCAGCCTCCTGTCAGCTGGCTCCTTGAGGACGGCCCTATCTATAGACGGTACCGCCACTTGTTCTGATAAGCGTGTGAGCGCCTTATCCACCCTAAGGGGTGTTTCCCAACGCGCCCTAACTTCTGGCGGGAAAGGGTATACCGCCCATATTTTCTATCGGGGGGAACCCACGCATCATCACACACTTCATTTAATTTATCTGATTCAGGAAAAACTACGGTAGTTTTTTCACATCCCACATAATACCCTCTTTTGTGGTACTTGTAGTATCAGAAATATGTAACACCTCCTTCATTGCCCTTAACGTGTGGCCCTAATAAGGAATACGTTTTTTAAAACCCCTGACGGTGTTTTTGAGACGTCTGGACCGGTACTAATTGTTTGTCGGCCGTCTCATGTCGTCAACCGACCTTGGCGCGTGTTGACATTATCACGTAATTCCCTAAATAAGCCATCCATTCCGGTGTCGACTCCCTAGAGAGTGACATCACCATTTCAGGCAATTGCTCCGCCTCCTCACCAACATCGTCCTCATACATGTCGACACACACGTACCGACACACAGCACACACACAGGGAATGCTCTGATAGAGGACAGGACCCACTAGCCCTTTGGAGAGACAGAGGGAGAGTTTGCCAGCACACACCAAAAACGCTATAATTATATAGGGACAACCTTATATAAGTGTTTTCCCTTATAGCATCTTTTTTATATATTTCTAACGCCAAATTAGTGCCCCCCCTCTCTGTTTTAACCCTGTTTCTGTAGTGCAGTGCAGGGGAGAGCCTGGGAGCCTTCCCTCCAGCCTTTCTGTGAGGGAAAATGGCGCTGTGTGCTGAGGAGATAGGCCCCGCCCCTTTTTCGGCGGCCTCGTCTCCCGCTCTTAACGGATTCTGGCAGGGGTTAAATATCTCCATATAGCCCCCGGAGGCTATATGTGAGGTATTTTTAGCCAAAAAAGGTTTTCATTTTGCCTCCCAGGGCGCCCCCCTCCCAGCGCCCTGCACCCTCAGTGACTGCCGTGTGAAGTGTGCTGAGAGGAAAATGGCGCACAGCTGCAGTGCTGTGCGCTACCTTAAGAAGACTGAGGAGTCTTCTGCCGCCGATTCTGGACCTCTTCTCGTTTCAGCATCTGCAAGGGGGCCGGCGGCGAGGCTCCGGTGACCATCCAGGCTGTACCTGTGATCGTCCCTCTGGAGCTAATGTCCAGTAGCCAAGAAGCCAATCCATCCTGCACGCAGGTGAGTTCACTTCTTCTCCCCTAAGTCCCTCGTTGCAGTGATCCTGTTGCCAGCAGGACTCACTGTAAAATAAAAAACCTAAGCTAAACTTTTCTAAGCAGCTCTTTAGGAGAGCCACCTAGATTGCACCCTTCTCGGCCGGGCACAAAAATCTAACTGAGGCTTGGAGGAGGGTCATAGGGGGAGGAGCCAGTGCACACCACCTGATCCTAAAGCTTTACTTTTTGTGCCCTGTCTCCTGCGGAGCCGCTATTCCCCATGGTCCTTTCAGGAACCCCAGCATCCACTAGGACGATAGAGAAATATATATTGCGCCTAAATTTAGTGCCCCCCCTCTCTGTTTTTACCCTGTTCTGTAGTGTAGACTGCAGGGGAGAGCCAGGGAGCTTCCTTCCAGCGGATCTGTGAAGGAGAAATGGCGCCAGTGTGCTGCAGGATATAGCTCCGCCCCTTTTCCGCGGCCTATTCTCCCGCTTTTTTCCATATTCTGGCAGGGGTATTTTCCACATATATAGCCTCTGGGACTATATATTGTGGAGTTTTTGCCAGCCAAGGTGTTATTATTGCTTCTCAGGGCGCCCCCCCCCCAGCGCCCTGCACCCTCAGTGACCGGAGTATGAAGTGTGTATGAGGAGCAATGGCGCACAGCTGCAGTGCTGTGCGCTACCTTGGTGAAGACTGATGTCTTCTGCCGCCGTTTTTCCGGACCTCTTCTTGCTTCTGGCTCTGTAAGGGGGACGGCGGCGCGGCTCCGGGACCGAACACCAAGGACTGGGCCTGCGGTCGATCCCTCTGGAGCTAATGGTGTCCAGTAGCCTAAGAAGCCCAATCCGGCTGCAAGCAGGCGAGTTCGCTTCTTCTCCCCTTAGTCCCTCGCTGCAGTGAGCCTGTTGCCAGCAGGTCTCACTGAAAATAAAAAACCTAAATGTATACTTTCTTTCTAAGGGCTCAGGAGAGCCCCTAGTGTGCATCCAACCTCGGCCGGGCACGAAATCTAACTGAGGCTTGGAGGAGGGTCATAGTGGGAGGAGCCAGTGCACACCAGGTAGTCATAAATCTTTCTAGAGTGCCCAGCCTCCTTCGGAGCCCGCTATTCCCCATGGTCCTTACGGAGTTCCCAGCATCCACTAGGACGTTAGAGAAATGTGTATTACATGGGCCATCTCCCCTTCAATACGCTAACTGTATATAAATATCATGGAGACAGGAGGCCTGTGGCTCTCTAGATGGTGTAGAACTACAAGTCACAGCATGCCATGCTAGGACTTGTCACTGACTGGTTCCATTTTCCTCGAGCAGTTACAATCAGGATTTTGGTACTTACCGATAAATCCCTTTCTCCGATTCCACAGGGGCCACTGGAGTGTAGTTACAATGGGGAGATAGTAGGTGGTATTGGTAGCTGGCACTTTAAAAATTCTCACACTGTGGCTAGCTCCTCCCCTACTATCTCCCCTCCAAGCCAGTCTACGTTAAACTGTGCCCGAGGAGAGCTGTAATAAACAAACCGTAAGGTAGAGGAGGTTAACGACGCCCTGTAAACCAGGCGAACACAAACTAAACCTGGAACAGAACCTGACAAAAAACCAGGCTAGCCTGAACCCAACAAGCAGTCATATGGTGATCTGCAATCGTTAATCAAACAAAAATCAGGAGAAACAGCGCTGGGCGGGCGTCCAGTGGCCCCTGTGGAATCGGAGAAAGGGATTTATCGGTAAGTACCAAAATCCTGATTTCTCCTTCATCCACTAGGGGCCACTGGAGTGTAGTTACAATGGGGACGTCCCAGAGCTCCCAAAAAACGGGTGGGAAAGCGCTGAGAGTCCTGTAAAAACTGCTCGGCCAAACAGTGAAGCAGAGGCCGTAAAAGTGTCAAACTTGTAGAATTTGACAAAACGAATGTCGGTTTGACCAAGTAGCCGCCCGACAAAATATTCATGGAGACCCCGCGGGCGGCTGCCCACGAAGGTCTTACAATGCGCGTAAAGCGCGCTGAAATGGAAAACGGAGGTTCCCTAGTAACCGCCAAGAAGACTGTCTGATGATCAGATGTATCCAACTGTCCAGCATATGCTGGGGCCCCGGCTATTTAGTACGGGAGCATCGTCCAGAGCAAGGAAGAAAAAACACTTCATCGAATAGCCTGAGACCTCTGTAGAGAGAGTTGACGAGCCCTGACAACATTCAGAGAGGATTGAAAACCACTAGTGTCAGATTTATATGAAAAATGGACCTCCCCTCTGGAAGAAACGACCGCTGAGGCCGAAGCCGAGCCCGGGGAGTTGCCAATAGAGTACTCCCTGAACAAGAGGCCGAACTTACGGCCGCTAGGCTAATCTCATTTGGAAGAAAAGCGAAAAAAGGCAGAGACCTAAAATTCCGGTCAGTGTGGTTTGAAGCGCAGCGGAGCAAAAAACCTCCCAGAGAAACCAAAGATGAATGGTAACTGGAAGAAGGGGGAAAAACCCCTTTTATCTTCATTATGTTCCATAAAGTTTTCCCAAAGTGGCAAAAGCGAGAAGAGGTAATAGACTTCTGAAATCGGAGCCCAGTAGGCCTAACCGAACTAGGGAACTCCTCCCTTCTGAGGTCTCGTGAACAGTCACACGGGTAACCGAAACCAGTGTAAAATTGAACAAGGAGAAAAAAGGAGCCTGTTGAAGTAGACAGTCCAGTCGAGGTAGGAGCCAAGGCTCCTCTACTGACAACAGGCGTATCTGTATCTTCAAGTCATGCGTGGCCCAACCAGCGCCACCGAGAGGACTAGCACGCATAATCCCCTCCTGTGTTACTGAACATGAAGTAGAAATAGAAAAGGGGGCAGGATAGAATAACCAGAAAACTCCCCGGAGCCCTGAGGGCCTCCACGGCTACTGCCGTCCGAGAATAATAAAGGGTTAAAGAGTCAGTCAGAACGCCCTGAGGTCGATCCGAAATCTCCGCCCACAGCGGACCAGCTGACAAAACTCCGGGGCATGTTCCCTCACCCAGGAGTCTGACCTGGTGGCTTGATCTGGAAACAAGATTGTTGTCCCCCGTTCCGAGAGGAATGGAGGCGACCACTCATTACGTCGCAACTTGACTGAAGAAATAGAGTCTCTGGTGCCGAGGAATGAAAAAACCTCTGACGGACCGTGTTGAGAAACGTCTATGCGGAGCATAAATTGGATCTGTGTCGAATCAGAAGCTCGTGGATCCTCCGGATATTCAGAAGCCACCTAATGTACAGAGTGGGATAGTAGCAGTAAATTGTCCCATTAGGGAACCAACGTCACCCACTGCCCTTGAAAAAGAGTTATTCTGTTATCTTCCTAAACTCTGTGGGAGCGGAAGAGAGAAGAGTAAAGGACTTACAGTGAAAATGAGAATCCTGTTAAGGGGGAATCTGAGAAAAGCCTGTCCAACGGAAATCAGTAAACAGGCATCTCTGAAGACAAGGGACACGTAAAACTCCCTTTCTTGTTTAAACTAGCAATCACAGACTAAAAGGATTGTAAGGCCAGAATAGGCCTGTCCGAGCCACTTGGCTTCGGAACGTGAAAAGAAAACAAAGGCCTGAGAACTGTCCTAATTCAAATGATATGTGAAAAACAGGGATCAACACCCTTTGCGGTTAGAAACCTATGGAGCGCAGCCTGCAGTATGACTCTTGTCATCGTAAATCAGCCGACCCATGCCGAGGGACTCCTGAGACGGTTGTAACCGCCCAAGCCTTCTCCCATCGACCTGCGCCTACCCTGGGACCCTGCAGGTGTAATGGGTGTATAGGATGACATAAAATCAGACTGGACTGAGGATGTTGAACCTCTGCTTCAGCCTTTTTACCCTGAGAACCCCTGGCGACGAAGATATCACCCGTGTGGAGTCAAAAACCTGAAAGGGCACGAAAAAATCTAAAGGGAAGACCAGTAAAGGTTTGTCTTTTGGAGCTGGGGCAGTAGTAGGAGAAATCAAAGTGGACCTACCTCCATTGGTTCAAGAAATCCTGCAGAAAGTTCCTTCCCCAGAACCATCTGCCCCGTAGGATTTCATGTTTACTTGTCACTGTCGCAGCCCCAGAGGTCGTCGGGTTAAGACAGCCCAAGCGAAGATGCAGGGTCCGAGTCTGTAGACATGGAGACCTCCAAGGAACATAAAGCAGAATCGTGATTCTGACCTGTATCAAAGTATCAATTGATCCTGATGCGAAGCATCCTGTAACCTAGAGGACAATTGTTCCCCAACCTACCTGCTCCGGATACGGTAGAACCATGCTGCCGCATATGTCGATGGATCCCTGAGCAAGGTTGCCTCAGGAAAACGGCGGCTTGATGGACCGGCGATACACCGAGGTGTATACCCTAGAGAGGTTCTGATACCATCTCCTGCCATCTGCGGGGAAAAGATAGGAAAACAAACCTTGTTTGATACCTGATATTGTGTATTCGGGTGTCTGTCGGCCGCCTACCGGAGCCTGCCCAGCTCATCCGAAACTGAACCAGTCGCTGTCATTTTCGTCAATGGCGTGGAACCCTGATGGACTTGACGTGTCCTCCTCCTTTACCTGCAGTATCAGATGAACTGCTGTATTATGTACCTGTATATTCTGAGACACTGGTTCAGATCCACAGAAAACAGACATCAGTAATGCATGGAATGTTAGCAAAGTTTCTCTTTGGAAAGGTGTGTTTGGTCCCGCTGTGATTTGATCCTGTGACCTTGGAAACCAAAGTCCAAGGGCTTACCTGATGAGCTATTGTCTGGTTAATAGTGACATTACCTGCATCATTGATCAAACAGGGGTGTGCAGGTGCGTGGAGGGCGGAGCAGATGGCTCCGCCGCATACTTCACACCTAAGAGGGAATTCTTCGACTATCCCAGGAGAGACAAACGAAAGGAGAAAAGGTGGGTTAAATAAACAGAGCCCTACGTAAGGTCTGCACTATAATGTGTAGTGACCGATACGATTAAAATAAACTTTCTGGAGCAGCGGAGACCTGAACCAGCAACGCTGCGCTGTGGGACAGGAGTCTTAGCCCTAGGCTATAGGAGTTCTCCTTAAAGTTTTGTTTGGATTCAAACCCCTGTTCAGATACCCGCTACTAGCGTACTGAGCCGCAGCGCTATTTGTCTGATGCCTTACACGCATTCCACAATTACAAAATAGCATTAGTAACTAGTGACAACAAGGAATAATAAAAGGAAGGCAACACCCCGCCCTGTATTTAGTGTACCGCTAATTAAGGTGCACCAGATGTTTCTCTGAGGTTCCGCTGGCTTTTCAAAATGGTGACCAGCCTGTGAGAAAGATGGGGGAAAATGTTATGTGCAAGATGTTGTTATTAGAAAACATTGCGGAAGTAGCCTACAGCACCTGGTATTCCCAGGCGGTCTCCCATCCAAGTACTAACCAGGCCTGACCCTGCTTAGTTTCCGAGATCAGACGAGATCGGGCGTGTTCAGGGTGGTGTGGCCGTAGGCTTTTATCCCCTATATCTGGTATTTTATGGATTTATCTATATACATACCTACACGCACTTAAATATATATATCTATATATATATACACATGCACAAACATAACTATATATGTATATATACACACACACCGTAGGTAAATAAATACTGCACAGTAGATCCTTTTAATTATTATTGAGCTGAGTCCCAGCTACTGTAATAGAGCAGGTTCCCTGATTTGCAAGTAGGGAAATGCTGGGTATAGAGGACTCTACTGCAGGAGGAATGTATCTATATTTCAGCAGCCTGAAGTATCGAAAAGTTACAAATCCCAGAGCTGTTGCCTAGCGACGGGGAGACCTGGGAGCCCGCTGAGTAAAGCGGGTTAACTGTTAATATACCTGGGACTTTATTTGTATTTGTCTCTGAGTATGCAAGATTAGCCCACTGGGCTATAGGAGACACTGCAAATATGAAGCCAGGTCTGTGCAGGGAGGAAATGGCCGCCAGAGTGAAACTCCTCTGGGCTATGCGATAAAATCTATATAGTGGATAACTGGATTAGTGCTGAGCCACTCTGACTATATCACATTCTCCTCAGCACCATGTGCATTAAACTCACATAAATGCCTATTACACTATAACAGTGGCCGGGGAGCGGAGAATGCTGAGCCCGCTGTACAGAGCAGGAGTTAGCTCCGCCCCCCGGCTATGGCGCCTTATTGCAAAACTAAGCGGGAAGCGAGCTGTACCCTCCGCTGGGCCTGCGAGTCACCGCCGGGGAGCGCTGAGCGCTGAGCCCGCTATACAGCGCTAGTAGAGCCCTGTATCTGCTAGCCGCCGCCGGGGAGTGTTGCGCTGAACAGAGCGCGAGTCGCCGCCTGGGAGCAGGGAGCGCTGAGCTCGCTCTACAGAGCGGGACTTAGCTCCGCCCCCTCCGTACAAGGCGCCAAATTTAAACATTGCTTTGCGCTCGAGCGGGATCCCTGTGCCGGCTCTGTGAGTCGCGCTGAGTGGGGATCTGTGCGGGGGGTGCGGGGAGCTGGGGGAGCAGAGGGTTATCAGAATGACACACACCCGTTTTTCAGTCAGGGTTGTATAAACACATACTCAGCCTCCCCCAATCATCCTGTCTGTTTCTCCATGAGGAGGACAGGTAAGGATACAATAAAGTACATTACAGCCCCAGAGAGCCCTTCTGGAGTGGGTTGTACAACAATAAACAGTGCATTGCTCTAAAAACATACATAGCCACCACAAATAAAGTATACTTCACTCACCACTGTGTTCTTGGTGGATCGGCCCCGACACACGCCGCACGCAGCGGCGTCCAGCCGGAATCTTCTGTGGTGGGGTGGTCCCGACACAAGCCGCACGCAGCGGTGTCCGACCATTTTTGATACTCACCGCTGCCATGCTGCCGGAATCTTCTGCTGGATGGAGTGGCCGCGACACGCGCCGCACGCAGCGGTGTCCGCCAACTCAGGAGAGCTCAGTGTCTCCCTCAGCCGGGGCCCATCCCTAGCCGCACGCAGCTGCGATGGGACCCCGCCGGCAGCTCCCACGGTGCAGACTGGCAGTGGCAGAGCTGCCAGTCTGTGAGTGTGTGTATAAAGAAAAAAGAAGAAAATTCTTCAGCTAAACCCAAGTGAACCAGCTACCTCGGGCACTTAACTAAGACTGGCTTGGAGGGGAGATAGTAGGGGAGGAGCTAGCCACAGTGTGAGAATTTTTAAAGTGCCAGCTACCAATACCACCTACTATCTCCCCATTGTAACTACACTCCAGTGGCCCCTAGTGGATGAAGGAGAAATACACATTTCCTGAGTGAAGGAAATCGTGTCTGTTAATTGGCAGCCACTGTAACGTGCTAATAAAGTTGATTCGCGCTCAAGTTAAGATGGCGCGATCCCCCTTTACCATGCATGCCTCTCTGCCAGCACTTATAATGGCGGCCGGCCCGTCACAGCCTATGTCGCTACACAGCTTTGCCCTGAGCCTCCATGGCGGCACGGAAGTGACGTACGAACCCCTAACCATAAGGAATATGGCGTCTCCAGCGCCGCGCGTATCCGTAACATGACCGTGCATGATTCTATGGTGAGGGCAGAAGTGGCGTTTCGGGCCTAAGCGGAAGTGTGGGCCCCTGTATATCTGGGAAGGAGACCCCGCCCCGGCCTCTTTCAGCTCCGAGCTGCAGCCGGTCACTACATAGGCGAGCAGACACGTGAGTGATAGTGTGGGGTTGCGGGCTGTCCCGGCGCCCGGTTACACCGGGACTGTGCGCGGGCGGGTCACTGGGGTGACTGGTGGCGGGTGTTTGGCCGAGTGGGGCTGACTCGAGCCCAGCCAGGGGCCCTAGTGTCCCATAGTGCTGTCCCCACGCGTGTTGTGTACACTATATGTGTGTATCACTGTGTGTCAGGCCCACAGCTGCCTCAGGCCCCCAGTGGCTTCCCATGTCTGGGCTCCTGCACTGTGCCACGTACATCATGGGTCCTGTCCAATCATTAATGGAGCCATGTAGGACTCTAATAAGCTTTATGGTTACTGATCGCTCTTATTCCAATTATCAGAATAAAATATCTTTATTATTGGTAATTATTTATATGTTAACCGTCTGATGCCCCCATTGCGCCTCCCTTGCCTGAGAAATGCCGTCATTGGCGCCTTCCAACTCCTCTGACCCTGTCATGTAGTTACGTGAGGGCTTATTTCTTTACATTGTCCGGTATATAACAACGCCGCTGTGTCTGGTGTGCCTGTACTTTAGATGTCCTGTCTCTGTCATGCACAGTGGGAGGCGCGTGCGTTGCGCTAGCTGCCCTCACTGCTGATGACTGATGTCAGGACAACGTACAGAAGGCGATGGGCTCTGCGTCAGATGTATGGAGACGCAGTGACTGGTTAAAAATACTAGTAAAATAAGTTGCTTTATAGTGTGTGACATTGTTATGCTAGTACTATATTTAGACATTATTTTGTTGGGTGGTGTTTAATATGCGGCGCGCTAATGTCAAGGCCTGAGCTGGATGTGGCGCAGTCTTCAGTGCAGATCATTACAGTGGGAGTATTAATATAGCAACTATCCCAGACAGGAGGAGTCTTGATATTGCTCTGAATGGTTTTGTTCCCTTGTTGGGTGGCTGGACACGTCTCTGATCCGGATAGTGACTGTGGGATTATACATCTGACACCCGGTCTCTGTAATGTGATGTAACTGGAGTTTGTATGTACTAGTATACATGGGACTCTGTACTTAGTGATGATTTGCCCCCAGAATCGCTGTATCCTCATCGTGTGTGTTTTTTTTGCAGCATGGCAGACTGGGAAACTGTTCCTGTTGGGGCCGAGACCCCTGAAATTAAGCTGTTTGGGAAGTGGAGTACAGATGACGTCCAGATCAATGACATATCGCTGCAGGTAACGATTCTGATAATGACTGCTGTATTAAGGCGTTTTCACCTCGTACACAGCGACTCCGGCTGGCGGTTTTTGTGTAATGCAGCTTGTCTGTTTATTATGAGGTAATTGGAAGTTGACCATAATGGTGAAAGACTTGTTTCTGAACTCGTTTTCCAGAAGCAAAAATATTGTTCTACTTCACATTGTCAATATATACAGGCTGTGGTCTAAAGGTAGACGTGACAGGCGAATGGGGGGACAGAAAGCACACTGAAAGGAAGGACTGTCACGAGCGCATCCTGAGTTAGTCTTGCAAGTGAAGAATGGTCTGACTTGTAACATAACTAAGAAATGACACCTCAGTGACTGAAAGACGGGAGGTTATTGGGCTTTCTGGCACGACCCTCGGTGACCAAGAGAACACACGGAAGTATCTCTGTCGGTGCTTCTAAGGTGTTGTCCTCATGAAATTCTAAAACAAAATCCGCAAAGGGCAGAAGTGCGTGATACGGGGGTTGCGATATTTATGCAGTGTGAGAGAGGCGACCACACATCAATGTGACTACATCTTGGTGAGCAAGCAGCCAGGTTCTGTAAGGACCAGAGCAGAATATTGTAGTCTGGTTGCAGTAAATAAACCATGTCTTAAAGAACTATGGTTGCCGCCCACCATGTAGTCGATGAGGTAATCCGGACAGGTGAGGTGTTTTTTTGCGTGGCTTCAGCCTGAACAACTCGACAGCACTGAGTGCCTGTCTCCAGCAGTGAAGGGATGTGTTTTCCCGGCATGGATAAGTGGATGCTTATAATTACTCATCTGTACGGAGTGATCAATTACATGCTTTCCCGGAGTTGTAGTGGTCATCCATGACTGCAGTACCCCCACACAGAGCGTGTTTAGGGTGAAAGACACGGATTCATATATTGGGTTGCAGTCCCCACATCTGAACCCAGCCTGAGCACGTACGGATATTCTGTAAACGCCTAAACTGGCGCTTTCCAACACCACCAACCGGGTGTCTGCTGAGGGACTTTATGTAAGAACGTGGCTGCGCAGCGCCGGACATTGGGGGACCTTCACTGTCCGCACGTGGTGACATGACTTTGTATTGATGGTTATATGTTTGTCCGCTACCGGTCTCTCTCACAAGCCACGCCTGGATGTTGTCAGGCAGGATATAGCCTAATGTGCAGATATTTAAGTGTTAAACTCATTTGTAGGCATCTGAGTTGTATACATTGATGCCTTGCATGTCTTTCAGGATTACATTGCTGTGAAAGAGAAATATGCCAAGTTTCTGCCACACAGCGGGGGGCGTTATGCCGCTAAGCGCTTCCGCAAGGCCCAGTGCCCCATTGTGGAACGTCTCACAAACTCCCTCATGATGCACGGGAGGAACAACGGCAAGAAACTCATGACTGTCAGAATTGTGAAGCACGCCTTCGAGATCATCCACCTGCTGACTGGGGAGGTAAGTGACAGTAACTGACTTTTGTGCTATACATCCCTGGGCATATGGGTTTTTTTGCTGGTAAAGGGATGAAATTATTGCATATAGACACTTCTGCAGATAATTTAGGGTACCTCCACCCAGATGTATTGGATCTATAGCAAGATCCGGGTTAGGGTCTGGTGATTGTTATGGAGAAGTCTTTGACAGGCAGGAGAAGTTTGGGACCTTAGCACTTTATGGCTCCCCTGCTGGTTGGAGAGAGGATTATGGTAAATGTGGCTGCAGTTCTCTTACTCGTTTGTCATTATACCAGTAGTTCCCAAATGCAATCCTCAAGGTACAGCAACACTCCCAAGTTTTAGGGACGTACCTGCTTGTGCACAGATGGTATAATCAAACTGAGATTATTATTATTATCATCCTTTATATGGCGCCACAAGGGTTCCGCAGCGCCCAATTACAGAGTACATAAACAAATAATCAAACAGGAAAACAGCAACTTACAGTTGATGACAATATAGGACAAGTACAGGGTAAATAAACATAGCTACATCAGCAGAGGACACTGGAATAAGTATCAGGTGGCAGAAGACTGCTGGATTTGGTGCAGCTGAAGATTATTAAAGTAAGAAAAGGGTAAGCACATGAGGGAAGAGGGCCCTGCTCGTGAGCGCTTACATTCTAAAGGGATGGGGTAGACAGACAGGGGTGAGACAGATGGGGTACATAGAGAGCGTGGAACAGAGGTTTAGGATGAGATTTGGCTGGGTTTGGTGAAGAAGTGGGTCTTGAGAGCCCGTTTGACGTTTTGTAGAGAGGGGGAGAGGTAGGGAATTCCAGAGAAGTGGTGCAGCACGTGAAAAATCTTGGAGGTAGGAGTGGGAGGAAGTAATCTGTAGGCAGGAGAGTCGGTGTGCAATAGCAGAGCGAAGAGGACGGGTGGGAGTGTAAAACGAGATAAGATCAGAGATGTAGATGGGAGAGGAGTGGGTGAGGGCTTTGTAAGCAAGTGTGAGAAGCTTGAAATGGATTCTGAAAGGGAAGGGGAGCCAGTGAAGGTCTAGTAAGAGAGGAGAGGTGGACGTAGTGCGTTTGGTGAGGAAAATGAGCCGGGCAGCAGCATTGAGGATAGATTGGAGTGGAGAGAGGTATTTGTCAGGAATGGCAGTCAGGAGGAGATTACAGTAATCCAGTCTGGAGATGACCAATGAGTGGATAAGAGTTTTAGTAGTATCCCGGGGCAGAAAGGGTCTGATCCTGGAAATATTTTTTAGATGAAACGGCAGGTTTGTGAGAGGTTTGAAGGAGAGGGAGGAGTCAAGGATTACTCCAAGACAGCGCACTTGGGGGCTAGAGAAGATAGTAGTGCCATCAATAGATAATGAGATTGGAGGAGGTGATGTTATGCAGGAAGGAGGGAAGATGATCAGCTCGGTCTTAGACATGTTAAGTTAAAGAAAGCTTAGGGACATCCAGGAAGAGATAGCAGAGAGACAGTTGGAGATACGAGTGAGGAGAGCAGGGGAGAGGTCTGGAGAGGAAAGATAGATTTGAGTGTCATCAGCATAGAGATGATATTGGAAACCAAAAGAACTAATGAGCTTACCTAGTGAGGACGTATAGAGAGAGAAGAGAAGAGGACCAAGGACAGAACCTTGGGGTACCCCTACAGTTAGTGGAAGTGAGGGGGAGGTGGAGTCATGAGAGGAGACAGAGAATGAACGGTCAGAAAGGTAGGATGACAACCAAGAGAGGGCAGTCTCACGCAGACCAATGGAGTGAAGGATTTGCAATAGGAGAGGATGGTCCACAGTGTCAAAAGCAGCAGAGAGATCAAGTAGAATAAGTAGAGAGTAGTGTCCCTTAGATTTAGCAGCATGGAGGTCATTGCATACTTTTGTAAGGGCAGTTTCAGTGGAGTGGAGAGGACGGAAGCCAGACTGGAATGGGTCAAGCAGTGAGTGTGAGGAAAGAAAGGCAGTAAGGCGGTTGTAGACAATACGCTCAAGGAGTTTGGAGGCAAAAGGGAGGAGAGAGATGGGTCGGTAGTTGGAGAGAGTGTTTGGATCAAGGGTAGGTTTTTTAAGAATAGGAGAGATGAGTGCGTGCTTGAAGGCAGAGGGGACAGTGCCTGATGAGAGGGAGAGATTGAGAAGGTGGGAAAGATGGGAACAAGCAGAAGAAGAGAGGTAGCAGAGGAGGCGGGAGGGGATAGGGTCAAGTGGTGAGGGGACAGGAACGAATGAGGGCCATGACATCCTCTCCAGATGCATGGGAGAAAGATGACAGAGTTGGTGCGAGGGATGGGGAGGGTTGGTAAGGGATGGGAGAAGGCTGGTTACTGATGGTCTGGTGTGATGTCCTGAGATACTAATTAAGTCACCTGTGCCTAAGCATGGATATCCTTTAGAGCCTGGACTGTTAGGAGTGCTTTGAGGACTGCGTTTGGGAACAACTGCTTTGTACGGATTTCAATATAGAGCAACATACCCATCTTCAGATCTTACCACGGGTGGACATTGGAAGCTCAGCATCGAACGGTTGCTAGGCTTCTGACATCAAATCATGAAAGCCGTGTGATGGTAAAATCATTGGTTACAATTTGTGCAATTTGGGTTTTTATGCATGCCCATGTATAGAGAGCTGAGGACGCCACTCCCTTGGATGGGCTTCGGAAAGCTGCATGCGATGGCTGGCAACCATCAAATACCCACAAATCCATTGGATCGGGAACAATGATGGTTGGTAACCATCGGCATTCGATGTCCCTCCCTACATAAAGTTTGACTTCATTGTAATGAATGGCACCATGCTGTAAATCTTTGCCTTCACCGTGCAACGGTTTATTTGGGTGCAGTTTGGACTAGGGTGGTGCTTGTGTTTTTAAAATTGGTCGATTAATAGTTCCGTTCCAAAAGTGTTTTTATTATATGTACGCTCATCTACCTCACTTACTTGAGTGTTCATATAGCTCTTTCATATTAGTGATCTAGAAAATAAGAATTTACTTACCGATAATTCTATTTCTCGGAGTCCGTAGTGGATGCTGGGGTTCCTGAAAGGACCATGGGGAATAGCGGCTCCGCAGGAGACAGGGCACAAAAGTAAAGCTTTCCGATCAGGTGGTGTGCACTGGCTCCTCCCCCTATGACCCTCCTCCAAGCCAGTTAGGTACTGTGCCCGGACGAGCGTACACAATAAGGGAGGAATTTTGAATCCCGGGTAAGACTCATACCAGCCACACCAATCACACCGTACAACTTGTGATCAAAACCAGTTAACAGTATGATAACAGAGGAGCCTCTGAAAGATGGCTTCCTAACAATAACCCGAATTAGTTAACAATAACTATGTACAATTATTGCAGATAATCCGCACTTGGGATGGGCGCCCAGCATCCACTACGGACTCCGAGAAATAGAATTATCGGTAAGTAAATTCTTATTTTCTCTATCGTCCTAGTGGATGCTGGGGTTCCTGAAAGGACCATGGGGATTATACCAAAGCTCCCAAACGGGCGGGAGAGTGCGGATGACTCTGCAGCACCGAATGAGAGAACTCCAGGTCCTCCTTAGCCAGAGTATCAAATTTGTAAAATTTTACAAACGTGTTCTCCCCTGACCACGTAGCTGCTCGGCAAAGTTGTAATGCCGAGACCCCTCGGGCAGCCGCCCAAGATGAGCCCACCTTCCTTGTGGAGTGGGCCTTTACAGATTTAGGCTGTGGCAGGCCTGCCACAGAATGTGCAAGTTGGATTGTGCTACAGATCCAACGAGCAATCGTCTGCTTAGACGCAGGAGCACCCATCTTGTTGGGTGCATACAATATAAACAACGAGTCAGATTTTCTGACTCCAGCTGTCCTTGCAATATATATTTTTAATGCTCTGACAACGTCCAGTAACTTGGAGTCCTCCAAGTCACTTGTAGCCGCAGGCACTACAATAGGCTGGTTCAGATGAAATGCTGACACCACCTTAGGGAGAAAATGCGGACGAGTCCGCAGTTCTGCCCTGTCCGAATGGAAAATCAGATATGGGCTTTTGTAAGATAAAGCTGCCAGTTCTGACACTCTCCTGGCCGAAGCCAGGGCTAGTAACATGGTCACTTTCCATGTGAGATATTTTAAATCCACCTTTTTTAGTGGTTCAAACCAATGAGATTTTAGAAATTCCAAAACCACATTGAGATCCCACGGTGCCACTGGAGGCACCACAGGAGGCTGTATATGCAGCACTCCCTTAACAAAAGTCTGGACTTCAGGAACTGAAGCCAATTCTTTTTGAAAGAAAATCGACAGGGCCGAAATTTGAACCTTAATAGATCCCAATTTGAGACCCATAGACAATCCTGATTGCAGGAAATGTAGGAATCTACCCAGTTGAAATTCCTCCGTCGGAGCACTCCGATCCTCGCACCACGCAACATATCTTCGCCAAATGCGGTGATAGTGTTGCACGGTTACTTCCTTCCTTGCTTTAATCAAAGTAGGAATGACTTCTTCCGGCATGCCTTTTTCCTTTAGGATCCGGCGTTCAACCGCCATGCCGTCAAACGCAGCCGCGGTAAGTCTTGAAACAGACAGGGACCCTGCTGAAGCAAGTCCCTCCTTAGAGGTAGAGGCCACGGATCTTCCGTGATCATCTCTTGAAGTTCCGGGTACCAAGTCCTTCTTGGCCAATCCGGAACCACTAGTATCGTTCTTACGCCTCTTTGCCGTATAATTCTCAATACTTTTGGTATGAGAGGCAGAGGAGGAAACACATACACCGACTGGTACACCCAAGGCGTTACCAGCGCGTCCACAGCTATTGCCTGCGGATCTCTTGACCTGGCGCAATACCTGTCCAGTTTTTTGTTGAGGCGAGACGCCATCATGTCCACCATTGGTCTTTCCCAACGGGTTACCAGCATGTGGAAGACTTCCGGATGAAGTCCCCACTCTCCCGGGTGAAGGTCGTGTCTGCTGAGGAAGTCTGCTTCCCAGTTGTCCACTCCCGGGATGAACACTGCTGACAGTGCTATCACATGATTCTCTGCCCAGCGAAGAATCCTTGCAGCTTCTGCCATTGCACTCCTGCTTCTTGTGCCGCCCTGTCTGTTCACATGGGCGACTGCCGTGATGTTGTCCGACTGGATCAACACCGGTTTTCCTTGAAGCAGAGGTTCTGCCTGGCTTAGAGCATTGTAGATTGCTCTTAGTTCCAGAATGTTTATGTGAAGAGACGTTTCCAGGCTCGTCCACACTCCCTGGAAGTTTCTTCCTTGTGTGACTGCTCCCCAGCCTCTCAGGCTGGCGTCCGTGGTCACCAGGATCCAATCCTGTATGCCGAATCTGCGGCCCTCCAATAGATGAGCACTCTGCAACCACCACAGAAGAGATACCCTTGTCCTTGGAGACAGGGTTATCCGCTGGTGCATCTGAAGATGCGACCCTGACCATTTGTCTAACAGATCCCTCTGGAAAATTCGTGCATGGAATCTGCCGAATGGAATTGCTTCGTAAGAAGCCACCATTTTTCCCAGGACTCTTGTGCATTGATGTACAGACACCTTTCCTGGTTTTAGGAGGTTCCTGACAAGCTCGGACAACTCCTTGGCTTTTTCCTCCGGGAGAAAAACCTTTTTCTGAACCGTGTCCAGAATCATCCCTAGGAACAGCAGACGAGTTGTCGGCATTAACTGGGATTTTGGAATATTCAGAATCCAGCCGTGCTGTTTTAGCACTTCTTGAGACAGTGCTAATCCCCTCTCTAGCTGTTCTCTGGACCTTGCCCTTATTAGGAGATCGTCCAAGTATGGGATAATTAATACGCCTTTTCTTCGAAGAAGAATCATCATCTCGGCCATTACCTTTGTAAAGACCCGAGGTGCCGTGGACAATCCGAACGGCAGCGTCTGAAACTGATAGTGACAGTTTTGTACAACGAACCTGAGGTACCCCTGGTGTGAGGGGTAAATTGGAACGTGGAGGTACGCATCCTTGATGTCCAAGGACACCATAAAGTCCCCTTCTTCCAGGTTCGCTATCACTGCTCTGAGTGACTCCATTTTGAACTTGAACTTCTTTATGTACAGGTTCAAGGACTTCAGATTTAGAATAGGTCTTACCGAGCCGTCCGGCTTCGGTACCACAAATAGAGTGGAATAATACCCCTTTCCCTGTTGTAGAAGAGGTACCTTGACTATCACCTGCTGAGAGTACAGCTTGTGAATGGCTTCCAAAACCGTCTCCCTTTCGGAGGGGGACGTTGGTAAAGCAGACTTCAGGAAACGGCGAGGCGGATCTGTCTCTAGTTCCAACCTGTACCCCTGAGATATTATCTGCAGGATCCAGGGATCTACCTGCGAGTGAGCCCACTGCGCGCTGAAATGCTTGAGACGACCGCCCACCGCCCCCGAGTCCGCTTGAGAAGCCCCAGCGTCATGCTGAGGCTTTTGTAGAAGCGGGGGAGGGCTTCTGTTCCTGGGAAGGAGCTGCCTGTTGGTGTCTCTTCCCCCTTCCTCTGCCTCGTGGCAGATATGAATATCCCTTTGCTCTCTTGTTTTTAAAGGAACGAAAGGACTGCGGTTGAAAAGTCGGTGTCTTTTTCTGTTGGGGAGTGACTTGAGGTAAAAAGGTGGATTTCCCGGCTGTAGCCGTGGCCACCAAATCTGATAGACCGACTCCAAATAACTCCTCCCCTTTATACGGCAAAACTTCCATATGCCGTTTTGAGTCCGCATCGCCTGACCACTGTCGCGTCCATAAACTTCTTCTGGCCGAAATGGACATAGCACTTACCCGTGATGCCAGTGTGCAGATATCCCTCTGTGCATCACGCATATAAAGAAATGCATCCTTTATTTGCTCTAAAGACAGTAAAACATTGTCCCTATCCAGGGTATCAATATTTTCAATCAGGGACTCTGACCAAACTACTCCAGCACTGCACATCCAGGCTGACGCTATAGCTGGTCGTAGTATAACACCTGTATGTGTGTATATACTTTTTTGGATATTTTCCATCCTCCTATCTGTTGGATCTTTAAGTGCGGCCGTCTCAGGAGAGGGTAACGCCACTTGTTTAGATAAGCGTGTGAGCGCCTTATCCACCCTAGGAGGTGTTTCCCAGCGCGCCCTAACCTCTGACGGGAAAGGGTATAAAGCTAATAACTTCTTTGAAATTAGCATCTTTTTATCGGGGGCAACCCACGCTTCATCACATACATCATTTAGTTCTTCTGATTCAGGAAAAACTATAGGTAGTTTTTTCACACCCCACATAATACCCTGTTTAGTGGTACCAGTAGTATCAGCTAAATGTAACGCCTCCTTCATTGCCAAAATCATATAACGTGTGGCCCTACTGGAAAATACGGTTGATTCGTCACCGTCGCCACTGGAATCAGTGCCTGTGTCTGGGTCTGTGTCGACCGACTGAGGCAAAGGGCGTTTTACAGCCCCTGACGGTGTTTGAGGCGCCTGGACAGGCACTAACTGATTGTCCGGCCGTCTCATGTCGACAAACGACTGCTTTAGCGTGTTGACACTATCCCGTAATTCCATAAATAAAGGCATCCATTCTGGTGTCGACCCCCTAGGAGGTGACATCCCCATATTTGGCAATTGCTCCGCCTCCACACCAATATCGTCCTCATACATGTCGACACACACGTACCGACACACAGCAGACACACAGGGAATGCTCTTAACGAAGACAGGACCCCACTAGCCCTTTGGGGAGACAGAGGGAGAGTTTGCCAGCACACACCAAAAGCGCTATATATGACAGGGATAGCCTTATAATAAGTGCTCCCTGTATAGCTGCTTTTATAATATAATTTTTGCCACTATTTTGCCCCCCCTCTCTTGTTTTACCCTGTTTCTGTAGTGCAGTGCAGGGGAGAGACCTGGGAGCCGTCCTGACCAGCGGAGCTGTGTAAGGAAAATGGCGCTGAGGAGATAGGCCCCGCCCCTTTTCCGGCGGGCTCGTCTCCCGCTCTTTAGTGTATTCTGGCAGGGGTTAAATATCTCCATATAGCCCCGGAGGCTATATGTGAGGTATTTTTTTAGCCAAATAGGTTTTCATTTGCCTCCCAGGGCGCTCCCCTCCCAGCGCCCTGCACCCTCAGTGACTGCCGTGTGAAGTGTGCTGAGAGGAAAATGGCGCACAGCTGCAGTGCTGTGCGCTACCTTTAGAAGACTGAGGAGTCTTCTGCCGCCGATTCTGGACCTCTTCATGTTTCAGCATCTGCAAGGGGGCCGGCGGCGAGGCTCCGGTGACCATCCAGGCTGTACCTGTGATCGTCCCTCTGAAGCTGATGTCCAGTAGCCAAGAAGCCAATCCATCCTGCACGCAGGTGAGTTCACTTCTTCTCCCCTAAGTCCCTCGTTGCAGTGATCCTGTTGCCAGCAGGACTCACTGTAAAATAAAAAACCTAAGCTAAACTTTCTCTAAGCAGCTCTTTAGGAGAGCCACCTAGATTGCACCCTTCTCGGCCGGGCACAAAAATCTAACTGGCTTGGAGGAGGGTCATAGGGGGAGGAGCCAGTGCACACCACCTGATCGGAAAGCTTTACTTTTGTGCCCTGTCTCCTGCGGAGCCGCTATTCCCCATGGTCCTTTCAGGAACCCCAGCATCCACTAGGACGATAGAGAAACCATATTACCACATCAGTCCTTGCCACCGGTGGCACTAGCAAACCATGGGGTGGACGGATCAAGCAGTGAAAAGAGCGACGTGAACCTGTGGGAAAGTTGCCCATGGTAACCAATCAGAATCTGCGTATCATATATAGTGTACTTGATAAATGCCATGGGTAACTTGTCTGCACTTTTTCATTGCTTGCTATACTGTATCAACACCTACATCCTCTACCACAAGAGGACACTATGGCTGTTTAAAGCTTGTCTGGATTATAGGGAGAAACTTGTGCAGTCATAGAGAACATGCAAACTCCACACAACATGTCCTGATTGGAATCTGACCCATGAGCCCAGCGCTGAGAGTCCGCAATGCTAAGTCTTTTATCTTTGCCCTCTAATGTGATGTGAATCCCGCATTGAAATGGTCTATATAAAAAATGTTCTGTTGGGGGAATGTATGACAGTGACTGTACAGGTGGCCGTGTATAAGTGATGGTGGTGCCCGTAGTAACATAGCTTACCTTTTATGGTTCTTTCCTAGACAAATGACTGGTAGAATGGGACTTGTGTTGGGGATCCCTGTATTTTATTACTGTTGTGGCTACATCCGTTCCAGTGTTGGCAGTGGCATTGCAAGTGCATTGATGTGCGCAGTCATATTCTGTGCATACTTTCCTTGTTTGTGACTTCTTGACCTAACTAGCATGGTAGATGTATTTGGGGGAGCTGGTAACTTGCTGCTAGACTGCGCTTTGCCAATATTCCTGTGTGACTTTTGTGCGTTACTGGTCAGACGTCTGGTCACTGGGAGGTATGGGCTTTTCTGTGGCTTGGTCGGAATACTCACCGTGATAATGGCATGTAACGTTAGAAAATGCAGCTGCTTTGTATTTACAGTTTGTTTCCCGCTGACTTCTCGCTCTATTTGGTAAGAGGGCTTTCCCTATGAATATAATAAAAGGGGTGGCACTTGATTTACCGGCAGTCGGGATCCTGGCGCTCAGCATACCGGCGCCGGAATCACAACAACCGGTATACAGACACCTAATCTCCCTCTTGGGGTGTCCATGACACCCCTGGAGGGGAGAATAAATAGCGTGGCGCGCCACCGTGCTTGCAAGGGGCTCTTTTGCGCTCGCCTCGCTGACGGCATTCCAGTGTTCGCAATCCCAAGTGCCAGCAACTCATACCACACCCAATAAAAGGTTACATGTGGATTTCTGCCTTTATCCTCTGCACCCAGACAAGTAATGATCACCGCAATCTCCCAGCCTGAACGGTTTTGCTCAATGGCTATTAATGACCGACCTTCACTACCTATTATACGTTATTAAACGTGTAGGTGAAAGTGCGGGTAGTCGTTTTAGTGAACATAAGAATCGTGCTGGTGTTTTGGGGCTGCTTATTGAGGGTGTGCATCTCCGTCGTGTTGGTTAATATGCATACTAATAGCACGGTAATATTTCTTCCCACCCAAGAACCCTCTGCAAGTGCTGGTGAACGCCATCATCAACAGCGGTCCCCGTGAAGACTCCACGCGTATCGGCAGAGCTGGAACAGTGAGGAGACAGGCTGTGGATGTGTCCCCCCTCCGAAGAGTCAATCAGGTAATTGGAGACAGAAGGGCTATGGACAATTGTATCTCAAAGAGGTTTCGGAGTACGGTCATGTATACAGTTTTCCCCAGATGTCCATTCCCCCCACCTCCTCCATACACAACATTTTATTAAGTAAGAGCTGCAGTTACCCCTTGTCACCACCGGTGTCAGCAGTGAATCAGACTTTCAGGGCTTCCCCTGTATGTAACTTGGTGGTAATCTGATTGGACACCCACAGCTCCCTGACTGTTTAATTAAAAGCTACAGATTATGGAGATTGAAAGCTTAACCAGGCTACTGGCAGTGATTTCAGAGCCTGTGGCTCTTTGTGTTAGAGAATGCTGGGGAGCCCACATCTGTCTGGTAACAGATTATATAGGGATTTATTGAAGGTAGAGAACTGTGAGCAGATAGCACTGATTATGTGGCATGGCGTCTGAAGAAACTGGCAGAGGGAGTGCATTATTAGGACTTGCTGACCACAGATAGGGATCTGGGAGCGGGGTTTCACCTGCCGGCAGAAGTGATGATACAATCCAGTAACAGGCTTTGGTTAGGATGGGCAGTAATATCACATACTGAGTACACCTTGTCCCCGCAGGCTATCTGGCTCCTCTGCACCGGCGCTCGTGAAGCTGCGTTCAGGAACATTAAGACCATTGCAGAATGTGTGGCCGATGAGCTCATCAATGCAGCCAAGGTAAATGTCGCCAGCAGTGATATACAGTATATACAGCTAATACTTTGCCGTTAGCCAGTGGGGACATTGATATTACTATTGGTTTCCCTTTTTCAGGGCTCGTCTAACTCCTACGCCATCAAGAAGAAGGATGAACTGGAGAGAGTAGCCAAGTCCAACCGTTAAGGTGTCTGTGGCCTCATGTTTCAATTCCTCCAATAAAAATATTTCCGTCATTGCGTGTCTTGATTTGTGTTATGGGGTAAAGGTGTGGTGAAGTAGGTAACAGATCATATTTACTCCTGGAGGGGTACTGTGTGCAGGGTTCTTCCTCTCCTCTAGCTACCTTTCTGAATTTGCATCGGGCCCCTGGTTTTGCTGTAGCCTGTTTGTAACCAGTACAGGTAGATAGATTTGTCAGATGCCTACATACCAGCCACTTGTAATACACAACATGTACATATTGGGCTGGTAGCTGAGTAACATTGGGGCAGATGTATTAACCTGGAGAAGGCATAAGGAAGTGATAAACCAGTGATATGTGCAAGGTGATAAAGGCACCAGCCAATCAGATCCTAACTGTTAATTCACATATTGGAGCTGATTGGCTGCTGCCTTTATTACCTTGCACGTATCACTGGTTTATCACTTCCTTATGCCTTCTCCGGGTTAATACATTTGCCCCAATATACCAAATCTCTGTTTGCAGAGAAACATGACTCTGGCTGTCAGTTGGGTGATGAGAGCCATTACAAGGTAAATGGCTCAAATCTGACAATTGCAGGACTGGGCAAAATCCTCAACTCTAATAAAGTGAAATACTTTTACATTCAACAAGTGTCATTGACTAAACAAGCTACCCTCTGCAGGACAGGTTCTGCTCCACACATGTGACGGTGACAGAAATGGAAATATTCCAGAGCAGTGGCTCCTATTAAACTGCAGTGACATGCACTCGCCTCTCGGGTACGGAGGATGACATCCAGGCCAGAATACTGCATATACTAATGTAGGGATTTTCAGAGATTGGGGTACCATGACAGCAGGTTATGAGCATGTTTTGCTCACTGTCCCCATGCTTTCATTTGCTAAATGCATACAGGAAAGGGATCTAGGAGTCACTATTTCAGGTGACATAAAGGCAGGTAAGCAATGAGGAAGGATAGCCAGATGCTTAGTGCATTGGGAGAGGAATCAGCAGCAGAAAGAAGTGATAATGCCACTGTATAGGTCATTGGTACGGCCTCATCTGGAATACGGTGTTCAGTTCTGGAGGACATATCTTCAAAAGGATATTAATACATTAGAGACTGTACAAAGAAGGGCAACTAAAATGGTGCATGGCCTACATCACAAAACTTACCCAGAAAGACTAAAGGATCTTATTGTGCAGTTTGGAGCAGAGAAGGGAAAGGGGGGTATGTGGTAGAACCGTAGAAACTTTCACATATATCCAGTGTTTTAACAAGGTCCGGGAGGGAAACATTCTTCATAGAATTAAGTATTCGAGCATGAGGACATACACGGAGACTGGAGGGAGGCAGGTTCAGGGGAAACATGGAAAAATGACTTCACAGAAAGGGAAGTGACCTAGCCTCCCATCGGAGGTGGTAGAACCTATTACAATACAGCAGACCTATGGCTATCTTTGCAGCAACAAACAAAATGCTGTGGCCTTGTGCAGGTTTAAGCCGATAGGAATTGGTGTGGGATGTAGTTACTGACACCGGAATCCCGAACAGCGACATTATTGCTGCTCAAAGTACAGACGGAGCTCAGGATTCTGGAATCAAATACAGACAGCCAGAATCCTGATCATTTTTCCAGCGGGACGTGTTGGCGTCCTGGGGGGGGGGTTTAGGCTCTAGAAGGTGGGATTAGGGTGCAGGGATGGGAAAGGTATGGTCAGGTACAGGGGAGGTAGGTTTCGGCTACTTTCTCTGACGTCCTAAGTGGATGCTGGGACTCCATAAGGACCATGGGGAATAGCGGCTCCGCAGGAGACTGGGCACAACTAAAGAAAGCTTTAGGGCTACCTGGTGTGCACTGGCTCCTCCCACGATGACCCTCCTCCAGACCTCAGTTAGATTCTTGTGCCCGGCTGAGCTGGATGCACACTAGGGGCTCTGCTGAGCTCCTAGAAAGAAAGTATATTTAGGTTTTTTATTTTACAGTGAGATCTGCTGGCAACAGACTCACTGCAGCGAGGGACTAAGGGGAGAAGAAGCGAACCTACCTAACAGGTGGTAGTTTGGGCTTCTTAGGCTACTGGACACCATTAGCTCCAGAGGGATCGACCGCAGGACCCGACCTTGGTGTTCGTTCCCGGAGCCGCGCCGCCGGCCCCCTTACAGAGCCAGAAGCAAGAAGTGTTCTGGAAAATCGGCGGCAGAAGACTTCTGTCTTCAACAAGGTAGCGCACAGCACTGCAGCTGTGCGCCATTGCTCCTCATGCACACCTCACACTCCGGTCACTGATGGGTGCAGGGCGCTGGGGGGGGGGGTGCCCTGAGGGCAATATAAGACACCTTGGCTGGCAAATCATCACAATATATAGTCCCAGGGCTATATATGTGATAAATTACCCCTGCCAGAATCCATAAAAAAGCGGGAGAAAAGTCAGCCGAAAAAGGGGCGGGGCTATCTCCCTCAGCACACTGCCGCCATTTTTTCTTCACAGTGCAGCTGGAAGACAGCTCCCCAGGCTCTCCCCTGTAGTTTTCAGGATCAAAGGGTTAAAAAGAGAGGGGGGGCACTAAATTTAGGCGCAATATATGTATACAAGCAGCTATTGGGGGAAAAATCACTCAGTTATAGTGTTAATCCCTGCATTATATAGCGCTCTGGTGTGTGCTGGCATACTCTCTCTGTCTCCCCAAAGGACTTTGTGGGGTCCTGTCCTCAGTCAGAGCATTCCCTGTGTGTGTGCGGTGTCGGTATGGCTGTGTCGACATGTTGGATGAGGAAGGTTACGTGGAGCCGGAGCAGAGGCCGATAAATGGGATGTCGCCCCCTGTGGGGCCGACACCAGAGTGGATGGATAGGTGGAAGGTATTAACCGACAATGTCAACTCCTTACATAAAAAGCTGAATGACGTAACAGCTGTGGGACAGCCGGCTTCTCAGCCCGCGCCTGCCCAGGCGTCTCAAAGGCCATCAGGGGCTCAAAAAAACGCCCGTTACCTCAGATGGCAGACACAGATGTCGACACGGAGTCTGACTCCAGTGTCGACGAGGTTGAGATATATACACAATCCACTAGGAGCATCCGTTACATGATCTCGGCAATGAAAAATGTGTTACACATTTCTGACATGAACCCAAGTACCACATAAAAGGGGTTTTATTTTTGGGGAGAAAAAGCAGCCAGTGTTTTGTTCCCCCCATCAGATGAGTGAATGAAGTGTGTAAAGAAGCGTGGGTTCCCCCGATAAGAAACTGGTAATTTCTAAAAAGTTACTGATGGCGTACCCTTTCCTGCCAGAGGATAGCTCACGTTGGGAGATATCCCCTAGGGTGGATAAGGCGCTCACACTTTTGTCAAAAAAGGTGGCACTGCCGTCTTAGGATACGGCCACCTTGAAGGAGCCTGCTGATAAAAAGCAGGAGGCTATCCTGAAGTCTGTATATACACACTCAGGTTCTATACTGAGACCTGCAATTGCCTCAGCATAAATAGTGCTGCTGCAGCGTGGTCTGATACCCGGTCAGATTATATTAATACCCTAGACAGGGATAATATTTTGCTAACATAGAGCATATTAAAGACGTCGTCTTATATATGAAGGATGCACAGAGTGATATTTGCCGGCTGGCATCCAGAATTAATGCAATGTCCATTCTGCCAGGAGGGTATTAGAAACCCGGCAGTGGACAGGTGATGCTGCCTGTAAAAGGCACATGGAGATTCTGCCGTATAAGGGTGAGGAATTGTTTGGGGATGGTCTCTGGGACCTCGTATCCACAGCAACAGCTGGGAAGAAAATTTTTTACCTCAGGTTTCCTCACAGCCTAAGAAAGCACCGTATTTTCAGGTACAGTCCTTTCGGCTTCAGAAAAGCAAGCGGGTCAAAGGCGCTTCCTTTCTGCACAGAGACAAGGGAAGAAGGAAAAAGCTGCACCAGCAGCCAGTTCCCAGGATCAAAAATCTTCCCCCGCTTCCTCTGAGTCCACCGCATGACGCTGGGGCTCCACAGGTGGAGACAGGTGCGGTAGGGGCGCGTCTCGGGAACTTCAGGGACCAGTGGGCTTGCCCACAGGTGGATCCCTAGGTTCTGCAAATAGTATCACAGGGATACAGGCTGGAGTTCGAGGCGACTCCCCCTCGCCGTTACCTCACATCAGCCTTTCCTGGTGCCCTCGGAGAAAGGTAGTACTGGCGGCATTCACAAGCTGTACTTCCAGCAGGTGAAATCAAGGTACCCCTCCTTCAACAAGGCCGGGGTTACTATTCCAAAATGTTGTGGTACCGAAACCAGACGGTTCGGTGAGACCCATTCTAAAATTGAAAGCCTTGAACACTTATATACGAAGGTTCAAGTTCAAAATGGAATCGCTCAGGGCGATTATTGCAAGCCTGGAGAATTTCATGGTATCACTGGACATCAAGGATGCTTACCTGCATGTCCCTATTTACCCTCTTCACCAGGAGTACCTCAAAATTGTGGTACAGGATTGTCATTACCAATTCCAGACGTTGCCGTTGGTCTGTCCCCGGCACCGAGGTATTTACCAAGGTAATGGCCGAAATAATTATCCCGTACTTGGACGATCTCCTTATAAAGGCGAGGTCCAGGGAGCAGTTGTTCGTCGGAGTAGCACTATCTCGGGAAGTGCTACAACAGCACGGCTGGATTCTGAATATTCCAAAGTCGCAGCTGGTTCCTACGACGCGTCTACTGTTCCTGGGTATGGTTCTGGACACAGAACAGGATAAAAAGGGTTTCTCCCGGAGGAGAAGTCCAAGGAGTTGTCGTCTCTAGACAGAGACCTCCTAATACAAATACAGGTGTCGGTGCATCAATGCACGCAAGCCCTGGGAAAGATGGTAGCTTCTTACGAAGAAATTCCATTCGCCAGGTCCCATGCAAGGATTTTCCAGTGGGATCTGTTGGACAAATGGTCCGGGTCGCATCTTCAGATGCATCGGCGGATAACCCTGTCTCCAAGGGCCAGGGTGTCGCTGTTGTGGTGGCTGCAGAGTGCTCATCTTCTAGGGGGCCGCAGATTCGGCATACAGGACTGGGTCCTGGTGACCACGGATGCCAGCCTTCGAGGCTGGGGGGCAGTCACACAGGGAAGAAACTTCCAAGGCTATGGAAAAGTCAGGAGACTTCCCTACACATAAATATTCTGGAACTAAGGGCCATTTACAATGCCGTAAGTCAGGCTAGACCCTGCTTCAACACCGGCCGGTGCTGATCCAGTCAGACAACATCACGGCGGTCGCTCATGTAAACCGACAGGGCGGCACAAGAAGCAGGATGGCGATGGCAGAAGCCACAAGGATTCTCCGATGGGCGGAAAATCATGTGTTAGCACTGTCAGCAGTGTTCATTCCCGGAGTGGACAACTGAGTAGCAGACTTTCTCAGAAGACACGACCTCCACCCGGGAGAGTGGGGACTTCATCCAGAAGTCTTCCAAATGATTGTACACCGTTGGGAAAGGCCACAGGTGGACATGATGGCGTCCCGCCTCAACAAAAAGCTACAAGGATATTGCGCCAGGTCAAGGGACCCTCAGGCGATAGCTGTGGACGCTCTGGTAACACCGTGGGTGTACCAGTCGGTGTATGTGTTCCCTTCTCTGCCTCTCTTACCCAGGGTAATGAGAATAATAAGAAGGAGAGGAGTAAGAACTATACTCATTGTTCCGGGTTGGCCAAGAAGAGCTTGGTAACCAGAACTCCAAGAAATGATCTCAGAGGACCCATGGCCTCTGCCGCTCAGACAGGACCTGCTGCAGCAGGGAGCCTGTCTGTTCCAAGACGTACCGCGGCTGCGTTTGACGGCATGGCGGTTGAACGCCGGATCCTGAAGGAAAAGGGCATTCCGGAGGAAGTTATCCCTACGCTATTTAAAGCTAGGAAAGAAGTGAACGCAAACCATTATCACCGCATATGGCGGAAATATGTTGCGTGCTGTGAGGCCAGGAAGGCCCCAAAGGAGAAATTTCAGCTAGGTCGATTTCTGCACTTCCTACAGTCAGAGGTGACTATGGGCCTAAACTTGGGTTCCATGAAGGTCCAGATTTCGGCTCTATCGATTTTCTTCCGAAATAGAACTGGCTTCACTGCCTGAAGTTCGGACTTTTGTTAAGGGAGTGCTGCATAGTCAGCCCCCGTTTGTGCCTCCAGTGGCACCGTGGGATCTCAACGTGGTGTTGGATTTCCTGAAGTCGCATTGGGTTGAGCCACTTAAATCCGTGGAGCTATAATACCTCACGTGGAAAGTGGTCATGCTGTGGGCCTTGGAGTCGGCCAGGCGTGTATCAGAATTGGCGGCTTTGTCATACAATAGCCCTTATCTGTATTTTATATGGATAAGGCGGAATTGAGGACTCGTTCCCAATTCCTTCCTAAGGTGGTATCAGTTTTTCATGTGAACCAACCTATTGTGGTGCCTGCGGCTACTTGGGACTTGGAGGATTCCAAGTTACTGGACGTAGTCAGGGCCCTGAAAAGTATATGTTTCCAGGACAGCTGGAGTCAGGAAAACTGACTCGCTATTCTCCTGTATGCACCCAACAAGCTGGGTGCTCCTGCTTCTAAGCAGACTATTGCTCGCTGGATCTGTAGCACGATTCAACTTGCACATTCTGCGGCTGGACTGCCGCACCCTAAATCTGTAAAAGCCCATTCCACGAGGAAAGTGGGCCCTTCTTGGGCGGCTGCCCGAGGGGTCTCGGCTTTACAACTTTGCCGAGCTGTTACTTGGTCGGGTTAAAACATTTTTGTAAGAGTCTACAAGTTTGATACCCTGGCTGAGGAGGACCTAGAGTTTGCTCATTCGGTGCTGCAGAGTCATCCGCACTCTCCCGCCCGTTTGGGAGCTTTGGTATAATCCCCATGGTCCTTACGGAGTCCCAGCATCCACTTAGGACGTCAGAGAAAATAAGATTTTACTCACCGGTAAATCTATTTCTCGTAGTCCGTAGTGGATGCTGGGCGCCCATCCCAAGTGCGGATTGTCTGCAATACTTGTTTATAGTTATTGCCTAACTAAAGGGTTATTGTTGAGCCATCTGTTGAGAGGCTCAGTTATATTTCATACTGTTAACTGGGTATAGTATCACGAGTTATACGGTGTGGCTGGTATGAGTCTTACCCGGGATTCAAAATCCTTCCTTATTGTGTCAGCTCTTCCGGGCACAGTATCCTAACTGAGGTCTGGAGGAGGGTCATAGTGGGAGGAGCCAGTGCACACCAGGTAGTCTTAAAGCTTTCTTTAGTTGTGCCCAGTCTCCTGCGGAGCCGCTATTCCCCATGGTCCTTACGGAGTCCCAGCATCCACTACGGACTAGGAGAAATAGATTTACCGGTGAGTAAAATCTTATTTTCCATGGGGCTATTCTGCCCGCTGGCATCCCGTCCGTCGGAATATCACACTGAATCCACTGGTGCAAGCCAAACTAGTGGCATTTCACTAAAAACATCCCTACATAGCACTTACAAAGAAATTAGTGTAACGCACATATCGTTTCTCCATGTTTTCTTAATACATCTGTTCACCAATAAACACCGCAGTGCAAAATGTGATGGAAACTTCTCAACATAAAAGTTCTGGACAGTCACCCTTAATAAAAGCAGTGATGCCCTCCTCTGACACACAGAAGGTGACTTTCTTTTAGTTCACAACGTAATTTGTAGACAAGTGCAGGATTCAAACTCCTCAAACAAGCAATATTGTTTCTCCTCAATCAGCGCCCAAAAGGAAATCACGTGAATATACAAAACCAATCTGCATAAAGTACAGACATGCAATTTAAAAGGGTTTTAATATGAATTCCACATACAATACAATGAACAAGGATGTAATTCATCACCAATCTGCCAGATATTCTGGTAAGGCTCGGCAGAAACCAGCGTCCGTAGCCCGTGATTGACACCTGTATATCCACACGTGCGGCAGTCAGACACTATTGCTTCCTTCACTGACTGCTGCACATGTAGATAATCACGTTTTCAACCATAGGGGCTAAGGACGCTGGTTTCCTGGTCTTATGCTGATCCTTATAGGAAGGAATATCTTGCTAGTCGTATGAAACATTAATTACATGCTTGTTCATTGAATTTGAACAATTTGTCAGGAATATAGAAATACTATTTTCTCTGACGTCCTAGTGGATGCTGGGAACTCCGGAAGGACCATGGGGAATAGCGGCTCCGCAGGAGACTGGGCACAACTAAAGAAAGCTTTAGGTCACCTGGTGTGCACTGGCTCCTCCCACTATGACCCTCCTCCAAGCCTCAGTTAGATTTTGTGCCCGGCCGAGGTTGGATGCACACTAGGGGCTCTCCTGAGCCCTTAGAAAAAAAGTATAGATTTAGGTTTTTTATTTTCAGTGAGACCTGCTGGCAACAGGCTCACTGCAGCGAGGGACTAAGGGGAGAAGAAGCGAACTCGCCTGCTTGCAGCCGGATTGGGCTTCTTAGGCTACTGGACACCATTAGCTCCAGAGGGATCGACCGCAGGCCCAGTCCTTGGTGTTCGGTCCCGGAGCCGCGCCGCCGTCCCCCTTACAGAGCCAGAAGCAAGAAGAGGTCCGGAAAATCGGCGGCAGAAGACATCAGTCTTCACCAAGGTAGCGCACAGCACTGCAGCTGTGCGCCATTGCTCCTCATGTACACCTCACACTCCGGTCACTGAGGGTGCAGGGCGGTGGGGGGGGGGGCGCCCTGAGCAGCAATATTAACACCTTGGCTGGCAAAAATACCACAATATATAGCCCCAGAGGCTATATATGTGGTAAATACCCCTGCCAGAATCCAGAAAAAAGCGGGAGAAAAGTCCGCGAAAAAGGGGCGGAGCTATCTCCCTCAGACACACTGGCGCCATTTTCTCTTCACAGTGCAGCTGGAAGAAAGCTCCCCAGGCTCTCCCCTGTAGTTTTCAGGCTCAAAGGGTTAAAAAGAGAGGGGGGGCACTAAATTTAGGCGCAATATTATATATACAAGCAGCTATTGGGGAAATTTCACTCAGTTATAGTGTTAATCCCCACATTATATAGCGCTCTGGTGTGTGCTGGCATACTCTCTCTCTGTCTCCCCAAAGGGCTTTGTGGGGTCCTGTCCTCAGTCAGAGCATTCCCTGTGTGTGTGCGGTGTGTCGGTACAGCTGTGTCGACATGTTTAATGAGGAGGCTTATATGGTGACGGAGCAGATGCCGATAAATGTGATGTCGCCCCCTGTGGGGCCGACACCAGAGTAGATGGTTAGGTGAAAGGTGTTAACCGACAGTGTCAACTCCTTACATAAAAGGGTGGATGACGTAACAGCTGTGGGACAGCCGGCTTCTCAGTCCGCGCCTGCCCAGGCGTCTCAAAGGCCATCAGGGGCTCAAAAAACGCCCGCTCACTCAGATGGTAGACACAGATGTCGACACGGAGTCTGACTCCAGTGTCGACAAGGTTGAGACATATACACAATCCACTAGGAACACCCGTGACTTAATCCCGGCAATAAAAAATGTGTTACACATTTCTGACATTAACCCAAGTACCACTAAAAAAAAGGGTTTTATGTTTGGGGAGAAAAAGCAGGCAGTGTTTTGTTCCCCCATCAGATGAATGAATGAAGTGTGTGAAAAGCGTGGGTTCCCCCCCGATAAGAAACTGGTAATTTCTAAAAAGTTACTGATGGCGTACCCTTTCCCGCCAGAGGATAAGTTACGCTGGGAGATATCCCCTAGGGTGGATAAGGCGCTCACACGGTTGTCAAAAAAGGTGGCACTGCCGTTTTAGGAACGGCCACTTTGAAGGTACCTGTTGATAAAAAGCAGGAGGCTAGCCTGAAGTCTGTATTTATACACTCAGGTACTAGACTGAGACCTGCAGATCGTGCTGCAGCAGCGTGGTCGGTGACCCTGTCACACATGAGAACATATTAAAGACGTCGTCGTATATATGAGGGATGCACAGAGGGATATTTTGCCGGCTGGCATCCAAAATGAATGTAATGACCATTCTGTCAGGAGGGTATTAGAGACCTGTCACTGCACAGGTGATGCTGACTTTAAAAGGCGCATAGAGACTCTGCCTTATAAGGGTGAGGAATTGTTTGGGGATGGTCTCTGGGACCTCGTATCCATTACCTCAGGTTTCCTCACAGACTAAGAAAGCACTGTATTATCAGGTACAGTCCTTTCGGCTTCAGAAAAGCAAGCGGGTCAAAGGCGCTTCCTTTCTGTACAGAGACATGGGGAGAGGGAAAAAGCTGCACCAGTCAGCCTGTTCCCAGAATCAAAATTCTTCTCTCGCTTCCTCTGAGTCCACAGCATGACGCGGGGGCTCCACAGGTGTAGCCAGGTACGGTGGGGGGCCGTCTCAAAAATTTCAGCGATCAGTGGGCTCGCTCACAGGTGGATCATTCAAGTAGTATTTCAGGGGTACAAGCTGGAATTCGAGATGTCTCCCCCCCGCCGTTTCCTCAAATATGCCTTGCCGACAACTCCCTCAGGCAGGGAGGCTGCGCTAGAGGCAATTAATAAGCTGTATTCCCAGCAGGTAATACTCAAGGTGCCCCTACTTCAACAAAGACGGGGTTACTATTCCACACGGTTTGGGGTACCGAAACCGCATGGTTCGGTGTGACCCATTTTATATTTAAAATCCTTGAACACATACATAAAAAAATTCAAGTTCAAGATGGAATCGCTCAGGGCGGTTATTGCAAGCCTGGACGAGGGGGATTACATGGGATCCCGGGACATCAAGGATGCTTACCTGCATGTCCCCATTTACCATCCTCGCCAGGAGTACCTCAGATTTGTGGTACAGGATTACCATTACCAAGTCCAGACACTGCCGTTTGGACTGTACATGGCACCGAGGGTGTTTACCAAGGTAATGGCCAAAATGATGATACTCCTTCGAAAAAAGGGAGTTTTAATTATCCCGTACTTGGACAATATCCTTATAAGGACAAGGTCCAAGGAGCACTTGCTAGTCGGGGTAGCACTATTTTGGAAAGTGCTACAACAGCACGGTTGGATTCAAAACAGTCCAAAGTCACAGCTGGTTCCTACGACACGTCTACTGTTCCTGGGGATGGTTCTGGACACAGAACAGAAATAAGTGTTTCTCCCGGAGGAGAAAGCCAAGGAACTGTCATCTCTAGTCAGCGACCTCCTGAAGCAAAAACAGGTATCGGTGCATCATTGCACGCGAGTCCTGGGAAAAAATGGTAGCTTCCTACGAAGCAATCCCATTCGGCAGGTTCCATGCAAGAGGGCCGCAGGTTCGGCATACAGGACTAGGTCCTAGTGACCATGGATGCCAGCCTTTGAAGCTGGGGGGCAGTCACACAGGGAAAAAACTTCCAGGGACTATGGTCAAGTCAAGTGACTTCCCTACACATAAATATTCTGGAACTGAGGGCCATTTACAATGCCCTGAGTCAGGCAAGGCCTCTGCTTCAAATCCAGCCGGTACTGATCCAATCAGACAACATCACGGCAGTCGCCCATGTAAACCAACGGGGCGGCACAAGAAGCAGGATGGCGATGGCAGAAGCCACAAGGATTCTCCGATGGGCGGAAAATCATGAGTTAACACTGTCAGCAGTGTTCATTCCCGGAGTGGACGACTGGGAAGCAGATCTTCTCAGCGGACACGACCTCCACCCGGGAGAGTGGGGATTTCATCCAGAAGTCTTCCAAAGGATTGTACACCATTGGGAAAGGCCACAGGTGGACATGATGGCGTCCCGCCTCAACAAAAAGCTATAAAAGATATTGCGCCAGGTCAAAGGACCCTCAGGCGATAGCTGTGGACGCTCTGGTAATACCGTGGGTGTACCAGTCGGTTTATGTGTTCCTCCCTCTGCCTCTCATACAAAAGGTACTGAGAATAATAGGAAGGCGAGGAGTAAGAACGATACTCGTGGTTCCGGATTGGCCAAGAAGAGCTTGGTACCCAGAACTTCAAGAAATTATATCAGAGGACCCATGGCCTCTGCCGCTCAGACAGGACCTGCGGCAGCAGGGGCCCTGTCTGTTCCAAGACTTACCGGGGCTACGTTTTGACGGCATGGCGGTTGAACGCCGGATCCTAAAGGAAAAGGGCATTCCGGAGGAAGTCATTCCTACGCTGATTCAAGCCAGGAAAGATGTAACTGCAAAACATTATCACCGCATATGGCGAAAATATGTTGCTTGGTGTGAGGCCAAAAAGGCCCCAACAGAGGAATTTCAACTAGGTCGATTTCTGCATTTCCAACAAGCAGGAGTGTCTATGGGCCTAAAATTAGGCTCCATTAAGGTACAGATCTCGGCTCTGTCGATTTTCTTCCAAAAAGAACTAGCTTCAGTACCTGAAGTTCAGACATTGTAAAAGGAGTGCTGCATATTCAGCCCCCGGTTGTGCCTCCAGTGGCACCTTGGGTTCTCAACGTGGTGTTAAGTTTCTTAAAATCACATTGGTGTGAGCCACTAAAAACCGTGGATCTAAAATATCTCACGCGGAAAGTGGTCATGTTATTGGCCTTGGCCTCGGCCAGGCGTGTATCAGAATTGGCGGCTTTGTCATATAAAAGTCCTTATCTGATTTTCCATATGGATAGGGCAGAATTGAGGACTCGTCCCCAGTTTCTCCCTAAGGTGATATCAGTTTTTCACTTGAACCAACTATTGTAGTGCCTGCGGCTACTAGGGACTTGGAGGATTCCAAGTTACTGGACGTAGTCAGGCCCTTGAAAAATTATGTTTCCAGGACAGCTAGAGTCAGGAGAACTGACTCGCTGTTTATCCTGTATGCACCCAGCAAACTGGGTGCTCCTGCTTCTAAGCAGACTATTGCTCGCTGGATTTGTAGCACAATTCAGCTGGCGCATTCTGCGGCTGGACTACCGCAGCCAAAATCTGTAAAAGCCCATTCCACAAGGAAGGTGGGCTCATCTTGGGCAGCTGCCCGAGGGGTCTCGGCTTTCCAACTTTGCCGAGCTGCAACTTGGTCAGGGGCAAACACGTTTGCTAAATTCTACAAAATTGATACCCTGGCTGAGGAGGACCTGGAGTTCTCTCATTCGGTGCTGCAGAGTCATCCGCACTCTCCCGCCCGTTTGGGAGCTTTGGTATAATCCCCATGGTCCTTACGGAGTTCCCAGCATCCACTAGGATGTCAGAGAAAATAAGATTTTACTCACCGGTAAATCTGTTTCTCATAGTCCGTAGTGGATGCTGGGCGCCCATCCCAAGTGCGGATTGTCTGCAATACTTGTATATAGTTATTGCCTAACTAAAGGGTTATTGTTGAGCCATCTGTTGAGAGGCTCAGTTATATTCATACTGTTAACTGGGTATAGTATCACGAGTTATACGGTGTGATTGGTGTGGCTGGTATGAGTCTTACCCGGGATTCAAAATCCTTCCTTATTATGTCAGCTCGTCCGGGCACAGTGTCCTAACTGAGGCTTGGAGGAGGGTCATAGTGGGAGGAGCCAGTGCACACCAGGTGGCCTAAAGCTTTCTTTAGTTGTGCCCAGTCTCCTGCGGAGCCGCTATTCCCCATGGTCCTTACGGAGTTCCCAGCATCCACTACGGACTACGAGAAATAGATTTACCGGTGAGTAAAATCTTATTTTAAGTCATGCAGTGCATCAGAAAAGTATTCGCAGCGCTTCACTTTTTCCACATTTTGTTATGTTACAGCCTTATTCCAAAATGGAATAAGTTTTTCCCCTCAAAATTCTACACACAATAAGCTACACACACAGAACAAAAAGCGAGTCAGACTTCGTGTGACGAGCTGTCCTTTTGATGTAAATCCTTAAAGCCCGAACAACGTCCAAGGACTTTGGAGCAACTGATGTGTCAGACAGAAACGGAACCACTATCGGTTAATTAATGTGAAAAGCCGAAACCACCCTCGACAAAAACTGGGCGAGTCCTGAGCTCTGCCCTATCCTCATGGAATGCCAAATAAGGGCTCTTACAGAATACGGCCACCAATTCTGACGCGCCTTGCTGAGGCCAAAGTCAGCAACATGACAGTCTTCCAAGTAAGATATTTCGGTTCCACCGTGTAAGGGTTCAAACCAGTCTGATTGGAGAAAGGTCGGGACCACATTGAGATCCCACGGAGCTGTGGGAAGGACAAAAGGTGGTTGCATGTGAAGGACACCCTTCAGGAATGTCTGAACCTCCGCAATTATAGCCAGCTGCATCTGGAAGAAAATGGAGAGGGCTGAAATCTGAACCTCGAGGGAGCCCAACCGTAGGCCCATATCCACGCCTGCTTGCAGGAAGAGCAGAAAACGGCCAAGTTGAAAATCCACAGTAGAATATTTCCTACCCTCACACCACAAAACATATTTCTTCCAGATCCGGTGGTAATGCCTAGACGTTACCACCTTCCGAGCTTGGACCATAGTCGCGATAACCCAGGAGTGAAACCCCTTCCTGGCTAGAATCTCACTCTCAACCTCCAGGCCGTGAAACGTAGCTGCAGTAAGTCTGGATAGACGAACGGGCCTTGTTGAAGTAGATCCTTGAGGAGTGGTAGGGGTCAAGGCTCCTCTAGAGACATGGTCAGGTCCGCATACCAGGCCCGGCGAGGCCAATCCTGGGCAATCAGAATTGCTTGAACGTTTTCCCTTTTGAGTCTTTTTAGAACTCTGGGAATGAATGGAATTGGAGGAAACGGGTACACGAACCGGTAAATCCATGGTGCCATCAGAGCATCCACCGCTGCAGCCTGTGGATCCCTCGTTCTGGAACAGTAACAGCGTAGCTTCTTGTTGAGACGAGAAGCCATCAGGTCTATCTGTGGACCGCCCCACCGGTGAACTAGTTGTTGAAACACCTGGGGGTGAAGGTCCCATTGCCCGTATGGAGATCGTGCTTGCTGAAGAAGTCCGCTTCCCAGTTCTCCACAGCCGGCATGAATATGGCTTAGATGGCGCTTGCGTTGGCTTCCGCCCAGAGGAGTATCCTTGACACCTCTTGCATGGCGGCCCTGCTTTTTGTTCCTCCCTGTTGGTTTATGAATGCCACCGCCGTGGCATTGTCCGACTGTACCTGAATGGCCTGATTTCGGAGAAGATAGGAGGCTTGAAGAGCATTGTAAATTGCCCTGAGTTCCAGAACGTGAGGATTCCCGACTTGATCACTTTCCCTGGAACTGAGCCCCTTGGGTCATGGCCCCCCAACCTCTGAGGCTGGCATCCGTCGTCAGTAGAGTCCATGATTGGGTACTGAAACTCCGACCCTTCACGAGGTGAGAGACTTGTAGCCACCATAACAGGGAGATCCACGCCTTTGGCGACAGAGCAATACACCGGTGCATGTGCAGGTGAGATCCTGACCACTTGTCCAGCTGGAACGGACGAGCATGGAATCTGCCGTACTGGATAGCCTTGTAGGAGGCCACCATCTTGCCTAGTAGGCGAATGCAAAGAAGAATCAAAATACTGCGGTGTCTGAGCACCGAGCGGACCATAGCTTGAATCGTCAAAGCCTTGCCCATGGGGAGGAATACCGTTTGAGACACCGTGTCCAGTATCATTCACACAAACTGAATTCTCTGTGACGGTTCCAGGTGAGATTTCTGGAAATTTAGGATCCACTCATGTTCCGTAAGAAGGCGAGTAGCCAAGTTGATGCTGTTGAGCAGACTCTCCCTGGACACCGCCTTTATCAGGAGATCGTCCAGGTAGGGGACTATGTTGACTCCCATCATGCGGAATTGCAGCATCATCTCCTCCATGACCTTTGTGAACACCCTTGGAGCTGTGGAGAGACCAAAGGGTAAGGCCTGAAACTGAAGATGGTTGTCCAGTATAGCAAACCGGTGAGGCCATATCAGGATGTGCAGAAATGCATCCTTGATATCCAGGGATACCAGGAATTCCCTTTCTTCCAGGCCAGAGACCACTGCCTTTAGGGACTCCATCTTGAACTTGAACACCTGAAGATACGGGTTCAGAGAATTGAGATTCAAGATTGGCTGTACCGAACCGTCTGGTTTCGGTACCACAAAGAGACTTGAATAAAAATCCCCTGTTGTGCAACAGAGGAGGTACCGGAACAATAACCTGTGTTCGTAGTAGTTTTTGAATGGCGTCCTGCAAGGTAACCCTTGCTACTGGTGAAGCTGGCAAGCTTGACCTGAAGAATCTGAGAAGAGGGAGTGCTTGAAATTCCATCCGGTAACCCTGGGATATGAGGTCCTTCACCCAAGGGTCCTGGCAGGATTTCGCCCACACATGGGCGAAGTGTTGAATTCGAGCACCCACCTGAAAATCCCCCTGCAGCTGGGGCCAACCATCATGCGGAGGGCTTAGCGGACGAGGATTCGGAGGCCTGGTCTAGAGATCCAGCAGCCGCTGGTTTACGGTACTTACAGTGGGGCAAAAAAGTATTTGGACAGCCACTGATTGTGCAAGTTGACCCACTTAAAAAGATGAGAGGTCTGTAATTTCCATCATAGGTACATTTCAACTGTGAGAGACAGAATCTGAAAAAAAACTAGGAAATCACATTGTATGATTTTTTTAGGAGGTCTGAACCTCTGGAAGAGAGGCCAATTGTTTTTGGAAGAACACTGACAAGGCCGAAATCTGGACCTTGATTGACCCCAATCGGAGGCCCGCCTCCACACCATCCTGCAAATAATGGAGAAAACGTCCTTAGTGAAACTCTTCCGTAGGAGCTTTCTTGGATTCACACCAAGACACATATTTTCTCCAAATACGGTGGTAATGTTTCGACGTTACTCCCTTTCTGGCCTGAATAAGGGTGGGGATGACTTCCTTGGGAATACCCTTCCATGCTGTCAAACGTAGCCGCGGTAAGTCTTGGTACATGCACGGCCCCTGCTGTAGCAGGTTCCTCTCGAGGAGGAAGAGGCTGAGTATCTTCTATGAGCAACTGCTGAAGATCTGGGTACCAAGTTCTCCTTGGCCAGTCTGGGGCAATGAAGATTGCTCGAACCCTTGTTTTTCTTATGATCCTCAGTACTTTTGGGATCAGCGGAAGTGGAGGGTAGACATACACTGACAGAAACACCCACTGGGTCACCAGTGCATCCACTGCTACTGCTTGAGGGTCTCTTGACCTGGAACAGTATCTCTGAAGCTTCTTGTTGAGACGAGACGCCATCATGTCTATTTGAGGAACTCCCCAAAGACTTGTTACCTCTGCGAAGACTTCTTGGTGGAGGCCCCACTCTCCTGGATGGAGATCGTGTCTGCTTCCCAGTTGTCTACTCACGGAATGAATATTTCCGACAGAGCTTGTAGATGTTTTTCTGCCCAGCGGAGGATTTTTGTTGCCTCTGCCATTGCTGCTCTGCTTTTCGTTCCGCCCTGCCTGTTTATGTATGCGACTGCTGTTACATTGTCCGCCTGGATCTGCACGGGACGGTCTTGAAGAAGATGTACCGCTTGTTGAAGGCCGTTGTAAATGGCTCTTAGTTCCAGGACGTTTATGTGAAAGCAGGCTTCCTGATGTGACCAACGTCCCTGGAAGTTTTCTCCCTGAGAGACTGCTCCCCAGCCTCGGAGACTTGTATCCGTGTTTACTAGGACCCAGTCCTGAATCCCGAACCTGCGTCCCTCTAGCAGGTGAGAGCCGTGCAACCACCACAGGAGCGAAATCCTGGTTCTTGAAGACAGGATTATCTTTCTGTGCATGTGTAGGTGTGACCCCGACCACTTGTCCAACAGGTCCCACTGGAATACTCTGGCATGGACCCTGCCAAACTGTATGGCCTCGTAGGCCGCCACCATCTTCCCCAACAACCGAATGCACTGATGGATCGACACACTTCTGGTTTCAATATCTGTTTTACCATGTTCTGGATTTCCAGAGCCTTTTCCAGCGGAAGAAATACTCTCTGAACTTCTGTGTCCAGAATCATCCCGAGGAAGGACAAACTTGTCGTCGGTTCCAACTGTGACTTTGGGTAATTTATGATCCACCCGTGTTGTTGGAGTATTGACAGAGAGAGTAATATGTTTTGTAACAACTGCTCCCTGGATCTCGCCTTTATCGGGAGATCGTCCAGATAAGGAATTATATTGACTCCTTTCTGACGAAGGAGGACCATCATCTCCGCCATCACCTTGGTGAATACCCTCGGCGCCGTGGAGAGACCGAAAGGCAACGTCTGGAATTGGTAATGGCAATCCTGGACCGCGAGTCTCAGATAAGCCTGGTGAGGAGGATAAATGGGAACATGCAGGTAAGCATCCTTTATGTCCACCGACACCAAGTAGTCCCCCTCCTCCAGACTGGCAATCACTGCCCGAAGTGATTCCATCTTGAACTTGAACCTTTTTAGGTAACAATTCGGATCTTTTAGATTTAGGATCGGTCTGACCGAGCCGTCCGGCTTCGGTACAACAAAGAGGCTGGAATAAAACCCCCTCCCTTGTTGAAACGACGGTACCAGGACTATGACCTGGTCTTGACATCATTTTTGGATTGCCGCTATTACTGCTTCTCTTTCTGGCAGAGAAACTGGCAAGGTCGATTTGAAAAATCGGCATGGAGGCACATCTTGAAACTCCAGCTTGTATCCCTGGGATACTATTTGCAACACCCAGGGATCCTGGCCAGACAGAATCCAACCTTGGCTGAAGAGTTTGAGACGTGCCCCCACCCAAGCGGCCTCCCGCAAGGGAGCTCCAGCGTCATGCTGGGGATTTGGCAGAAGTAGGGGTAGACTTCTGCTCTTGGGAACCTGGAGTCGCTGTGGGCTTCTTTCCCCTTCCCTTACCTGCAAAGAAGGGGGAACCTCTCGCTTTTTTGTATTTATTTGGCCGAAAGGACTGTATTTGCGGGTGATAGGTCTTTTTTGCCGGTGCAGGCGCAGAGGGCAAAAATGTCGACTTACCTGCGGTAGCCGCCGAGACTAACGCATCCAGGCCATCCCCAAATAAGGTCTCACCTTTATATGGGAGAGCCTCCATGTTTCTTTTGGAATCTGCATCCGCGTTCCACTGGCGAATCTATAACGCCCGCCTAGCCGATACTGCCATGGTAGCGGCTTGTGAACTCAAGAGTCCAATATCCTTCATTGCTTCCAGCATGTAGGCGGCAGTGTCCTTGATATTCCCTAATTTAAGGAGTATCTCTTTATCAATCGTGTCAATTTCCGATGACACGCTTTCTGACCATTTTTCAATAGCGCGACTCACCCATGCGCAGGCAATAGTGGGCCTAATCAGTGTACCATTGGTAACATAAATGGATTTCAATGTCTCCATTTTGCGGTCTACCGGCTCTTTAAGAGAAGCCGTGCCAGGAGCAGGGAGAATTACTTTCTTTGTTAACCTGGAAAGTGCACTAACACTGGGGGTGACTCCCACTTTTTCCTGTCCTCACCCGGGAAAGGGTAAGCTATGTGAATCCTTTTGGGAATAAGAAATCTTTTATCAGGATTCACCCACATCCCTTCAAACAGAGCATTTAGGGGGTCATTCCGAGTTGTTCGCTCGCTAGCAGATTTTAGCAGCATTGCACACGCTAGGCCGCCGCCCTCTGGGAGTGTATCTTAGCTTAGCAGAATTGCGAACGAAAGATTAGCAGAATTGCGAATAGAAAATTCTTAGCGGTTTGTGAGTAGCTCGAGACTTACTCCTACACTGCGATCAGCTCAGCCCGTTTTGTTCCTGGTTTGACGTCACAAACACACCCTGCGTTCGGCCAGCCACTCCCCCGTTTCTCCAGACACTCCCGCGTTTTATCCTGGCACGCCTGCGTTTTTCCGCACACTCCCAGAAAACGGTCAGTTTCCGCCCAGAAACACCCACTTCCTGTCAATCACACTCCGATCACTTCAACGATCAAAATTCTTCGTTCGGACGTGAGTAAATCTACTAAGTTTTGTGCTAAAATACTTAGCGCATGCGCACTGCGTACCATGCGCATTTTCGCCTTAATCGCTCTGTTGCGAACAACTCGGAATGACCCCATTAGTTCGTGTGAAGGGAGGAACGTGACTTTGGACTTCTTTTCTTTACATAAATAAGCCTTCTCCTTAGGTACAGGAGTGGTTTCTGTAACCTCCAACACGTCCCTTATAGCCACATTCATATATTATATATACTGCTCAAAAAAATAAAGGGAAAATAAAGGGAACCTAAAATAACACATCCTAGATCTGAATGAATGAAATATTCTTATTAAATACTTTGTTCTTTACATAGTTGAATGTGCTGACAACAAAATCACACAAAAATGATCAATGGAAATCAAATGTATTAACCCATGGAGGTCTGGATTTGGAGTAACACTCAAAATTAAAGTGGAAAAACACACTACAGGCTGATCCAACTTTGATGTAATGTCCTTAAAACAAGTCAAAATGAGGCTCAGTAGTATGTGTGGCCTCCACGTGCCTGTATGACCTCCTTACAACCCACACAAGTGGCTCAGGTAGTGCAGCTCATCCAGGATGGCACATCAATGCGAGCTGTGGCAAGAAGGTTTGCTGTGTCTGTCAGCGTAGTGTCCAGAGCATGGAGGCGCTACCAGAAGATAGGCCAGTACATCAGGAGACGTGGAGGAGGGCAACAACCCAGCAGCAGGACCGCTACCTCCGCCTTTGTGCAAGGAGGAACAGGAGGAGCACTGCCAGAGCCCTACAAAATGACCTCCAGCAAGCCACAAATGTGCATGTGTCTACTCAAACGATCAGAAACAGACTCCATGAGGGTGGTATGAGGGCCTGACGTCCACAGGTGGGGGTTGTGCTTACAGCCCAACACCGTGCAGGACGTTTGGCATTTGCCAGAGAACACCAAGATTGGCAAATTCGCCATTGGCGCCCTGTGCTCTTCACAGATGAAAGGTTCTCACTGAGCACATGTGACAGACGTGACAGAGTCGGGAGACGCCAAGGAGAACGTTCTGCTGCCTGCAATATCCTCCAGGTTGACCGGTTTGGCAATGGGTCAGTAATGGTGTGGGGTGGCATTTCTTTGAGGGGCCGCACAGCCCTCCATGTGCTCGCCAGAGGTAGCCTGACTGCCATTAGGTACCGAGATGAGATCCTCAGACCCCTTGTGAGACCATATGCTGGTGCGGTTGGCCCTGGGTTCCTCCTAATGCAAGACAATGCTAAACCTCGTGGCTGGAGTGTGTCAGCAGTTCCTGCAAGACGAAGGCATTGATGCTATGGACTGGCCTGCCCGTTCCCCAGACCTGAATCCAATTGAACACATCTGGGACATCATGTTTCGCTCCATCCACCAATGCCACGTTGCACTACAGACTGTCCAGGAGTTGGTGGATGCTTTAGTCCAGGTCTGGGAGGAGATCCCTCAGGAGACCATCCACCACCTCATTAGGAGCATGCCCAGGCATTGTAGGGAGGTCATACAGGCACGTGGAGGCCACACACACTGCTGAGCCTCATTTTGAGTTGTTTTAAGGACATTACATCAAAGTTGGATCAGCCTGGAGTCTGTTTTTCCACTTTAATTTGGAGTGTGACTCCAAATCCAGACCTCCATGGGTTAATAAATTTGATTTCCATTGATAATTTTTGTGTGATTTTGTTGTCAGCACATTCAACTATGTAAAGAACAAAGTATTTAATAAGAATATTTCATTCATTCAGATCTAGGATGTGTTATTTTAGTGTTCCCTTTATTTTTTTGAGCAGTGTATTTTTTGCCAATTTATGATCTATCTCTCTGGATTCACTATCGTCGACACAATCAGTCAGAATCCGTGACGGTATCAGTGTTTACAACATTTGCAAATGGCCTCTTATGTGACCCAGAGGGGCCGCCCGCATAAGGAATAACAGCATCCTGAAAAATCACATCTTCCACAGATTTTCTCCAGCATGCAGCCTTAGATTCATACTTATCTAATCTACGGTTAATCAGATGCATACTGTCACGTAACTCTTTCACCCATGCAGGCTCTTGGTGTGCCTGTAGCGCCACCGCATTACAACTCTGTGTCCCTAAAATGGCTTCCTCCGGGGTGGAACTCCCTGCCTCAGACATGCCTCACACGTGTACAGCACACCAACAGACACACTGGGACTTATTTTGGGGACAGACCCACAGTAAAATCTGTCAGAGGGACACAGGTTAGGAGCAGCCAGTTCACAATGCCAGCGCCAGTATTTCCTGTGAACACAGTATGCCCACAGCCTAACAGCACTTTTTAAATAGTAATTTACACTATCAAATGCACCACAATCGCTTTGTGCCCCCCTTAATGGCACCCTGTACTTGTCAGAAGTGGAGGAGAGGACCAGCGTGTTCTCTGCAGCCTGAGGAGAGAAAATGGCGCTGAGTAGTGTGCTGGCTGCCTGAGGAAGAAACTCCGCCCCCGCAATGGCGCGTCCTTACACTCATATATACACTGTAATATTTATACTGGCGGGGGTAGGGCTGTGCCAGCGGCATCTTATGCCCCCTGTAAGCCAGTTTGAGGTATTTTTATTGCTGTCCAGGGCGCCCCACCCCAGCGCGCCCTGTAGTGCCTGTGTGTGTGGGCAGCAATGGCGCGCTGCGCTCCCGCCAGCCACACCTCAGCCGTCACTTACTTGATAGAAGATCATTCTTCTTATACTCACCTGTCTTCTGGCTCTGTGAGGGGGGTGACGGCGTGCTGAGGGAGTGAGCATCTAGACACGGCTAGCGTTCAGTTCCCTTCACGAGCTAATGGTGTCCTGTCAGCCAGAAGCAGAGCCATGAAACTCTGAGGAAGTTGGTTCTGCTTCTGCCCCCTCAGTCCCACGAAGCAGGGAGTCTGATGCCAGCAGTTCTCCCTGAAAATAAAAAACCTAACATAAGTCTCTTTCAGAGAAACTCAGTAGAGCTCCTCAGAGTGCATCCAGTTGACCTGGGCACATTTCTACAACTGAAGTCTGGAGGAGGGACATAGAGGGAGGAGCCAGTTCACACCCAATGAAAAGTCTTTAGAGTGCCCATGTCTCCTGCGGATCCTGTCTATACCCCCCATGGTCTTGATGTCGTCCCCAGCATCCTCTAGGACGTATGAGAAAGGGGTATAAGTTTATATTCTACCTGCATTTCCATTGTGAGCAATGTGATTTTCTTTTATATGTATTTGTTCTTCACTTGGCTGGATGCTGTGAATGGATTTGTCTTTACAATGGAGAGGATCCTGCGATCATCCACCACTGCTGTATTCAGTGGACGTCCAGGCCTTTTTGTGTTGCCGAGCTCATCCGTGCTGCAGGGACAGATCTAGACTTTTCTTTAGGGGGGGGCGGTTTACTGTTTAATCTTGACTCCTCCCTCTACAGTCCCAACTCCTCCCATCTGCAATCCTAACTCCTCCTCTCTCAATTCTGACTGAACTTTTTGAGTGAGACTGAGATAGAGCTTTCTGAGTGTTCTATGTACATGTGACTGTGCTATGGGGTAATTGTATTTATTAGCCCTAGTACCCACACACCAGCAAGTGAGGGGCAAATGCTCTGTAACTCTTGCTCTCCTGGCTCCTCTGTACTGCTGTGGTATAAGCTGCAGCACATCGTTCTGCCTCAGGCTCTCCCCGTAGAGCTCTCTTCTGCTCAAAAGTGGGTGTGGCTATGACTGTGTTAGGGGGGGCGGTCGCCCCCTTCGCCCCCCCTAGATCCGGCCCTGCCGTGCTGTTGATTTGGCCACTCCTAAGGTTCCCGCTGTCTTGCTGATGGATTGTTTTACAGCCTACAGATGGCCTGTTTCACTTGCATTGAGATCTCCTTTGGCCGCATGTTGGCCCTCATTCCGAGTTGTTCGCTCACAAGCTGCTTTTAGCAGCTTTGCACACGCTAAGCCGCCGCCTACTGGGAGTGAATCTTAGCATAGTAGATTTGCGAACAAAAGATTAGCAGATTTGCGAATAGACACTACTTTGCAGTTTCTGAGTAGCTCGAGACTTGGCAACTGCGATCAGTTCAGTCAGTTTCGTTCCTGGTTTGACGTCACAAACACACCCAGCGTTCGCCCAGACACTCCCCCATTTCTTCAGACACTCCCGCGTTTTCCCCAGAAACGGCAGCGTTTTTTCACACACACCCATAAAACGGCCTGTTTCCGCCCAGAAACACCCACTTCCTGTCAATCACACTACGATCACCAGAACGAAGAAAAAAACCTTGTAATGCCGTGAGTAAAATACCTAACTTAATAGCAAATTTACTTGGCGCAGTCGCACTGTGGACATTGCGCATGCGCATTAGCGACTAATCACTCCATTGCGAAAAAAAATAAGAATTTACTTACCGATAATTCTATTTCTCGGAGTCCGTAGTGGATGCTGGGGTTCCTGAAAGGACCATGGGGAATAGCGGCTCCGCAGGAGACAGGGCACAAAAGTAAAGCTTTTACAGGTCAGGTGGTGTGTACTGGCTCCTCCCCCTATGACCCTCCTCCAGACTCCAGTTAGGTACTGTGCCCGGACGAGCGTACACAATAAGGGAGGATTTTGAATCCCGGGTAAGACTCATACCAGCCACACCAATCACACCGTACAACTTGTGATCTAAACCCAGTTAACAGTATGATAACAGAGGAGCCTCTGAAAGATGGCTTCCTAAACAATAACCCGAATTAGTTAACAATAACTATGTACAAGTATTGCAGATAATCCGCACTTGGGATGGGCGCCCAGCATCCACTACGGACTCCGAGAAATAGAATTATCGGTAAGTAAATTCTTATTTTCTCTATCGTCCTAAGTGGATGCTGGGGTTCCTGAAAGGACCATGGGGATTATACCAAAGCTCCCAAACGGGCGGGAGAGTGCGGATGACTCTGCAGCACCGAATGAGAGAACTCCAGGTCCTCCTTTGCCAGGGTATCAAATTTGTAAAAATTTACAAACGTGTTCTCCCCTGACCACGTAGCTGCTCGGCAGAGTAGTAATGCCGAGACCCCTCGGGCAGCCGCCCAAGATGAGCCCACCTTCCTTGCGGAATGGGCCTTAACAGATTTAGGCTGTGGCAGGCCTGCCACAGAATGTACAAGTTGAATTTTGTTACAAATCCAACGAGCAATCGACTGCTTAGAAGCAGGTGCACCCAACTTGTTGGGTGCATACAGTATAAACAGCGAGTCAGATTTTCTGACTCCAGCCGTCCTTTAAATGTATATTTTTAAGGCTCTGACAACGTCCAACAACTTGGAGTCCTTCAAGTCGTCTGTAGCCGCAGGCACTACAATAGGCTGGTTCAGGTGAAACGCTGATACCACCTTAGGGAGAAAATGCGGACGCGTCCGCAGCTCTGCCCTATGTCGAATGGAAAATTAAATAAGGGCTTTTATAAAACAAAGCCGCCAGTTCAGATACTCTCCCGGCCGAAGCCAGGGCCAGTAACATAGTCACTTTCCATGTGAGATATTTCAAATCCACCTTCTTTAGTGGTTCAAACCAATTTGATTTGAGGAAATCTAAAACTACATTTAGATCCCACGGTGCCACCTTAGGCACCACAGGAGGCTGTATATGCAGTACTCCTTTGATAAAAATCTGGACCTCAGGGACTGAGGCCAATTCTTTTTGGAAGAATATTGATAGGGCCGAAATTTGAACCTTAATAGATCCCAATTTGAGACCCATAGACAATCCTGATTGCAGGAAATGTAGGAAAACGACCCAGTTGAAATTCCTCCATCGGAGCACTCCGCTGCTCGCACCACGCAACATATTTTCGCCAAATACGGCGATAATGCTTCGCGGTGACTTCCTTCCTTGCCTTTATCAAGGTAGGAATGACTTCTTCTGGAATGCCTTTTCCTTTTAGGATCTGGCATTCAAAACGCCATGCCGTCAAACGCAGCCGCGGTAAGTCTTGAAAAAGACAAGTACCCTGCTGAAGCAGGTCCCTTCTCAGAAGTAGAGGCCACGGATCGTCCGTGACCATCTCTTGAAGTTCCGGGTACCAAGTCCTTCTTGGCCAATCCGGAGCCACTAGTCTTACTCCACTTTGCCGTATAATCCTCAATACCTTTGGTATGAGAGGCAGAGGAGGAAACACATATACCGACTGGTACACCCAAGGTGTTACCAGCGCGTCCACAGCTATTGCCTGCGGATCTCTTGACCTGGCGCAATACCTGTCCAGTGTTTTGTTGAGGCGAGACGCCATCATGTCCACCATTGGTTTTACCCAACGGTTTAATAGCATGTGGAAAACTTCTGGATGAAGTCTCCACTCTCCCGGGTGAAGGTCGTGTCTGCTGAGGAAGTCTGCTTCCCAGTTGTCCACGCCCGGGATGAATACTGCTGACAGTGCTATCACGTGATTCTCCGCCCAGCGAAGGATCCTGGCAGCTTCTGCCATTGCCCTCCTGCTTCTTGTGCCGCCCTGTCTGTTTACATGGGCGACTGCCGTGATGTTGTCCGACTGGATCAACACCGGTCTTCCTTGAAGCAGAGGTTCCGCCTGGCTTAGAGCATTGTAGATTGCTCTTAGTTCCAGAATGCTTATGTGAAGAGACTTTTTCAGGCTCGACCACACTCCCTGGAAATTTCTTCCCTGTGTGACTGCTCCCCAGCCTCTCTGGCTGGCACCCGTGGTCACCAGGATCCAATCCTGCATGCCGAATCTGCGGCCCTCCAATAGATGAGCCTCCTGCAACCACCACAGAAGGGATACCCTTGTCCTCGGCGACAGGGTTATCCGCAGGTGCATCTGAAGATGCGACCCTGACCATTTGTCCAACAGATCCCTTTGCATGGAATCTGCCGAAAGGGATTGCTTCGGAAGAAGCTACCATTTTTTCCCAGGACTCTTGTGCATTGATGTACAGACACCTTTCCTGGTTTTAGGAGGTTCCTGACCAGGTCAGATAACTCCTTGGCTTTTTCTTCGGGAAGAAAAACCTTTTCTGAACTGTGTCCAGAATCATCCCCAGGAACAGCAGACGAGTTGTCGGCATTAATTGGGATTTTGGAATATTCAGAATCCATCCGTGCTGCTTTAGCACCTCTTGAGATAGTGCTAAACCCATCTCTAGCTGTTCTCTGGACCTTGCCCTTATTAGGAGATCGTCCAAGTATGGGATAATTAATACGCCTTTTCTTCGAAGAAGAAATATTATCTCGGCCATTACCTTTGTAAAGACCCGAGGTGCCGTGGACAAACCAAACGGCAGCGTCTGAAACTGATAGTGACAGTTTTGTACAACGAACCTGAGGTACCCCTGGTGTGAGGGGTAATTGGAACGTGGAGATACGCATCCTTGATGTCCAAGGATACCATAAAGTCCCCTTCTTCCAGGTTCGCTATCACTGCTCTGAGTGACTCCATCTTGAACTTGAACTTCTTTATGTACAGGTTCAAGGACTTCAGATTTAGAATAGGCCTTACCGAGCCATCCGGCTTCGGTACCACAAAAAGAGTGGAATAATACCCCTTCCCTTGTTGTAGAAGAGGTACCTTGACTATCACCTGCTGAGAATACAGCTTGTGAATGGCTTCCAAAACCGTCTCCCTTTCTGAGGGGGACGTTGGTAAAGCAGACTTCAGGAAACGGCGAGGTGGCTCTGTCTCTAATTTCAACCTGTACCCCTGAGATATTATCTGCAGGATCCAGGGATTTACCTGCGAGTGAGCCCACTGCGCGCTGTAATTCTTGAGACGACCGCCTACCGCCCCCGAGTCCGCTTGCGAAGCCCCAGCGTCATGCTGAGGCTTTTGTAGAAGCCGGGGAGGGCTTCTGTTCCTGGGAAGGAGCTGCCTGTTGCTGTCTCTTCCCTCGTCCTCTGCCTCGTGGCAGATATGAATAGCCCTTTGCTCTCTTATTTTTAAAGGAACGAAAAGGCTGCGATTGAAAGGTCGGTGCCTTTTTCTGTTGGGGAGTGACTTGAGGTAGAAAGGTGGATTTCCCGGCCGTAGCCGTGGCCACCAAATCCGATAGACCGACCCCAAATAACTCCTCTACGCATCGCCTGTCCACTGTCGTGTCCATAAAGCTCTTCTGGCCGAAATGGACATAGCACTTACCCGTGATGCCAGTGTGCAGATATCTCTCTGTGCATCACGCATATAAAGAAATGCATCCTTTATTTGTTCTAACGACAGTAAAATATTGTCCCTGTCCAGGGTATCAATATTTTCGATCAGGGACTCTGACCAAACTACCCCAGCACTGCACATCCAGGCAGTCGCAATAGCTGGTCGTAGTATAACACCTGCATGTGTGTATATACCTTTTTGGATATTTTCCATCCACCTATCTGATGGATCTTTAAGTGCGGCCGTCTCAGGAGAGGGTAACGCCACTTGTTTTGATAAGCGTGTTAGCGCTTTGTCCACCCTAGGAGGTGTTTCCCAGCGCTCCCTAACCTCTGGCGGGAAAGGGTATAAAGCCAATAACTTCTTTGAAATTAGCAGTTTTTTATCGGGGCACCCCACGCTTCATCACACACGTCATTTAATTCTTCTGATTCGGTAAAAACTACTGGTAGTTTTTTCACACCCCACATAATACCCTGTTTAGTGGTACCTGTAGTATCAGCTAAATGTAACATCTCCTTTATTGCCAAAATCATATAACGTGTGGCCCTTTTGGAAAATACGGTTGATTCGTCACCTTCACTACCGGAATCAGTGCCTGTGTCTGGGTCTGTGTCGACCGACTGAGGCAAGGGGCGTTTTACAGCCCCTGACGGTGTTTGAGGCGCCTGGACAGGCACTAAGTGAGTGTCCGGCCGCCTCATGTCGGCAAACGACTGCTTAAGCGAGTTGACGCTATCCCGTAATTCCACAAATAAAGGCATCCATTCTGGTGTCGACCCCCTAGAAGGTGACATCCTCATATTTGGCAATTGCTCCGCCTCCACACCAATAACGTCCTCATACATGTCGACACACACGTACCGACACACAGCAGACACACAGGGAATGCTCTATACGAAGACAGGACCCACTAGCCCTTTGGGGAGACAGAGGGAGAGTCTGCCAGCACACACCAAAAAGCGCTATATATGACAGGGATAGCCTTATGATTAAGTGCTCCCTTATAGCTGCTTTTATATTAATATATTGCCATTTATTTTGCCCCCCCTCTCTGTTATACCCTGTTTCTGTAGTGCAGTGCAGGGGAGAGACCTGGGAGCCTTCCTGACCAGCGGAGCTGTGACAGAAAATGGCGCCGTGTGCTGAGGAGATAGGCCCCGCCCCTTTTCCGGCGGGCTCGTCTCCCGCTATTTAGTACATTTAGGCAGGGGTAAATATCTCCATATAGCCTCTGGGGCTATATGTGAGGTATTTTTAGCCTTTTTAAAGGTTTACATTTGCCTCCCAGGGCGCCCCCCCCCAGCGCCCTGCACCCTCAGTGACTGCCGTGTGAAGTGTGCTGAGAGGAAAATGGCGCACAGCTGCAGTGCTGTGCGCTACCTTAAGAAGACTGCAGGAGTCTTCAGCCGCCGATTCTGGACCTCTTCTTGCTTCAGCATCTGTGAGGGGGCCGGCGGCGTGGCTCCGGTGACCATCCAGGCTGTACCTGTGATCGTCCCTCTGGAGCTTCATGTCCAGTAGCCAAGAAGCCAATCCATCCTGCACGCAGGTGAGTTCACTTCTTCTCCCCTCTGTCCCTCGTTGCAGTGATCCTGTTGCCAGCAGGAATCACTGTAAAATAAAAAACCTAAGCTAAACTCTCTAAGCAGCTCTTTATGAGAGCCACCTAGAATTGCACCCTTCTCGGCCGGGCACAAAAATCTAACTGGAGTCTGGAGGAGGGTCATAGGGGGAGGAGCCAGTACACACCACCTGACCTGTAAAAGCTTTACTTTTGTGCCCTGTCTCCTGCGGAGCCGCTATTCCCCATGGTCCTTTCAGGAACCCCAGCATCCACTTAGGACGATAGAGAAAATAACGAGCGATCAACTCGGAATGACCACCGTTGTCAATACACAGCAACAGCTTCCAAACACAAATGCCACACTCGGAATCAACTCCAGACCTATTACCCGCTTAACTGATGAATAAATCGCAAAGGCCCAAGACCTGTCCATGAAGCAGATTGTGAGTCAATTATTCAATTACTTTTCGTTCCATTGAGGAAGAGGGGGCTACATATTAAACAGCTGTAATTCTTACACCTTTCCTCCACTTTGGGTGTGAATACCCTCGAAATGAAGCGGAAAGTCTGCATCTTAAAACAGCTAAAATAACAAAAAATTGTGTTTGTATACAATTATAGGTTACATACTATTTACCGGCGGGCGGGATGCCTGCTGTTAATATTCGACAGCAGCATCACGCCCGCTAGAATGTCGGCAGCGGGACGAGCGCTAAGAGTCCCCTTACGGGCTCGCTGCGGGCACGGTGACTCGCCACAGGTTCTATTCTCACTCTATAAGTGTCGTGGACACCCACGAGTGGGAATAGTCCCTGTGCGCCGGGATTCCGGCTTTCGGTATTATTGGGATTCCGGCGTCGGTATCCTGACTGCCAGGATCCCAACAGCCGACAAATTGATTGCATCCCTACAATTATATTTGGATCTAACTGTACCTAAACTTAATGGGTCAATTGAATCAAATTAAGCAGACTGAGCGCCAAACCACTATGCAATTCCCACTAGATCATCTCTATTCCAGGGCTGCTGTAGCCAATGAAAAGAGAGAATAACTGCATATAACCAATCCAAAAAAGACTGTGGAACTATGCGTACAGGAAATGAGCAATCAGCCATAGAAACTAGTAAGACAGCATGCGTTCCAGGGTGGATCACACACGTCTACATCACCAAGCACTGTGGGGGAAACGGTAAAAGCTAGTGGGACAGCGTGTGTTCTAACATGAAACGCACACGTGTGTACTGCCAGGCAGGGGAAATAGGGCATTATGGGAGCTGGATAAGGCTCACCACTGGTGACAAGGCAGAAATGGAGCTAAATATGTCCAATATGAAAATATAGCATGCACACCAATAACACCCCTATGGTAGGCTTCCCTGTGTGTGACACACCTATTAGTGGCTTCCCTGTATGTGACACACCTAGGGTAGGTTTCCCTGTGCATGATACACCTATGGAAGGCTTCCCTGTATGAGAGACCCCTATGGCAGAATTCCCTATGTATAAGACCACTATGGGGGTATTCCCTATGTATAAGACCACTATGGCTGAATTCCTTATGTATAAGACCACTATGGGGGTATTCCCTATGTATTACACCACTATGGGAGAATTCCCTATGTATAAGACCACTATGGGGGTATTCCCTATGTATTACATAACTATGGGAGGATTCCCTATGTATATGACCACTGTGGGGGTATTCCCTATGTATAAGACAACTATGGCAGAATTCCCTGTGTATAAGACCACTCTGGGGGTATTCCCTATGTATAAAACCCCTATGGGAGGATTCCCTATGTATAAGACCACTATGGGGGTATTCCCTATGTATAAGACCACTGTGGGGGTATTCCCTGTGTATAAGACCACTATAGGGGTATTCCCTATGTATAAGACCACTCTGGGGGTATTCCCTATGTATAAGACCACTATGGGGGTATTCCCTATGTATAAGACCCTATGGGGGTATTCCCTGTGTATAAGACCACTATGGGAGGATTCCCTATGTATAAGACCCCTATGGGAGAATTCTCTATGTATAAGACCACTATGGCAGTATTCCCTGTGTATAAGACCCTATGGGGGAATTCCCTATGTATAAGACCACTATGGGAGGATTCCCAATGTATAAGACCCCTATGGGGGTATTCCCTGTGTATAAGACCACTATGGGAGGATTCCCTATGTATAAGACCCCTATGGGAGAATTCTCTATGTATAAGACCACTATGGCAGTATTCCCTGTGTATAAGACCCTATGGGGGAATTCCCTATGTATAAGACCACTATGGGAGGATTCCCTATGTATAAGACCCCTATGGGGGTATTCCCTGTGTATAAGACCGCTATGGGAGGATTCCCTATGTATAAGACCCTTTCGGAGGCTTCCCTGTGTATACGACCCCTATGGGAGGCGTCCCTGTGTGTGACACACCTATGGGGGGATTCCCTGTGTAGGGGACCGCTGCTATCTGGACGATCTGTGAGGCCGGCGTGGCGGTGTCGCCATGGTAACAGCGGCCCCGGGGCGGGGGGCTCTCCCCTGTCAGTGTCTCCTGTACGGCACAGCCGTCGCCATGTTTGTGTACGTAAGGCTCGGTGCACCCCGCCCACCTGCTAAACCCCGGCTTCCGGTTCCGGTTCCGGTGCCGCCGGGCGCTGCCTAGATGGTAGATGCTAGAATCAAGTGGGCTAAGGGACCTTTTCCGTAAGGGGGAGGAGTTACGACGCAAGGCAACCCTGCCTAGATCCAGGCAACTGGGCTGAAACAACGGGGCAGTGCTGGGAGGTTCATCGTGACGTCACCGCCGGGCCCCGTGACGTCACCTCGGGAGGTCCGTTCCATGATGCCATAGAGAGAAAGCGCAGGTGGGTGTCTCCTTGCCCTGTCAGCTGGATGGCGGCCTGGGGTCTCACACAGCTGTTGTGGGACTACAAGTCCCAGCATGCCTGCCAGCATCAGTATATGCATGTAACATCCACTGAGTGTTTGCAGGACGGGCAACTTGTGGGGCTACAAGTCTCAGCATGCTTGCTATTTCTAGTATATTGATATAAAATCCAATGAGTGTTTACCTAGGGGAGTAACTAGTAGTACTACAAGTCCCAGCATGCTTGATAGTGCCGCTGCCAGTATATGGATATATCTATGGAGTGCTAACATAGGAGGGTAGCATGTGGAACTGCAAGCACCAGCATGCCTGCTAGTGACAGCATATGGGTATATAATGTCCACAGAGTATTTACAACTGCGGTCAACCCGTGGAACTACAAGTCTCAGCTTGCCCATTATTACCAGTGCCAATATATGGATATAATATCCACTGAGGGTTTACATAGATGAGTAACCTGTGGAACTATAAGTGCCAGCATGCCTGTTATTAACAGTGCTAATAAATAAATAAATAAATAAATATATATATATATATATATATATATATATATATATATATATATATATATATATATATATAATGGGGGAGATTAGTACCAGCTAACCAACACCTAGCTGTCATGTAACAGGCTGTGATTTAGAAATGACAGGAGCTGATTGGTTGGTGCATTATCTCTCTCCACTTTATCTCCCTTCAATATTTGATAAATCTCCCTCAATAAACCCTGAGTGTTTATATGTGAGGGTATCCTGTGGAACTACAAGTCTCAGGCATGGCGGGCCTGTGGCGATTTATATTTTCACAATGACTGCAGAGCTACAGGTCGTCAGACCCTGGTCTGTGTGTGCACAGGTGAGAGCTCTCTACAGTCAGAAAGACGCAGGTAACATCTGAGGGAGACATGTACTAAGCAGTGATAAAAGTGGAGAAGTTGCCCATGGCAACCAATCAGCTATTCTGTATACTTTTATAGTATGTAAATTATAAATGTTACATCAATGCTGATTGGTTGCCATGGGCAACGTCTCCACTGGCTCACTTCTGCACTTTTATCACTGCTTAGGGGTCTGGGACTCCAGGTCGACAACAAAAAGGTCGACACACCTTAGGTCGACGCCAATTGGTCGACACACCTTAGGTCGACAGGAGCAAGGTCGACATGGAAAATGGTCGACATGGGTTTTTAATGTTTTTTTTGGTGTCGTTTTCTTCGTAGAGTGACGGGGAACCCCAATTAGTGCACGGCGTCCCCTCGCATGGCTTGCTTCGCTCGCCATGCTTCGGGCATGGTGCCTTCGCTCCGCTTCGCTCGGCACAGATTACCGTTCCAATCGTAGTCCACGTGGATCGTTAAGTATGAAAAGGTTCCAAAAAAGAAAAAAATTGTGAAAAACTCATGTCGACCTTTTTCCATGTCGACCTTGTTCCTGTCGACCTAAGGTGTGTTGACCAATTGGTGTCGACCTTTTTGTTGTCGACCTGGAGTCCGGAAACCACTGCTTAGTACACCTCTCCCTAAAACATTTAAGATGTCCACAGTGTCTAACTTTAAAGATCTTATTACACTGTGAGCCTGGAGAATGGCGGCCATTGCTGTGACGCTGGGCTCCATCTTTGGTTGCTAGTGACATCCAGTGACAACGCAAGAAGAAGAAAGACCTGTTCGGAGGACTCCCCACCTACTGTAACTAGAGTAGTCCGTATCCCCACGTGTCATGCTGTTTCTGGTCTTTCTCCAGTGTGGGGATGTGTAATATGCTGTTGTTGTCTCGCCCGTCTCCAGTGGAACTGTGTGGTTTTGCTTGTAAACTTCCCATGAAAGAGCAAATAATTCCATATTTAACGTTTCCTAGATGTAGAGGCCTGAAGGTACCATGCACATCTGAGCTGTCCTATCATGTAGGTCATGGAAGGACCCCCTTGTGAGGAGAGGCTTCCAACTCCGGGGGCCGAGAGTGACAAAACCATCCATCCAGAGTTGGGGGGGCAGGAAGATCGCGCCTCCGACGCAAAGAAACAGATTGAGAGCACCGGTGAGACTAAGAAAGATGAGGCAGAGGAAGAGCTAGACCCTAGGATACAGGTATATGTTCTATGTATGTCCCCAAGGGCATTGTGTCTATTCAAGTGGCCCAAATATCAGAGCAGAATAGCGGTTCTGTCAGTAACCCATTGCTTCCAGTGACCTGCTGATGTCACTCGTGTTGCGGCAGCGCTGCAGGTTTCCGAATGCAGCCTGCACCATTTCTTGTGTTTAGAGCAGGTTAAACTGGCAGAGATCTATGAAGTAACCTCCATTCACCTCACCAATGTCAGCTAACTGCACGCTGGCAGCCACATTGGTGATTGCTGTACGATTTCCTGGCGACAAGGCTGTATGACTGCTTGGGTCTATTCATGTGAATTGTTACTTATTACTATAGATCGAATTAGTTCGATGCGATATATAGTTTTGATAAGTAGCAACTGATGTATACTTACCCTTCCTGGGTTGCGATTCAGTATCCTGGGGCCCTTCTGCACGTGCACCAGCGGCTGTGGCCCCGGGAGGCTGCAGGGGCTGCTGGGAGGTCATGGGGGAAGGGGGCAGAGCTTGCGCCTTGTGTGAAGTGGAAAGCACTAAAGTATGGTGATGCGATTTAGGCACGGAGCAGGGGCGCCGCTGGTGAAGTCAGGAACTTCTCCACGGTCGGTAGCCCGCTTGGTGAATAGCCAAAAGCAGAGAAAAGCTTGTCTGTCTGCACAGCAGCCATGGTTTATGGTGTCAGTGCTCCATTACTGGGAATCTCCATCCTGTGAGGGGATAGCAGCACCGGACCGCTAGAGACATAGGCAGCGCAGAGGCAGAGGGTGGCGTAATGCGATGAATTGGTGCGACACAGCCACGTGTACTGGGGGACATCCATTGAGGCTGCATTCAAATGTTTATTGGTTCAGCTCACAAAGGAAGATTCAATGGATACAACTGATGTAATTATAATGTATTTATATGATCTGTGAGCGGTCAGGTGCTGGAGATTTGTGTGTCACCTGTTCTCTCTTCATTCCTTTATACTGTGTAATACCCCACCACCCTGGCCGTCGCTTCAGGAGGAACTGGAACGTCTGAACCAGGCCAGCGAGGAGATCAACCAGCTGGAGTTACAGTTGGATGTAAGTGTCAGTCACCTGTCCTCCTGTCCTCTGCTTCTACCTGTCCAAGGAATACTCACCTTTTACATACCGCCCCCTGCAGGATGCCCGCACCGCCTACCGTCGTATCCTGTCCGAGTCTGCCAGGCGCCTAAACGCTCTGACCACGCAGCTTGGAGCTTGTATCGAAAAAGCCCGGCCGTACTATGAGGCTCGGAGATTGGCCAAGGAGGTAATGTGCAATCCACCGTATTATAATACATATAATATAGGCTCCGTTTCCAGCTGTATATAAATTTGATGTCTGCAGGAAAAGTAAACTGTGGCGGTCAGTGAAATAAATTGTGAATGTGATGTGTTGTAGGACAGTGCCCCTTGTGTGATTGTCTGTTTCACTGCTCGCTCCCCGCCTGCAGGCTCAGCAGGACACACACAGCGCGGCTCTGCGGTACGAGCGGGCGGTCAGCATGCATGCCGCAGCGCGAGAGATGGTCTTCGTTGCGGAGCAAGGTGTCACCGCCGACAAGAACAGGCTGGACCCAACGTGGCAGGAGATGCTGAATCACGCCACCTGCAAAGTGAGAGGGGGGGCAATGTACGCTGTTTACAGAGAGGGTCCTTCCCCCTTCATTTCCTTCAGTAGTAACTGTGAATATAGAGGCATACATTGGAGCAGATGTATTAACCTGGAGAAGGCATAAGGAAGTGATAAACCAGTGATATGTGCAAGGTGATAAAGGCACCAGCCAATCAGATCCAAACTGTTAATTTACATATTGGAGCTGATTGGCTGGTGCCTTTATCACCTTGCACACATCACTGGTTTATCACTTCCTTATGCCTCCTCCAGGTTAATACATCTGCCCCATTATTCTGCATATTTCCCCTTAGTAATTGGAGCCCGAGCTGCCAGTCTGTTTTTTATTATTAATGTATTCTTTATTTACCATCGTCCATCTATAAGAACAAATAAGGTCAGGACACTGTATAACTTGAAAGAAGAGGTAGTATAAATAATATAAGCCACTCAGAGATAAATCCGGTATATCTGGAAAATAACATAGCAAGTGGGGGGGGACGAGCAGAGGTGAGAGGTCAGTCTGTTTTTGTTTTAGCCAAAGTCAAGAAATGTATATGGGGGGGTCATTCCGACTCGATCGCTCCCTGCAGTTTATCGCAGCGATCGGGTCGGAATTGCGCATGCAGGACGGCCAAAGTCCGTCGTTCAGTAGTGATCGCCTCTGCCTGATTGACAGGCAGAGACGGACGCAGGGCGGAAGGGGGCTGGATGGCGGCGCGGCCCGGCCAACGCAGGGGGTCGGGCCGCGGCGGCTGCGTGACGTCTCACGCAGCCGCTGCGGCCAGTGGCAGCGACGATCAACTCCCGGCCAGCTGCTGGAGCTGCGTTGGCCGGGAGTTACTCATACATACAAAAGCATCGCCGGTGTGCGATGCTTTTGTATTTGTGGGGGCGGGGGGAGGTCGGATGTCAGGGAACATGATCGGAGCTGTGCTAAATTTAGCGGTCAACCTAATGACTGTAGACCTTTTTTATGTAGATCTGATGATCCATACCCTAAATAAGGCCACCCAAAGGTCTAGCAGACATGGATTAGGAAATCACAGCATACACTGCCAGACAAGTTGTAGTTTAGCTGTCGAAGGGCCTCCGGCAAATAATCTTAAACTAGTCCCACAATAGCTGTTTCAGAAGTTGCTTACTGCACACTGCCATATACTGTCTTGCTTGATACAAAAAAATTTTTCCATTGGTAATACTTTCCTCAAACTCCATGCAGAAAAACACAAACTACTTCTGCTGTTGTAGAACATTACCAGCATCTGGCCACACCCAGTTAAAAAAAAAAAAAAATGGCTGCGGCGGTCAGTTATCTATAGTCACATATTTATATAGCTAAGATAATAGATAAAAGACTTACATTGTTCCTTATCAGGAGCAGCGATTGGGTCAGGAAACAATTTGGTTCAATTCCTGACCCCACAATCTCTACAAGCAGTAGAGCTAAATGGTGTTTGCACAGTGTACAGGACGCCTCCCGCATTGTAGCAGGGAATCTGTAGTAACGTCTGTGTGATGTCACCAGGCGCTGGTCCCTGCGTGCGAGAGCTGACATTACTATTGGATCCATGCTGACCTGGAGCTAATAACTGCCGTTATAGTCACCCGTAGCTTTCATTTACCCCTTTTCCACTAGCTCTTAAAACACGGGTAAATAAGCGGGGGCGTGCATTTACCGTGTTTTTTCCTGGTGGAAACGCCCCCCCCTGCAAGTTCCCGGATCAAGTGATACGGGAATCCTACCCGGGTAGCTTGGCGGGTTGAACACGTGTTCAACCTTGTAAGCTGTGTAGTGTGAACGGGAGCCGTGTCGATGCGACACGGGTCCTGTTTACACTATATGGAAGGGTGGCACTGGGAGATCATGTGATCTCCCAGCACCGCCCCTGCCACGTCACTAGCAGCGTCACCAACCCGGCCATATGCCAGTTGGTGAGCACAGTGGGAAAGGGGGCTGAGCACGGGCCGCAGCCGGGTAGCACCCGTGTCAGGCTACCAGCTGCGACCCGTGCTCACTAGTAGAAAAGGGGTATTAATCTGTAGTGATAAAAATAGAGCATATCAGAAAGAACAACACTAAACAAACAGATAAAACACCTAAAACGAGATCTTTCATATCCCCGTACTCGGGAGAACTGGACAAATTAGCTGTGATGTAATACTAACAATGGGAAACTGCACAGAAAAGAGGGGTAACATTGGGCATCTCACTTTATACCCTAGCGACCCCCTCTGACCACTCTCTTCCGGTAACAGGTGAATGAGGCTGAAGAGGAGCGGCTGAGCAGCGAGTTTGAGCACCAGCGGGTGACCCGTCAGTGCCACCAAGCGGAAGCCAAAGTTCAGACTTTGCAGAAGAGCTTGAAGCGCGTTATCATTAAGAGTCGCCCCTACTTCGAGTTAAAGGTTCAGTTCAACAGCGTCTTAGAGGTGACTAATGTTTCGACCCCCGTGTTCTAGGGCGGGAGAGTTACATAGTCCCAGGGATATGACATCAGCCTTTGGAGTAATAATATTGTACAGGAAGCCTCCAAGTATACATACAGATCATTGCAACCGTTACATCATTTTAACAATACCAAAAGCATGGCGATGTAATGAGAACTGAGATCAAAAGAGCTTGCAATCTAGACCGGTCTCTTGTATGTGAAAAGGGGTGACGGAGAACATGGCTGTGGTTTTAAGGCCTGTATTATTTTTGTCCTCCGTATTTGCTGAGACTGCTCCACGTGTGGTTGGTTTGATGTATTCTATTTCCATTGCTGTCATACTGTGCGGTGATCAGGACTCTCAGCATGTTTTCCGCTCTGTATTACAGGAACACAAGTCCCGGGTCACCTCTCTGGAAGCCTCAGTGTCGCAGGCGAAGCTCAGGTACTCTGCGACACTGCGCAATTTGGAGCTGATCAGCGAGGAGATCCACGCACGCCGCACACACGGGCCTCTGCTAACACTTAGGGCCCCTCCTCTTGGAGCTGAAGCCCCTACCCCCCTGACCGACGGGGAGATGGGCCCGCCTTCAGACACCGTCTCCCTCCTCAGCCTGCAGACCATTGCATCCGACCTGCAGAAGAGCGATTCTGTGGAGCACCTGAGGGGTCTGAGCGATGTAACCAGCCTGGACGGGAGGAACACGGAAGAGGGGGAAGAGGACGACGGCACAGACAGAGAGAGGGGAGGCGGAAGAGGGAACGGAGGGGCTTTTAAGCACCACAGGAGTGTGAGCCTTTGAGGGGGAAAACATTTTGAGGTTAGACACTCGATAAAGACTCAAGAACGTTCAAACAACCTAGCACAGCAAGCTTTATGTGAGTGATCCCGCAGGACAGGAAGGGACTCTTCATACATCACAGACTGGCTCCATGGTGATGGAGAAAGGGAGTAATCCGCATAACGATGACGCTCTGAGGGCAGTCACGCCTGATAGTGTTGGAGCATTCGGTAAGAGCGGAAATGAACACACTTGAATGCGAACATTTTTTTGCAGAAACGCTTCTAGATGTAGGGAGTTAGGAGCAGAGGTCATTTATACAGGTAGCACAGTGTTGCCGGAGGACTCGGAGAGGGAACACTGTAATAGGTCAGAGGACATGTCTTGCTGTTATGAGAACTGTCTCTGTTTGATGCAGCACTCCGTATGTCTATTTAAATAAACATGTATTGGTGTCTCTGTGTCCGAGTTGTATCTGACCATTGTATCAGGGGTTGTTATCGTGGATTCGTCACCTGCACGTTGGGGGTAGACGTGGGATGAACCAGTAATGAGCCTGGAAGGAGGACAAGGTGCCCACTTGACCCTTGGAGTTATAGGTGGTCATTCCGAGTTGATCGCTCGCTAGCAGTTTTTAGCAGCTGTACAAACGCTATGCCGCCGCCCACTGGGAGTGTATTTTAGCTTAGCAGAAGTGCGAACGAAAGGTGCGCAGAGCGACGGCGGCAAAGTTTTTTTTGTGCAGTTTTAGAGCAGCTCTAAACCTACTCAGCGCTTGCGATCACTTCATACTGTTCAGTTCCTGTTTTGACGTCACAAACACGCCCTGCGTTCGCCCAGCCACGCCTGCGTTTTTCCTAGCACGCCTGTGTTTTTCTAAACACTCCCTGAAAATGGTCAGTTGACACTCAGAAACGCCCACTTCATGTCAATCACTCTGCGGCCGGCAGTGCGACTGAAAAGCTTCGCTAGACCTTTTGTGCAACTACATCGTTCGTTGTAGTAGTACGTTGCGCATTGCGCCGCATACGCAGAAGTGCCATTTTTTTGCCTCATCGCTGCACAGCGAACGAATGCAGCTAGCGATCAACTCGGAATGACCCCCATAGCCCTTAGCATAGGATAATTCAGCACAGCTCAAACATATCAATAAAGCTGATTGAAATGCTATTGGGGCATCTGTAGGCCTCGTACTCTGCTCTGATCAGTGAACCTGCCCAAAGGCTATTACACTGGCTGTAGCCCTGATCTGGAATGGAGTGATTGGGCCGCACTGACTGAGAAGGGTTCACGTCAGGTTTTGCTGACAATGTGGGGAGAGGCAGCTCTGCAGTATACATGACCTTGCGGAGATTATGGAAAGGATCCACTCCTTGCTGTGCGAGTTTCCTGGCGTCGGCTGCAATACACAGAGCTTTCTTAGTGGTGTGTTTGGATTTCTGTTGTGAAATAACGAGGTGGCCATATAAACAAAGTTTGGGGGCATGGTAGGTACGCTATATAAGACAGTGCGGTAAATGTTGTGGGGTTTCGTCCGAGAATGGCCGTATTTTTAAAGCGGCAATCATTTATATGGCACAATCACGTTTCACTTCTGAGGCTGGACATGAAATCATTGGACAGACCATACTATATTTATCTGCAGGGGCCTGTAAGGGGATGCGATTATCATCCCAGCAGTTGGGATGCTGACGGTCATGTGACCAACGCCGGAATCTCGGTGTCAGAACACTAACCGCTGACATGTCGTAAGTAAGTATCGGGGGTCACTGTTAGGGTTAGGACCCGGGAGGGGGAGGGAAGGTTGGCCATAGCCGCCACCCACTGTATCTTAATCCTAGCCACCACCCCAGGCAGGTTAGGGGAGGGGAGGGGGAAGGGGTAAAATAATTACCTTGTCCCCTGTCGGCATTCTCATTGTTGGAATGCCAGTGTCGGTCAGTAGACCATCAGATCACATACCCATCCCCCTGTAAGATTTTGAGGAAGCCGGCTGGAGAGAGAGCGTTGTCTGGGAGGGACAGTTACCCTACAGGGGCTATCTCCTGTAAGACACATTTCAATCACTAGGTAATAATTAAAGGCATGTGCCTCAAATAGGAAATAAACACTAAAGTGGCAGGAATTACGATTCTTGGCTGACTCAAAAAATAACTCTGCCAGCTGTGAACCTACGTCTGAGTTCCCTTCCCAATGGGCAGCGTACGTGGAACAGTTAGAAATGTGGTGGCATTACTATGATATCCAGTTTTCCCTGTGTATAAGTGAGAGGTTACAGACCTGCATGGTATTAATCTGTTTATTTTTAATTGGTTGCAGTCTGGCAGCTAGAATCTATTAGTGCCTTGTTGCCAGAAGTATGTAAAGGTGACGGAGTATTTCTGCTGGAGAGAGATTTCTCTGTGGCTGCAGCAGGAGGTGAGAGGCTCCGTGTGTTGGGAAAGATCAGAGGCACACAGCTGGTGACAAGGAGACACGCTGTCCTTCTGACACGTACATGCTGAGCACTCCTCGTCTCCTGGTATCCATGCTGTACACTGATTGTATGCCAGGTCAGTGTGCTTCCTGTCTGCGCGTGTGTCCAGAAGAAGGCATTCCATTATAAGTGTCAGACAGCTCCCAATATCTGGTACCAGAGCACCCCAGGAAGGCTCCATCACCCCATCTCCTCCCTAAACTGGCAACCCCCCTGAACAGGCGTTCTCCGCCTTTTAAAGATTTAAATAACTCCTTTTGCAACACAAAATGTAGGTTTATTGCATGTAGGACAATAAAATAGTTCAATGCTTAATTTGAATGGTAAGACCTGGGGGAGAGTTAGCTGCAGAGTATAGGGTACAGGTAAGGTATAGGCCGCAATAGGGGGGGTTAGGGTTAGCCACTAGGGCAGGCATTCCCAACCTTGGTCCTCAAGGCACTCTTAAGGTACATACACATGGAGCGATATAGCTGAGAGATTTTGACTATATAGTCAAAATCGCTCAGAAAGTTAGTGCATATCGCTCTGTGTACACAGCCAGCAATAGCGATCCGCGTCCCCGCCAGATCGCTATCGCTGCTAAAAATAGACTGCGCAGGCAAATCAATTTTGGCTATATCGCTGGAAAAGAAAAAGCATCCCCTTGCTTAAATGAGTTACCCGAAATCGCTGGTAAAGTTAGTCAAAATCTCCTACTGCCAGTTCAAAGGAAAATGCTCAGTCAAAATCTCTCATAGACAAAATCTCTCTGTGTGTATGCACCTTAACAGTGCAGGTTTTAGTAATATCCAGGAGAGTTATGCAGTAGGGTGAGGATTAGGGATAGGCTGCAGGAGGGTTAGAGTTATGCACTAGGGTGAGGATTAGGGATAGGCTGCAGGAGGGTTAGGGTTATGCAGTAGGGTGAGGATTAGGGATAGGCTGCAGGAGAGGAGGATTAGGGTTATGCAGTAGGGTGAGGATTAGTGATAGGCTGCAGGAGAGGAGAGTTAGAGTTGTGTACTAGGGTGAGGATTAGGGATAGGCTGCAGGAGAGGAGGATTAGGGTTATGTAGTATGATGAGGATTAGGGATAGGCTGCAGGAGAGGATGGTTAGAGTTTTGCACTGGGGTGAGGATTAGGGATAGGCTGCAGGAGAGGAGGGTTAGGGTTATGAACTAGGGTGGGGATTAGGGATAGGCTGCAGGAGAGGAGGGTTAGGGTTATGTACTAGGGTGAGGATTAGGGATAGGCTGCAGGAGAGGAGGGTTAGGGTTATGCAGTAGGGTGAGGATTAGGGATAGGCTGCAGGAGAGGAGAGTTAGAGTTGTGTACTAGGGTGAGGATTAGGGATAGGCTGCAGGAGAGGAGGATTAGGGTTATGTAGTATGATGAGGATTAGGGATAGGCTGCAGGAGAGGATGGTTAGAGTTTTGCACTGGGGTGAGGATTAGGGATAGGCTGCAGGAGAGGAGGGTTAGGGTTATGAACTAGGGTGGGGATTAGGGATAGGCTGCAGGAGAGGAGGGTTAGGGTTATGTACTAGGGTGAGGATTAGGGATAGGCTGCAGGAGAGGAGGGTTAGGGTTATGCAGTAGGGTGAGGATTAGGGATAGGCTGCAGGAGAAGAGGGTTAGGGTTATGAACTAGGGTGGGGATTAGGGATAGGCTGCAGGAGAGGAGGGTTAGGGTTATGTACTAGGGTGAGGAATAGGGATAGGCTGCAGGAGAGGAGGGTTAGAGTTTTGCACTGGGGTGAGGATTAGGGATAGGCTGCAGGAGAGGAGGGTTAGAGTTTTGCACTGGGGTGAGGATTAGGGATAGGCTGCAGGAGAGGAGGGTTAGGGTTATGAACTAGGGTGGGGATTAGGGATAGGCTGCAGGAGAGGAGGGTTAGGGTTATGTACTAGGGTGAGGATTAGGGATAGGCTGCAGGAGAGGAGGGTTAGGGTTATGCAGTAGGGTGAGGATTAGGGATAGGCTGCAGGAGAGGAGGGTTAGAGTTATGCACTAGGGTGAGGATTAGGGATAGGCTGCAGGAGGGTTAGGGTTATGCAGTAGGGTGAGGATTAGAGATAGGCTGCAGGAGGGGAGGGTGAGGGTTATGCAGTAGGGTGAGGATTAGGGATAGGCTGCAGGAGGGGAGGGTTAGGGATAGGCTGCAGGAGTGGAGGGTTAGAGTTGTGCACTAAGGTGAGGATTAGGGATAGGCTGCAGGAGGGGAGGGTTAGGGTTATGCAGTAGGGTGAGGATTAGGGATAGGCTGCAGGAGGGAAGGGTTAGGGTTATGTATTAGGGTGAGGATTAGGGATAGGCTGCAGGAGAGGAGGGTTAGAGTTGTGCACTAAGGTGAGGATTAGGGATAGGCTGCAGGAGAGGAGGGATAGAGTTGTGCACTAGGGTGAGGATTAGGGATAGGCTGCAGGAGAGGAGGGTTAGAGTTGTGCACTAGGGTGAGGATTAGGGATAGGCTGCAGGAGGGGAGGGTTAGGGTTATGCACTAGGGTGAGGATTAGGGATAGGCTGCAGGAGAGGAGAGTTAGAGTTGTGCACTAGGGTGAGGATTAGGGATAGGCTGCAGGAGGGGAGGGTTAGGGTTATGCAGTATGGTGAGGATTTTGGATAGGCTGCAGGAGAGGAGGGTTAGAGTTGTGCACTAGGGTGAGGATTAGGGGTAGGCTGCAGGAGAGGAGGGTTAGGGTTATGCACTAGGGTGAGGATTAGGGATAGGCTGCAGGAGAGGAGGGTTAGAGTTATGCACTAGGGTGAGGATTAGGGATAGGCTGCAGGAGAGGAGGGTTAGAGTTATAGGATTAGGGATAGGCTGCAGGAGAGGAGGATTAGAGTTATGCACCAGGGTGAGGATTAGGGATAGACTGCAGGAGAGGAGGGTTAGAGTTATAGGATTAGGGATAGGCTGCAGGAGAGGAGGGTTAAAGTTGTGCACTAGGGTGAGGATTAGGGGTAGGCTGCAGGAGAGGAGGGTTAGAGTTGTGCACTAGGGTGAGGATTAGAGATAGACTGCAGGAGGGGAGGGTTAGGGTTATGAAGTAGGGTGAGGATCAGAGATAGGCTGCAGCAGGGGAGGGTGAGGGTTATGCAGTAGGGTGAGGATTAGGGATAGGCTGCAGGAGGGGAGGGTTAGGGATAGGCTGCAGGAGTGGAGGGTTAGAGTTGTGCACTAAGGTGAGGATTAGGGATAGGCTGCAGGAGAGGAGGGTTAGAGTTATGCAGTAGGGTGAGGATTAGGAATAGGCTGCAGGAGGGGAGGGTTAGGGTTATGCAGTAGGGTGAGGATTAGGGATAGGCTGCAGGAGGGGAGGGTTAGGGTTATGTAGTAGGGTGAGGATTAGGGTAGGCTGCAGGAGAGGAGGGTTAGAGTTGTGCACTAAAGTGAGGATTAGGGATAGGCTGCAGTAGAGGAGGGATAGAGTTGTGCACTAGGGTGAGGATTAGGGATAGGCTGCAGGAGAGTAGGGTTAGAGTTGTGCACTAGGGTGAGGATTAGGGATAGGCTGCAGGAGGGTGAGGATTATGCACTAGGGTGAGGATTAGGGATAGGCTGCAGGAGGGGAGGGTTAGGGTTATGCAGTATGGTGAGGATTAGGGATAGGCTGCAGGAGAGGAGGGTTAGAGTTGTGTACTAGGGTGAGGATTAGGGGTAGGCTGCAGGAGAGGAGGGTTAGAGTTGTGCACTAGGGTGAGGATTAGGGATAGGCTGCAGGAGAGGAGGGTTAGAGTTGTGCACTGGGGTGAGGATTAGGGGTAGGCTGCAGGAGAGGAGGGTTAGGGTTATGCACTAGGGTGAGGATTAGGGATAGGATGCAGGAGAGGAGGGTTAGAGTTATAGGATTAGGGATAAACTGCAGGAGAAGAGGGTTAGAGTTATGCACCAGGGTGAGGATTAGGGATAGGCTGCAGGAGAGGAGGGTTAGAGTTATGCACTAGGGTGAGGATTAGGGATAGGCTGCAGGAAAGGAGGGTTAGAGTTATAGGATTAGGGATAGGCTGCAGGAAAGGAGGGTTAGAGTTGTGCACTAAGGTGAGGATTAAGGGTAGGCTGCAGGAGAGGAGGGTTAGAGTTGTGCACTAGGGTGAGGATTAGAGATAGGCTGCAGGAGGGGAGGGTTAGGGTAATGAAGTAGGGTGAGGATTAGAGATAGGCTGCAGGAGGGGAGAGTGAGGGTTATGCAGTAGGGTGAGGATTAGGGATAGGCTGCAGGAGGGGAGGGTTCGGGATAGGCTGCAGGAGTGGAGGGTTAGAGTTGTGCACTAGGGTGAGGATTAGGGGTAGGCTGCAGGAGAGGAGGGTTAGAGTTGTGCACTAGGGTGAGGATTAGGGATAGGCTGCAGGAGGGGAGGGTTAGGGTTATGCAGTAGGGTGAGGATTAGGGATAGGCTGCAGGAGAGGAGGGTTAGAGTTGTGCAATAAGGTGAGGATTAGGGATAGGCTGCAGGAGAGGAGGGTTAGAGTTGTGCACTAAAGTGAGGATTAGGGATAGGTTGCAGGAGGGGAGGGTTAGGGTTATGCACTAGGGTGAGGATTAGGGATAGGCTGCAGGAGGGGAGGGTTAGGGTTATGCAGTAGGGTGAGGATTAGGGATAGGCTGCAGGAGAGGAGGGTTAGAGTAATGCACGAAGGTGAGGATTAGGGATAGGCTGCAGGAGAGGAGGGTTAGAGTTGTGCACTAGGGTGAGGATTAGGGATAGGCTGCAGGAGAGGAGGGTTAGAGTTGTGCACTAGGGTGAGGATTAGGGATAGGCTGCAGGAGGGTAGGGTTAGGGTTATGCACTAGGGTGAGGATTAGGGATAGGCTGCAGGAGAGGAGGGTTAGGGTTATGCAGTATGGTGAGGATTAGGGATAGGCTGCAGGAGAGGAGGGTTAGAGTTGTGCACTAGGGTGAGGATTAGGGGTAGGCTGCTGGAGAGGAGGGTTAGAGTTGTGCACTAGGGTGAGGATTAGGGATAGGCTGCAGGAGAGGAGGGTTAGAGTTGTGCAATAAGGTGAGGATTAGGGATAGGCTGCAGGAGAGGAGGGTTAGAGTTGTGCAATAAGGTGAGGATTAGGGATAGGCTACAGGAGAGGAGGGTTAGAGTTGTGCACTAAGGTGAGGATTAGGGATAGGTTGCAGGAGGGGAGGGTTAGGGTTATGCACTAGGGTGAGGATTAGGGATAGGCTGCAGGAGGGGAGGGTTAGGGTTATGCAGTAGGGTGAGGATTAGGGATAGGCTGCAGGAGAGGAGGGTTAGAGTAATGCACTAAGGTGAGGATTAGGGATAGGCTGCAGGAGAGGAGGGTTAGAGTTGTGCACTAGGGTGAGGATTAGGGATAGGCTGCAGGAGAGGAGGGTTAGAGTTGTGCACTAGGGTGAGGATTAGGGATAGGCTGCAGGAGGGGAGGGTTAGGGTTATGCACTAGGGTGAGGATTAGGAATAGGCTGCAGGAGAGGAGGGTTAGAGTAATGCACTAGGGTGAGGATTAGGGATAGGCTGCAGGAGAGGAGGGTTAGAGTTATGCACTAGGGTGAGGATTAGGGATAGGCTGCAGGAGAGGAGGGTTAGAGTTATGCACTAGGGTGAGGATTAGGGATAGGCTGCAGGAGAGGAGGGTTAGAGTTATAGGATTAGGGATAAATTGCAGGAGAGGAGGGTTAGAGTTATGCACTAGGGTGAGGATTAGGGATAGGCTGCAGGAGAGGAGGGTTAGAGTTATAGGATTAGGGATAGGCTGCAGGAGAGGAGGGTTAGAGTTATGCACCAGGGTGAGGATTAGGGATAGGCTGCAGGAGAGGAGGGTTAGAGTTATAGGATTAGGGATAGGCTGCAGGAGAGGAGGGTTAGAGTTGTGCACTAGGGTGAGGATTAGGGGTAGGCTGCAGGAGAGGAGGGTTAGAGTTGTGCCCTAGGGTGAGGATTAGATATAGGCTGCAGGAGGGGAGGGTTAGGGTTATGCAGTAGGGTGAGGATTAGAGATAGGCTGCAGGAGGGGAGGGTTAGGGTTATGCAGTAGGGTGAGGATTAGGGATAGGCTGCAGGAGGGGAGGGTTAGGGATTGGCTGCAGGAGAGGAGGGTTAGGGATAGGCTGCAGGAGTGGAGGGTTAGAGTTGTGCACTAAGGTGAGGATTAGGGATAGGCTGCAGGAGGGGAGGATTAGGGTTATGCAGTAGGGTGAGGATTAGGGATAGGCTGCAGGAGGGGAGGGTTAGGGATAGGCTGCAGGAGAGGAGGGTTAGAGTTGTGCACTAGGGTGAGGATTAGAGATAGGCTGCAGGAGGGGAGGGTTAGGGTTATGCAGTAGGGTGAGGATTAGGGATAGGCTGCAGGAGAGGAGGATTAGGGTTATGCAGTAGAGTGAGGATTAGTGATAGGCTGCAGGAGAGGAGGGTTAGAGTTGTGCACTAGGGTGAGGATTAGGGATAGGCTGCAGGAGAGGAGGGTTAGAGTTGTGCACTAGGGTGAGGATTAGGGATAGGCTGCAGGAGAGGAGGGTTAGAGTTGTGCACTAGGGTGAGGATTAGGGATAGGCTACAGGAGAGGAGGGTTAGAGTTGTGCACTGGGGTGAGGATTAGGGGTAGGCTGCAGGAGAGGAGGGTTAGGGTTATGCACTAGGGTGAGGATTAGGGATAGGCTGCAGGAGAGGAGGGTTAGAGTTATAGGATTAGGCATAAACTGCAGGAGAAGAGGGTTAGAGTTATGCACCAGGGTGAGGATTAGGGATAGGCTGCAGGAGAGGAGGGTTAGAGTTATGCACTAGGGTGAGGATTAGGGATAGGCTGCAGGAGAGGAGGGTTAGAGTTATAGGATTAGGGATAGGCTGCAGGAGAGGAGGGTTAGAGTTGTGCACTAAGGTGAGGATTAGGGGTAGGCTGCAGGAGAGGAGGGTTAGAGTTGTGCACTAGAGTGAGGATTAGAGATAGGCTGCAGGAGGGGAGGGTTAGGGTTATGAAGTAGGGTGAGGATTAGAGATAGGCTGCAGGAGGGGAGGGTGAGGGTTATGCAGTAGGGTGAGGATTAGGGATAGGCTGCAGGAGGGGAGGGTTAGAGTTGTGCACTAAGGTGAGGATTAGGGATAGGCTGCAGGAGGGGAGGGTTAGGGTTATGCAGTAGGGTGAGGATTAGGGATAGGCTGCAGGAGGGAAGGGTTAGGGTTATGTATTAGGGTGAGGATTAGGGTAGGCTGCAGGAGAGGAGGGTTAGAGTTGTGCACTAAGGTGAGGATTAGGGATAGGCTGCAGGAGAGGAGGGATAGAGTTGTGCACTAGGGTGAGGATTAGGGATAGGCTGCAGGAGAGGAGGGTTAGAGTTGTGCAGTAGGGTGAGGATTAGGGATAGGCTGCAGGAGGGTTAGGATTATGCACTAGGGTGAGGATTAGGGATAGGCTGCAGGAGGGTAGGGTTAGGGTTATGCACTAGGGTGAGGATTAGGGGTAGGCTGCAGGAGGGGAGGGTTAGGGTTATGCAGTATGGTAAGGATTAGGGATAGGCTGCAGGAGAGGAGGGTTAGAGTTGTGCACTAGGGTGAGGATTAGGGGTAGGCTGCAGGAGAGGAGGGTTAGAGTTGTGCACTAGGGTGAGGATTAGGGATAGGCTGCAGGAGAGGAGGGTTAGAGTTGTGCAATAAAGTGAGGATTAGGGATAGGCTGCAGGAGAGGAGGGTTAGAGTTGTGCACTAAGGTGAGGATTAGGGATAGGTTGCAGGAGGGGAGGGTTAGGGTTATGCACTAGGGTGAGGATTAGGGATAGGCTGCAGGAGGGGAGGGTTAGTGTTATACAGTAGGGTGAGGATTAGGGATAGGCTGCAGGAGAGGAGGGTTAGAGTAATGCACTAAAGTGAGGATTAGGGATAGGCTGCAGGAGAGGAGGGTTAGAGTTGTGCACTAGGGTGAGGATTAGGGATAGGCTGCAGGAGGGTGAGGATTATGCACTAGGGTGAGGATTAGGGATAGGCTGCAGGAGAGGAGGGTTAGAGTTGTGCACTAGGGTGAGGATTAGGGGTAGGCTGCAGGAGAGGAGGGTTAGAGTTGTGCACTAGGGTGAGGATTAGGGATAGGCTGCGAGAGAGGAGGGTTAGAGTTGTGCACTGGGGTGAGGATTAGGGGTAGGCTGCAGGAGAGGAGGGTTAGGGATAGGCTGCAGGAGAGGAGGGTTAGAGTTATAGGATTAGGGATAGGCTGCAGGAGAGGAGGGTTAGAGTTGTGCACTAAAGTGAGGATTAGGGGTAGGCTGCAGGAGAGGAGGGTTAGAGTTATGCACTAGGGTGAGGATTAGGGATAGGCTGCAGGAAAGGAGGGTTAGAGTTATAGGATTAGGGATAGGCTGCAGGAGAGGAGGGTTAGAGTTATGCACCAGGGTGAGGATTAGGGATAGGCTGCAGGAGAGGAGGGTTAGAGTTATAGGATTAGGGATAGGCTGCAGGAGAGGAGGGTTAGAGTTGTGCACTAAAGTGAGGATTAGGGGTAGGCTGCAGGAGAGGAGGGTTAGAGTTGTGCACTAGGGTGAGGATTAGAGATAGGCTGCAGGAGGGGAGGGTTAGGGTTATAAAGTAGGGTGAGGATTAGAGATAGGCTGCAGGAGGGGAGGGTGAGGGTTATGCAGTAGGGTGAGGATTAGGGATAGGCTGCAGGAGGGGAGGGTTAGGGATAGGCTGCAGCAGTGGAGGGTTAGAGTTGGGCACTAAGGTGAGGATTAGGGATAGGCTGCAGGAGGGGAGGGTTAGGGTTATGCAGTAGGGTGAGGATTAGGGATAGGCTGCAGGAGGGAAGGGTTAGGGTTATGTATTAGGGTGAGGATTAGGGTAGGCTGCAGGAGAGGAGGGTTAGAGTTGTGCACTAAGGTGAGGATTAGGGATAGGCTGCAGGAGAGGAGGGATAGAGTTGTGCACTAGGGTGAGGATTAGGGATAGGCTGCAGGAGAGGAGGGTTAGGGTTATGCACTAGGGTGAGGATTAGGGATAGGCTGCAGGAGAGGAGGGTTAGAGTTGTGCACTAGGGTGAGGATTAGGGATAGGCTGCAGGAGGGGAGGGTTAGGGTTATGCACTAGGGTGAGGATTAGGGATAGGCTGCAGGAGGGGAGGGTTAGGGTTATGCAGTATGGTGAGGATTTTGGATAGGCTGCAGGAGAGGAGGGTTAGAGTTGTGCACTAGGGTGAGGATTAGGGGTAGGCTGCAGGAGAGGAGGGTTAGGGTTATGCACTAGGGTGAGGATTAGGGATAGGCTGCAGGAGAGGAGGGTTAGAGTTATAGGATTAGGGATAGGCTGCAGGAGAGGAGGATTAGAGTTATGCACCAGGGTGAGGATTAGGGATAGACTGCAGGAGAGGAGGGTTAGAGTTATAGGATTAGGGATAGGCTGCAGGAGAGGAGGGTTAGAGTTGTGCACTAGGGTGAGGATTAGGGGTAGGCTGCAGGAGAGGAGGGTTAGAGTTGTGCACTAGGGTGAGGATTAGAGATAGACTGCAGGAGGGGAGGGTGAGGGTTATGCAGTAGGGTGAGGATTAGGGATAGGCTGCAGGAGGGGAGGGTTAGGGATAGGCTGCAGGAGTGGAGGGTTAGAGTTGTGCACTAAGGTGAGGATTAGGGATAGGCTGCAGGAGGGGAGGGTTAGGGTTATGCAGTAGGGTGAGGATTAGGGATAGGCTGCAGGAGGGGAGGGTTAGGGTTATGTAGTAGGGTGAGGATTAGGGTAGGCTGCAGGAGAGGAGGGTTAGAGTTGTGCACTAAAGTGAGGATTAGGGATAGGCTGCAGTAGAGGAGGGATAGAGTTGTGCACTAGGGTGAGGATTAGGGATAGGCTGCAGGAGAGGAGGGTTAGAGTTGTGCACTAGGGTGAGGATTAGGGATAGGCTGCAGGAGGGTGAGGATTATGCACTAGGGTGAGGATTAGGGATAGGCTGCAGGAGAGGAGGGTTAGAATTTTGCACTAGGGTGAGGATTAGGGATAGGCTGCAGGAGGGGAGGGTTAGGGTTATGCACTAGGGTGAGGATTAGGGATAGGCTGCAGGAGGGGAGGGTTAGGGTTATGCAGTATGGTGAGGATTAGGGATAGGCTGCAGGAGAGGAGGGTTAGAGTTGTGCACTAGGGTGAGGATTAGGGGTAGGCTGCAGGAGAGGAGGGTTAGAGTTGTGCACTAGGGTGAGGATTAGGGATAGGCTGCAGGAGAGGAGGGTTAGAGTTGTGCACTAGGGTGAGGATTAGGGGTAGGCTGCAGGAGAGGAGGGTTAGGGTTATGCACTAGGGTGAGGATTAGGGATAGGCTGCAGGAGAGGAGGGTTAGAGTTATAGGATTAGGGATAGGCTGCAGGAGAGGAGGATTAGAGTTATGCACCAGGGTGAGGATTAGGGATAGACTGCAGGAGAGGAGGGTTAGAGTTATAGGATTAGGGATAGGCTGCAGGAGAGGAGGGTTAGAGTTGTGCACTAGGGTGAGGATTAGGGGTAGGCTGCAGGAGAGGAGGGTTAGAGTTGTGCACTAGGGTGAGGATTAGAGATAGACTGCAGGAGGGGAGGGTGAGGGTTATGCAGTAGGGTGAGGATTAGGGATAGGCTGCAGGAGGGGAGGGTTAGGGATAGGCTGCAGGAGTGGAGGGTTAGAGTTGTGCACTAAGGTGAGGATTAGGGATAGGCTGCAGGAGGGGAGGGTTAGGGTTATGCAGTAGGGTGAGGATTAGGGATAGGCTGCAGGAGGGGAGGGTTAGGGTTATGTAGTAGGGTGAGGATTAGGGTAGGCTGCAGGAGAGGAGGGTTATAGTTGTGCACTAAAGTGAGGATTAGGGATAGGCTGCAGTAGAGGAGGGATAGAGTTGTGCACTAGGGTGAGGATTAGGGATAGGCTGCAGGAGAGGAGGGTTAGAGTTGTGCACTAGGGTGAGGATTAGGGATAGGCTGCAGGAGGGTGAGGATTATGCACTAGGGTGAGGATTAGGGATAGGCTGCAGGAGAGGAGGGTTAGAATTTTGCACTAGGGTGAGGATTAGGGATAGGCTGCAGGAGGGGAGGGTTAGGGTTATGCACTAGGGTGAGGATTAGGGATAGGCTGCAGGAGGGGAGGGTTAGGGTTATGCAGTATGGTGAGGATTAGGGATAGGCTGCAGGAGAGGAGGGTTAGAGTTGTGCACTAGGGTGAGGATTAGGGGTAGGCTGCAGGAGAGGAGGGTTAGAGTTGTGCACTAGGGTGAGGATTAGGGATAGGCTGCAGGAGAGGAGGGTTAGAGTTGTGCACTAGGGTGAGGATTAGGGATAAACTGCAGGAGAAGAGGGTTAGAGTTATGCACCAGGGTGAGGATTAGGGATAGGCTGCAGGAGAGGAGGGTTAGAGTTATGCACTAGGGTGAGGATTAGGGATAGGCTGCAGGAAAGGAGGGTTAGAGTTATAGGATTAGGGATAGGCTGCAGGAGAGGAGGGTTAGAGTTGTGCACTAAGGTGAGGATTAGGGGTAGGCTGCAGGAGAGGAGGGTTAGAGTTGTGCACTAGGGTGAGGATTAGAGATAGGCTGCAGGAGGGGAGGGTTAGGGTAATGAAGTAGGGTGAGGATTAGAGATAGGCTGCAGGAGGGGAGGGTGAGGGTTATGCAGTAGGGTGAGGATTAGGGATAGGCTGCAGGAGGGGAGGGTTAGGGATAGGCTGCAGGAGTGGAGGGTTAGAGTTGTGCACTAGGGTGAGGATTAGGGGTAGGCTGCAGGAGAGGAGGGTTAGAGTTGTGCACTAGGGTGAGGATTAGGGATAGGCTGCAGGAGGGGAGGGTTAGGGTTATGCAGTAGGGTGAGGATTAGGGATAGGCTGCAAGAGAGGAGGGTTAGAGTTGTGCAATAAGGTGAGGATTAGGGATAGGTTGCAGGAGGGGAGGGTTAGGGTTATGCACTAGGGTGAGGATTAGGGATAGGCTGCAGGAGGGGAGGGTTAGGGTTATGCAGTAGGGTGAGGATTAGGGATAGGCTGCAGGAGAGGAGGGTTAGAGTAATGCACTAAGGTGAGGATTAGGGATAGGCTGCAGGAGAGGAGGGTTAGAGTTGTGCACTAGGGTGAGGATTAGGGATAGGCTGCAGGAGAGGAGGGTTAGAGTTGTGCACTAGGGTGAGGATTAGGGATAGGCTGCAGGAGGGGAGGGTTAGGGTTATGCAGTAGTGTGAGGATTAGGGATAGGCTGCAGGAGGGGAGGGTTAGGGTTATGCAGCATGGTGAGGATTAGGGATAGGCTGCAGGAGAGGAGGGTTAGAGTTGTGCACTAGAGTGAGGATTAGGGGTAGGCTGCAGGAGAGGAGGGTTAGAGTTGTGCACTAGGGTGAGGATTAGGGATAGGCTGCAGGAGTGGAGGGTTAGAGTTGTGCAATAAGGTGAGGATTAGGGATAGGCTGCAGGAGAGGAGGGTTAGAGTTGTGCACTAAGGTGAGGATTAGGGATAGGTTGCAGGAGGGGAGGGTTAGGGTTATGCACTAGGGTGAGGATTAGGGATAGGCTGCAGGAGGGGAGGGTTAGGGTTATGCAGTAGGGTGAGGATTAGGGATAGGCTGCAGGAGAGGAGGGTTAGAGTAATGCACTAAGGTGAGGATTAGGGATAGGCTGCAGGAGAGGAGGGTTAGAGTTGTGCACTAGGGTGAGGATTAGGGATAGGCTGCAGGAGAGGAGGGTTAGAGTTGTGCACTAGGGTGAGGATTAGGGATAGGCTGCAGGAGGGGAGGGTTAGGGTTATGCACTAGGGTGAGGATTAGGAATAGGCTGCAGGAGAGGAGGGTTAGAGTAATGCACTAGGGTGAGGATTAGGGATAGGCTGCAGGAGAGGAGGGTTAGAGTTATGCACTAGGGTGAGAATTAGGGATAGGCTGCAGGAGAGGAGGGTTAGAGTTATGCACTAGGGTGAGGATTAGGGATAGGCTGCAGGAGAGGAGGGTTAGAGTTATGCACTAGGGTGAGGATTAGGGATAGGCTGCAGGAGAGGAGGGTTAGGGTTATGCACTAGGGTGAGGATTAGGGATAGGCTGCAGGAGAGGAGGGTTAGAGTTATAGGATTAGGGATAAACTGCAGGAGAGGAGGGTTAGAGTTATGCACCAGGGTGAGGATTAGGGATAGGCTGCAGGAGAGGAGGGTTAGAGTTATGCACTAGGGTGAGGATTAGGGATAGGCTGCAGGAGAGGAGGGTTAGAGTTATGCACCAGGGTGAGGATTAGGGATAGGCTGCAGGAGAGGAGGGTTAGAGTTATAGGATTAGGGATAGGCTGCAGGAGAGGAGGGTTAGAGTTGTGCACTAGGGTGAGGATTAGATATAGGCTGCAGGAGGGGAGGGTTAGGGTTATGCAGTAGGGTGAGGATTAGAGATAGGCTGCAGGAGGGGAGGGTTAGGGTTATGCAGTAGGGTAAGGATTAGGGATAGGCTGCAGGAGGGGAGGGTTAGGGATTGGCTGCAGGAGAGGAGGGTTAGGGATAGGCTGCAGGAGTGGAGGGTTAGAGTTGTGCACTAAGGTGAGGATTAGGGATAGGCTGCAGGAGGGGAGGATTAGGGTTATGCAGTAGGGTGAGGATTAGGGATAGGCTGCAGGAGGGGAGGGTTAGGGATAGGCTGCAGGAGAGGAGGGTTAGAGTTGTGCACTAAGGTGAGGATTAGGGATAGGCTGCAGGAGAGGAGGGTTAGAGTTGTGCACTAGGGTGAGGATTAGGGATAGGCTGCAGGAGAGGAGGGTTAGAGTTGTGCACTAGGGTGAGGATTAGGGATAGGCTGCAGGAGTGGAGGGTTAGAGTTGTGCAATAAGGTGAGGATTAGGGATAGGCTGCAGGAGAGGAGGGTTAGAGTTGTGCACTAAGGTGAGGATTAGGGATAGGTTGCAGGAGGGGAGGGTTAGGGTTATGCACTAGGGTGAGGATTAGGGATAGGCTGCAGGAGGGGAGGGTTAGGGTTATGCAGTAGGGTGAGGATTAGGGATAGGCTGCAGGAGAGGAGGGTTAGAGTAATGCACTAAGGTGAGGATTAGGGATAGGCTGCAGGAGAGGAGGGTTAGAGTAATGCACTAAGGTGAGGATTAGGGATAGGCTGCAGGAGAGGAGGGTTAGAGTAATGCACTAAGGTGAGGATTAGATATAGGCTGCAGGAGGGGAGGGTTAGGGTTATGCAGTAGGGTGAGGATTAGGGATAGGCTGCAGGAGGGGAGGGTTAGGGTTATGCAGTAGGGTGAGGATTAGGGATAGGCTGCAGGAGAGGAGGGTTAGAGTAATGCACTAAGGTGAGGATTAGGGATAGGCTGCAGGAGAGGAGGGTTAGAGTAATGCACTAAGGTGAGGATTAGGGATAGGCTGCAGGAGAGGAGGGTTAGAGTTATGCACTAGGGTGAGGATTAGGGATAGGCTGCAGGAGAGGAGGGTTAGAGTTATGCACTAGGGTGAGGATTAGGGATAGGCTGCAGGAGAGGAGGGTTAGAGTTATGCACTAGGGTGAGGATTAGGGATAGGCTGCAGGAGAGGAGGGTTAGAGTTATGCACTAGGGTGAGGATTATGGATAGGCTGCAGGAGAGGAGAGGAGGGTTAGGGTTATGCACTAGGGTGAGGATTAGGGATAGGCTGCAGGAGAGGAGGGTTAGAGTTATAGGATAAGGGATAAACTGCAGGAGAGGAGGGTTAGAGTCATGCACCAGGGTGAGGATTAGGGATAGGCTGCAGGAGAGGAGGGTTAGAGTTATGCACTAGGGTGAGGATTAGGGATAGGCTGCAGGAGAGGAGGGTTAGAGTTATAGGATTAGGGATAGGCTGCAGGAGAGGAGGGTTAGAGTTATGCACCAGGGTGAGGATAAGGGATAGGCTGCAGGAGAGGAGGGTTAGAGTTATAGGATTAGGGATAGGCTGTGGGAGAGGAGGGTTAGAGTTGTGCACTAGGGTGAGGATTAGGGGTAGGCTGCAGGAGAGGAGGGTTAGAGTTGTGCACTAGGGTGAGGATTAGATATAGGCTGCAGGAGGGGTGGGTTAGGGTTATGCAGTAGGGTGAGGATTAGAGATAGGCTGCAGGAGGGGAGGGTTAGGGTTATGCAGTAGGGTGAGGATTAGGGTTAGGCTGCAGGAGGTGAGGGTTAGGGATTGGCTGCAGGAGAGGAGGGTTAGGGATAGGCTGCAGGAGTGGAGGGTTAGAGTTGTGCACTAAGGTGAGGATTACGGATAGGCTGCAGGAGGGGAGGATTAGGGTTATGCAGTAGGGTGAGGATTAGGGATAGGCTGCAGGAGGGGAGGGTTAGGGATAGGCTGCAGGAGAGGAGGGTTAGAGTTGTGCACTAAGGTGAGGATTAGGGATAGGCTGCAGGAGAGGAGGGTTAGAGTTGTGCACTAGGGTGAGGATTAGGGATAGGCTGCAGGAGAGGAGGGTTAGAGTTGTGCACTAGGGTGAGGATTAGGGATAGGCTGCAGGAGGGGAGGGTTAGGGTAATGAAGTAGGGTGAGGATTAGAGATAGGCTGCAGGAGGGGAGGGTGAGGGTTATGCAGTAGGGTGAGGATTAGGGATAGGCTGCAGGAGGGGAGGGTTAGGGATAGGCTGCAGGAGTGGAGGGTTAGAGTTGTGCATTAGGGTGAGGATTAGGGGTAGGCTGCAGGAGAGGAGGGTTAGAGTTGTGCACTAGGGTGAGGATTAGGGATAGGCTGCAGGAGAGAAGGGTTAGAGTTGTGCAATAAGGTGAGGATTAGGGATAGGCTGCAGGAGAGGAGGGTTAGAGTTGTGCACTAAGGTGAGGATTAGGGATAGGTTGCAGGAGGGGAGGGTTAGGGTTATGCACTAGGGTGAGGATTAGGGATAGGCTGCAGGAGGGGAGGGTTAGGGTTATGCAGTAGGGTGATGATTAGGGATAGGCTGCAGGAGAGGAGGGTTAGAGTAATGCACTAAGGTGAGGATTAGGGATAGGCTGCAGGAGAGGAGGGTTAGAGTTGTGCACTAGGGTGAGGATTAGGGATAGGCTGCAGGAGAGGAGGGTTAGAGTTGTGCACTAGGGTGAGGATTAGGGATAGGCTGCAGGAGGGGAGGGTTAGGGTTATGCAGTAGGGTGAGGATTAGGGATAGGCTGCAGGAGAGGAGGGTTAGAGTAATGCACTAAGGTGAGGATTAGGGATAGGCTGCAGGAGAGGAGGGTTAGAGTAATGCACTAAGGTGAGGATTAGGGATAGGCTGCAGGAGAGGAGGGTTAGAGTAATGCACTAAGGTGAGGATTAGATATAGGCTGCAGGAGGGGAGGGTTAGGGTTATGCAGTAGGGTGAGGATTAGGGATAGGCTGCAGGAGGGGAGGGTTAGGGTTATGCAGTAGGGTGAGGATTAGGGATAGGCTGCAGGAGAGGAGGGTTAGAGTAATGCACTAAGGTGAGGATTAGGGATAGGCTGCAGGAGAGGAGGGTTAGAGTAATGCACTAAGGTGAGGATTAGGGATAGGCTGCAGGAGAGGAGGGTTAGAGTTATGCACTAGGGTGAGGATTAGGGATAGGCTGCAGGAGAGGAGGGTTAGAGTTATGCACTAGGGTGAGGATTAGGGATAGGCTGCAGGAGAGGAGGGTTAGAGTTATGCACTAGGGTGAGGATTAGGGATAGGCTGCAGGAGAGGAGGGTTAGAGTTATGCACTAGGGTGAGGATTATGGATAGGCTGCAGGAGAGGAGAGGAGGGTTAGGGTTATGCACTAGGGTGAGGATTAAGGATAGGCTGCAGGAGAGGAGGGTTAGAGTTATAGGATTAGGGATAAACTGCAGGAGAGGAGGGTTAGAGTTATGCACCAGGGTGAGGATTAGGGATAGGCTGCAGGAGAGGAGGGTTAGAGTTATGCACTAGGGTGAGGATTAGGGATAGGCTGCAGGAGAGGAGGGTTAGAGTTATAGGATTAGGGATAGGCTGCAGGAGAGGAGGGTTAGAGTTATGCACCAGGGTGAGGATAAGGGATAGGCTGCAGGAGAGGAGGGTTAGAGTTATAGGATTAGGGATAGGCTGTGGGAGAGGAGGGTTAGAGTTGTGCACTAGGGTGAGGATTAGGGGTAGGCTGCAGGAGAGGAGGGTTAGAGTTGTGCACTAGGGTGAGGATTAGATATAGGCTGCAGGAGGGGTGGGTTAGGGTTATGCAGTAGGGTGAGGATTAGAGATAGGCTGCAGGAGGGGAGGGTTAGGGTTATGCAGTAGGGTGAGGATTAGGGTTAGGCTGCAGGAGGTGAGGGTTAGGGATTGGCTGCAGGAGAGGAGGGTTAGGGATAGGCTGCAGGAGTGGAGGGTTAGAGTTGTGCACTAAGGTGAGGATTAGGGATAGGCTGCAGGAGGGGAGGATTAGGGTTATGCAGTAGGGTGAGGATTAGGGATAGGCTGCAGGAGGGGAGGGTTAGGGATAGGCTGCAGGAGAGGAGGGTTAGAGTTGTGCACTAAGGTGAGGATTAGGGATAGGCTGCAGGAGAGGAGGGTTAGAGTTGTGCACTAGGGTGAGGATTAGGGATAGGCTGCAGGAGAGGAGGGTTAGAGTTGTGCACTAGGGTGAGGATTAGGGATAGGCTGCAGGAGGGGAGGGTTAGGGTAATGAAGTAGGGTGAGGATTAGAGATAGGCTGCAGGAGGGGAGGGTGAGGGTTATGCAGTAGTGTGAGGATTAGGGATAGGCTGCAGGAGGGGAGGGTTAGGGATAGGCTGCAGGAGTGGAGGGTTAGAGTTGTGCATTAGGGTGAGGATTAGGGGTAGGCTGCAGGAGAGGAGGGTTAGAGTTGTGCTCTAGGGTGAGGATTAGGGATATGCTGCAGGAGAGAAGGGTTAGAGTTGTGCAATAAGGTGAGGATTAGGGATAGGCTGCAGGAGAGGAGGGTTAGAGTTGTGCACTAAGGTGAGGATTAGGGATAGGTTGCAGGAGGGGAGGGTTAGGGTTATGCACTAGGGTGAGGATTAGGGATAGGCTGCAGGAGGGGAGGGTTAGGGTTATGCAGTAGGGTGATGATTAGGGATAGGCTGCAGGAGAGGAGGGTTAGAGTAATGCACTAAGGTGAGGATTAGGGATAGGCTGCAGGAGAGGAGGGTTAGAGTTGTGCACTAGGGTGAGGATTAGGGATAGGCTGCAGGAGAGGAGGGTTAGAGTTGTGCACTAGGGTGAGGATTAGGGATAGGCTGCAGGAGAGGAGGGTTAGAGTTGTGCAATAAGGTGAGGATTAGGGATAGGCTGCAGGAGAGGAGGGTTAGAGTTGTGCACTAAGGTGAGGATTAGGGATAGGTTGCAGGAGGGGAGGGTTAGGGTTATGCACTAGGGTGAGGATTAGGGATAGGCTGCAGGAGGGGAGGGTTAGGGTTATGCAGTAGGGTGAGGATTAGGGATAGGCTGCAGGAGAGGAGGGTTAGAGTAATGCACTAAGGTGAGGATTAGGGATAGGCTGCAGGAGAGGAGGGTTAGAGTTGTGCACTAGGGTGAGGATTAGGGATAGGCTGCAGGAGAGGAGGGTTAGAGTTGTGCACTAGGGTGAGGATTAGGGATAGGCTGCAGGAGGGGAGGGTTAGGGTTATGCAGTAGGGTGAGGATTAGGGATAGGCTGCAGGAGAGGAGGGTTAGAGTAATGCACTAAAGTGAGGATTAGGGATAGGCTGCAGGAGAGGAGGGTTAGAGTTGTGCACTAGGGTGAGGATTAGGGGTAGGCTGCAGGAGAGGAGGGTTAGAGTTGTGCACTAGGGTGAGGATTAGGGATAGGCTGCAGGAGAGGAGGGTTAGAGTTGTGCAATAAGGTGAGGATTAGGGATAGGCTGCAGGAGAGGAGGGTTAGAGTTATGCACTAGGGTGAGGATTAGGGATAGGCTGCAGGAGAGGAGGGTTAGAGTTATGCACCAGGGTGAGGATTAGGGATAGGCTGCAGGAGAGGAGGGTTAGAGTTATAGGATTAGGGATAGGCTGCAGGAGAGGAGGGTTAGAGTTGTGCACTAGGGTGAGGATTAGATATAGGCTGCAGGAGGGGAGGGTTAGGGTTATGCAGTAGGGTGAGGATTAGAGATAGGCTGCAGGAGGGGAGGGTTAGGGTTATGCAGTAGGGTAAGGATTAGGGATAGGCTGCAGGAGGGGAGGGTTAGGGATTGGCTGCAGGAGAGGAGGGTTAGGGATAGGCTGCAGGAGTGGAGGGTTAGAGTTGTGCACTAAAGTGAGGATTAGGGATAGGCTGCAGGAGGGGAGGATTAGGGTTATGCAGTAGGGTGAGGATTAGGGATAGGCTGCAGGAGGGGAGGGTTAGGGATAGGCTGCAGGAGAGGAGGGTTAGAGTTGTGCACTAAGGTGAGGATTAGGGATAGGCTGCAGGAGAGGAGGGTTAGAGTTGTGCACTAGGGTGAGGATTAGGGATAGGCTGCAGGAGAGGAGGGTTAGAGTTGTGCACTAGGGTGAGGATTAGGGATAGGCTGCAGGAGTGGAGGGTTAGAGTTGTGCAATAAGGTGAGGATTAGGGATAGGCTGCAGGAGAGGAGGGTTAGAGTTGTGCACTAAGGTGAGGATTAGGGATAGGTTGCAGGAGGGGAGGGTTAGGGTTATGCACTAGGGTGAGGATTAGGGATAGGCTGCAGGAGGGGAGGGTTAGGGTTATGCAGTAGGGTGAGGATTAGGGATAGGCTGCAGGAGAGGAGGGTTAGAGTAATGCACTAAGGTGAGGATTAGGGATAGGCTGCAGGAGAGGAGGGTTAGAGTAATGCACTAAGGTGAGGATTAGGGATAGGCTGCAGGAGAGGAGGGTTAGAGTAATGCACTAAGGTGAGGATTAGATATAGGCTGCAGGAGGGGAGGGTTAGGGTTATGCAGTAGGGTGAGGATTAGGGATAGGCTGCAGGAGGGGAGGGTTAGGGTTATGCAGTAGGGTGAGGATTAGGGATAGGCTGCAGGAGAGGAGGGTTAGAGTAATGCACTAAGGTGAGGATTAGGGATAGGCTGCAGGAGAGGAGGGTTAGAGTAATGCACTAAGGTGAGGATTAGGGATAGGCTGCAGGAGAGGAGGGTTAGAGTTATGCACTAGGGTGAGGATTAGGGATAGGCTGCAGGAGAGGAGGGTTAGAGTTATGCACTAGGGTGAGGATTAGGGATAGGCTGCAGGAGAGGAGGGTTAGAGTTATGCACTAGGGTGAGGATTAGGGATAGGCTGCAGGAGAGGAGGGTTAGAGTTATGCACTAGGGTGAGGATTATGGATAGGCTGCAGGAGAGGAGAGGAGGGTTAGGGTTATGCACTAGGGTGAGGATTAGGGATAGGCTGCAGGAGAGGAGGGTTAGAGTTATAGGATAAGGGATAAACTGCAGGAGAGGAGGGTTAGAGTCATGCACCAGGGTGAGGATTAGGGATAGGCTGCAGGAGAGGAGGGTTAGAGTTATGCACTAGGGTGAGGATTAGGGATAGGCTGCAGGAGAGGAGGGTTAGAGTTATAGGATTAGGGATAGGCTGCAGGAGAGGAGGGTTAGAGTTATGCACCAGGGTGAGGATAAGGGATAGGCTGCAGGAGAGGAGGGTTAGAGTTATAGGATTACGGATAGGCTGTGGGAGAGGAGGGTTAGAGTTGTGCACTAGGGTGAGGATTAGGGGTAGGCTGCAGGAGAGGAGGGTTAGAGTTGTGCACTAGGGTGAGGATTAGATATAGGCTGCAGGAGGGGTGGGTTAGGGTTATGCAGTAGGGTGAGGATTAGAGATAGGCTGCAGGAGGGGAGGGTTAGGGTTATGCAGTAGGGTGAGGATTAGGGTTAGGCTGCAGGAGGTGAGGGTTAGGGATTGGCTGCAGGAGAGGAGGGTTAGGGATAGGCTGCAGGAGTGGAGGGTTAGAGTTGTGCACTAAGGTGAGGATTACGGATAGGCTGCAGGAGGGGAGGATTAGGGTTATGCAGTAGGGTGAGGATTAGGGATAGGCTGCAGGAGGGGAGGGTTAGGGATAGGCTGCAGGAGAGGAGGGTTAGAGTTGTGCACTAAGGTGAGGATTAGGGATAGGCTGCAGGAGAGGAGGGTTAGAGTTGTGCACTAGGGTGAGGATTAGGGATAGGCTGCAGGAGAGGAGGGTTAGAGTTGTGCACTAGGGTGAGGATTAGGGATAGGCTGCAGGAGGGGAGGGTTAGGGTAATGAAGTAGGGTGAGGATTAGAGATAGGCTGCAGGAGGGGAGGGTGAGGGTTATGCAGTAGGGTGAGGATTAGGGATAGGCTGCAGGAGGGGAGGGTTAGGGATAGGCTGCAGGAGTGGAGGGTTAGAGTTGTGCATTAGGGTGAGGATTAGGGGTAGGCTGCAGGAGAGGAGGGTTAGAGTTGTGCACTAGGGTGAGGATTAGGGATAGGCTGCAGGAGAGGAGGGTTAGAGTTGTGCAATAAGGTGAGGATTAGGGATAGGCTGCAGGAGAGGAGGGTTAGAGTTGTGCACTAAGGTGAGGATTAGGGATAGGTTGCAGGAGGGGAGGGTTAGGGTTATGCACTAGGGTGAGGATTAGGGATAGGCTGCAGGAGGGGAGGGTTAGGGTTATGCAGTAGGGTGATGATTAGGGATAGGCTGCAGGAGAGGAGGGTTAGAGTAATGCACTAAGGTGAGGATTAGGGATAGGCTGCAGGAGAGGAGGGTTAGAGTTGTGCACTAGGGTGAGGATTAGGGATAGGCTGCAGGAGAGGAGGGTTAGAGTTGTGCACTAGGGTGAGGATTAGGGATAGGCTGCAGGAGGGGAGGGTTAGGGTTATGCAGTAGGGTGAGGATTAGGGATAGGCTGCAGGAGAGGAGGGTTAGAGTAATGCACTAAGGTGAGGATTAGGGATAGGCTGCAGGAGAGGAGGGTTAGAGTAATGCACTAAGGTGAGGATTAGGGATAGGCTGCAGGAGAGGAGGGTTAGAGTAATGCACTAAGGTGAGGATTAGATATAGGCTGCAGGAGGGGAGGGTTAGGGTTATGCAGTAGGGTGAGGATTAGGGATAGGCTGCAGGAGGGGAGGGTTAGGGTTATGCAGTAGGGTGAGGATTAGGGATAGGCTGCAGGAGAGGAGGGTTAGAGTAATGCACTAAGGTGAGGATTAGGGATAGGCTGCAGGAGAGGAGGGTTAGAGTAATGCACTAAGGTGAGGATTAGGGATAGGCTGCAGGAGAGGAGGGTTAGAGTTATGCACTAGGGTGAGGATTAGGGATAGGCTGCAGGAGAGGAGGGTTAGAGTTATGCACTAGGGTGAGGATTAGGGATAGGCTGCAGGAGAGGAGGGTTAGAGTTATGCACTAGGGTGAGGATTAGGGATAGGCTGCAGGAGAGGAGGGTTAGAGTTATGCACTAGGGTGAGGATTATGGATAGGCTGCAGGAGAGGAGAGGAGGGTTAGGGTTATGCACTAGGGTGAGGATTAAGGATAGGCTGCAGGAGAGGAGGGTTAGAGTTATAGGATTAGGGATAAACTGCAGGAGAGGAGGGTTAGAGTTATGCACCAGGGTGAGGATTAGGGATAGGCTGCAGGAGAGGAGGGTTAGAGTTATGCACTAGGGTGAGGATTAGGGATAGGCTGCAGGAGAGGAGGGTTAGAGTTATAGGATTAGGGATAGGCTGCAGGAGAGGAGGGTTAGAGTTATGCACCAGGGTGAGGATAAGGGATAGGCTGCAGGAGAGGAGGGTTAGAGTTATAGGATTAGGGATAGGCTGTGGGAGAGGAGGGTTAGAGTTGTGCACTAGGGTGATGATTAGGGGTAGGCTGCAGGAGAGGAGGGTTAGAGTTGTGCACTAGGGTGAGGATTAGATATAGGCTGCAGGAGGGGTGGGTTAGGGTTATGCAGTAGGGTGAGGATTAGAGATAGGCTGCAGGAGGGGAGGGTTAGGGTTATGCAGTAGGGTGAGGATTAGGGTTAGGCTGCAGGAGGTGAGGGTTAGGGATTGGCTGCAGGAGAGGAGGGTTAGGGATAGGCTGCAGGAGTGGAGGGTTAGAGTTGTGCACTAAGGTGAGGATTAGGGATAGGCTGCAGGAGGGGAGGATTAGGGTTATGCAGTAGGGTGAGGATTAGGGATAGGCTGCAGGAGGGGAGGGTTAGGGATAGGCTGCAGGAGAGGAGGGTTAGAGTTGTGCACTAAGGTGAGGATTAGGGATAGGCTGCAGGAGAGGAGGGTTAGAGTTGTGCACTAGGGTGAGGATTAGGGATAGGCTGCAGGAGAGGAGGGTTAGAGTTGTGCACTAGGGTGAGGATTAGGGATAGGCTGCAGGAGGGGAGGGTTAGGGTAATGAAGTAGGGTGAGGATTAGAGATAGGCTGCAGGAGGGGAGGGTGAGGGTTATGCAGTAGTGTGAGGATTAGGGATAGGCTGCAGGAGGGGAGGGTTAGGGATAGGCTGCAGGAGTGGAGGGTTAGAGTTGTGCATTAGGGTGAGGATTAGGGGTAGGCTGCAGGAGAGGAGGGTTAGAGTTGTGCTCTAGGGTGAGGATTAGGGATATGCTGCAGGAGAGAAGGGTTAGAGTTGTGCAATAAGGTGAGGATTAGGGATAGGCTGCAGGAGAGGAGGGTTAGAGTTGTGCACTAAGGTGAGGATTAGGGATAGGTTGCAGGAGGGGAGGGTTAGGGTTATGCACTAGGGTGAGGATTAGGGATAGGCTGCAGGAGGGGAGGGTTAGGGTTATGCAGTAGGGTGATGATTAGGGATAGGCTGCAGGAGAGGAGGGTTAGAGTAATGCACTAAGGTGAGGATTAGGGATAGGCTGCAGGAGAGGAGGGTTAGAGTTGTGCACTAGGGTGAGGATTAGGGATAGGCTGCAGGAGAGGAGGGTTAGAGTTGTGCACTAGGGTGAGGATTAGGGATAGGCTGCAGGAGAGGAGGGTTAGAGTTGTGCAATAAGGTGAGGATTAGGGATAGGCTGCAGGAGAGGAGGGTTAGAGTTGTGCACTAAGGTGAGGATTAGGGATAGGTTGCAGGAGGGGAGGGTTAGGGTTATGCACTAGGGTGAGGATTAGGGATAGGCTGCAGGAGGGGAGGGTTAGGGTTATGCAGTAGGGTGAGGATTAGGGATAGGCTGCAGGAGAGGAGGGTTAGAGTAATGCACTAAGGTGAGGATTAGGGATAGGCTGCAGGAGAGGAGGGTTAGAGTTGTGCACTAGGGTGAGGATTAGGGATAGGCTGCAGGAGAGGAGGGTTAGAGTTGTGCACTAGGGTGAGGATTAGGGATAGGCTGCAGGAGGGGAGGGTTAGGGTTATGCAGTAGGGTGAGGATTAGGGATAGGCTGCAGGAGAGGAGGGTTAGAGTAATGCACTAAAGTGAGGATTAGGGATAGGCTGCAGGAGAGGAGGGTTAGAGTTGTGCACTAGGGTGAGGATTAGGGGTAGGCTGCAGGAGAGGAGGGTTAGAGTTGTGCACTAGGGTGAGGATTAGGGATAGGCTGCAGGAGAGGAGGGTTAGAGTTGTGCAATAAGGTGAGGATTAGGGATAGGCTGCAGGAGAGGAGGGTTAGAGTTATGCACTAGGGTGAGGATTAGGGATAGGCTGCAGGAGAGGAGGGTTAGAGTTATGCACTAGGGTGAGGATTAGGGATAGGCTGCAGGAGAGGAGGGTTAGAGTTATGCACTAGGGTGAGGATTAGGGATAGGCTGCAGGAGAGGAGGGTTAGAGTTATGCACTAGGGTGAGGATTATGGATAGGCTGCAGGAGAGGAGGGTTAGAGTTATAGGATTAGGGATAAACTGCAGGAGAGGAGGGTTAGAGTTTTGCACTAGGGTGAGGATTAGGGATAGGCTGCAGGAGAGGAGGGTTAGAGTTATAGGATTAGCGATAGGCTGCAGGAGAGGAGAGTTAGAGTTGTGCACTAGGGTGAGGATTAGGGGTAGGCTGCAGGAGAGGAGGGTTAGGGTTATGCAGTAGGGTAAGGATTAGGGATAGGCTGCAGGAGGGGAGGGTTAGGGATTGGCTGCAGGAGAGGAGGGTTAGGGATAGGCTGCAGGAGTGGAGGGTTAGAGTTGTGCACTAAGGTGAGGATTAGGGATAGGCTGCAGGAGGGGAGGATTAGGGTTATGCAGTAGGGTGAGGATTAGGGATAGGCTGCAGGAGGGGAGGGTTAGGGATAGGCTGCAGGAGAGGAGGGTTAGAGTTGTGCACTAAGGTGAGGATTAGGGATAGGCTGCAGGAGAGGAGGGTTAGAGTTGTGCACTAGGGTGAGGATTAGGGATAGGCTGCAGGAGAGGAGGGTTAGAGTTGTGCACTAGGGTGAGGATTAGGGATAGGCTGCAGGAGGGGAGGGTTAGGGTTATACACTAGGGTGAGGATTAGGGATAGGCTGCAGGATAGGAGGGTTAGAGTTGTGCACTAGGGTGAGGATTAGGGATAGGCTGCAGGAGGGGAGGGTTAGGGTTATGCACTAGGGGGAGGATTAGGGATAGGCTGCAGGAGGGGAGGGTTAGGGTTATGCAGTATGGTGAGGATTAGGGATAGGCTGCAGGAGAGGAGGGTTAGAGTTGTGCACTAGGGTGAGGATTAGGGGTAGGCTGCAGGAGAGGAGGGTTAGGGTTATGCACTAGGGTGAGGATTAGGGATAGGCTGCAGGAGAGGAGGGTTAGAGTTATAGGATTAGGGATAAACTGCAGGAGATGAGGGTTAGAGTTATGCACCAGGGTGAGGATTAGGGGTAGGCTGCAGGAGAGGAGGGTTAGAGTTGTGCACTAGGGTGAGGATTAGGGGTAGGCTGCAGGAGAGGAGGGTTAGAGTTATGCAGTATGGTGAGGATTAGAGATAGGCTGCAGGAGAGGAGGGTTAGAGTTGTGCACTAGGGTGAGGATTAGATATAGGCTGCAGGAGGGGAGGGTTAGGGTTATGCAGTAGGGTGAGGATTAGAGATAGGCTGCAGGAGGGGAGGGTTAGGGTTATGCAGTAGGGTAAGGATTAGGGATAGGCTGCAGGAGGGGAGGGTTAGGGATTGGCTGCAGGAGAGGAGGGTTAGGGATAGGCTGCAGGAGGGGAGGGTTAGGGTAATGAAGTAGGGTGAGGATTAGAGATAGGCTGCAGGAGAGGAGGGTTAGAGTTGTGCAATAAGGTGAGGATTAGGGATAGGCTGCAGGAGAGGAGGGTTAGAGTTATAGGATTAGGGATAAACTGCAGGAGATGAGGGTTAGAGTTATGCACCAGGGTGAGGATTAGGGATAGGCTGCAGGAGAGGAGGGTTAGAGTTGTGCACTAGGGTGAGGATTAGGGGTAGGCTGCAGGAGAGGAGGGTTAGAGTTGTGCACTAGGGTGAGGATTAGGGATAGGCTGCAGGAGTGGAGGGTTAGAGTTGTGCAATAAGGTGAGGATTAGAGATAGGCTGCAGGAGAGGAGGGTTAGAGTTGTGCACTAAGGTGAGGATTAGGGATAGGTTGCAGGAGGGGAGGGTTAGGGTTATGCACTAGGGTGAGGATTAGAGATAGGCTGCAGGAGGGGAGGGTTAGGGTTATGCAGTAGGGTGAGGATTAGGGATAGGCTGCAGGAGAGGAGGGTTAGAGTAATGCACTAAGGTGAGGATTAGGGATAGGCTGCAGGAGAGGAGGGTTAGAGTAATGCACTAAGGTGAGGATTAGGGATAGGCTGCAGGAGAGGAGGGTTAGAGTAATGCACTAAGGTGAGGATTAGATATAGGCTGCAGGAGGGGAGGGTTAGGGTTATGCAGTAGGGTGAGGATTAGGGATAGGCTGCAGGAGGGGAGGGTTAGGGTTATGCAGTAGGGTGAGGATTAGGGATAGGCTGCAGGAGAGGAGGGTTAGAGTAATGCACTAAGGTGAGGATTAGGGATAGGCTGCAGGAGAGGAGGGTTAGAGTAATGCACTAAGGTGAGGATTAGGGATAGGCTGCAGGAGAGGAGGGTTAGAGTTATGCACTAGGGTGAGGATTAGGGATAGGCTGCAGGAGAGGAGGGTTAGAGTTATGCACTAGGGTGAGGATTAGGGATAGGCTGCAGGAGAGGAGGGTTAGAGTTATGCACTAGGGTGAGGATTAGGGATAGGCTGCAGGAGAGGAGGGTTAGAGTTATGCACTAGGGTGAGGATTATGGATAGGCTGCAGGAGAGGAGGGTTAGGGTTATGCACTAGGGTGAGGATTAGGGATAGGCTGCAGGAGAGGAGGGTTAGAGTTATAGGATTAGGGATAAACTGCAGGAGAGGAGGGTTAGAGTTATGCACCAGGGTGAGGATTAGGGATAGGCTGCAGGAGAGGAGGGTTAGAGTTATGCACTAGGGTGAGGATTAGGGATAGGCTGCAGGAGAGGAGGGTTAGAGTTATAGGATTAGGGATAGGCTGCAGGAGAGGAGGGTTAGAGTTATGCACCAGGGTGAGGATAAGGGATAGGCTGCAGGAGAGGAGGGTTAGAGTTATAGGATTAGGGATAGGCTGTGGGAGAGGAGGGTTAGAGTTGTGCACTAGGGTGAGGATTAGGGGTAGGCTGCAGGAGAGGAGGGTTAGAGTTGTGCACTAGGGTGAGGATTAGATATAGGCTGCAGGAGGGGTGGGTTAGGGTTATGCAGTAGGGTGAGGATTAGAGATAGGCTGCAGGAGGGGAGGGTTAGGGTTATGCAGTAGGGTGAGGATTAGGGTTAGGCTGCAGGAGGTGAGGGTTAGGGATTGGCTGCAGGAGAGGAGGGTTAGGGATAGGCTGCAGGAGTGGAGGGTTAGAGTTGTGCACTAAGGTGAGGATTAGGGATAGGCTGCAGGAGGGGAGGATTAGGGTTATGCAGTAGGGTGAGGATTAGGGATAGGCTGCAGGAGGGGAGGGTTAGGGATAGGCTGCAGGAGAGGAGGGTTAGAGTTGTGCACTAAGGTGAGGATTAGGGATAGGCTGCAGGAGAGGAGGGTTAGAGTTGTGCACTAGGGTGAGGATTAGGGATAGGCTGCAGGAGAGGAGGGTTAGAGTTGTGCACTAGGGTGAGGATTAGGGATAGGCTGCAGGAGGGGAGGGTTAGGGTAATGAAGTAGGGTGAGGATTAGAGATAGGCTGCAGGAGGGGAGGGTGAGGGTTATGCAGTAGGGTGAGGATTAGGGATAGGCTGCAGGAGGGGAGGGTTAGGGATAGGCTGCAGGAGTGGAGGGTTAGAGTTGTGCATTAGGGTGAGGATTAGGGGTAGGCTGCAGGAGAGGAGGGTTAGAGTTGTGCACTAGGGTAAGGATTAGGGATAGGCTGCAGGAGAGAAGGGTTAGAGTTGTGCAATAAGGTGAGGATTAGGGATAGGCTGCAGGAGAGGAGGGTTAGAGTTGTGCACTAAGGTGAGGATTAGGGATAGGTTGCAGGAGGGGAGGGTTAGGGTTATGCACTAGGGTGAGGATTAGGGATAGGCTGCAGGAGGGGAGGGTTAGGGTTATGCAGTAGGGTGATGATTAGGGATAGGCTGCAGGAGAGGAGGGTTAGAGTAATGCACTAAGGTGAGGATTAGGGATAGGCTGCAGGAGAGGAGGGTTAGAGTTGTGCACTAGGGTGAGGATTAGGGATAGGCTGCAGGAGAGGAGGGTTAGAGTTGTGCACTAGGGTGAGGATTAGGGATAGGCTGCAGGAGAGGAGGGTTAGAGTTGTGCAATAAGGTGAGGATTAGGGATAGGCTGCAGGAGAGGAGGGTTAGAGTTGTGCACTAAGGTGAGGATTAGGGATAGGTTGCAGGAGGGGAGGGTTAGGGTTATGCACTAGGGTGAGGATTAGGGATAGGCTGCAGGAGGGGAGGGTTAGGGTTATGCCGTAGGGTGAGGATTAGGGATAGGCTGCAGGAGAGGAGGGTTAGAGTAATGCACTAAGGTGAGGATTAGGGATAGGCTGCAGGAGAGGAGGGTTAGAGTTGTGCACTAGGGTGAGGATTAGGGATAGGCTGCAGGAGAGGAGGGTTAGAGTTGTGCACTAGGGTGAGGATTAGGGATAGGCTGCAGGAGGGGAGGGTTAGGGTTATGCAGTAGGGTGAGGATTAGAGATAGGCTGCAGGAGGGGAGGGTTAGGGTTATGCAGTATGGTGAGGATTAGGGATAGGCTGCAGGAGAGGAGGGTTAGAGTTGTGCACTAGGGTGAGGATTAGGGGTAGGCTGCAGGAGAGGAGGGTTAGAGTTGTGCACTAGGGTGAGGATTAGGGATAGGCTGCAGGAGAGGAGGGTTAGAGTTGTGCAATAAGGTGAGGATTAGGGATAGGCTGCAGGAGAGGAGGGTTAGAGTTATGCACTAGGGTGAGGATTAGGGATAGGCTGCAGGAGAGGAGGGTTAGAGTTATGCACTAGGGTGAGGATTAGGGATAGGCTGCAGGAGAGGAGGGTTAGAGTTATGCACTAGGGTGAGGATTAGGGATAGGCTGCAGGAGAGGAGGGTTAGAGTTATGCACTAGGGTGAGGATTATGGATAGGCTGCAGGAGAGGAGGGTTAGGGTTATGCACTAGGGTGAGGATTAGGGATAGGCTGCAGGAGAGGAGGGTTAGAGTTATAGGATTAGGGATAAACTGCAGGAGAGGAGGGTTAGAGTTTTGCACTAGGGTGAGGATTAGGGATAGGCTGCAGGAGAGGAGGGTTAGAGTTATAGGATTAGCGATAGGCTGCAGGAGAGGAGAGTTAGAGTTGTGCACTAGGGTGAGGATTAGGGGTAGGCTGCAGGAGAGGAGGGTTAGGGTTATGCAGTAGGGTAAGGATTAGGGATAGGCTGCAGGAGGGGAGGGTTAGGGATTGGCTGCAGGAGAGGAGGGTTAGGGATAGGCTGCAGGAGTGGAGGGTTAGAGTTGTGCACTAAGGTGAGGATTAGGGATAGGCTGCAGGAGGGGAGGATTAGGGTTATGCAGTAGGGTGAGGATTAGGGATAGGCTGCAGGAGGGGAGGGTTAGGGATAGGCTGCAGGAGAGGAGGGTTAGAGTTGTGCACTAAGGTGAGGATTAGGGATAGGCTGCAGGAGAGGAGGGTTAGAGTTGTGCACTAGGGTGAGGATTAGGGATAGGCTGCAGGAGGGGAGGGTTAGGGTTATGCACTAGGGTGAGGATTAGGGATAGGCTGCAGGATAGGAGGGTTAGAGTTGTGCACTAGGGTGAGGATTAGGGATAGGCTGCAGGAGGGGAGGGTTAGGGTTATGCACTAGGGGGAGGATTAGGGATAGGCTGCAGGAGGGGAGGGTTAGGGTTATGCAGTATGGTGAGGATTAGGGATAGGCTGCAGGAGAGGAGGGTTAGAGTTGTGCACTAGGGTGAGGATTAGGGGTAGGCTGCAGGAGAGGAGGGTTAGGGTTATGCACTAGGGTGAGGATTAGGGATAGGCTGCAGGAGAGGAGGGTTAGAGTTATAGGATTAGGGATAAACTGCAGGAGATGAGGGTTAGAGTTATGCACCAGGGTGAGGATTAGGGGTAGGCTGCAGGAGAGGAGGGTTAGAGTTGTGCACTAGGGTGAGGATTAGGGGTAGGCTGCAGGAGAGGAGGGTTAGAGTTATGCAGTATGGTGAGGATTAGAGATAGGCTGCAGGAGAGGAGGGTTAGAGTTGTGCACTAGGGTGAGGATTAGATATAGGCTGCAGGAGGGGAGGGTTAGGGTTATGCAGTAGGGTGAGGATTAGAGATAGGCTGCAGGAGGGGAGGGTTAGGGTTATGCAGTAGGGTAAGGATTAGGGATAGGCTGCAGGAGGGGAGGGTTAGGGATTGGCTGCAGGAGGGGAGGGTTAGGGATAGGCTGCAGGAGGGGAGGGTTAGGGTAATGAAGTAGGGTGAGGATTAGAGATAGGCTGCAGGAGGGGAGGGTTAGGGTTATGCAGTAGGGTGTGGATTAGAGATAGGCTGCAGGAGGGGAGGGTTAGGGTTATGCAGTAGGGTAAGGATTAGGGATAGGCTGCAGGAGGGGAGGGTTAGGGATTGGCTGCAGGAGAGGAGGGTTAGAGTTGTGCACTAGGGTGAGGATTAGATATAGGCTGCAGGAGGGGAGGATTAGGGTTATGCAGTAGGGTGAGGATTAGGGATAGGCTGCAGGAGGGGAGGGTTAGGGATAGGCTGCAGGAGAGGAGGGTTAGAGTTGTGCACTAAGGTGAGGATTAGGGATAGGCTGCAGGAGAGGAGGGTTAGAGTTGTGCACTAGGGTGAGGATTAGGGATAGGCTGCAGGAGAGGAGGGTTAGAGTTGTGCACTAGGGTGAGGATTAGGGATAGGCTGCAGGAGGGGAGGGTTAGGGTTATGCACTAGGGTGAGGATTAGAGATAGGCTGCAGGATAGGAGGGTTAGAGTTGTGCACTAGGGTGAGGATTAGGGATAGGCTGCAGGAGGGGAGGGTTAGGGTTATGCACTAGGGTGAGGATTAGGGATAGGCTGCAGGAGGGGAGGGTTAGGGTTATGCAGTATGGTGAGGATTAGGGATAGGCTGCAGGAGAGGAGGGTTAGAGTTGTGCACTAGGGTGAGGATTAGGGGTAGGCTGCAGGAGAGGAGGGTTAGGGTTATGCACTAGGGTGAGGATTAGGGATATGCTGCAGGAGAGGAGGGTTAGAGTTATAGGATTAGGGATAAACTGCAGGAGATGAGGGTTAGAGTTATGCACCAGGGTGAGGATTAGGGATAGGCTGCAGGAGCGGAGGGTTAGGGTTATGCAGTATGGTGAGGATTAGGGATAGGCTGCAGGAGAGGAGGGTTAGAGTTGTGCACTAGGGTGAGGATTAGGGGTAGGCTGCAGGAGAGGAGGGTTAGAGTTGTGCACTAGGGTGAGGATTAGGGATAGGCTGCAGGAGTGGAGGGTTAGAGTTGTGCAATAAGGTGAGGATTAGGGATAGGCTGCAGGAGAGGAGGGTTAGAGTTGTGCACTAAGGTGAGGATTAGGGATAGGTTGCAGGAGGGGAGGGTTAGGGTTATGCACTAGGGTGAGGATTAGGGATAGGCTGCAGGAAGGGAGGGTTAGGGTTATGCAGTAGGGTGAGGATTAGGGATAGGCTGCAGGAGAGGAGGGTTAGAGTAATGCACTAAGGTGAGGATTAGGGATAGGCTGCAGGAGAGGAGGGTTAGAGTTGTGCACTAGGGTGAGGATTAGGGATAGGCTGCAGGAGAGGAGGGTTAGAGTTGTGCACTAGGGTGAGGATTAGGGATAGGCTGCAGGAGGGGAGGGTCAGGGTTATGCACTAGGGTGAGGATTAGGAATAGGCTGCAGGAGAGGAGGGTTAGAGTAATGCACTAGGGTGAGGATTAGGGATAGGCTGCAGGAGAGGAGGGTTAGAGTTATGCACTAGGGTGAGGATTAGGGATAGGCTGCAGGAGAGGAGGGTTAGAGTTATGCACTAGGGTGAGGATTAGGGATAGGCTGCAGGAGAGGAGGGTTAGAGTTATGCACTAGGGTGAGGATTAGGGATAGGCTGCAGGAGAGGAGGGTTAGAGTTATGCACTAGGGTGAGGATTATGGATAGGCTGCAGGAGAGGAGAGGAGGGTTAGGGTTATGCACTAGGGTGAGGATTAGGGATAGGCTGCAGGAGAGGAGGGTTAGAGTTATAGGATTAGGGATAAACTGCAGGAGAGGAGGGTTAGAGTTATGCACCAGGGTGAGGATTAGGGATAGGCTGCAGGAGAGGAGGGTTAGAGTTATGCACTAGGGTGAGGATTAGGGATAGGCTGCAGGAGAGGAGGGTTAGAGTTATGCACTAGGGTGAGGATTAGGGATAGGCTGCAGGAGAGGAGGGTTAGAGTTATGCACTAGGGTGAGGATTAGGGATAGGCTGCAGGAGAGGAGGGTTAGAGTTATGCACTAGGGTGAGGATTAGGGATAGGCTGCAGGAGAGGAGGGTTAGAGTTATGCACTAGGGTGAGGATTATGGATAGGCTGCAGGAGAGGAGAGGAGGGTTAGGGTTATGCACTAGGGTGAGGATTAGGGATAGGCTGCAGGAGAGGAGGGTTAGAGTTATAGGATTAGGGATAAACTGCAGGAGAGGAGGGTTAGAGTTATGCACCAGGGTGAGGATTAGGGATAGGCTGCAGGAGAGGAGGGTTAGAGTTATGCACTAGGGTGAGGATTAGGGATAGGCTGCAGGAGAGGAGGGTTAGAGTTATAGGATTAGGGATAGGCTGCAGGAGAGGAGGGTTAGAGTTATGCACCAGGGTGAGGATAAGGGATAGGCTGCAGGAGAGGAGGGTTAGAGTTATAGGATTAGGGATAGGCTGTGGGAGAGGAGGGTTAGAGTTGTGCACTAGGGTGAGGATTAGGGGTAGGCTGCAGGAGAGGAGGGTTAGAGTTGTGCACTAGGGTGAGGATTAGATATAGGCTGCAGGAGGGGTGGGTTAGGGTTATGCAGTAGGGTGAGGATTAGAGATAGGCTGCAGGAGGGGAGGGTTAGGGTTATGCAGTAGGGTGAGGATTAGGGGTAGGCTGCAGGAGGTGAGGGTTAGGGATTGGCTGCAGGAGAGGAGGGTTAGGGATAGGCTGCAGGAGTGGAGGGTTAGAGTTGTGCACTAAGGTGAGGATTAGGGATAGGCTGCAGGAGGGGAGGATTAGGGTTATGCAGTAGGGTGAGGATTAGGGATAGGCTGCAGGAGGGGAGGGTTAGGGATAGGCTGCAGGAGAGGAGGGTTAGAGTTGTGCACTAAGGTGAGGATTAGGGATAGGCTGCAGGAGAGGAGGGTTAGAGTTGTGCACTAGGGTGAGGATTAGGGATAGGCTGCAGGAGAGGAGGGTTAGAGTTGTGCACTAGGGTGAGGATTAGGGATAGGCTGCAGGAGGGGAGGGTTAGGGTAATGAAGTAGGGTGAGGATTAGAGATAGGCTGCAGGAGGGGAGGGTGAGGGTTATGCAGTAGGGTGAGGATTAGGGATAGGCTGCAGGAGGGGAGGGTTAGGGATAGGCTGCAGGAGTGGAGGGTTAGAGTTGTGCATTAGGGTGAGGATTAGGGGTAGGCTGCAGGAGAGGAGGGTTAGAGTTGTGCACTAGGGTAAGGATTAGGGATAGGCTGCAGGAGAGAAGGGTTAGAGTTGTGCAATAAGGTGAGGATTAGGGATAGGCTGCAGGAGAGGAGGGTTAGAGTTGTGCACTAAGGTGAGGATTAGGGATAGGTTGCAGGAGGGGAGGGTTAGGGTTATGCACTAGGGTGAGGATTAGGGATAGGCTGCAGGAGGGGAGGGTTAGGGTTATGCAGTAGGGTGATGATTAGGGATAGGCTGCAGGAGAGGAGGGTTAGAGTAATGCACTAAGGTGAGGATTAGGGATAGGCTGCAGGAGAGGAGGGTTAGAGTTGTGCACTAGGGTGAGGATTAGGGATAGGCTGCAGGAGAGGAGGGTTAGAGTTGTGCACTAGGGTGAGGATTAGGGATAGGCTGCAGGAGAGGAGGGTTAGAGTTGTGCAATAAGGTGAGGATTAGGGATAGGCTGCAGGAGAGGAGGGTTAGAGTTGTGCACTAAGGTGAGGATTAGGGATAGGTTGCAGGAGGGGAGGGTTAGGGTTATGCACTAGGGTGAGGATTAGGGATAGGCTGCAGGAGGGGAGGGTTAGGGTTATGCAGTAGGGTGAGGATTAGGGATAGGCTGCAGGAGAGGAGGGTTAGAGTAATGCACTAAGGTGAGGATTAGGGATAGGCTGCAGGAGAGGAGGGTTAGAGTTGTGCACTAGGGTGAGGATTAGGGATAGGCTGCAGGAGAGGAGGGTTAGAGTTGTGCACTAGGGTGAGGATTAGGGATAGGCTGCAGGAGGGGAGGGTTAGGGTTATGCAGTAGGGTGAGGATTAGAGATAGGCTGCAGGAGGGGAGGGTTAGGGTTATGCAGTATGGTGAGGATTAGGGATAGGCTGCAGGAGAGGAGGGTTAGAGTTGTGCACTAGGGTGAGGATTAGGGGTAGGCTGCAGGAGAGGAGGGTTAGAGTTGTGCACTAGGGTGAGGATTAGGGATAGGCTGCAGGAGAGGAGGGTTAGAGTTGTGCAATAAGGTGAGGATTAGGGATAGGCTGCAGGAGAGGAGGGTTAGAGTTATGCACTAGGGTGAGGATTAGGGATAGGCTGCAGGAGAGGAGGGTTAGAGTTATGCACTAGGGTGAGGATTAGGGATAGGCTGCAGGAGAGGAGGGTTAGAGTTATGCACTAGGGTGAGGATTAGGGATAGGCTGCAGGAGAGGAGGGTTAGAGTTATGCACTAGGGTGAGGATTATGGATAGGCTGCAGGAGAGGAGGGTTAGGGTTATGCACTAGGGTGAGGATTAGGGATAGGCTGCAGGAGAGGAGGGTTAGAGTTATAGGATTAGGGATAAACTGCAGGAGAGGAGGGTTAGAGTTTTGCACTAGGGTGAGGATTAGGGATAGGCTGCAGGAGAGGAGGGTTAGAGTTATAGGATTAGCGATAGGCTGCAGGAGAGGAGAGTTAGAGTTGTGCACTAGGGTGAGGATTAGGGGTAGGCTGCAGGAGAGGAGGGTTAGGGTTATGCAGTAGGGTAAGGATTAGGGATAGGCTGCAGGAGGGGAGGGTTAGGGATTGGCTGCAGGAGAGGAGGGTTAGGGATAGGCTGCAGGAGTGGAGGGTTAGAGTTGTGCACTAAGGTGAGGATTAGGGATAGGCTGCAGGAGGGGAGGATTAGGGTTATGCAGTAGGGTGAGGATTAGGGATAGGCTGCAGGAGGGGAGGGTTAGGGATAGGCTGCAGGAGAGGAGGGTTAGAGTTGTGCACTAAGGTGAGGATTAGGGATAGGCTGCAGGAGAGGAGGGTTAGAGTTGTGCACTAGGGTGAGGATTAGGGATAGGCTGCAGGAGGGGAGGGTTAGGGTTATGCACTAGGGTGAGGATTAGGGATAGGCTGCAGGATAGGAGGGTTAGAGTTGTGCACTAGGGTGAGGATTAGGGATAGGCTGCAGGAGGGGAGGGTTAGGGTAATGAAGTAGGGTGAGGATTAGAGATAGGCTGCAGGAGGGGAGGGTGAGGGTTATGCAGTAGGGTGAGGATTAGGGATAGGCTGCAGGAGGGGAGGGTTAGGGATAGGCTGCAGGAGTGGAGGGTTAGAGTTGTGCATTAGGGTGAGGATTAGGGGTAGGCTGCAGGAGAGGAGGGTTAGAGTTGTGCACTAGGGTAAGGATTAGGGATAGGCTGCAGGAGAGAAGGGTTAGAGTTGTGCAATAAGGTGAGGATTAGGGATAGGCTGCAGGAGAGGAGGGTTAGAGTTGTGCACTAAGGTGAGGATTAGGGATAGGTTGCAGGAGGGGAGGGTTAGGGTTATGCACTAGGGTGAGGATTAGGGATAGGCTGCAGGAGGGGAGGGTTAGGGTTATGCAGTAGGGTGATGATTAGGGATAGGCTGCAGGAGAGGAGGGTTAGAGTAATGCACTAAGGTGAGGATTAGGGATAGGCTGCAGGAGAGGAGGGTTAGAGTTGTGCACTAGGGTGAGGATTAGGGATAGGCTGCAGGAGAGGAGGGTTAGAGTTGTGCACTAGGGTGAGGATTAGGGATAGGCTGCAGGAGAGGAGGGTTAGAGTTGTGCAATAAGGTGAGGATTAGGGATAGGCTGCAGGAGAGGAGGGTTAGAGTTGTGCACTAAGGTGAGGATTAGGGATAGGTTGCAGGAGGGGAGGGTTAGGGTTATGCACTAGGGTGAGGATTAGGGATAGGCTGCAGGAGGGGAGGGTTAGGGTTATGCAGTAGGGTGAGGATTAGGGATAGGCTGCAGGAGAGGAGGGTTAGAGTAATGCACTAAGGTGAGGATTAGGGATAGGCTGCAGGAGAGGAGGGTTAGAGTTGTGCACTAGGGTGAGGATTAGGGATAGGCTGCAGGAGAGGAGGGTTAGAGTTGTGCACTAGGGTGAGGATTAGGGATAGGCTGCAGGAGGGGAGGGTTAGGGTTATGCAGTAGGGTGAGGATTAGAGATAGGCTGCAGGAGGGGAGGGTTAGGGTTATGCAGTATGGTGAGGATTAGGGATAGGCTGCAGGAGAGGAGGGTTAGAGTTGTGCACTAGGGTGAGGATTAGGGGTAGGCTGCAGGAGAGGAGGGTTAGAGTTGTGCACTAGGGTGAGGATTAGGGATAGGCTGCAGGAGAGGAGGGTTAGAGTTGTGCAATAAGGTGAGGATTAGGGATAGGCTGCAGGAGAGGAGGGTTAGAGTTATGCACTAGGGTGAGGATTAGGGATAGGCTGCAGGAGAGGAGGGTTAGAGTTATGCACTAGGGTGAGGATTAGGGATAGGCTGCAGGAGAGGAGGGTTAGAGTTATGCACTAGGGTGAGGATTAGGGATAGGCTGCAGGAGAGGAGGGTTAGAGTTATGCACTAGGGTGAGGATTATGGATAGGCTGCAGGAGAGGAGGGTTAGGGTTATGCACTAGGGTGAGGATTAGGGATAGGCTGCAGGAGAGGAGGGTTAGAGTTATAGGATTAGGGATAAACTGCAGGAGAGGAGGGTTAGAGTTTTGCACTAGGGTGAGGATTAGGGATAGGCTGCAGGAGAGGAGGGTTAGAGTTATAGGATTAGCGATAGGCTGCAGGAGAGGAGAGTTAGAGTTGTGCACTAGGGTGAGGATTAGGGGTAGGCTGCAGGAGAGGAGGGTTAGGGTTATGCAGTAGGGTAAGGATTAGGGATAGGCTGCAGGAGGGGAGGGTTAGGGATTGGCTGCAGGAGAGGAGGGTTAGGGATAGGCTGCAGGAGTGGAGGGTTAGAGTTGTGCACTAAGGTGAGGATTAGGGATAGGCTGCAGGAGGGGAGGATTAGGGTTATGCAGTAGGGTGAGGATTAGGGATAGGCTGCAGGAGGGGAGGGTTAGGGATAGGCTGCAGGAGAGGAGGGTTAGAGTTGTGCACTAAGGTGAGGATTAGGGATAGGCTGCAGGAGAGGAGGGTTAGAGTTGTGCACTAGGGTGAGGATTAGGGATAGGCTGCAGGAGGGGAGGGTTAGGGTTATGCACTAGGGTGAGGATTAGGGATAGGCTGCAGGATAGGAGGGTTAGAGTTGTGCACTAGGGTGAGGATTAGGGATAGGCTGCAGGAGGGGAGGGTTAGGGTAATGAAGTAGGGTGAGGATTAGAGATAGGCTGCAGGAGGGGAGGGTGAGGGTTATGCAGTAGGGTGAGGATTAGGGATAGGCTGCAGGAGGGGAGGGTTAGGGATAGGCTGCAGGAGTGGAGGGTTAGAGTTGTGCATTAGGGTGAGGATTAGGGGTAGGCTGCAGGAGAGGAGGGTTAGAGTTGTGCACTAGGGTAAGGATTAGGGATAGGCTGCAGGAGAGAAGGGTTAGAGTTGTGCAATAAGGTGAGGATTAGGGATAGGCTGCAGGAGAGGAGGGTTAGAGTTGTGCACTAAGGTGAGGATTAGGGATAGGTTGCAGGAGGGGAGGGTTAGGGTTATGCACTAGGGTGAGGATTAGGGATAGGCTGCAGGAGGGGAGGGTTAGGGTTATGCAGTAGGGTGATGATTAGGGATAGGCTGCAGGAGAGGAGGGTTAGAGTAATGCACTAAGGTGAGGATTAGGGATAGGCTGCAGGAGAGGAGGGTTAGAGTTGTGCACTAGGGTGAGGATTAGGGATAGGCTGCAGGAGAGGAGGGTTAGAGTTGTGCACTAGGGTGAGGATTAGGGATAGGCTGCAGGAGAGGAGGGTTAGAGTTGTGCAATAAGGTGAGGATTAGGGATAGGCTGCAGGAGAGGAGGGTTAGAGTTGTGCACTAAGGTGAGGATTAGGGATAGGTTGCAGGAGGGGAGGGTTAGGGTTATGCACTAGGGTGAGGATTAGGGATAGGCTGCAGGAGGGGAGGGTTAGGGTTATGCAGTAGGGTGAGGATTAGGGATAGGCTGCAGGAGAGGAGGGTTAGAGTAATGCACTAAGGTGAGGATTAGGGATAGGCTGCAGGAGAGGAGGGTTAGAGTTGTGCACTAGGGTGAGGATTAGGGATAGGCTGCAGGAGAGGAGGGTTAGAGTTGTGCACTAGGGTGAGGATTAGGGATAGGCTGCAGGAGGGGAGGGTTAGGGTTATGCAGTAGGGTGAGGATTAGAGATAGGCTGCAGGAGGGGAGGGTTAGGGTTATGCAGTATGGTGAGGATTAGGGATAGGCTGCAGGAGAGGAGGGTTAGAGTTGTGCACTAGGGTGAGGATTAGGGGTAGGCTGCAGGAGAGGAGGGTTAGAGTTGTGCACTAGGGTGAGGATTAGGGATAGGCTGCAGGAGAGGAGGGTTAGAGTTGTGCAATAAGGTGAGGATTAGGGATAGGCTGCAGGAGAGGAGGGTTAGAGTTATGCACTAGGGTGAGGATTAGGGATAGGCTGCAGGAGAGGAGGGTTAGAGTTATGCACTAGGGTGAGGATTAGGGATAGGCTGCAGGAGAGGAGGGTTAGAGTTATGCACTAGGGTGAGGATTAGGGATAGGCTGCAGGAGAGGAGGGTTAGAGTTATGCACTAGGGTGAGGATTATGGATAGGCTGCAGGAGAGGAGGGTTAGGGTTATGCACTAGGGTGAGGATTAGGGATAGGCTGCAGGAGAGGAGGGTTAGAGTTATAGGATTAGGGATAAACTGCAGGAGAGGAGGGTTAGAGTTTTGCACTAGGGTGAGGATTAGGGATAGGCTGCAGGAGAGGAGGGTTAGAGTTATAGGATTAGCGATAGGCTGCAGGAGAGGAGAGTTAGAGTTGTGCACTAGGGTGAGGATTAGGGGTAGGCTGCAGGAGAGGAGGGTTAGGGTTATGCAGTAGGGTAAGGATTAGGGATAGGCTGCAGGAGGGGAGGGTTAGGGATTGGCTGCAGGAGAGGAGGGTTAGGGATAGGCTGCAGGAGTGGAGGGTTAGAGTTGTGCACTAAGGTGAGGATTAGGGATAGGCTGCAGGAGGGGAGGATTAGGGTTATGCAGTAGGGTGAGGATTAGGGATAGGCTGCAGGAGGGGAGGGTTAGGGATAGGCTGCAGGAGAGGAGGGTTAGAGTTGTGCACTAAGGTGAGGATTAGGGATAGGCTGCAGGAGAGGAGGGTTAGAGTTGTGCACTAGGGTGAGGATTAGGGATAGGCTGCAGGAGGGGAGGGTTAGGGTTATGCACTAGGGTGAGGATTAGGGATAGGCTGCAGGATAGGAGGGTTAGAGTTGTGCACTAGGGTGAGGATTAGGGATAGGCTGCAGGAGGGGAGGGTTAGGGTTATGCACTAGGGGGAGGATTAGGGATAGGCTGCAGGAGGGGAGGGTTAGGGTTATGCAGTATGGTGAGGATTAGGGATAGGCTGCAGGAGAGGAGGGTTAGAGTTGTGCACTAGGGTGAGGATTAGGGGTAGGCTGCAGGAGAGGAGGGTTAGGGTTATGCACTAGGGTGAGGATTAGGGATAGGCTGCAGGAGAGGAGGGTTAGAGTTATAGGATTAGGGATAAACTGCAGGAGATGAGGGTTAGAGTTATGCACCAGGGTGAGGATTAGGGGTAGGCTGCAGGAGAGGAGGGTTAGAGTTGTGCACTAGGGTGAGGATTAGGGGTAGGCTGCAGGAGAGGAGGGTTAGAGTTATGCAGTATGGTGAGGATTAGAGATAGGCTGCAGGAGAGGAGGGTTAGAGTTGTGCACTAGGGTGAGGATTAGATATAGGCTGCAGGAGGGGAGGATTAGGGTTATGCAGTAGGGTGAGGATTAGGGATAGGCTGCAGGAGGGGAGGGTTAGGGATAGGCTGCAGGAGAGGAGGGTTAGAGTTGTGCACTAAGGTGAGGATTAGGGATAGGCTGCAGGAGAGGAGGGTTAGAGTTGTGCACTAGGGTGAGGATTAGGGATAGGCTGCAGGAGAGGAGGGTTAGAGTTGTGCACTAGGGTGAGGATTAGGGATAGGCTGCAGGAGGGGAGGGTTAGGGTTATGCACTAGGGTGAGGATTAGAGATAGGCTGCAGGATAGGAGGGTTAGAGTTGTGCACTAGGGTGAGGATTAGGGATAGGCTGCAGGAGGGGAGGGTTAGGGTTATGCACTAGGGTGAGGATTAGGGATAGGCTGCAGGAGGGGAGGGTTAGGGTTATGCAGTATGGTGAGGATTAGGGATAGGCTGCAGGAGAGGAGGGTTAGAGTTGTGCACTAGGGTGAGGATTAGGGGTAGGCTGCAGGAGAGGAGGGTTAGGGTTATGCACTAGGGTGAGGATTAGGGATATGCTGCAGGAGAGGAGGGTTAGAGTTATAGGATTAGGGATAAACTGCAGGAGATGAGGGTTAGAGTTATGCACCAGGGTGAGGATTAGGGATAGGCTGCAGGAGGGGAGGGTTAGGGTTATGCAGTATGGTGAGGATTAGGGATAGGCTGCAGGAGAGGAGGGTTAGAGTTGTGCACTAGGGTGAGGATTAGGGGTAGGCTGCAGGAGAGGAGGGTTAGAGTTGTGCACTAGGGTGAGGATTAGGGATAGGCTGCAGGAGTGGAGGGTTAGAGTTGTGCAATAAGGTGAGGATTAGGGATAGGCTGCAGGAGAGGAGGGTTAGAGTTGTGCACTAAGGTGAGGATTAGGGATAGGTTGCAGGAGGGGAGGGTTAGGGTTATGCACTAGGGTGAGGATTAGGGATAGGCTGCAGGAAGGGAGGGTTAGGGTTATGCAGTAGGGTGAGGATTAGGGATAGGCTGCAGGAGAGGAGGGTTAGAGTAATGCACTAAGGTGAGGATTAGGGATAGGCTGCAGGAGAGGAGGGTTAGAGTTGTGCACTAGGGTGAGGATTAGGGATAGGCTGCAGGAGAGGAGGGTTAGAGTTGTGCACTAGGGTGAGGATTAGGGATAGGCTGCAGGAGGGGAGGGTCAGGGTTATGCACTAGGGTGAGGATTAGGAATAGGCTGCAGGAGAGGAGGGTTAGAGTAATGCACTAGGGTGAGGATTAGGGATAGGCTGCAGGAGAGGAGGGTTAGAGTTATGCACTAGGGTGAGGATTAGGGATAGGCTGCAGGAGAGGAGGGTTAGAGTTATGCACTAGGGTGAGGATTAGGGATAGGCTGCAGGAGAGGAGGGTTAGAGTTATGCACTAGGGTGAGGATTAGGGATAGGCTGCAGGAGAGGAGGGTTAGAGTTATGCACTAGGGTGAGGATTATGGATAGGCTGCAGGAGAGGAGAGGAGGGTTAGGGTTATGCACTAGGGTGAGGATTAGGGATAGGCTGCAGGAGAGGAGGGTTAGAGTTATAGGATTAGGGATAAACTGCAGGAGAGGAGGGTTAGAGTTATGCACCAGGGTGAGGATTAGGGATAGGCTGCAGGAGAGGAGGGTTAGAGTTATGCACTAGGGTGAGGATTAGGGATAGGCTGCAGGAGAGGAGGGTTAGAGTTATAGGATTAGGGATAGGCTGCAGGAGAGGAGGGTTAGAGTTATGCACCAGGGTGAGGATTAGGGATAGGCTGCAGGAGAGGAGGGTTAGAGTTATAGGATTAGGGATAGGCTGCAGGAGAGGAGGGTTAGAGTTGTGCACTAGGGTGAGGATTAGGGGTAGGCTGCAGGAGAGGAGGGTTAGAGTTGTGCACTAGGGTGAGGATTAGATATAGGCTGAGGATTAGATATAGGCTGCAGGAGGGGTGGGTTAGGGTTATGCAGTAGGGTGAGGATTAAAGATAGGCTGCAGGAGGGGAGGGTTAGGGTTATGCAGTAGGGTGAGGATTAGGGTTAGGCTGCAGGAGGTGAGGGTTAGGGATTGGCTGCAGGAGAGGAGGGTTAGGGATAGGCTGCAGGAGTGGAGGGTTAGAGTTGTGCACTAAGGTGAGGATTAGGGATAGGCTACAGGAGGGGAGGATTAGGGTTATGCAGTAGGGTGAGGATTAGGGATAGGCTGCAGGAGGGGAGGGTTAGGGATAGGCTGCAGGAGAGGAGGGTTAGAGTTGTGCACTAAGGTGAGGATTAGGGATAGGCTGCAGGAGAGGAGGGTTAGAGTTGTGCACTAGGGTGAGGATTAGGGATAGGCTGCAGGAGAGGAGGGTTAGAGTTGTGCACTAGGGTGAGGATTAGGGATAGGCTGCAGGAGGGGAGGGTTAGGGTTATGCACTAGGGTGAGGATTAGGGATAGGCTGCAGGAGAGGAGGGTTAGAGTTATAGGATTAGGGATAAACTGCAGGAGATGAGGGTTAGAGTTATGCACCAGGGTGAGGATTAGGGATAGGCTGCAGGAGAGGAGGGTTAGAGTTATGCACTAGGGTGAGGATTAGGGATAGGCTGCAGGAAAGGAGGGTTAGAGTTATAGGATTACGGATAGGCTGCAGGAGAGGAGGATTAGAGTTATGCACCAGGGTGAGGATTAGGGATAGACTGCAGGAGAGGAGGGTTAGAGTTATAGGATTAGGGATAGGCTGCAGGAGGGGAGGGTTAGGGATAGGCTGCAGGAGGGGAGGGTCAGGGTTATGCACTAGGGTGAGGATTAGGAATAGGCTGCAGGAGAGGAGGGTTAGAGTAATGCACTAGGGTGAGGATTAGGGATAGGCTGCAGGAGAGGAGGGTTAGAGTTATGCACTAGGGTGAGGATTAGGGATAGGCTGCAGGAGAGGAGGGTTAGAGTTATGCACTAGGGTGAGGATTAGGGATAGGCTGCAGGAGAGGAGGGTTAGAGTTATGCACTAGGGTGAGGATTAGGGATAGGCTGCAGGAGAGGAGGGTTAGAGTTATGCACTAGGGTGAGGATTATGGATAGGCTACAGGAGAGGAGAGGAGGGTTAGGGTTATGCACTAGGGTGAGGATTAGGGATAGGCTGCAGGAGAGGAGGGTTAGAGTTATAGGATTAGGGATAAACTGCAGGAGAGGAGGGTTAGAGTTATGCACCAGGGTGAGGATTAGGGATAGGCTGCAGGAGAGGAGGGTTAGAGTTATGCACTAGGGTGAGGATTAGGGATAGGCTGCAGGAGAGGAGGGTTAGAGTTATAGGATTAGGGATAGGCTGCAGGAGAGGAGGGTTAGAGTTATGCACCAGGGTGAGGATTAGGGATAGGCTGCAGGAGAGGAGGGTTAGAGTTATAGGATTAGGGATAGGCTGCAGGAGAGGAGGGTTAGAGTTGTGCACTAGGGTGAGGATTAGGGGTAGGCTGCAGGAGAGGAGGGTTAGAGTTGTGCACTAGGGTGAGGATTAGATATAGGCTGAGGATTAGATATAGGCTGCAGGAGGGGTGGGTTAGGGTTATGCAGTAGGGTGAGGATTAAAGATAGGCTGCAGGAGGGGAGGGTTAGGGTTATGCAGTAGGGTGAGGATTAGGGTTAGGCTGCAGGAGGTGAGGGTTAGGGATAGGCTGCAGGAGAGGAGGGTTAGGGATAGGCTGCAGGAGTGGAGGGTTAGAGTTGTGCACTAAGGTGAGGATTAGGGATAGGCTACAGGAGGGGAGGATTAGGGTTATGCAGTAGGGTGAGGATTAGGGATAGGCTGCAGGAGGGGAGGGTTAGGGATAGGCTGCAGGAGAGGAGGGTTAGAGTTGTGCACTACGGTGAGGATTAGGGATAGGCTGCAGGAGAGGAGGGTTAGAGTTGTGCACTAGGGTGAGGATTAGGGATAGGCTGCAGGAGAGGAGGGTTAGAGTTGTGCACTAGGGTGAGGATTAGGGATAGGCTGCAGGAGGGGAGGGTTAGGGTTATGCACTAGGGTGAGGATTAGGGATAGGCTGCAGGAGAGGAGGGTTAGAGGTATAGGATTAGGGATAAACTGCCGGAGATGAAGGTTAGAGTTATGCACCAGGGTGAGGATTAGGGATAGGCTGCAGGAGAGGAGGGTTAGAGTTATGCACTAGGGTGAGGATTAGGGATAGGCTGCAGGAAAGGAGGGTTAGAGTTATAGGATTACGGATAGGCTGCAGGAGAGGAGGATTAGAGTTATGCACCAGGGTGAGGATTAGGGATAGACTGCAGGAGAGGAGGGTTAGAGTTATAGGATTAGGGATAGGCTGCAGGAGAAGAGGGTTAGAGTTGTGCACTAGGGTGAGGATTAGGGGTAGGCTGCAGGAGAGGAGGGTTAGAGTTGTGCACTAGGGTGAGGATTAGAGATAGACTGCAGGAGGGGAGGGTTAGGGTTATGAAGTAGGGTGAGGATCAGAGATAGGCTGCAGCAGGGAAGGGTGAGGGTTATGCAGTAGGGTGAGGATTAGGGATAGGCTGCAGGAGGGGAGGGTTAGGGATAGGCTGCAGGAGTGGAGGGTTAGAGTTGTGCACTAAGGTGAGGATTAGGGATAGGCTGCAGGAGGGGAGGGTTAGGGTTATGCAGTAGGGTGAGGAATAGGGATAGGCTGCAGGAGGGGAGGGTTAGGGTTATGTAGTAGGGTGAGGATTAGGTTAGGCTGCAGGAGAGGAGGGTTAGAGTTGTGCACTAAAGTGAGGATTAGGGATAGGCTGCAGAAGAGGAGGGATAGAGTTGTGCACTAGGGTGAGGATTAGGGATAGGCTGCAGGAGAGGAGGGTTAGAGTTGTGCACTAGGGTGAGGATTAGGGATAGGCTGCAGGAGGGTGAGGATTATGCACTAGGGTGAGGATTAGGGATAGGCTGCAGGAGAGGAGGGTTAGAGTTTTGCACTAGGGTGAGGATTAGGGATAGGCTGCAGGAGGGGAGGGTTAGGGTTATGCACTAGGGTGAGGATTAGGGATAGGCTGCAGGAGGGGAGGGTTAGGGTTATGCAGTATGGTGAGGATTAGGGATAGGCTGCAGGAGAGGAGGGTTAGAGTTGTGCACTAGGGTGAGGATTAGGGGTAGGCTGCAGGAGAGGAGGGTTAGAGTTGTGCACTAGGGTGAGGATTAGGGATAGGCTGCAGGAGAGGAGGGTTAGAGTTGTGCACTGGGGTGAGGATTAGGGGTAGGCTGCAGGAGAGGAGGGTTAGGGTTATGCACTAGGGTGAGGATTAGGGATAGGCTGCAGGAAAGGAGGGTTAGAGTTATGCACTAGGGTGAGGATTAGGGATAGGCTGCAGGAGAGGAGTGTTAGAGTTATGCACCAGGGTGAGGATTAGGGATAGGCTGCAGGAGAGGAGGGTTAGAGTTATGCACTAGGGTGAGGATTAGGGATAGGCTGCAGGAAAGGAGGGTTAGAGTTATAGGATTAGGGATAGGCTGCAGGAGAGGAGGGTTAGAGTTATGCACCAGGGTGAGGATTAGGGATAGGCTGCAGGAGAGGAGGGTTAGAGTTATAGGATTAGGGATAGGCTGCAGGAGAGGAGGGTTAGAGTTGTGCACTAAGGTGAGGATTAGGGGTAGGCTGCAGGAGAGGAGGGTTAGAGTTGTGCACTAGGGTGAGAATTAGAGATAGGCTGCAGGAGGGGAGGGTTAGGGTAATGAAGTAGGGTGAGGATTAGAGATAGGCTGCAGGAGGGGAGGGTGAGGGTTATGCAGTAGGGTGAGGATTAGGGATAGGCTGCAGGAGGGGAGGGTTAGGGATAGGCTGCAGGAGAGGAGGGTTAGAGTTGTGCATGAAGGTGAGGATTAGGGATAGGCTGCAGGAGAGGAGGGATAGAGTTGTGCACTAGGGTGAGGATTAGGGATAGGCTGCAGGAGAAGAGGGTTAGAGTTGTGCAGTAGGGTGAGGATTAGGGATAGGCTGCAGGAGGGTTAGGATTATGCACTAGGGTGAGGATTAGGGATAGGCTGCAGGAGAGGAGGGTTAGAGTTGTGCACTAGGGTGAGGATTAGGGATAGGCTGCAGGAGAGGAGGGTTAGAGTTGTGCATGAAGGTGAGGATTAGGGATAGGCTGCAGGAGAGGAGGGATAGAGTTGTGCACTAGGGTGAGGATTAGGGATAGGCTGCAGGAGAGGAGGGTTAGAGTTGTGCAGTAGGGTGAGGATTAGGGATAGGCTGCAGGAGGGTTAGGATTATGCACTAGGGTGAGGATTAGGGATAGGCTGCAGGAGAGGAGGGTTAGAGTTGTGCACTAGGGTGAGGATTAGGGATAGGCTGCAGGAGAGGAGGGTTAGAGTTGTGCACTAGGGTGAGGATTAGGGATAGGCTGCAGGAGGGGAGGGTTAGGGTTATGCACTAGGGTGAGGATTAGGGATAGGCTGCAGGAGAGGAGGGTTAGAGTTGTGCACTAGGGTGAGGATTAGGGATAGGCTGCAGGAGGGGAGGGTTAGGGTTATGCACTAGGGTGAGAATTAGGGATAGGCTGCAGGAGGGGAGGGTTAGGGTTATGCAGTATGGTGAGGATTAGGGATAGGCTGCAGGAGAGGAGGGTTAGAGTTATAGGATTAGGGATAAACTGCAGGAGATGAGGGTTAGAGTTATGCACCAGGGTGAGGATTAGGGATAGGCTGCAGGAGAGGAGGGTTAGAGTTATGCACTAGGGTGAGGATTAGGGATAGGCTGCAGGAAAGGAGGGTTAGAGTTATAGGATTAGGGATAGGCTGCAGGAGAGGAGGATTAGAGTTATGCACCAGGGTGAGGATTAGGGATAGACTGCAGGAGAGGAGGGTTAGAGTTATAGGATTAGGGATAGGCTGCAGGAGAGGAGGGTTAGAGTTGTGCACTAGGGTGAGGATTAGAGATAGACTGCAGGAGGGGAGGGTTAGGGTTATGAAGTAGGGTGAGGATCAGAGATAGGCTGCAGCAGGGAAGGGTGAGGGTTATGCAGTAGGGTGAGGATTAGGGATAGGCTGCAGGAGGGGAGGGTTAGGGATAGGCTGCAGGAGTGGAGGGTTAGAGTTGTGCACTAAGGTGAGGATTAGGGATAGGCTGCAGGAGGGGAGGGTTAGGGTTATGCAGTAGGGTGAGGAATAGGGATAGGCTGCAGGAGGGGAGGGTTAGGGTTATGTAGTAGGGTGAGGATTAGGTTAGGCTGCAGGAGAGGAGGGTTAGAGTTGTGCACTAAAGTGAGGATTAGGGATAGGCTGCAGTAGAGGAGGGATAGAGTTGTGCACTAGGGTGAGGATTAGGGATAGACTGCAGGAGAGGAGGTTTAGAGTTGTGCACTAGGGTGAGGATTAGGGATAGGCTGCAGGAGGGTGAGGATTATGCACTAGGGTGAGGATTAGGGATAGGCTGCAGGAGAGGAGGGTTAGAGTTTTGCACTAGGGTGAGGATTAGGGATAGGCTGCAGGAGGGGAGGGTTAGGGTTATGCACTAGGGTGAGGATTAGGGATAGGCTGCAGGAGGGGAGGGTTAGGGATAGGCTGCAGGAGGGTTAGGATTATGCACTAGGGTGAGGATTAGGGATAGGCTGCAGGAGAGGAGGGTTAGAGTTGTGCACTAGGGTGAGGATAAGGGATAGGCTGCAGGAGAGGAGGGTTAGAGTTGTGCACTAGGGTGAGGATTAGGGATAGGCTGCAGGAGGGGAGGGTTAGGGTTATGCACTAGGGTGAGGATTAGGGATAGGCTGCAGGAGAGGAGGGTTAGAGTTGTGCACTAGGGTGAGGATTAGGGATAGGCTGCAGGAGGGGAGGGTTAGGGTTATGCACTAGGGTGAGAATTAGGGATAGGCTGCAGGAGGGGAGGGTTAGGGTTATGCAGTATGGTGAGGATTAGGGATAGGCTGCAGGAGAGGAGGGTTAGAGTTATAGGATTAGGGATAAACTGCAGGAGATGAAGGTTAGAGTTATGCACCAGGGTGAGGATTAGGGATAGGCTGCAGGAGAGGAGGGTTAGAGTTATGCACTAGGGTGAGGATTAGGGATAGGCTGCAGGAAAGGAGGGTTAGAGTTATAGGATTAGGGATAGGCTGCAGGAGAGGAGGATTAGAGTTATGCACCAGGGTGAGGATTAGGGATAGACTGCAGGAGAGGAGGGTTAGAGTTATAGGATTAGGGATAGGCTGCAGGAGAGGAGGGTTAGAGTTGTGCACTAGGGTGAGGATTAGAGATAGACTGCAGGAGGGGAGGGTTAGGGTTATGAAGTAGGGTGAGGATCAGAGATAGGCTGCAGCAGGGAAGGGTGAGGGTTATGCAGTAGGGTGAGGATTAGGGATAGGCTGCAGGAGGGGAGGGTTAGGGATAGGCTGCAGGAGTGGAGGGTTAGAGTTGTGCACTAAGGTGAGGATTAGGGATAGGCTGCAGGAGGGGAGGGTTAGGGTTATGCAGTAGGGTGAGGAATAGGGATAGGCTGCAGGAGGGGAGGGTTAGGGTTATGTAGTAGGGTGAGGATTAGGTTAGGCTGCAGGAGAGGAGGGTTAGAGTTGTGCACTAAAGTGAGGATTAGGGATAGGCTGCAGTAGAGGAGGGATAGAGTTGTGCACTAGGGTGAGGATTAGGGATAGACTGCAGGAGAGGAGGTTTAGAGTTGTGCACTAGGGTGAGGATTAGGGATAGGCTGCAGGAGGGTGAGGATTATGCACTAGGGTGAGGATTAGGGATAGGCTGCAGGAGAGGAGGGTTAGAGTTTTGCACTAGGGTGAGGATTAGGGATAGGCTGCAGGAGGGGAGGGTTAGGGTTATGCACTAGGGTGAGGATTAGGGATAGGCTGCAGGAGGGGAGGGTTAGGGATAGGCTGCAGGAGGGTTAGGATTATGCACTAGGGTGAGGATTAGGGATAGGCTGCAGGAGAGGAGGGTTAGAGTTGTGCACTAGGGTGAGGATAAGGGATAGGCTGCAGGAGAGGAGGGTTAGAGTTGTGCACTAGGGTGAGGATTAGGGATAGGCTGCAGGAGGGGAGGGTTAGGGTTATGCACTAGGGTGAGGATTAGGGATAGGCTGCAGGAGAGGAGGGTTAGAGTTGTGCACTAGGGTGAGGATTAGGGATAGGCTGCAGGAGGGGAGGGTTAGGGTTATGCACTAGGGTGAGAATTAGGGATAGGCTGCAGGAGGGGAGGGTTAGGGTTATGCAGTATGGTGAGGATTAGGGATAGGCTGCAGGAGAGGAGGGTTAGAGTTATAGGATTAGGGATAAACTGCAGGAGATGAGGGTTAGAGTTATGCACCAGGGTGAGGATTAGGGATAGGCTGCAGGAAAGGAGGGTTAGAGTTATAGGATTAGGGATAGGCTGCAGGAGAGGAGGATTAGAGTTATGCACCAGGGTGAGGATTAGGGATAGACTGCAGGAGAATAGGGTTAGAGTTATAGGATTAGGGATAGGCTGCAGGAGAGGAGGGTTAGAGTTGTGCACTAGGGTGAGGATTAGAGATAGACTGCAGGAGGGGAGGGTTAGGGTTATGAAGTAGGGTGAGGATCAGAGATAGGCTGCAGCAGGGAAGGGTGAGGGTTATGCAGTAGGGTGAGGATTAGGGATAGGCTGCAGGAGGGGAGGGTTAGGGATAGGCTGCAGGAGTGGAGGGTTAGAGTTGTGCACTAAGGTGAGGATTAGGGATAGGCTGCAGGAGGGGAGGGTTAGGGTTATGCAGTAGGGTGAGGAATAGGGATAGGCTGCAGGAGGGGAGGGTTAGGGTTATGTAGTAGGGTGAGGATTAGGTTAGGCTGCAGGAGAGGAGGGTTAGAGTTGTGCACTAAAGTGAGGATTAGGGATAGGCTGCAGTAGAGGAGGGATAGAGTTGTGCACTAGGGTGAGGATTAGGGATAGACTGCAGGAGAGGAGGTTTAGAGTTGTGCACTAGGGTGAGGATTAGGGATAGGCTGCAGGAGGGTGAGGATTATGCACTAGGGTGAGGATTAGGGATAGGCTGCAGGAGAGGAGGGTTAGAGTTTTGCACTAGGGTGAGGATTAGGGATAGGCTGCAGGAGGGGAGGGTTAGGGTTATGCACTAGGGTGAGGATTAGGGATAGGCTGCAGGAGGGGAGGGTTAGGGTTATGCAGTATGGTGAGGATTAGGGATAGGCTGCAGGAGAGGAGGGTTAGAGTTGTGCACTAGGGTGAGGATTAGGGGTAGGCTGCAGGAGAGGAGGGTTAGAGTTGTGCACTAGGGTGAGGATTAGGGATAGGCTGCAGGAGAGGAGGGTTAGAGTTGTGCACTGGGGTGAGGATTAGGGGTAGGCTGCAGGAGAGGAGGGTTAGGGTTATGCACTAGGGTGAGGATTAGGGATAGGCTGCAGGAAAGGAGGGTTAGAGTTATAGGATTAGGGATAAACTGCAGGAGAAGAGGGTTAGAGTTATGCACCAGGGTGAGGATTAGGGATAGGCTGCAGGAGAGGAGGGTTAGAGTTATGCACTAGGGTGAGGATTAGGGATAGGCTGCAGGAAAGGAGGGTTAGAGTTATAGGATTAGGGATAGGCTGCAGGAGAGGAGGGTTAGAGTTATGCACCAGGGTGAGGATTAGGGATAGGCTGCAGGAGAGGAGGGTTAGAGTTATAGGATTAGGGATAGGCTGCAGGAGAGGAGGGTTAGAGTTGTGCACTAAGGTGAGGATTAGGGGTAGGCTGCAGGAGGGGAGGGTTAGAGTTGTGCACTAGGGTGAGGATTAGAGATAGGCTGCAGGAGGGGAGGATTAGGGTAACGAAGTAGGGTGAGGATTAGAGATAGGCTGCAGGAGGGGAGGGTGAGGGTTATGCAGTAGAGTGAGGATTAGGGATAGGCTGCAGGAGGGGAGGGTTAGGGATAGGCTGTAGGAGTGGAGGGTTAGAGTTGTGTACTAAGGTGAGGATTAGGGATAGGCTGCAGGAGGGGAGGGCTAGGGTTATGCAGTAGGGTGAGGATTAGGGATAGGCTGCAGGAGGGGAGGGTTAGGGTTATGTAGTAGGATGAGGATTAGGGTAGGCTGCAGGAGAGGAGGGTTAGAGTTGTGCATGAAGGTGAGGATTAGGGATAGGCTGCAGGAGAGGAGGGATAGAGTTGTGCACTAGGGTGAGGATTAGGGATAGGCTGCAGGAGAGGAGGGTTAGAGTTGTGCAGTAGGGTGAGGATTAGGGATAGGCTGCAGGAGGGTTAGGATTATGCACTAGGGTGAGGATTAGGGATAGGCTGCAGGAGAGGAGGGTTAGAGTTTTGCACTAGGGTGAGGATTAGTGATAGGCTGCAGGAGGGTAGGGTTAGGGTTATGCAGTAGGGTGAGGATTAGGGATAGGCTGCAGGAGAGGAGGGTTAGAGTAATGCACTAAGGTGAGGATTAGGGATAGGCTGCAGGAGAGGAGGGTTAGAGTTGTGCACTAGGGTGAGGATTAGGGGTAGGCTGCAGGAGAGGAGGGTTAGAGTTGTGCACTAGGGTGAGGATTAGGGATAGGCTGCAGGAGAGGAGGGTTAGAGTTGTGCACTAAGGTGAGGATTAGGGATAGGCTGCAGGAGAGGAGGGTTAGAGTTGTGCACTAAGGTGAGGATTAGGGATAGGTTGCAGGAGGGGAGGGTTAGGTTATGTACTAGGGTGAGGATTAGGGATAGGCTGCAGGAGGGGAGGGTTAGGGTTATGCAGTAGGGTGAGGATTAGGGATAGGCTGCAGGAGAGGAGGGTTAGAGTAATGCACTAGGGTGAGGATTAGGGATAGGCTGCAGGAGAGGAGGGTTAGAGTTGTGCACTAGGGTGAGGATTAGGGATAGTCTGCAGGAGAGGAGGGTTAGAGTTGTGCACTAGGGTGAGGATTAGGGATAGGCTGCAGGAGGGGTGGGTTAGAGTTATGCACTAGGGTGAGGATTAGGGATAGGATGCAGGAGAGGAGGGTTAGAGTTGTGCACTAGGGTGAGGATTAGGGGTAGGCTGTAGGAGAGGAGGGTTAGGGTTATGCACTAGGGTGAGGATTAGAGATAGGCTGCAGGAGAGGAGGGTTAAAGTTGTGCACTAGGGTGAGGATTAAGGATAGGCTGCAGGAGAGGAGGGTTAGGGTTATGCACTAGGGTGAGGATTAGGGATAGGCTGCAGGAGAGGAGGGTTAGGGTTATGCACTAGGGTGAGGATTAGGGATAGGCTGCAGGAGAGGAGGGTTAGAGTTGTGCACTAGGGTGAGGATTAGGGGTAGGCTGCAGGAGAGGAGGGTTAGAGTTGTGCAATAAGGTGAGGATTAGGGATAGGCTGCAGGAGAGGAGGGTTAGAGTTGTGCACTAGGGTGAGGATTAGGGATAGGTTGCAGGAGGGGAGGGTTAGGGTTAAGCACTAGGGTGAGGATTAGGGATAGGCTGCAGGAGGGGAGGGTTAGGGTTATGCAGTAGGGTGAGGATTAGGGATAAACTGCAGGAGAGGAGGGTTAGAGTAATGCACTAAGGTGAGGATTAGGGATAGGCTGCAGGAGAGGAGGGTTAGAGTTGTGCACTAGGGTGAGGATTAGGGATAGGCTGCAGGAGGGGAGGGTTAGGGTAATGCACTAGGGTGAGGATTAGGAATAGGCTGCAGGAGAGGAGGGTTAGAGTAATGCACTAGGGTGAGGATTAGGGATAGGCTGCAGGAGAGGAGGGTTAGAGTTATGCACTAGGGTGAGGATTAGGGATAGGCTGCAGGAGAGGAGGGTTAGAGTTATGCACTAGGGTGAGGATTAGGGATAGGCTGCAGGAGAGGAGGGTTAGAGTTATGCACTAGGGTGAGGATTAAGGATAGGCTGCAGGAGAGGAGGGTTAGAGTTATGCACTAGGGTGAGGATTATGGATAGGCTGCAGGAGAGGAGAGGAGGGTTAGGGTTATGCACTAGGGTGAGGATTAGGGATAGGCTGCAGGAGAGGAGGGTTAGAGTTATAGGATTAGGGATAAATTGCAGGAGAGGAGGGTTAGAGTTGTGCACCAGGGTGAGGATTAGGGATAGGCTGCAGGAGAGAAGGGTTAGAGTTATGCACTAGGGTGAGGATTAGGGATAGGCTGCAGGAGAGGAGGGTTAGAGTTATAGGATTAGGGATAGGCTGCAGGAGAGGAGGGTTAGAGTTATGCACCAGGGTGAGGATTAGGGATAGGCTGCAGGAGAGGAGGGTTAGAGTTATAGGATTAGGGATAGGCTGCAGGAGAGGAGGGTTAGAGTTATAGGATTAGGGATAGGCTGCAGGAGAGGAGGGTTAGAGTTGTGCACTAGGGTGAGGATTAGGGGTAGGCTGCAGGAGAGGAGGGTTAGAGTTGTGCAATAAGGTGAGGATTAGGGATAGGCTGCAGGAGAGGAGGGTTAGAGTTGTGCACTAGGGTGAGGATTAGGGATAGGTTGCAGGAGGGGAGGGTTAGGGTTATGCACTAGGGTGAGGATTAGGGATAGGCTGCAGGAGGGGAGGGTTAGGGTTATGCAGTAGGGTGAGGATTAGGGATAGGCTGCAGGAGAGGAGGGTTAGAGTAATGCACTAAGGTGAGGATTAGGGATAGGCTGCAGGAGAGGAGGGTTAGAGTTGTGCACTAGGGTGAGGATTAGGGATAGGCTGCAGGAGGGGAGGGTTAGGGTAATGCACTAGGGTGAGGATTAGGAATAGGCTGCAGGAGAGGAGGGTTAGAGTAATGCACTAGGGTGAGGATTAGGGATAGGCTGCAGGAGAGGAGGGTTAGAGTTATGCACTAGGGTGAGGATTAGGGATAGGCTGCAGGAGAGGAGGGTTAGAGTTATGCACTAGGGTGAGGATTAGGGATAGGCTGCAGGAGAGGAGGGTTAGAGTTATGCACTAGGGTGAGGATTAGGGATAGGCTGCAGGAGAGGAGGGTTAGAGTTATGCACTAGGGTGAGGATTATGGATAGGCTGCAGGAGAGGAGAGGAGGGTTAGGGTTATGCACTAGGGTGAGGATTAGGGATAGGCTGCAGGAGAGGAGGGTTAGAGTTATAGGATTAGGGATAAATTGCAGGAGAGGAGGGTTAGAGTTATGCACCAGGGTGAGGATTAGGGATAGGCTGCAGGAGAGAAGGGTTAGAGTTATGCACTAGGGTGAGGATTAGGGATAGGCTGCAGGAGAGGAGGGTTAGAGTTATAGGATTAGGGATAGGCTGCAGGAGAGGAGGGTTAGAGTTATGCACCAGGGTGAGGATTAGGGATAGGCTGCAGGAGAGGAGGGTTAGAGTTATAGGATTAGGGATAGGCTGCAGGAGAGGAGGGTTAGAGTTATGCACTAGGGTGAGGATTAGGGGTAGGCTGCAGGAGAGGAGGGTTAGAGTTGTGCACTAGGGTGAGGATTAGATATAGGCTGCAGGAGGGGAGGGTTAGGGTTATGCAGTAGGGTGAGGATTAGAGATAGGCTGCAGGAGAGGAGGGTTAGAGTTGTGCACTAGGGTGAGGATTAGATATAGGCTGCAGGAGGGGAGGGTTAGGGTTATGCAGTAGGGTGAGGATTAGAGATAGGCTGCAGGAGGGGAGGGTTAGGGTTATGCAGTAGGGTGAGGATTAGGGATAGGCTGCAGGAGGGGAGGGTTAGGGTAATGCACTAGGGTGAGGATTAGGAATAGGCTGCAGGAGAGGAGGGTTAGAGTAATGCACTAGGGTGAGGATTAGGGATAGGCTGCAGGAGAGGAGGGTTAGAGTTATGCACTAGGGTGAGGATTAGGGATAGGCTGCAGGAGAGGAGGGTTAGAGTTATGCACTAGGGTGAGGATTAGGGATAGGCTGCAGGAGAGGAGGGTTAGAGTTATGCACTAGGGTGAGGATTAGGGATAGGCTGCAGGAGAGGAGGGTTAGAGTTATGCACTAGGGTGAGGATTATGGATAGGCTGCAGGAGAGGAGAGGAGGGTTAGGGTTATGCACTAGGGTGAGGATTAGGGATAGGCTGCAGGAGAGGAGGGTTAGAGTTATAGGATTAGGGATAAATTGCAGGAGAGGAGGGTTAGAGTTATGCACCAGGGTGAGGATTAGGGATAGGCTGCAGGAGAGAAGGGTTAGAGTTATGCACTAGGGTGAGGATTAGGGATAGGCTGCAGGAGAGGAGGGTTAGAGTTATAGGATTAGGGATAGGCTGCAGGAGAGGAGGGTTAGAGTTATGCACCAGGGTGAGGATTAGGGATAGGCTGCAGGAGAGGAGGGTTAGAGTTATAGGATTAGGGATAGGCTGCAGGAGAGGAGGGTTAGAGTTATGCACTAGGGTGAGGATTAGGGGTAGGCTGCAGGAGAGGAGGGTTAGAGTTGTGCACTAGGGTGAGGATTAGATATAGGCTGCAGGAGGGGAGGGTTAGGGTTATGCAGTAGGGTGAGGATTAGAGATAGGCTGCAGGAGAGGAGGGTTAGAGTTGTGCACTAGGGTGAGGATTAGATATAGGCTGCAGGAGGGGAGGGTTAGGGTTATGCAGTAGGGTGAGGATTAGAGATAGGCTGCAGGAGGGGAGGGTTAGGGTTATGCAGTAGGGTGAGGATTAGGGATAGGCTGCAGGAGGGGAGGGTTAGGGATTGGCTGCAGGAGAGGAGGGTTAGGGATAGGCTGCAGGAGTGGAGGGTTAGAGTTGTGCACTAAGGTGAGGATTAGGGATAGGCTGCAGGAGGGGAGGATTAGGGTTATGCAGTAGGGTGAGGATTAGGGATAGGCTGCAGGAGGGGAGGGTTAGGGATAGGCTGCAGGAGAGGAGGGTTAGAGTTGTGCACTAAGGTGAGGATTAGGGATAGGCTGCAGGAGAGGAGGGTTAGAGTTGTGCACTAGGGTGAGGATTAGGGATAGGCTGCAGGAGAGGAGGCTTAGAGTTGTGCACTAGGGTGAGGATTAGGGATAGGCTGCAGGAGGGGAGGGTTAGGGTTATGCACTAGGGTGAGGATTAGGGATAGGCTGCAGGAGAGGAGGGTTAGAGTTGTGCACTAGGGTTAGGATTAGGGATAGGCTGCAGGAGGGGAGGGTTAGGGTTATGCACTAGGGTGAGGATTAGGGATAGGCTGCAGGAGAGGAGGGTTAGAGTTATAGGATTAGGGATAAACTGCAGGAGATGAGGGTTAGAGTTATGCACCAGGGTGAGGATTAGGGATAGGCTGCAGGAGAGGAGGGTTAGAGTTATACACTAGGGTGAGGATTAGGGATAGGCTGCAGGAGAGGAGGGTTAGAGTTATAGGATTAGGGATAGGCTGCAGGAGAGGAGGATTAGAGTTATGCACCAGGGTGAGGATTAGGGATAGACTACAGGAGAGGTGGGTTAGAGTTATAGGATTAGGGATAGGCTGCAGGAGAGGAGGGTTAGAGTTGTGCACTAGGGTGAGGATTAGGGGTAGGCTGCAGGAGAGGAGGGTTAGAGTTGTGCACTAGGGTGAGGATTAGAGATAGACTGCAGGAGGGGAGGGTTAGGGTTATGAAGTAGGGTGAAGATCAGAGATAGGCTGCAGCAGGGGAGGGTGAGGGTTATGCAGTAGGGTGAGGATTAGGGATAGGCTGCAGGAGGGGAGGGTTAGGGATAGGCTGCAGGAGTGGAGGGTTAGAGTTGTGCACTAAGGTGAGGATTAGGGATAGGCTGCAGGAGGGGAGGGTTAGGGTTATGCAGTAGGGTGAGGATTAGGGATAGGCTGCAGGAGGGGAGGGTTAGGGTTATGTAGTAGGGTGAGGATTAGGGTAGGCTGCAGGAGAGGAGGGTTAGAGTTGTGCACTAAAGTGAGGATTAGGGATAGGCTGCAGTAGAGGAGGGATAGAGTTGTGCACTAGGGTGAGGATTAGGGATAGGCTGCAGGAGAGGAGGGTTAAAGTTGTGCAGTAGGGTGAGGATTAGGGATAGGCTGCAGGAGGGTTAGGGTTATGCAGTATGGTGAGGATTAGGGATAGGCTGCAGGAGAGGAGAGTTAGAGTTGTGCACTAGGGTGAGGATTAGGGGTAGGCTGCAGGAGAGGAGGGTTAGGGTTATGCAGTAGGGTAAGGATTAGGGATAGGCTGCAGGAGGGGAGGGTTAGGGATTGGCTGCAGGAGAGGAGGGTTAGGGATAGGCTGCAGGAGTGGAGGGTTAGAGTTGTGCACTAAGGTGAGGATTAGGGATAGGCTGCAGGAGGGGAGGATTAGGGTTATGCAGTAGGGTGAGGATTAGGGATAGGCTGCAGGAGGGGAGGGTTAGGGATAGGCTGCAGGAGAGGAGGGTTAGAGTTGTGCACTAAGGTGAGGATTAGGGATAGGCTGCAGGAGAGGAGGGTTAGAGTTGTGCACTAGGGTGAGGATTAGGGATAGGCTGCAGGAGAGGAGGGTTAGAGTTGTGCACTAGGGTGAGGATTAGGGATAGGCTGCAGGAGGGGAGGGTTAGGGTTATGCACTAGGGTGAGGATTAGGGATAGGCTGCAGGATAGGAGGGTTAGAGTTGTGCACTAGGGTGAGGATTAGGGATAGGCTGCAGGAGGGGAGGGTTAGGGTTATGCACTAGGGTGAGGATTAGGGATAGGCTGCAGGAGGGGAGGGTTAGGGTTATGCAGTATGGTGAGGATTAGGGATAGGCTGCAGGAGAGGAGGGTTAGAGTTGTGCACTAGGGTGAGGATTAGGGGTAGGCTGCAGGAGAGGAGGGTTAGGGTTATGCACTAGGGTGAGGATTAGGGATAGGCTGCAGGAGAGGAGGGTTAGAGTTATAGGATTAGGGATAAACTGCAGGAGATGAGGGTTAGAGTTATGCACCAGGGTGAGGATTAGGGATAGGCTGCAGGAGAGGAGGGTTAGAGTTGTGCACTAGGGTGAGGATTAGGGGTAGGCTGCAGGAGAGGAGGGTTAGAGTTATGCAGTATGGTGAGGATTAGAGATAGGCTGCAGGAGAGGAGGGTTAGAGTTGTGCACTAGGGTGAGGATTAGATATAGGCTGCAGGAGGGGAGGGTTAGGGTTATGCAGTAGGGTGAGGATTAGAGATAGGCTGCAGGAGGGGAGGGTTAGGGTTATGCAGTAGGGTAAGGATTAGGGATAGGCTGCAGGAGGGGAGGGTTAGGGATTGGCTGCAGGAGAGGAGGGTTAGGGATAGGCTGCAGGAGGGGAGGGTTAGGGTAATGAAGTAGGGTGAGGATTAGAGATAGGCTGCAGGAGGGGAGGGTTAGGGTTATGCAGTAGGGTGTGGATTAGAGATAGGCTGCAGGAGGGGAGGGTTAGGGTTATGCAGTAGGGTGAGGATTAGGGATAGGCTGCAGGAGGGGAGGGTTAGGGATTGGCTGCAGGAGAGGAGGGTTAGAGTTGTGCACTAGGGTGAGGATTAGATATAGGCTGCAGGAGGGGAGGATTAGGGTTATGCAGTAGGGTGAGGATTAGGGATAGGCTGCAGGAGGGGAGGGTTAGGGATAGGCTGCAGGAGAGGAGGGTTAGAGTTGTGCACTAAGGTGAGGATTAGGGATAGGCTGCAGGAGTGGAGGGTTAGAGTTGTGCACTAGGGTGAGGATTAGATATAGGCTGCAGGAGGGGAGGATTAGGGTTATGCAGTAGGGTGAGGATTAGGGATATGCTGCAGGAGGGGAGGGTTAGGGATAGGCTGCAGGAGAGGAGGGTTAGAGTTGTGCACTAAGGTGAGGATTAGGGATAGGCTGCAGGAGAGGAGGGTTAGAGTTGTGCACTAGGGTGAGGATTAGGGATAGGCTGCAGGAGAGGAGGGTTAGAGTTGTGCACTAGGGTGAGGATTAGGGATAGGCTGCAGGAGGGGAGGGTTAGGGTTATGCACTAGGGTGAGGATTAGAGATAGGCTGCAGGATAGGAGGGTTAGAGTTGTGCACTAGGGTGAGGATTAGGGATAGGCTGCAGGAGGGGAGGGTTAGGGTTATGCACTAGGGTGAGGATTAGGGATAGACTGCAGGAGGGGAGGGTTAGGGTTATGCAGTATGGTGAGGATTAGGGATAGGCTGCAGGAGAGGAGGGTTAGAGTTGTGCACTAGGGTGAGGATTAGGGGTAGGCTGCAGGAGAGGAGGGTTAGGGTTATGCACTAGGGTGAGGATTAGGGATATGCTGCAGGAGAGGAGGGTTAGAGTTATAGGATTAGGGATAAACTGCAGGAGATGAGGGTTAGAGTTATGCACCAGGGTGAGGATTAGGGATAGGCTGCAGGAGGGGAGGGTTAGGGTTATGCAGTATGGTGAGGATTAGGGATAGGCTGCAGGAGAGGAGGGTTAGAGTTGTGCACTAGGGTGAGGATTAGGGGTAGGCTGCAGGAGAGGAGGGTTAGAGTTGTGCACTAGGGTGAGGATTAGGGATAGGCTGCAGGAGTGGAGGGTTAGAGTTGTGCAATAAGGTGAGGATTAGGGATAGGCTGCAGGAGAGGAGGGTTAGAGTTGTGCACTAAGGTGAGGATTAGGGATAGGTTGCAGGAGGGGAGGGTTAGGGTTATGCACTAGGGTGAGGATTAGGGATAGGCTGCAGGAGGGGAGGGTTAGGGTTATGCAGTAGGGTGAGGATTAGGGATAGGCTGCAGGAGAGGAGGGTTAGAGTAATGCACTAAGGTGAGGATTAGGGATAGGCTGCAGGAGAGGAGGGTTAGAGTTGTGCACTAGGGTGAGGATTAGGGATAGGCTGCAGGAGAGGAGGGTTAGAGTTGTGCACTAGGGTGAGGATTAGGGATAGGCTGCAGGAGGGGAGGGTCAGGGTTATGCACTAGGGTGAGGATTAGGAATAGGCTGCAGGAGAGGAGGGTTAGAGTAATGCACTAGGGTGAGGATTAGGGATAGGCTGCAGGAGAGGAGGGTTAGAGTTATGCACTAGGGTGAGGATTAGGGATAGGCTGCAGGAGAGGAGGGTTAGAGTTATGCACTAGGGTGAGGATTAGGGATAGGCTGCAGGAGAGGAGGGTTAGAGTTATGCACTAGGGTGAGGATTAGGGATAGGCTGCAGGAGAGGAGGGTTAGAGTTATGCACTAGGGTGAGGATTATGGATAGGCTGCAGGAGAGGAGAGGAGGGTTAGGGTTATGCACTAGGGTGAGGATTAGGGATAGGCTGCAGGAGAGGAGGGTTAGAGTTATAGGATTAGGGATAAACTGCAGGAGAGGAGGGTTAGAGTTATGCACCAGGGTGAGGATTAGGGATAGGCTGCAGGAGAGGAGGGTTAGAGTTATGCACTAGGGTGAGGATTAGGGATAGGCTGCAGGAGAGGAGGGTTAGAGTTATAGGATTAGGGATAGGCTGCTGGAGAGGAGGGTTAGAGTTATGCACCAGGGCGAGGATTAGGGATAGGCTGCAGGAGAGGAGGGTTAGAGTTATAGGATTAGGGATAGGCTGCAGGAGAGGAGGGTTAGAGTTGTGCACTAGGGTGAGGATTAGGGGTAGGCTGCAGGAGAGGAGGGTTAGAGTTGTGCACTAGGGTGAGGATTAGATATAGGCTGAGGATTAGATATAGGCTGCAGGAGGGGTGGGTTAGGGTTATGCAGTAGGGTGAGGATTAGAGATAGGCTGCAGGAGGGGAGGGTTAGGGTTATGCAGTAGGGTGAGGATTAGGGTTAGGCTGCAGGAGGTGAGGGTTAGGGATTGGCTGCAGGAGAGGAGGGTTAGGGATAGGCTGCAGGAGTGGAGGGTTAGAGTTGTGCACTAAGGTGAGGATTAGGGATAGGCTACAGGAGGGGAGGATTAGGGTTATGCAGTAGGGTGAGGATTAGGGATAGGCTGCAGGAGGGGAGGGTTAGGGATAGGCTGCAGGAGAGGAGGGTTAGAGTTGTGCACTAAGGTGAGGATTAGGGATAGGCTGCAGGAGAGGAGGGTTAGAGTTGTGCACTAGGGTGAGGATTAGGGATAGGCTGCAGGAGAGGAGGGTTAGAGTTGTGCACTAGGGTGAGGATTAGGGATAGGCTGCAGGAGGGGAGGGTTAGGGTTATGCACTAGGGTGAGGATTAGGGATAGGCTGCAGGAGAGGAGGGTTAGAGTTATAGGATTAGGGATAAACTGCAGGAGATGAGGGTTAGAGTTATGCACCAGGTTGAGGATTAGGGATAGGCTGCAGGAGAGGAGGGTTAGAGTTATGCACTAGGGTGAGGATTAGGGATAGGCTGCAGGAAAGGAGGGTTAGAGTTATAGGATTAGGGATAGGCTGCAGGAGAGGAGGATTAGAGTTATGCACCAGGGTGAGGATTAGGGATAGACTGCAGGAGAGGAGGGTTAGAGTTATAGGATTAGGGATAGGCTGCAGGAGAGGAGGGTTAGAGTTGTGCACTAGGGTGAGGATTAGGGGTAGGCTGCTGGAGAGGAGGGTTAGAGTTGTGCACTAGGGTGAGGATTAGAGATAGACTGCAGGAGGGGAGGGTTAGGGTTATGAAGTAGGGTGAGGATCAGAGATAGGCTGCAGCAGGGAAGGGTGAGGGTTATGCAGTAGGGTGAGGATTAGGGATAGGCTGCAGGAGGAGAGGGTTAGGGATAGGCTGCAGGAGTGGAGGGTTAGAGTTGTGCACTAAGGTGAGGATTAGGGATAGGCTGCAGGAGGGGAGGGTTAGGGTTATGCAGTAGGGTGAGGAATAGGGATAGGCTGCAGGAGGGGAGGGTTAGGGTTATGTAGTAGGGTGAGGATTAGGTTAGGCTGCAGGAGAGGAGGGTTAGAGTTGTGCACTAAAGTGAGGATTAGGGATAGGCTGCAGTAGATGAGGGATAGAGTTGTGCACTAGGGTGAGGATTAGGGATAGGCTGCAGGAGAGGAGGGTTAGAGTTGTGCACTAGGGTGAGGATTAGGGATAGGCTGCAGGAGGGTGAGGATTATGCACTAGGGTGAGGATTAGGGATAGGCTGCAGGAGAGGAGGGTTAGAGTTTTGCACTAGGGTGAGGATTAGGGATAGGCTGCAGGAGGGGAGGGTTAGGGTTATGCACTAGGGTGAGGATTAGGGATAGGCTGCAGGAGGGGAGGGTTAGGGTTATGCAGTATGGTGAGGATTAGGGATAGGCTGCAGGAGAGGAGGGTTAGAGTTGTGCACTAGGGTGAGGATTAGGGGTAGGCTGCAGGAGAGGAGGGTTAGAGTTGTGCAATAAGGTGAGGATTAGGGATAGGCTGCAGGAGAGGAGGGTTAGAGTTGTGCACTAGGGTGAGGATTAGGGATAGGTTGCAGGAGGGGAGGGTTAGGGTTATGCACTAGGGTGAGGATTAGGGATAGGCTGCAGGAGGGGAGGGTTAGGGTTATGCAGTAGGGTGAGGATTAGGGATAGGCTGCAGGAGAGGAGGGTTAGAGTAATGCACTAAGGTGAGGATTAGGGATAGGCTGCAGGAGAGGAGGGTTAGAGTTGTGCACTAGGGTGAGGATTAGGGATAGGCTGCAGGAGGGGAGGGTTAGGGTAATGCACTAGGGTGAGGATTAGGAATAGGCTGCAGGAGAGGAGGGTTAGAGTAATGCACTAGGGTGAGGATTAGGGATAGGCTGCAGGAGAGGAGGGTTAGAGTTATGCACTAGGGTGAGGATTAGGGATAGGCTGCAGGAGAGGAGGGTTAGAGTTATGCACTAGGGTGAGGATTAGGGATAGGCTGCAGGAGAGGAGGGTTAGAGTTATGCACTAGGGTGAGGATTAGGGATAGGCTGCAGGAGAGGAGGGTTAGAGTTATAGGATTAGGGATAGGCTGCAGGAGAGGAGGATTAGAGTTATGCACCAGGGTGAGGATTAGGGATAGACTACAGGAGAGGTGGGTTAGAGTTATAGGATTAGGGATAGGCTGCAGGAGAGGAGGGTTAGAGTTGTGCACTAGGGTGAGGATTAGGGGTAGGCTGCAGGAGAGGAGGGTTAGAGTTGTGCACTAGGGTGAGGATTAGAGATAGACTGCAGGAGGGGAGGGTTAGGGTTATGAAGTAGGGTGAAGATCAGAGATAGGCTGCAGCAGGGGAGGGTGAGGGTTATGCAGTAGGGTGAGGATTAGGGATAGGCTGCAGGAGGGGAGGGTTAGGGATAGGCTGCAGGAGTGGAGGGTTAGAGTTGTGCACTAAGGTGAGGATTAGGGATAGGCTGCAGGAGGGGAGGGTTAGGGTTATGCAGTAGGGTGAGGATTAGGGATAGGCTGCAGGAGGGGAGGGTTAGGGTTATGTAGTAGGGTGAGGATTAGGGTAGGCTGCAGGAGAGGAGGGTTAGAGTTGTGCACTAAAGTGAGGATTAGGGATAGGCTGCAGTAGAGGAGGGATAGAGTTGTGCACTAGGGTGAGGATTAGGGATAGGCTGCAGGAGAGGAGGGTTAAAGTTGTGCAGTAGGGTGAGGATTAGGGATAGGCTGCAGGAGGGTTAGGGTTATGCAGTATGGTGAGGATTAGGGATAGGCTGCAGGAGAGGAGAGTTAGAGTTGTGCACTAGGGTGAGGATTAGGGGTAGGCTGCAGGAGAGGAGGGTTAGGGTTATGCAGTAGGGTAAGGATTAGGGATAGGCTGCAGGAGGGGAGGGTTAGGGATTGGCTGCAGGAGAGGAGGGTTAGGGATAGGCTGCAGGAGTGGAGGGTTAGAGTTGTGCACTAAGGTGAGGATTAGGGATAGGCTGCAGGAGGGGAGGATTAGGGTTATGCAGTAGGGTGAGGATTAGGGATAGGCTGCAGGAGGGGAGGGTTAGGGATAGGCTGCAGGAGAGGAGGGTTAGAGTTGTGCACTAAGGTGAGGATTAGGGATAGGCTGCAGGAGAGGAGGGTTAGAGTTGTGCACTAGGGTGAGGATTAGGGATAGGCTGCAGGAGAGGAGGGTTAGAGTTGTGCACTAGGGTGAGGATTAGGGATAGGCTGCAGGAGGGGAGGGTTAGGGTTATGCACTAGGGTGAGGATTAGGGATAGGCTGCAGGATAGGAGGGTTAGAGTTGTGCACTAGGGTGAGGATTAGGGATAGGCTGCAGGAGGGGAGGGTTAGGGTTATGCACTAGGGTGAGGATTAGGGATAGGCTGCAGGAGGGGAGGGTTAGGGTTATGCAGTATGGTGAGGATTAGGGATAGGCTGCAGGAGAGGAGGGTTAGAGTTGTGCACTAGGGTGAGGATTAGGGGTAGGCTGCAGGAGAGGAGGGTTAGGGTTATGCACTAGGGTGAGGATTAGGGATAGGCTGCAGGAGAGGAGGGTTAGAGTTATAGGATTAGGGATAAACTGCAGGAGATGAGGGTTAGAGTTATGCACCAGGGTGAGGATTAGGGATAGGCTGCAGGAGAGGAGGGTTAGAGTTGTGCACTAGGGTGAGGATTAGGGGTAGGCTGCAGGAGAGGAGGGTTAGAGTTATGCAGTATGGTGAGGATTAGAGATAGGCTGCAGGAGAGGAGGGTTAGAGTTGTGCACTAGGGTGAGGATTAGATATAGGCTGCAGGAGGGGAGGGTTAGGGTTATGCAGTAGGGTGAGGATTAGAGATAGGCTGCAGGAGGGGAGGGTTAGGGTTATGCAGTAGGGTAAGGATTAGGGATAGGCTGCAGGAGGGGAGGGTTAGGGATTGGCTGCAGGAGAGGAGGGTTAGGGATAGGCTGCAGGAGGGGAGGGTTAGGGTAATGAAGTAGGGTGAGGATTAGAGATAGGCTGCAGGAGGGGAGGGTTAGGGTTATGCAGTAGGGTGTGGATTAGAGATAGGCTGCAGGAGGGGAGGGTTAGGGTTATGCAGTAGGGTGAGGATTAGGGATAGGCTGCAGGAGGGGAGGGTTAGGGATTGGCTGCAGGAGAGGAGGGTTAGAGTTGTGCACTAGGGTGAGGATTAGATATAGGCTGCAGGAGGGGAGGATTAGGGTTATGCAGTAGGGTGAGGATTAGGGATAGGCTGCAGGAGGGGAGGGTTAGGGATAGGCTGCAGGAGAGGAGGGTTAGAGTTGTGCACTAAGGTGAGGATTAGGGATAGGCTGCAGGAGTGGAGGGTTAGAGTTGTGCACTAGGGTGAGGATTAGATATAGGCTGCAGGAGGGGAGGATTAGGGTTATGCAGTAGGGTGAGGATTAGGGATATGCTGCAGGAGGGGAGGGTTAGGGATAGGCTGCAGGAGAGGAGGGTTAGAGTTGTGCACTAAGGTGAGGATTAGGGATAGGCTGCAGGAGAGGAGGGTTAGAGTTGTGCACTAGGGTGAGGATTAGGGATAGGCTGCAGGAGAGGAGGGTTAGAGTTGTGCACTAGGGTGAGGATTAGGGATAGGCTGCAGGAGGGGAGGGTTAGGGTTATGCACTAGGGTGAGGATTAGAGATAGGCTGCAGGATAGGAGGGTTAGAGTTGTGCACTAGGGTGAGGATTAGGGATAGGCTGCAGGAGGGGAGGGTTAGGGTTATGCACTAGGGTGAGGATTAGGGATAGACTGCAGGAGGGGAGGGTTAGGGTTATGCAGTATGGTGAGGATTAGGGATAGGCTGCAGGAGAGGAGGGTTAGAGTTGTGCACTAGGGTGAGGATTAGGGGTAGGCTGCAGGAGAGGAGGGTTAGGGTTATGCACTAGGGTGAGGATTAGGGATATGCTGCAGGAGAGGAGGGTTAGAGTTATAGGATTAGGGATAAACTGCAGGAGATGAGGGTTAGAGTTATGCACCAGGGTGAGGATTAGGGATAGGCTGCAGGAGGGGAGGGTTAGGGTTATGCAGTATGGTGAGGATTAGGGATAGGCTGCAGGAGAGGAGGGTTAGAGTTGTGCACTAGGGTGAGGATTAGGGGTAGGCTGCAGGAGAGGAGGGTTAGAGTTGTGCACTAGGGTGAGGATTAGGGATAGGCTGCAGGAGTGGAGGGTTAGAGTTGTGCAATAAGGTGAGGATTAGGGATAGGCTGCAGGAGAGGAGGGTTAGAGTTGTGCACTAAGGTGAGGATTAGGGATAGGTTGCAGGAGGGGAGGGTTAGGGTTATGCACTAGGGTGAGGATTAGGGATAGGCTGCAGGAGGGGAGGGTTAGGGTTATGCAGTAGGGTGAGGATTAGGGATAGGCTGCAGGAGAGGAGGGTTAGAGTAATGCACTAAGGTGAGGATTAGGGATAGGCTGCAGGAGAGGAGGGTTAGAGTTGTGCACTAGGGTGAGGATTAGGGATAGGCTGCAGGAGAGGAGGGTTAGAGTTGTGCACTAGGGTGAGGATTAGGGATAGGCTGCAGGAGGGGAGGGTCAGGGTTATGCACTAGGGTGAGGATTAGGAATAGGCTGCAGGAGAGGAGGGTTAGAGTAATGCACTAGGGTGAGGATTAGGGATAGGCTGCAGGAGAGGAGGGTTAGAGTTATGCACTAGGGTGAGGATTAGGGATAGGCTGCAGGAGAGGAGGGTTAGAGTTATGCACTAGGGTGAGGATTAGGGATAGGCTGCAGGAGAGGAGGGTTAGAGTTATGCACTAGGGTGAGGATTAGGGATAGGCTGCAGGAGAGGAGGGTTAGAGTTATGCACTAGGGTGAGGATTATGGATAGGCTGCAGGAGAGGAGAGGAGGGTTAGGGTTATGCACTAGGGTGAGGATTAGGGATAGGCTGCAGGAGAGGAGGGTTAGAGTTATAGGATTAGGGATAAACTGCAGGAGAGGAGGGTTAGAGTTATGCACCAGGGTGAGGATTAGGGATAGGCTGCAGGAGAGGAGGGTTAGAGTTATGCACTAGGGTGAGGATTAGGGATAGGCTGCAGGAGAGGAGGGTTAGAGTTATAGGATTAGGGATAGGCTGCTGGAGAGGAGGGTTAGAGTTATGCACCAGGGCGAGGATTAGGGATAGGCTGCAGGAGAGGAGGGTTAGAGTTATAGGATTAGGGATAGGCTGCAGGAGAGGAGGGTTAGAGTTGTGCACTAGGGTGAGGATTAGGGGTAGGCTGCAGGAGAGGAGGGTTAGAGTTGTGCACTAGGGTGAGGATTAGATATAGGCTGAGGATTAGATATAGGCTGCAGGAGGGGTGGGTTAGGGTTATGCAGTAGGGTGAGGATTAGAGATAGGCTGCAGGAGGGGAGGGTTAGGGTTATGCAGTAGGGTGAGGATTAGGGTTAGGCTGCAGGAGGTGAGGGTTAGGGATTGGCTGCAGGAGAGGAGGGTTAGGGATAGGCTGCAGGTGTGGAGGGTTAGAGTTGTGCACTAAGGTGAGGATTAGGGATAGGCTACAGGAGGGGAGGATTAGGGTTATGCAGTAGGGTGAGGATTAGGGATAGGCTGCAGGAGGGGAGGGTTAGGGATAGGCTGCAGGAGAGGAGGGTTAGAGTTGTGCACTAAGGTGAGGATTAGGGATAGGCTGCAGGAGAGGAGGGTTAGAGTTGTGCACTAGGGTGAGGATTAGGGATAGGCTGCAGGAGAGGAGGGTTAGAGTTGTGCACTAGGGTGAGGATTAGGGATAGGCTGCAGGAGGGGAGGGTTAGGGTTATGCACTAGGGTGAGGATTAGGGATAGGCTGCAGGAGAGGAGGGTTAGAGTTATAGGATTAGGGATAAACTGCAGGAGATGAGGGTTAGAGTTATGCACCAGGTTGAGGATTAGGGATAGGCTGCAGGAGAGGAGGGTTAGAGTTATGCACTAGGGTGAGGATTAGGGATAGGCTGCAGGAAAGGAGGGTTAGAGTTATAGGATTAGGGATAGGCTGCAGGAGAGGAGGATTAGAGTTATGCACCAGGGTGAGGATTAGGGATAGACTGCAGGAGAGGAGGGTTAGAGTTATAGGATTAGGGATAGGCTGCAGGAGAGGAGGGTTAGAGTTGTGCACTAGGGTGAGGATTAGGGGTAGGCTGCTGGAGAGGAGGGTTAGAGTTGTGCACTAGGGTGAGGATTAGAGATAGACTGCAGGAGGGGAGGGTTAGGGTTATGAAGTAGGGTGAGGATCAGAGATAGGCTGCAGCAGGGAAGGGTGAGGGTTATGCAGTAGGGTGAGGATTAGGGATAGGCTGCAGGAGGAGAGGGTTAGGGATAGGCTGCAGGAGTGGAGGGTTAGAGTTGTGCACTAAGGTGAGGATTAGGGATAGGCTGCAGGAGGGGAGGGTTAGGGTTATGCAGTAGGGTGAGGAATAGGGATAGGCTGCAGGAGGGGAGGGTTAGGGTTATGTAGTAGGGTGAGGATTAGGTTAGGCTGCAGGAGAGGAGGGTTAGAGTTGTGCACTAAAGTGAGGATTAGGGATAGGCTGCAGTAGATGAGGGATAGAGTTGTGCACTAGGGTGAGGATTAGGGATAGGCTGCAGGAGAGGAGGGTTAGAGTTGTGCACTAGGGTGAGGATTAGGGATAGGCTGCAGGAGGGTGAGGATTATGCACTAGGGTGAGGATTAGGGATAGGCTGCAGGAGAGGAGGGTTAGAGTTTTGCACTAGGGTGAGGATTAGGGATAGGCTGCAGGAGGGGAGGGTTAGGGTTATGCACTAGGGTGAGGATTAGGGATAGGCTGCAGGAGGGGAGGGTTAGGGTTATGCAGTATGGTGAGGATTAGGGATAGGCTGCAGGAGAGGAGGGTTAGAGTTGTGCACTAGGGTGAGGATTAGGGGTAGGCTGCAGGAGAGGAGGGTTAGAGTTGTGCAATAAGGTGAGGATTAGGGATAGGCTGCAGGAGAGGAGGGTTAGAGTTGTGCACTAGGGTGAGGATTAGGGATAGGTTGCAGGAGGGGAGGGTTAGGGTTATGCACTAGGGTGAGGATTAGGGATAGGCTGCAGGAGGGGAGGGTTAGGGTTATGCAGTAGGGTGAGGATTAGGGATAGGCTGCAGGAGAGGAGGGTTAGAGTAATGCACTAAGGTGAGGATTAGGGATAGGCTGCAGGAGAGGAGGGTTAGAGTTGTGCACTAGGGTGAGGATTAGGGATAGGCTGCAGGAGGGGAGGGTTAGGGTAATGCACTAGGGTGAGGATTAGGAATAGGCTGCAGGAGAGGAGGGTTAGAGTAATGCACTAGGGTGAGGATTAGGGATAGGCTGCAGGAGAGGAGGGTTAGAGTTATGCACTAGGGTGAGGATTAGGGATAGGCTGCAGGAGAGGAGGGTTAGAGTTATGCACTAGGGTGAGGATTAGGGATAGGCTGCAGGAGAGGAGGGTTAGAGTTATGCACTAGGGTGAGGATTAGGGATAGGCTGCAGGAGAGGAGGGTTAGAGTTATGCACTAGGGTGAGGATTATGGATAGGCTGCAGGAGAGGAGAGGAGGGTTAGGGTTATGCACTAGGGTGAGGATTAGGGATAGGCTGCAGGAGAGGAGGGTTAGAGTTATAGGATTAGGGATAAATTGCAGGAGAGGAGGGTTAGAGTTATGCACCAGGGTGAGGATTAGGGATAGGCTGCAGGAGAGAAGGGTTAGAGTTATGCACTAGGGTGAGGATTAGGGATAGGCTGCAGGAGAGGAGGGTTAGAGTTATAGGATTAGGGATAGGCTGCAGGAGAGGAGGGTTAGAGTTATGCACCAGGGTGAGGATTAGGGATAGGCTGCAGGAGAGGAGGGTTAGAGTTATAGGATTAGGGATAGGCTGCAGGAGAGGAGGGTTAGAGTTATGCACTAGGGTGAGGATTAGGGGTAGGCTGCAGGAGAGGAGGGTTAGAGTTGTGCACTAGGGTGAGGATTAGATATAGGCTGCAGGAGGGGAGGGTTAGGGTTATGCAGTAGGGTGAGGATTAGAGATAGGCTGCAGGAGAGGAGGGTTAGAGTTGTGCACTAGGGTGAGGATTAGATATAGGCTGCAGGAGGGGATGGTTAGGGTTATGCAGTAGGGTGAGGATTAGAGATAGGCTGCAGGAGGGGAGGGTTAGGGTTATGCAGTAGGGTGAGGATTAGGGATAGGCTGCAGGAGGGGAGGGTTAGGGATTGGCTGCAGGAGAGGAGGGTTAGGGATAGGCTGCAGGAGTGGAGGGTTAGAGTTGTGCACTAAGGTGAGGATTAGGGATAGGCTGCAGGAGGGGAGGATTAGGGTTATGCAGTAGGGTGAGGATTAGGGATAGGCTGCAGGAGGGGAGGGTTAGGGATAGGCTGCAGGAGAGGAGGGTTAGAGTTGTGCACTAAGGTGAGGATTAGGGATAGGCTGCAGGAGAGGAGGGTTAGAGTTGTGCACTAGGGTGAGGATTAGGGATAGGCTGCAGGAGAGGAGGGTTAGAGTTGTGCACTAGGGTGAGGATTAGGGATAGGCTGCAGGAGGGGAGGGTTAGGGTTATGCACTAGGGTGAGGATTAGGGATAGGCTGCAGGAGAGGAGGGTTAGAGTTGTGCACTAGGGTTAGGATTAGGGATAGGCTGCAGGAGGGGAGGGTTAGGGTTATGCACTAGGGTGAGGATTAGGGATAGGCTGCAGGAGAGGAGGGTTAGAGTTATAGGATTAGGGATAAACTGCAGGAGATGAGGGTTAGAGTTATGCACCAGGGTGAGGATTAGGGATAGGCTGCAGGAGAGGAGGGTTAGAGTTATACACTAGGGTGAGGATTAGGGATAGGCTGCAGGAGAGGAGGGTTAGAGTTATAGGATTAGGGATAGGCTGCAGGAGAGGAGGATTAGAGTTATGCACCAGGGTGAGGATTAGGGATAGACTGCAGGAGAGGTGGGTTAGAGTTATAGGATTAGGGATAGGCTGCAGGAGAGGAGGGTTAGAGTTGTGCACTAGGGTGAGGATTAGGGGTAGGCTGCAGGAGAGGAGGGTTAGAGTTGTGCACTAGGGTGAGGATTAGAGATAGACTGCAGGAGGGGAGGGTTAGGGTTATGAAGTAGGGTGAAGATCAGAGATAGGCTGCAGCAGGGGAGGGTGAGGGTTATGCAGTAGGGTGAGGATTAGGGATAGGCTGCAGGAGGGGAGGGTTAGGGATAGGCTGCAGGAGTGGAGGGTTAGAGTTGTGCACTAAGGTGAGGATTAGGGATAGGCTGCAGGAGGGGAGGGTTAGGGTTATGCAGTAGGGTGAGGATTAGGGATAGGCTGCAGGAGGGGAGGGTTAGGGTTATGTAGTAGGGTGAGGATTAGGGTAGGCTGCAGGAGAGGAGGGTTAGAGTTGTGCACTAAAGTGAGGATTAGGGATAGGCTGCAGTAGAGGAGGGATAGAGTTGTGCACTAGGGTGAGGATTAGGGATAGGCTGCAGGAGAGGAGGGTTAAAGTTGTGCAGTAGGGTGAGGATTAGGGATAGGCTGCAGGAGGGTTAGGGTTATGCAGTATGGTGAGGATTAGGGATAGGCTGCAGGAGAGGAGAGTTAGAGTTGTGCACTAGGGTGAGGATTAGGGGTAGGCTGCAGGAGAGGAGGGTTAGGGTTATGCAGTAGGGTAAGGATTAGGGATAGGCTGCAGGAGGGGAGGGTTAGGGATTGGCTGCAGGAGAGGAGGGTTAGGGATAGGCTGCAGGAGTGGAGGGTTAGAGTTGTGCACTAAGGTGAGGATTAGGGATAGGCTGCAGGAGGGGAGGATTAGGGTTATGCAGTAGGGTGAGGATTAGGGATAGGCTGCAGGAGGGGAGGGTTAGGGATAGGCTGCAGGAGAGGAGGGTTAGAGTTGTGCACTAAGGTGAGGATTAGGGATAGGCTGCAGGAGAGGAGGGTTAGGGTTATGCAGTAGGGTGAGGATTAGGGATAGGCTGCAGGAGGGGAGGGTTAGGGTTATGCAGTAGGGTGAGGATTAGGGATAGGCTGCAGGAGAGGAGGGTTAGAGTAATGCACTAAGGTGAGGATTAGGGATAGGCTGCAGGAGAGGAGGGTTAGAGTTGTGCACTAGGGTGAGGATTAGGGATAGGCTGCAGGAGAGGAGGGTTAGAGTTGTGCACTAGGGTGAGGATTAGGGATAGGCTGCAGGAGGGGAGGGTCAGGGTTATGCACTAGGGTGAGGATTAGGAATAGGCTGCAGGAGAGGAGGGTTAGAGTAATGCACTAGGGTGAGGATTAGGGATAGGCTGCAGGAGAGGAGGGTTAGAGTTATGCACTAGGGTGAGGATTAGGGATAGGCTGCAGGAGAGGAGGGTTAGAGTTATGCACTAGGGTGAGGATTAGGGATAGGCTGCAGGAGAGGAGGGTTAGAGTTATGCACTAGGGTGAGGATTAGGGATAGGCTGCAGGAGAGGAGGGTTAGAGTTATGCACTAGGGTGAGGATTATGGATAGGCTGCAGGAGAGGAGAGGAGGGTTAGGGTTATGCACTAGGGTGAGGATTAGGGATAGGCTGCAGGAGAGGAGGGTTAGAGTTATAGGATTAGGGATAAACTGCAGGAGAGGAGGGTTAGAGTTATGCACCAGGGTGAGGATTAGGGATAGGCTGCAGGAGAGGAGGGTTAGAGTTATGCACTAGGGTGAGGATTAGGGATAGGCTGCAGGAGAGGAGGGTTAGAGTTATAGGATTAGGGATAGGCTGCTGGAGAGGAGGGTTAGAGTTATGCACCAGGGCGAGGATTAGGGATAGGCTGCAGGAGAGGAGGGTTAGAGTTATAGGATTAGGGATAGGCTGCAGGAGAGGAGGGTTAGAGTTGTGCACTAGGGTGAGGATTAGGGGTAGGCTGCAGGAGAGGAGGGTTAGAGTTGTGCACTAGGGTGAGGATTAGATATAGGCTGAGGATTAGATATAGGCTGCAGGAGGGGTGGGTTAGGGTTATGCAGTAGGGTGAGGATTAGAGATAGGCTGCAGGAGGGGAGGGTTAGGGTTATGCAGTAGGGTGAGGATTAGGGTTAGGCTGCAGGAGGTGAGGGTTAGGGATTGGCTGCAGGAGAGGAGGGTTAGGGATAGGCTGCAGGAGTGGAGGGTTAGAGTTGTGCACTAAGGTGAGGATTAGGGATAGGCTACAGGCGGGGAGGATTAGGGTTATGCAGTAGGGTGAGGATTAGGGATAGGCTGCAGGAGGGGAGGGTTAGGGATAGGCTGCAGGAGAGGAGGGTTAGAGTTGTGCACTAAGGTGAGGATTAGGGATAGGCTGCAGGAGAGGAGGGTTAGAGTTGTGCACTAGGGTGAGGATTAGGGATAGGCTGCAGGAGAGGAGGGTTAGAGTTGTGCACTAGGGTGAGGATTAGGGATAGGCTGCAGGAGGGGAGGGTTAGGGTTATGCACTAGGGTGAGGATTAGGGATAGGCTGCAGGAGAGGAGGGTTAGAGTTATAGGATTAGGGATAAACTGCAGGAGATGAGGGTTAGAGTTATGCACCAGGGTGAGGATTAGGGATAGGCTGCAGGAGAGGAGGGTTAGAGTTATGCACTAGGGTGAGGATTAGGGATAGGCTGCAGGAAAGGAGGGTTAGAGTTATAGGATTAGGGATAGGCTGCAGGAGAGGAGGATTAGAGTTATGCACCAGGGTGAGGATTAGGGATAGACTGCAGGAGAGGAGGGTTAGAGTTATAGGATTAGGGATAGGCTGCAGGAGAGGAGGGTTAGAGTTGTGCACTAGGGTGAGGATTAGGGGTAGGCTGCTGGAGAGGAGGGTTAGAGTTGTGCACTAGGGTGAGGATTAGAGATAGACTGCAGGAGGGGAGGGTTAGGGTTATGAAGTAGGGTGAGGATCAGAGATAGGCTGCAGCAGGGAAGGGTGAGGGTTATGCAGTAGGGTGAGGATTAGGGATAGGCTGCAGGAGGGGAGGGTTAGGGATAGGCTGCAGGAGTGGAGGGTTAGAGTTGTGCACTAAGGTGAGGATTAGGGATAGGCTGCAGGAGGGGAGGGTTAGGGTTATGCAGTAGGGTGAGGAATAGGGATAGGCTGCAGGAGGGGAGGGTTAGGGTTATGTAGTAGGGTGAGGATTAGGTTAGGCTGCAGGAGAGGAGGGTTAGAGTTGTGCACTAAAGTGAGGATTAGGGATAGGCTGCAGTAGATGAGGGATAGAGTTGTGCACTAGGGTGAGGATTAGGGATAGGCTGCAGGAGAGGAGGGTTAGAGTTGTGCACTAGGGTGAGGATTAGGGATAGGCTGCAGGAGGGTGAGGATTATGCACTAGGGTGAGGATTAGGGATAGGCTGCAGGAGAGGAGGGTTAGAGTTTTGCACTAGGGTGAGGATTAGGGATAGGCTGCAGGAGGGGAGGGTTAGGGTTATGCACTAGGGTGAGGATTAGGGATAGGCTGCAGGAGGGGAGGGTTAGGGTTATGCAGTATGGTGAGGATTAGGGATAGGCTGCAGGAGAGGAGGGTTAGAGTTGTGCACTAGGGTGAGGATTAGGGGTAGGCTGCAGGAGAGGAGGGTTAGAGTTGTGCAATAAGGTGAGGATTAGGGATAGGCTGCAGGAGAGGAGGGTTAGAGTTGTGCACTAGGGTGAGGATTAGGGATAGGTTGCAGGAGGGGAGGGTTAGGGTTATGCACTAGGGTGAGGATTAGGGATAGGCTGCAGGAGGGGAGGGTTAGGGTTATGCAGTAGGGTGAGGATTAGGGATAGGCTGCAGGAGAGGAGGGTTAGAGTAATGCACTAAGGTGAGGATTAGGGATAGGCTGCAGGAGAGGAGGGTTAGAGTTGTGCACTAGGGTGAGGATTAGGGATAGGCTGCAGGAGGGGAGGGTTAGGGTAATGCACTAGGGTGAGGATTAGGAATAGGCTGCAGGAGAGGAGGGTTAGAGTAATGCACTAGGGTGAGGATTAGGGATAGGCTGCAGGAGAGGAGGGTTAGAGTTATGCACTAGGGTGAGGATTAGGGATAGGCTGCAGGAGAGGAGGGTTAGAGTTATGCACTAGGGTGAGGATTAGGGATAGGCTGCAGGAGAGGAGGGTTAGAGTTATGCACTAGGGTGAGGATTAGGGATAGGCTGCAGGAGAGGAGGGTTAGAGTTATGCACTAGGGTGAGGATTATGGATAGGCTGCAGGAGAGGAGAGGAGGGTTAGGGTTATACACTAGGGTGAGGATTAGGGATAGGCTGCAGGAGAGGAGGGTTAGAGTTATAGGATTAGGGATAAATTGCAGGAGAGGAGGGTTAGAGTTATGCACCAGGGTGAGGATTAGGGATAGGCTGCAGGAGAGAAGGGTTAGAGTTATGCACTAGGGTGAGGATTAGGGATAGGCTGCAGGAGAGGAGGGTTAGAGTTATAGGATTAGGGATAGGCTGCAGGAGAGGAGGGTTAGAGTTATGCACCAGGGTGAGGATTAGGGATAGGCTGCAGGAGAGGAGGGTTAGAGTTATAGGATTAGGGATAGGCTGCAGGAGAGGAGGGTTAGAGTTATGCACTAGGGTGAGGATTAGGGGTAGGCTGCAGGAGAGGAGGGTTAGAGTTGTGCACTAGGGTGAGGATTAGATATAGGCTGCAGGAGGGGAGGGTTAGGGTTATGCAGTAGGGTGAGGATTAGAGATAGGCTGCAGGAGAGGAGGGTTAGAGTTGTGCACTAGGGTGAGGATTAGATATAGGCTGCAGGAGGGGATGGTTAGGGTTATGCAGTAGGGTGAGGATTAGAGATAGGCTGCAGGAGGGGAGGGTTAGGGTTATGCAGTAGGGTGAGGATTAGGGATAGGCTGCAGGAGGGGAGGGTTAGGGATTGGCTGCAGGAGAGGAGGGTTAGGGATAGGCTGCAGGAGTGGAGGGTTAGAGTTGTGCACTAAGGTGAGGATTAGGGATAGGCTGCAGGAGGGGAGGATTAGGGTTATGCAGTAGGGTGAGGATTAGGGATAGGCTGCAGGAGGGGAGGGTTAGGGATAGGCTGCAGGAGAGGAGGGTTAGAGTTGTGCACTAAGGTGAGGATTAGGGATAGGCTGCAGGAGAGGAGGGTTAGAGTTGTGCACTAGGGTGAGGATTAGGGATAGGCTGCAGGAGAGGAGGGTTAGAGTTGTGCACTAGGGTGAGGATTAGGGATAGGCTGCAGGAGGGGAGGGTTAGGGTTATGCACTAGGGTGAGGATTAGGGATAGGCTGCAGGAGAGGAGGGTTAGAGTTGTGCACTAGGGTTAGGATTAGGGATAGGCTGCAGGAGGGGAGGGTTAGGGTTATGCACTAGGGTGAGGATTAGGGATAGGCTGCAGGAGAGGAGGGTTAGAGTTATAGGATTAGGGATAAACTGCAGGAGATGAGGGTTAGAGTTATGCACCAGGGTGAGGATTAGGGATAGGCTGCAGGAGAGGAGGGTTAGAGTTATACACTAGGGTGAGGATTAGGGATAGGCTGCAGGAGAGGAGGGTTAGAGTTATAGGATTAGGGATAGGCTGCAGGAGAGGAGGATTAGAGTTATGCACCAGGGTGAGGATTAGGGATAGACTGCAGGAGAGGTGGGTTAGAGTTATAGGATTAGGGATAGGCTGCAGGAGAGGAGGGTTAGAGTTGTGCACTAGGGTGAGGATTAGGGGTAGGCTGCAGGAGAGGAGGGTTAGAGTTGTGCACTAGGGTGAGGATTAGAGATAGACTGCAGGAGGGGAGGGTTAGGGTTATGAAGTAGGGTGAAGATCAGAGATAGGCTGCAGCAGGGGAGGGTGAGGGTTATGCAGTAGGGTGAGGATTAGGGATAGGCTGCAGGAGGGGAGGGTTAGGGATAGGCTGCAGGAGTGGAGGGTTAGAGTTGTGCACTAAGGTGAGGATTAGGGATAGGCTGCAGGAGGGGAGGGTTAGGGTTATGCAGTAGGGTGAGGATTAGGGATAGGCTGCAGGAGGGGAGGGTTAGGGTTATGTAGTAGGGTGAGGATTAGGGTAGGCTGCAGGAGAGGAGGGTTAGAGTTGTGCACTAAAGTGAGGATTAGGGATAGGCTGCAGTAGAGGAGGGATAGAGTTGTGCACTAGGGTGAGGATTAGGGATAGGCTGCAGGAGAGGAGGGTTAAAGTTGTGCAGTAGGGTGAGGATTAGGGATAGGCTGCAGGAGGGTTAGGGTTATGCAGTATGGTGAGGATTAGGGATAGGCTGCAGGAGAGGAGAGTTAGAGTTGTGCACTAGGGTGAGGATTAGGGGTAGGCTGCAGGAGAGGAGGGTTAGGGTTATGCAGTAGGGTAAGGATTAGGGATAGGCTGCAGGAGGGGAGGGTTAGGGATTGGCTGCAGGAGAGGAGGGTTAGGGATAGGCTGCAGGAGTGGAGGGTTAGAGTTGTGCACTAAGGTGAGGATTAGGGATAGGCTGCAGGAGGGGAGGATTAGGGTTATGCAGTAGGGTGAGGATTAGGGATAGGCTGCAGGAGGGGAGGGTTAGGGATAGGCTGCAGGAGAGGAGGGTTAGAGTTGTGCACTAAGGTGAGGATTAGGGATAGGCTGCAGGAGAGGAGGGTTAGAGTTGTGCACTAGGGTGAGGATTAGGGATAGGCTGCAGGAGAGGAGGGTTAGAGTTGTGCACTAGGGTGAGGATTAGGGATAGGCTGCAGGAGGGGAGGGTTAGGGTTATGCACTAGGGTGAGGATTAGGGATAGGCTGCAGGATAGGAGGGTTAGAGTTGTGCACTAGGGTGAGGATTAGGGATAGGCTGCAGGAGGGGAGGGTTAGGGTTATGCACTAGGGTGAGGATTAGGGATAGGCTGCAGGAGGGGAGGGTTAGGGTTATGCAGTATGGTGAGGATTAGGGATAGGCTGCAGGAGAGGAGGGTTAGAGTTGTGCACTAGGGTGAGGATTAGGGGTAGGCTGCAGGAGAGGAGGGTTAGGGTTATGCACTAGGGTGAGGATTAGGGATAGGCTGCAGGAGAGGAGGGTTAGAGTTATAGGATTAGGGATAAACTGCAGGAGATGAGGGTTAGAGTTATGCACCAGGGTGAGGATTAGGGGTAGGCTGCAGGAGAGGAGGGTTAGAGTTGTGCACTAGGGTGAGGATTAGGGGTAGGCTGCAGGAGAGGAGGGTTAGAGTTATGCAGTATGGTGAGGATTAGAGATAGGCTGCAGGAGAGGAGGGTTAGAGTTGTGCACTAGGGTGAGGATTAGATATAGGCTGCAGGAGGGGAGGGTTAGGGTTATGCAGTAGGGTGAGGATTAGAGATAGGCTGCAGGAGGGGAGGGTTAGGGTTATGCAGTAGGGTAAGGATTAGGGATAGGCTGCAGGAGGGGAGGGTTAGGGATTGGCTGCAGGAGAGGAGGGTTAGGGATAGGCTGCAGGAGGGGAGGGTTAGGGTAATGAAGTAGGGTGAGGATTAGAGATAGGCTGCAGGAGGGGAGGGTTAGGGTTATGCAGTAGGGTGTGGATTAGAGATAGGCTGCAGGAGGGGAGGGTTAGGGTTATGCAGTAGGGTAAGGATTAGGGATAGGCTGCAGGAGGGGAGGGTTAGGGATTGGCTGCAGGAGAGGAGGGTTAGAGTTGTGCACTAGGGTGAGGATTAGATATAGGCTGCAGGAGGGGAGGATTAGGGTTATGCAGTAGGGTGAGGATTAGGGATAGGCTGCAGGAGGGGAGGGTTAGGGATAGGCTGCAGGAGAGGAGGGTTAGAGTTGTGCACTAAGGTGAGGATTAGGGATAGGCTGCAGGAGTGGAGGGTTAGAGTTGTGCACTAGGGTGAGGATTAGATATAGGCTGCAGGAGGGGAGGATTAGGGTTATGCAGTAGGGTGAGGATTAGGGATAGGCTGCAGGAGGGGAGGGTTAGGGATAGGCTGCAGGAGAGGAGGGTTAGAGTAATGCACTAAGGTGAGGATTAGGGATAGGCTGCAGGAGAGGAGGGTTAGAGTTGTGCACTAGGGTGAGGATTAGGGATAGGCTGCAGGAGAGGAGGGTTAGAGTTGTGCACTAGGGTGAGGATTAGGGATAGGCTGCAGGAGGGGAGGGTTAGGGTTATGCACTAGGGTGAGGATTAGAGATAGGCTGCAGGATAGGAGGGTTAGAGTTGTGCACTAGGGTGAGGATTAGGGATAGGCTGCAGGAGGGGAGGGTTAGGGTTATGCACTAGGGTGAGGATTAGGGATAGACTGCAGGAGGGGAGGGTTAGGGTTATGCAGTATGGTGAGGATTAGGGATAGGCTGCAGGAGAGGAGGGTTAGAGTTGTGCACTAGGGTGAGGATTAGGGGTAGGCTGCAGGAGAGGAGGGTTAGGGTTATGCACTAGGGTGAGGATTAGGGATATGCTGCAGGAGAGGAGGGTTAGAGTTATAGGATTAGGGATAAACTGCAGGAGATGAGGGTTAGAGTTATGCACCAGGGTGAGGATTAGGGATAGGCTGCAGGAGGGGAGGGTTAGGGTTATGCAGTATGGTGAGGATTAGGGATAGGCTGCAGGAGAGGAGGGTTAGAGTTGTGCACTAGGGTGAGGATTAGGGGTAGGCTGCAGGAGAGGAGGGTTAGAGTTGTGCACTAGGGTGAGGATTAGGGATAGGCTGCAGGAGTGGAGGGTTAGAGTTGTGCAATAAGGTGAGGATTAGGGATAGGCTGCAGGAGAGGAGGGTTAGAGTTGTGCACTAAGGTGAGGATTAGGGATAGGTTGCAGGAGGGGAGGGTTAGGGTTATGCACTAGGGTGAGGATTAGGGATAGGCTGCAGGAGGGGAGGGTTAGGGTTATGCAGTAGGGTGAGGATTAGGGATAGGCTGCAGGAGAGGAGGGTTAGAGTAATGCACTAAGGTGAGGATTAGGGATAGGCTGCAGGAGAGGAGGGTTAGAGTTGTGCACTAGGGTGAGGATTAGGGATAGGCTGCAGGAGAGGAGGGTTAGAGTTGTGCACTAGGGTGAGGATTAGGGATAGGCTGCAGGAGGGGAGGGTCAGGGTTATGCACTAGGGTGAGGATTAGGAATAGGCTGCAGGAGAGGAGGGTTAGAGTAATGCACTAGGGTGAGGATTAGGGATAGGCTGCAGGAGAGGAGGGTTAGAGTTATGCACTAGGGTGAGGATTAGGGATAGGCTGCAGGAGAGGAGGGTTAGAGTTATGCACTAGGGTGAGGATTAGGGATAGGCTGCAGGAGAGGAGGGTTAGAGTTATGCACTAGGGTGAGGATTAGGGATAGGCTGCAGGAGAGGAGGGTTAGAGTTATGCACTAGGGTGAGGATTATGGATAGGCTGCAGGAGAGGAGAGGAGGGTTAGGGTTATGCACTAGGGTGAGGATTAGGGATAGGCTGCAGGAGAGGAGGGTTAGAGTTATAGGATTAGGGATAAACTGCAGGAGAGGAGGGTTAGAGTTATGCACCAGGGTGAGGATTAGGGATAGGCTGCAGGAGAGGAGGGTTAGAGTTATGCACTAGGGTGAGGATTAGGGATAGGCTGCAGGAGAGGAGGGTTAGAGTTATAGGATTAGGGATAGGCTGCCGGAGAGGAGGGTTAGAGTTATGCACCAGGGTGAGGATTAGGGATAGGCTGCAGGAGAGGAGGGTTAGAGTTATAGGATTAGGGATAGGCTGCAGGAGAGGAGGGTTAGAGTTGTGCACTAGGGTGAGGATTAGGGATAGGCTGCAGGAGGGGAGGGTTAGGGTTATGCACTAGGGTGAGGATTAGGGATAGGCTGCAGGAGAGGAGGGTTAGAGTTATAGGATTAGGGATAAACTGCAGGAGATGAGGGTTAGAGTTATGCACCAGGGTGAGGATTAGGGATAGGCTGCAGGAGAGGAGGGTTAGAGTTATGCACTAGGGTGAGGATTAGGGATAGGCTGCAGGAAAGGAGGGTTAGAGTTATAGGATTAGGGATAGGCTGCAGGAGAGGAGGATTAGAGTTATGCACCAGGGTGAGGATTAGGGATAGACTGCAGGAGAGGAGGGTTAGAGTTATAGGATTAGGGATAGGCTGCAGGAGAGGAGGGTTAGAGTTGTGCACTAGGGTGAGGATTAGGGGTAGGCTGCAGGAGAGGAGGGTTAGAGTTGTGCACTAGGGTGAGGATTAGAGATAGACTGCAGGAGGGGAGGGTTAGGGTTATGAAGTAGGGTGAGGATCAGAGATAGGCTGCAGCAGGGAAGGGTGAGGGTTATGCAGTAGGGTGAGGATTAGGGATAGGCTGCAGGAGGGGAGGGTTAGGGATAGGCTGCAGGAGTGGAGGGTTAGAGTTGTGCACTAAGGTGAGGATTAGGGATAGGCTGCAGGAGGGGAGGGTTAGGGTTATGCAGTAGGGTGAGGAATAGGGATAGGCTGCAGGAGGGGAGGGTTAGGGTTATGTAGTAGGGTGAGGATTAGGTTAGGCTGCAGGAGAGGAGGGTTAGAGTTGTGCACTAAAGTGAGGATTAGGGATAGGCTGCAGTAGATGAGGGATAGAGTTGTGCACTAGGGTGAGGATTAGGGATAGGCTGCAGGAGAGGAGGGTTAGAGTTGTGCACTAGGGTGAGGATTAGGGATAGGCTGCAGGAGGGTGAGGATTATGCACTAGGGTGAGGATTAGGGATAGGCTGCAGGAGAGGAGGGTTAGAGTTTTGCACTAGGGTGAGGATTAGGGATAGGCTGCAGGAGGGGAGGGTTAGGGTTATGCACTAGGGTGAGGATTAGGGATAGGCTGCAGGAGGGGAGGGTTAGGGTTATGCAGTATGGTGAGGATTAGGGATAGGCTGCAGGAGAGGAGGGTTAGAGTTGTGCACTAGGGTGAGGATTAGGGGTAGGCTGCAGGAGAGGAGGGTTAGAGTTGTGCACTAGGGTGAGGATTAGGGATAGGCTGCAGGAGAGGAGGGTTAGAGTTGTGCACTGGGGTGAGGATTAGGGGTAGGCTGCAGGAGAGGAGGGTTAGGGTTATGCACTAGGGTGAGGATTAGGGATAGGCTGCAGGAAAGGAGGGTTAGAGTTATAGGATTAGGGATAAACTGCAGGAGAGGAGGGTTAGAGTTATGCACCAGGGTGAGGATTGGGGATAGGCTGCAGGAGAGGAGGGTTAGAGTTATGCACTAGGGTGAGGATTAGGGATAGGCTGCAGGAAAGGAGGGTTAGAGTTATAGGATTAGGGATAGGCTGCAGGAGAGGAGGGTTAGAGTTATGCACCAGGGTGAGGATTAGGGATAGGCTGCAGGAGAGGAGGGTTAGAGTTATAGGATTAGGGATAGGCTGCAGGAGAGGAGGGTTAGAGTTGTGCACTAAGGTGAGGATTAGGGGTAGGCTGCAGGAGAGGAGGGTTAGAGTTGTGCACTAGGGTGAGGATTAGAGATAGGCTGCAGGAGGGGAGGGTTAGGGTAATGAAGTAGGGTGAGGATTAGAGATAGGCTGCAGGAGGGGAGGGTGAGGGTTATGCAGTAGGGTGAGGATTAGGGATAGGCTGCAGGAGGGGAGGGTTAGGGATAGGCTGCAGGAGAGGAGGGTTAGAGTTGTGCATGAAGGTGAGGATTAGGGATAGGCTGCAGGAGAGGAGGGATAGAGTTGTGCACTAGGGTGAGGATTAGGGATAGGCTGCAGGAGAAGAGGGTTAGAGTTGTGCAGTAGGGTGAGGATTAGGGATAGGCTGCAGGAGGGTTAGGATTATGCACTAGGGTGAGGATTAGGGATAGGCTGCAGGAGAGGAGGGTTAGAGTTGTGCACTAAGGTGAGGATTAGGGATAGGCTGCAGGAGAGGAGGGTTAGAGTTGTGCACTAGGGTGAGGATTAGGGATAGGCTGCAGGAGAGGAGGGTTAGAGTTGTGCACTAGGGTGAGGATTAGGGATAGGCTGCAGGAGGGGAGGGTTAGGGTTATGCACTAGGGTGAGGATTAGGGATAGGCTGCAGGAGAGGAGGGTTAGAGTTATAGGATTAGGGATAAACTGCAGGAGATGAGGGTTAGAGTTATGCACCAGGGTGAGGATTAGGGATAGGCTGCAGGAGAGGAGGGTTAGAGTTATGCACTAGGGTGAGGATTAGGGATAGGCTGCAGGAAAGGAGGGTTAGAGTTATAGGATTAGGGATAGGCTGCAGGAGAGGAGGATTAGAGTTATGCACCAGGGTGAGGATTAGGGATAGACTGCAGGAGAGGAGGGTTAGAGTTATAGGATTAGGGATAGGCTGCAGGAGAGGAGGGTTAGAGTTGTGCACTAGGGTGAGGATTAGGGGTAGGCTGCAGGAGAGGAGGGTTAGAGTTGTGCACTAGGGTGAGGATTAGAGATAGACTGCAGGAGGGGAGGGTTAGGGTTATGAAGTAGGGTGAGGATCAGAGATAGGCTGCAGCAGGGAAGGGTGAGGGTTATGCAGTAGGGTGAGGATTAGGGATAGGCTGCAGGAGGGGAGGGTTAGGGATAGGCTGCAGGAGTGGAGGGTTAGAGTTGTGCACTAAGGTGAGGATTAGGGATAGGCTGCAGGAGGGGAGGGTTAGGGTTATGCAGTAGGGTGAGGAATAGGGATAGGCTGCAGGAGGGGAGGGTTAGGATTATGTAGTAGGGTGAGGATTAGGTTAGGCTGCAGGAGAGGAGGGTTAGAGTTGTGCACTAAAGTGAGGATTAGGGATAGGCTGCAGTAGATGAGGGATAGAGTTGTGCACTAGGGTGAGGATTAGGGATAGGCTGCAGGAGAGGAGGGTTAGAGTTGTGCACTAGGGTGAGGATTAGGGATAGGCTGCAGGAGGGTGAGGATTATGCACTAGGGTGAGGATTAGGGATAGGCTGCAGGAGAGGAGGGTTAGAGTTTTGCACTAGGGTGAGGATTAGGGATAGGCTGCAGGAGGGGAGGGTTAGGGTTATGCACTAGGGTGAGGATTAGGGATAGGCTGCAGGAGGGGAGGGTTAGGGTTATGCAGTATGGTGAGGATTAGGGATAGGCTGCAGGAGAGGAGGGTTAGAGTTGTGCACTAGGGTGAGGATTAGGGGTAGGCTGCAGGAGAGGAGGGTTAGAGTTGTGCACTAGGGTGAGGATTAGGGATAGGCTGCAGGAGAGGAGGGTTAGAGTTGTGCACTGGGGTGAGGATTAGGGGTAGGCTGCAGGAGAGGAGGGTTAGGGTTATGCACTAGGGTGAGGATTAGGGATAGGCTGCAGGAAAGGAGGGTTAGAGTTATAGGATTAGGGATAAACTGCAGGAGAGGAGGGTTAGAGTTATGCACCAGGGTGAGGATTGGGGATAGGCTGCAGGAGAGGAGGGTTAGAGTTATGCACTAGGGTGAGGATTAGGGATAGGCTGCAGGAAAGGAGGGTTAGAGTTATAGGATTAGGGATAGGCTGCAGGAGAGGAGGGTTAGAGTTATGCACCAGGGTGAGGATTAGGGATAGGCTGCAGGAGAGGAGGGTTAGAGTTATAGGATTAGGGATAGGCTGCAGGAGAGGAGGGTTAGAGTTGTGCACTAAGGTGAGGATTAGGGGTAGGCTGCAGGAGAGGAGGGTTAGAGTTGTGCACTAGGGTGAGGATTAGAGATAAACTGCAGGAGGGGAGGGTTAGGGTAATGAAGTAGGGTGAGGATTAGAGATAGGCTGCAGGAGGGGAGGGTGAGGGTTATGCAGTAGGGTGAGGATTAGGGATAGGCTGCAGGAGGGGAGGGTTAGGGATAGGCTGCAGGAGAGGAGGGTTAGAGTTGTGCATGAAGGTGAGGATTAGGGATAGGCTGCAGGAGAGGAGGGATAGAGTTGTGCACTAGGGTGAGGATTAGGGATAGGCTGCAGGAGAAGAGGGTTAGAGTTGTGCAGTAGGGTGAGGATTAGGGATAGGCTGCAGGAGGGTTAGGATTATGCACTAGGGTGAGGATTAGGGATAGGCTGCAGGAGAGGAGGGTTAGAGTTGTGCACTAGGGTGAGGATTAGGGATAGGCTGCAGGAGAGGAGGGTTAGAGTTGTGCATGAAGGTGAGGATTAGGGATAGGCTGCAGGAGAGGAGGGATAGAGTTGTGCACTAGGGTGAGGATTAGGGATAGGCTGCAGGAGAGGAGGGTTAGAGTTGTGCAGTAGGGTGAGGATTAGGGATAGGCTGCAGGAGGGTTAGGATTATGCACTAGGGTGAGGATTAGGGATAGGCTGCAGGAGAGGAGGGTTAGAGTTGTGCACTAGGGTGAGGATTAGGGATAGGCTGCAGGAGAGGAGGGTTAGAGTTGTGCACTAGGGTGAGGATTAGGGATAGGCTGCAGGAGGGGAGGGTTAGGGTTATGCACTAGGGTGAGGATTAGGGATAGGCTGCAGGAGAGGAGGGTTAGAGTTGTGCACTAGGGTGAGGATTAGGGATAGGCTGCAGGAGGGGAGGGTTAGGGTTATGCACTAGGGTGAGAATTAGGGATAGGCTGCAGGAGGGGAGGGTTAGGGTTATGCAGTATGGTGAGGATTAGGGATAGGCTGCAGGAGAGGAGGGTTAGAGTTGTGCACTCGGGTGAGGATTAGGGGTAGGCTGCAGGAGAGGAGGGTTAGGGTTATGCACTAGGGTGAGGATTAGGGATAGGCTGCAGGAGAGGAGGGTTAGAGTTATAGGATTAGGGATAAACTGCAGGAGATGAGGGTTAGAGTTATGCACCAGGGTGAGGATTAGGGATAGGCTGCAGGAGAGGAGGGTTAGAGTTATGCACTAGGGTGAGGATTAGGGATAGGCTGCAGGAAAGGAGGGTTAGAGTTATAGGATTAGGGATAGGCTGCAGGAGAGGAGGATTAGAGTTATGCACCAGGGTGAGGATTAGGGATAGACTGCAGGAGAGGAGGGTTAGAGTTATAGGATTAGGGATAGGCTGCAGGAGAGGAGGGTTAGAGTTGTGCACTAGGGTGAGGATTAGAGATAGACTGCAGGAGGGGAGGGTTAGGGTTATGAAGTAGGGTGAGGATCAGAGATAGGCTGCAGCAGGGAAGGGTGAGGGTTATGCAGTAGGGTGAGGATTAGGGATAGGCTGCAGGAGGGGAGGGTTAGGGATAGGCTGCAGGAGTGGAGGGTTAGAGTTGTGCACTAAGGTGAGGATTAGGGATAGGCTGCAGGAGGGGAGGGTTAGGGTTATGCAGTAGGGTGAGGAATAGGGATAGGCTGCAGGAGGGGAGGGTTAGGGTTATGTAGTAGGGTGAGGATTAGGTTAGGCTGCAGGAGAGGAGGGTTAGAGTTGTGCACTAAAGTGAGGATTAGGGATAGGCTGCAGTAGAGGAGGGATAGAGTTGTGCACTAGGGTGAGGATTAGGGATAGGCTGCAGGAGAGGAGGTTTAGAGTTGTGCACTAGGGTGAGGATTAGGGATAGGCTGCAGGAGAGGAGGTTTAGAGTTGTGCACTAGGGTGAGGATTAGGGATAGGCTGCAGGAGGGTGAGGATTATGCACTAGGGTGAGGATTAGGGATAGGCTGCAGGAGAGGAGGGTTAGAGTTTTGCACTAGGGTGAGGATTAGGGATAGGCTGCAGGAGGGGAGGGTTAGGGTTATGCACTAGGGTGAGGATTAGGGATAGGCTGCAGGAGGGGAGGGTTAGGGTTATGCAGTATGGTGAGGATTAGGGATAGGCTGCAGGAGAGGAGGGTTAGAGTTGTGCACTAGGGTGAGGATTAGAGGTAGGCTGCAGGAGAGGAGGGTTAGAGTTGTGCACTAGGGTGAGGATTAGGGATAGGCTGCAGGAGAGGAGGGTTAGAGTTGTGCACTGGGGTGAGGATTAGGGGTAGGCTGCAGGAGAGGAGGGTTAGGGTTATGCACTAGGGTGAGGATTAGGGATAGGCTGCAGGAAAGGAGGGTTAGAGTTATAGGATTAGGGATAAACTGCAGGAGAAGAGGGTTAGAGTTATGCACCAGGGTGAGGATTAGGGATAGGCTGCAGGAGAGGAGGGTTAGAGTTATGCACTAGGGTGAGGATTAGGGATAGGCTGCAGGAAAGGAGGGTTAGAGTTATAGGATTAGGGATAGGCTGCAGGAGAGGAGGGTTAGAGTTATGCACCAGGGTGAGGATTAGGGATAGGCTGCAGGAGAGGAGGGTTAGAGTTATAGGATTAGGGATAGGCTGCAGGAGAGGAGGGTTAGAGTTGTGCACTAAGGTGAGGATTAGGGGTAGGCTGCAGGAGAAGAGGGTTAGAGTTGTGCACTAGGGTGAGGATTAGAGATAGGCTGCAGGAGGGGAGGATTAGGGTAATGAAGTAGGGTGAGGATTAGAGATAGGCTGCAGGAGGGGAGGGTGAGGGTTATGCAGTAGGGTGAGGATTAGGGATAGGCTGCAGGAGGGGAGGGTTAGGGATAGGCTGCAGGAGTGGAGGGTTAGAGTTGTGTACTAAGGTGAGGATTAGGGATAGGCTGCAGGAGGGGAGGGCTAGGGTTATGCAGTAGGGTGAGGATTAGGGATAGGCTGCAGGAGGGGAGGGTTAGGGTTATGTAGTAGGGTGAGGATTAGGTTAGGCTGCAGGAGAGGAGGGTTAGAGTTGTGCACTAAAGTGAGGATTAGGGATAGGCTGCAGTAGATGAGGGATAGAGTTGTGCACTAGGGTGAGGATTAGGGATAGGCTGCAGGAGAGGAGGGTTAGAGTTGTGCACTAGGGTGAGGATTAGGGATAGGCTGCAGGAGGGTGAGGATTATGCACTAGGGTGAGGATTAGGGATAGGCTGCAGGAGAGGAGGGTTAGAGTTTTGCACTAGGGTGAGGATTAGGGATAGGCTGCAGGAGGGGAGGGTTAGGGTTATGCACTAGGGTGAGGATTAGGGATAGGCTGCAGGAGGGGAGGGTTAGGGTTATGCAGTATGGTGAGGATTAGGGATAGGCTGCAGGAGAGGAGGGTTAGAGTTGTGCACTAGGGTGAGGATTAGGGGTAGGCTGCAGGAGAGGAGGGTTAGAGTTGTGCACTAGGGTGAGGATTAGGGATAGGCTGCAGGAGAGGAGGGTTAGAGTTGTGCACTGGGGTGAGGATTAGGGGTAGGCTGCAGGAGAGGAGGGTTAGGGTTATGCACTAGGGTGAGGATTAGGGATAGGCTGCAGGAAAGGAGGGTTAGAGTTATAGGATTAGGGATAAACTGCAGGAGAGGAGGGTTAGAGTTATGCACCAGGGTGAGGATTGGGGATAGGCTGCAGGAGAGGAGGGTTAGAGTTATGCACTAGGGTGAGGATTAGGGATAGGCTGCAGGAAAGGAGGGTTAGAGTTATAGGATTAGGGATAGGCTGCAGGAGAGGAGGGTTAGAGTTATGCACCAGGGTGAGGATTAGGGATAGGCTGCAGGAGAGGAGGGTTAGAGTTATAGGATTAGGGATAGGCTGCAGGAGAGAAGGGTTAGAGTTGTGCACTAAGGTGAGGATTAGGGGTAGGCTGCAGGAGAGGAGGGTTAGAGTTGTGCACTAGGGTGAGGATTAGAGATAGGCTGCAGGAGGGGAGGGTTAGGGTAATGAAGTAGGGTGAGGATTAGAGATAGGCTGCAGGAGGGGAGGGTGAGGGTTATGCAGTAGGGTGAGGATTAGGGATAGGCTGCAGGAGGGGAGGGTTAGGGATAGGCTGCAGGAGAGGAGGGTTAGAGTTGTGCATGAAGGTGAGGATTAGGGATAGGCTGCAGGAGAGGAGGGATAGAGTTGTGCACTAGGGTGAGGATTAGGGATAGGCTGCAGGAGAAGAGGGTTAGAGTTGTGCAGTAGGGTGAGGATTAGGGATAGGCTGCAGGAGGGTTAGGATTATGCACTAGGGTGAGGATTAGGGATAGGCTGCAGGAGAGGAGGGTTAGAGTTGTGCACTAAGGTGAGGATTAGGGATAGGCTGCAGGAGAGGAGGGTTAGAGTTGTGCACTAGGGTGAGGATTAGGGATAGGCTGCAGGAGAGGAGGGTTAGAGTTGTGCACTAGGGTGAGGATTAGGGATAGGCTGCAGGAGGGGAGGGTTAGGGTTATGCACTAGGGTGAGGATTAGGGATAGGCTGCAGGAGAGGAGGGTTAGAGTTATAGGATTAGGGATAAACTGCAGGAGATGAGGGTTAGAGTTATGCACCAGGGTGAGGATTAGGGATAGGCTGCAGGAGAGGAGGGTTAGAGTTATGCACTAGGGTGAGGATTAGGGATAGGCTGCAGGAAAGGAGGGTTAGAGTTATAGGATTAGGGATAGGCTGCAGGAGAGGAGGATTAGAGTTATGCACCAGGGTGAGGATTAGGGATAGACTGCAGGAGAGGAGGGTTAGAGTTATAGGATTAGGGATAGGCTGCAGGAGAGGAGGGTTAGAGTTGTGCACTAGGGTGAGGATTAGGGGTAGGCTGCAGGAGAGGAGGGTTAGAGTTGTGCACTAGGGTGAGGATTAGAGATAGACTGCAGGAGGGGAGGGTTAGGGTTATGAAGTAGGGTGAGGATCAGAGATAGGCTGCAGCAGGGAAGGGTGAGGGTTATGCAGTAGGGTGAGGATTAGGGATAGGCTGCAGGAGGGGAGGGTTAGGGATAGGCTGCAGGAGTGGAGGGTTAGAGTTGTGCACTAAGGTGAGGATTAGGGATAGGCTGCAGGAGGGGAGGGTTAGGGTTATGCAGTAGGGTGAGGAATAGGGATAGGCTGCAGGAGGGGAGGGTTAGGGTTATGTAGTAGGGTGAGGATTAGGTTAGGCTGCAGGAGAGGAGGGTTAGAGTTGTGCACTAAAGTGAGGATTAGGGATAGGCTGCAGTAGATGAGGGATAGAGTTGTGCACTAGGGTGAGGATTAGGGATAGGCTGCAGGAGAGGAGGGTTAGAGTTGTGCACTAGGGTGAGGATTAGAGATAGGCTGCAGGAGGGTGAGGATTATGCACTAGGGTGAGGATTAGGGATAGGCTGCAGGAGAGGAGGGTTAGAGTTTTGCACTAGGGTGAGGATTAGGGATAGGCTGCAGGAGGGGAGGGTTAGGGTTATGCACTAGGGTGAGGATTAGGGATAGGCTGCAGGAGGGGAGGGTTAGGGTTATGCAGTATGGTGAGGATTAGGGATAGGCTGCAGGAGAGGAGGGTTAGAGTTGTGCACTAGGGTGAGGATTAGGGGTAGGCTGCAGGAGAGGAGGGTTAGAGTTGTGCACTAGGGTGAGGATTAGGGATAGGCTGCAGGAGAGGAGGGTTAGAGTTGTGCACTGGGGTGAGGATTAGGGGTAGGCTGCAGGAGAGGAGGGTTAGGGTTATGCACTAGGGTGAGGATTAGGGATAGGCTGCAGGAAAGGAGGGTTAGAGTTATAGGATTAGGGATAAACTGCAGGAGAGGAGGGTTAGAGTTGTGCACTAGGGTGAGGATTAGGGATAGGCTGCAGGAGAAGAGGGTTAGAGTTGTGCAGTAGGTTGAGGATTAGGGATAGGCTGCAGGAGGGTTAGGATTATGCACTAGGGTGAGGATTAGGGATAGGCTGCAGGAGAGGAGGGTTAGAGTTGTGCACTAGGGTGAGGATTAGGGATAGGCTGCAGGAGAGGAGGGTTAGAGTTGTGCATGAAGGTGAGGATTAGGGATAGGCTGCAGGAGAGGAGGGATAGAGTTGTGCACTAGGGTGAGGATTAGGGATAGGCTGCAGGAGAGGAGGGTTAGAGTTGTGCAGTAGGGTGAGGATTAGGGATAGGCTGCAGGAGGGTTAGGATTATGCACTAGGGTGAGGATTAGGGATAGGCTGCAGGAGAGGAGGGTTAGAGTTGTGCACTAGGGTGAGGATTAGGGATAGGCTGCAGGAGAGGAGGGTTAGAGTTGTGCACTAGGGTGAGGATTAGGGATAGGCTGCAGGAGGGGAGGGTTAGGGTTATGCACTAGGGTGAGGATTAGGGATAGGCTGCAGGAGAGGAGGGTTAGAGTTGTGCACTAGGGTGAGGATTAGGGATAGGCTGCAGGAGGGGAGGGTTAGGGTTATGCACTAGGGTGAGAATTAGGGATAGGCTGCAGGAGGGGAGGGTTAGGGTTATGCAGTATGGTGAGGATTAGGGATAGGCTGCAGGAGAGGAGGGTTAGAGTTGTGCACTCGGGTGAGGATTAGGGGTAGGCTGCAGGAGAGGAGGGTTAGGGTTATGCACTAGGGTGAGGATTAGGGATAGGCTGCAGGAGAGGAGGGTTAGAGTTATAGGATTAGGGATAAACTGCAGGAGATGAGGGTTAGAGTTATGCACCAGGGTGAGGATTAGGGATAGGCTGCAGGAGAGGAGGGTTAGAGTTATGCACTAGGGTGAGGATTAGGGATAGGCTGCAGGAAAGGAGGGTTAGAGTTATAGGATTAGGGATAGGCTGCAGGAGAGGAGGATTAGAGTTATGCACCAGGGTGAGGATTAGGGATAGACTGCAGGAGAGGAGGGTTAGAGTTATAGGATTAGGGATAGGCTGCAGGAGAGGAGGGTTAGAGTTGTGCACTAGGGTGAGGATTAGAGATAGACTGCAGAAGGGGAGGGTTAGGGTTATGAAGTAGGGTGAGGATCAGAGATAGGCTGCAGCAGGGAAGGGTGAGGGTTATGCAGTAGGGTGAGGATTAGGGATAGGCTGCAGGAGGGGAGGGTTAGGGATAGGCTGCAGGAGTGGAGGGTTAGAGTTGTGCACTAAGGTGAGGATTAGGGATAGGCTGCAGGAGGGGAGGGTTAGGGTTATGCAGTAGGGTGAGGAATAGGGATAGGCTGCAGGAGGGGAGGGTTAGGGTTATGTAGTAGGGTGAGGATTAGGTTAGGCTGCAGGAGAGGAGGGTTAGAGTTGTGCACTAAAGTGAGGATTAGGGATAGGCTGCAGTAGAGGAGGGATAGAGTTGTGCACTAGGGTGAGGATTAGGGATAGGCTGCAGGAGAGGAGGTTTAGAGTTGTGCACTAGGGTGAGGATTAGGGATAGGCTGCAGGAGAGGAGGTTTAGAGTTGTGCACTAGGGTGAGGATTAGGGATAGGCTGCAGGAGGGTGAGGATTATGCACTAGGGTGAGGATTAGGGATAGGCTGCAGGAGAGGAGGGTTAGAGTTTTGCACTAGGGTGAGGATTAGGGATAGGCTGCAGGAGGGGAGGGTTAGGGTTATGCACTAGGGTGAGGATTAGGGATAGGCTGCAGGAGGGGAGGGTTAGGGTTATGCAGTATGGTGAGGATTAGGGATAGGCTGCAGGAGAGGAGGGTTAGAGTTGTGCACTAGGGTGAGGATTAGAGGTAGGCTGCAGGAGAGGAGGGTTAGAGTTGTGCACTAGGGTGAGGATTAGGGATAGGCTGCAGGAGAGGAGGGTTAGAGTTGTGCACTGGGGTGAGGATTAGGGGTAGGCTGCAGGAGAGGAGGGTTAGGGTTATGCACTAGGGTGAGGATTAGGGATAGGCTGCAGGAAAGGAGGGTTAGAGTTATAGGATTAGGGATAAACTGCAGGAGAAGAGGGTTAGAGTTATGCACCAGGGTGAGGATTAGGGATAGGCTGCAGGAGAGGAGGGTTAGAGTTATGCACTAGGGTGAGGATTAGGGATAGGCTGCAGGAAAGGAGGGTTAGAGTTATAGGATTAGGGATAGGCTGCAGGAGAGGAGGGTTAGAGTTATGCACCAGGGTGAGGATTAGGGATAGGCTGCAGGAGAGGAGGGTTAGAGTTATAGGATTAGGGATAGGCTGCAGGAGAGGAGGGTTAGAGTTGTGCACTAAGGTGAGGATTAGGGGTAGGCTGCAGGAGAAGAGGGTTAGAGTTGTGCACTAGGGTGAGGATTAGAGATAGGCTGCAGGAGGGGAGGATTAGGGTAATGAAGTAGGGTGAGGATTAGAGATAGGCTGCAGGAGGGGAGGGTGAGGGTTATGCAGTAGGGTGAGGATTAGGGATAGGCTGCAGGAGGGGAGGGTTAGGGATAGGCTGCAGGAGTGGAGGGTTAGAGTTGTGTACTAAGGTGAGGATTAGGGATAGGCTGCAGGAGGGGAGGGCTAGGGTTATGCAGTAGGGTGAGGATTAGGGATAGGCTGCAGGAGGGGAGGGTTAGGGTTATGTAGTAGGATGAGGATTAGGGTAGGCTGCAGGAGAGGAGGGTTAGAGTTGTGCATGAAGGTGAGGATTAGGGATAGGCTGCAGGAGAGGAGGGATAGAGTTGTGCACTAGGGTGAGGATTAGGGATAGGCTGCAGGAGAGGAGGGTTAGAGTTGTGCAGTAGGGTGAGGATTAGGGATAGGCTGCAGGAGGGTTAGGATTATGCACTAGGGTGAGGATTAGGGATAGGCTGCAGGAGAGGAGGGTTAGAGTTTTGCACTAGGGTGAGGATTAGGGATAGGCTGCAGGAGGGTAGGGTTAGGGTTATGCAGTAGGGTGAGGATTAGGGATAGGCTGCAGGAGAGGAGGGTTAGAGTAATGCACTAAGGTGAGGATTAGGGATAGGCTGCAGGAGAGGAGGGTTAGAGTTGTGCACTAGGGTGAGGATTAGGGGTAGGCTGCAGGAGAGGAGGGTTAGAGTTGTGCACTAGGGTGAGGATTAGGGATAGGCTGCAGGAGAGGAGGGTTAGAGTTGTGCACTAAGGTGAGGATTAGGGATAGGCTGCAGGAGAGGAGGGTTAGAGTTGTGCACTAAGGTGAGGATTAGGGATAGGTTGCAGGAGGGGAGGGTTAGGTTATGTACTAGGGTGAGGATTAGGGATAGGCTGCAGGAGGGGAGGGTTAGGGTTATGCAGTAGGGTGAGGATTAGGGATAGGCTGCAGGAGAGGAGGGTTAGAGTAATGCACTAGGGTGAGGATTAGGGATAGGCTGCAGGAGAGGAGGGTTAGAGTTGTGCACTAGGGTGAGGATTAGGGATAGTCTGCAGGAGAGGAGGGTTAGAGTTGTGCACTAGGGTGAGGATTAGGGATAGGCTGCAGGAGGGGTGGGTTAGGGTTATGCACTAGGGTGAGGATTAGGGATAGGATGCAGGAGAGGAGGGTTAGAGTTGTGCACTAGGGTGAGGATTAGGGGTAGGCTGTAGGAGAGGAGGGTTAGGGTTATGCACTAGGGTGAGTATTAGAGATAGGCTGCAGGAGAGGAGGGTTAAAGTTATGCACTAGGGTGAGGATTAAGGATAGGCTGCAGGAGAGGAGGGTTATGGTTATGCACTAGGGTGAGGATTAGGGATAGGCTGCAGGAGAGGAGGGTTAGGGTTATGCACTAGGGTGAGGATTAGGGATAGGCTGCAGGAGAGGAGGGTTAGAGTTGTGCACTAGGGTGAGGATTAGGGGTAGGCTGCAGGAGAGGAGGGTTAGAGTTGTGCAATAAGGTGAGGATTAGGGATAGGCTGCAGGAGAGGAGGGTTAGAGTTGTGCACTAGGGTGAGGATTAGGGATAGGTTGCAGGAGGGGAGGGTTAGGGTTATGCACTAGGGTGAGGATTAGGGATAGGCTGCAGGAGGGGAGGGTTAGGGTTATGCAGTAGGGTGAGGATTAGGGATAGGCTGCAGGAGAGGAGGGTTAGAGTAATGCACTAAGGTGAGGATTAGGGATAGGCTGCAGGAGAGGAGGGTTAGAGTTGTGCACTAGGGTGAGGATTAGGGATAGGCTGCAGGAGGGGAGGGTTAGGGTAATGCACTAGGGTGAGGATTAGGAATAGGCTGCAGGAGAGGAGGGTTAGAGTAATGCACTAGGGTGAGGATTAGGGATAGGCTGCAGGAGAGGAGGGTTAGAGTTATGCACTAGGGTGAGGATTAGGGATAGGCTGCAGGAGAGGAGGGTTAGAGTTATGCACTAGGGTGAGGATTAGGGATAGGCTGCAGGAGAGGAGGGTTAGAGTTATGCACTAGGGTGAGGATTAGGGATAGGCTGCAGGAGAGGAGGGTTAGAGTTATGCACTAGGGTGAGGATTATGGATAGGCTGCAGGAGAGGAGAGGAGGGTTAGGGTTATGCACTAGGGTGAGGATTAGGGATAGGCTGCAGGAGAGGAGGGTTAGAGTTATAGGATTAGGGATAAATTGCAGGAGAGGAGGGTTAGAGTTATGCACCAGGGTGAGGATTAGGGATAGGCTGCAGGAGAGAAGGGTTAGAGTTATGCACTAGGGTGAGGATTAGGGATAGGCTGCAGGAGAGGAGGGTTAGAGTTATAGGATTAGGGATAGGCTGCAGGAGAGGAGGGTTAGAGTTATGCACCAGGGTGAGGATTAGGGATAGGCTGCAGGAGAGGAGGGTTAGAGTTATAGGATTAGGGATAGGCTGCAGGAGAGGAGGGTTAGAGTTATGCACTAGGGTGAGGATTAGGGGTAGGCTGCAGGAGAGGAGGGTTAGAGTTGTGCACTAGGGTGAGGATTAGATATAGGCTGCAGGAGGGGAGGGTTAGGGTTATGCAGTAGGGTGAGGATTAGAGATAGGCTGCAGGAGAGGAGGGTTAGAGTTGTGCACTAGGGTGAGGATTAGATATAGGCTGCAGGAGGGGAGGGTTAGGGTTATGCAGTAGGGTGAGGATTAGAGATAGGCTGCAGGAGGGGAGAGTTAGGGTTATGCAGTAGGGTGAGGATTAGGGATAGGCTGCAGGAGGAGAGGGTTAGGGATTGGCTGCAGGAGAGGAGGGTTAGGGATAGGCTGCAGGAGTGGAGGGTTAGAGTTGTGCACTAAGGTGAGGATTAGGGATAGGCTGCAGGAGGGGAGGATTAGGGTTATGCAGTAGGGTGAGGATTAGGGATAGGCTGCAGGAGGGGAGGGTTAGGGATAGGCTGCAGGAGAGGAGGGTTAGAGTTGTGCACTAAGGTGAGGATTAGGGATAGGCTGCAGGAGAGGAGGGTTAGAGTTGTGCACTAGGGTGAGGATTAGGGATAGGCTGCAGGAGAGGAGGGTTAGAGTTGTGCACTAGGGTGAGGATTAGGGATAGGCTGCAGGAGGGGAGGGTTAGGGTTATGCACTAGGGTGAGGATTAGGGATAGGCTGCAGGAGAGGAGGGTTAGAGTTGTGCACTAGGGTGAGGATTAGGGATAGGCTGCAGGAGGGGAGGGTTAGGGTTATGCACTAGGGTGAGGATTAGGGATAGGCTGCAGGAGAGGAGGGTTAGAGTTGTGCACTAGGGTGAGGATTAGGGATAGGCTGCAGGAGGGGAGGGTTAGGGTTATGCACTAGGGTGAGAATTAGGGATAGGCTGCAGGAGGGGAGGGTTAGGGTTATGCAGTATGGTGAGGATTAGGGATAGGCTGCAGGAGAGGAGGGTTAGAGTTGTGCACTAGGGTGAGGATTAGGGGTAGGCTGCAGGAGAGGAGGGTTAGGGTTATGCACTAGGGTGAGGATTAGGGATAGGCTGCAGGAAAGGAGGGTTAGAGTTATAGGATTAGGGATAAACTGCAGGAGAAGAGGGTTAGAGTTATGCACCAGGGTGAGGATTAGGGATAGGCTGCAGGAGAGGAGGGTTAGAGTTATGCACTAGGGTGAGGATTAGGGATAGGCTGCAGGAAAGGAGGGTTAGAGTTATAGGATTAGGGATAGGCTGCAGGAGAGGAGGGTTAGAGTTATGCACCAGGGTGAGGATTAGGGATAGGCTGCAGGAGAGGAGGGTTAGAGTTATAGGATTAGGGATAGGCTGCAGGAGAGGAGGGTTAGAGTTGTGCACTAAGGTGAGGATTAGGGGTAGGCTGCAGGAGAGGAGGGTTAGAGTTGTGCACTAGGGTGAGGATTAGAGATAGGCTGCAGGAGGGGAGGATTAGGGTAATGAAGTAGGGTGAGGATTAGAGATAGGCTGCAGGAGGGGAGGGTGAGGGTTATGCAGTAGGGTGAGGATTAGGGATAGGCTGCAGGAGGGGAGGGTTAGGGATAGGCTGCAGGAGAAGAGGGTTAGAGTTGTGTACTAAGGTGAGGATTAGGGATAGGCTGCAGGAGGGGAGGGCTAGGGTTATGCAGTAGGGTGAGGATTAGGGATAGGCTGCAGGAGGGGAGGGTTAGGGTTAAGTAGTAGGATGAGGATTAGGGTAGGCTGCAGGAGAGGAGGGTTAGAGTTGTGCATGAAGGTGAGGATTAGAGATAGGCTGCAGGAGAGGAGGGATAGAGTTGTGCACTAGGGTGAGGATTAGGGATAGGCTGCAGGAGAGGAGGGTTAGAGTTGTGCAGTAGGGTGAGGATTAGGGATAGGCTGCAGGAGGGTTAGGATTATGCACTAGGGTGAGGATTAGGGATAGGCTGCAGGAGAGGAGGGTTAGAGTTTTGCACTAGGGTGAGGATTAGGGATAGGCTGCAGGAGGGTAGGGTTAGGGTTATGCAGTAGGGTGAGGATTAGGGATAGGCTGCAGGAGAGGAGGGTTAGAGTAATGCACTAAGGTGAGGATTAGGGATAGGCTGCAGGAGAGGAGGGTTAGAGTTGTGCACTAGGGTGAGGATTAGGGGTAGGCTGCAGGAGAGGAGGGTTAGAGTTGTGCACTAGGGTGAGGATTAGGGATAGGCTGCAGGAGAGGAGGGTTAGAGTTGTGCACTAAGGTGAGGATTAGGGATAGGCTGCAGGAGAGGAGGGTTAGAGTTGTGCACTAAGGTGAGGATTAGGGATAGGTTGCAGGAGGGGAGGGTTAGGTTATGTACTAGGGTGAGGATTAGGGATAGGCTGCAGGAGGGGAGGGTTAGGGTTATGCAGTAGGGTGAGGATTAGGGATAGGCTGCAGGAGAGGAGGGTTAGAGTAATGCACTAGGGTGAGGATTAGGGATAGGCTGCAGGAGAGGAGGGTTAGAGTTGTGCACTAGGGTGAGGATTAGGGATAGTCTGCAGGAGAGGAGGGTTAGAGTTGTGCACTAGGGTGAGGATTAGGGATAGGCTGCAGGAGGGGTGGGTTAGGGTTATGCACTAGGGTGAGGATTAGGGATAGGATGCAGGAGAGGAGGGTTAGAGTTGTGCACTAGGGTGAGGATTAGGGGTAGGCTGTAGGAGAGGAGGGTTAGGGTTATGCACTAGGGTGAGGATTAGAGATAGGCTGCAGGAGAGGAGGGTTAAAGTTATGCACTAGGGTGAGGATTAAGGATAGGCTGCAGGAAAGGAGGGTTAGGGTTATGCACTAGGGTGAGGATTAGGGATAGGCTGCAGGAGAGGAGGGTTAGGGTTATGCACTAGGGTGAGGATTAGGGATAGGCTGCAGGAGAGGAGGGTTAGAGTTGTGCACTAGGGTGAGGATTAGGGGTAGGCTGCAGGAGAGGAGGGTTAGAGTTGTGCAATAAGGTGAGGATTAGGGATAGGCTGCAGGAGAGGAGGGTTAGAGTTGTGCACTAGGGTGAGGATTAGGGATAGGTTGCAGGAGGGGAGGGTTAGGGTTATGCACTAGGGTGAGGATTAGGGATAGGCTGCAGGAGGGGAGGGTTAGGGTTATGCAGTAGGGTGAGGATTAGGGATAGGCTGCAGGAGAGGAGGGTTAGAGTAATGCACTAAGGTGAGGATTAGGGATAGGCTGCAGGAGAGGAGGGTTAGAGTTGTGCACTAGGGTGAGGATTAGGGATAGGCTGCAGGAGGGGAGGGTTAGGGTAATGCACTAGGGTGAGGATTAGGAATAGGCTGCAGGAGAGGAGGGTTAGAGTAATGCACTAGGGTGAGGATTAGGGATAGGCTGCAGGAGAGGAGGGTTAGAGTTATGCACTAGGGTGAGGATTAGGGATAGGCTGCAGGAGAGGAGGGTTAGAGTTATGCACTAGGGTGAGGATTAGGGATAGGCTGCAGGAGAGGAGGGTTAGAGTTATGCACTAGGGTGAGGATTAGGGATAGGCTGCAGGAGAGGAGGGTTAGAGTTATGCACTAGGGTGAGGATTATGGATAGGCTGCAGGAGAGGAGAGGAGGGTTAGGGTTATGCACTAGGGTGAGGATTAGGGATAGGCTGCAGGAGAGGAGGGTTAGAGTTATAGGATTAGGGATAAATTGCAGGAGAGGAGGGTTAGAGTTATGCACCAGGGTGAGGATTAGGGATAGGCTGCAGGAGAGAAGGGTTAGAGTTATGCACTAGGGTGAGGATTAGGGATAGGCTGCAGGAGAGGAGGGTTAGAGTTATGCACCAGGGTGAGGATTAGGGATAGGCTGCAGGAGAGGAGGGTTAGAGTTATAGGATTAGGGATAGGCTGCAGGAGAGGAGGGTTAGAGTTATGCACTAGGGTGAGGATTAGGGGTAGGCTGCAGGAGAGGAGGGTTAGAGTTGTGCACTAGGGTGAGGATTAGATATAGGCTGCAGGAGGGGAGGGTTAGGGTTATGCAGTAGGGTGAGGATTAGAGATAGGCTGCAGGAGAGGAGGGTTAGAGTTGTGCACTAGGGTGAGGATTAGATATAGGCTGCAGGAGGGGAGGGTTAGGGTTATGCAGTAGGGTGAGGATTAGAGATAGGCTGCAGGAGGGGAGGGTTAGGGTTATGCAGTAGGGTGAGGATTAGGGATAGGCTGCAGGAGGGGAGGGTTAGGGATTGGCTGCAGGAGAGGAGGGTTAGGGATAGGCTGCAGGAGTGGAGGGTTAGAGTTGTGCACTAAGGTGAGGATTAGGGATAGGCTGCAGGAGGGGAGGATTAGGGTTATGCAGTAGGGTGAGGATTAGGGATAGGCTGCAGGAGGGGAGGGTTAGGGATAGGCTGCAGGAGAGGAGGGTTAGAGTTGTGCACTAAGGTGAGGATTAGGGATAGGCTGCAGGAGTGGAGGGTTAGAGTTGTGCACTAGGGTGAGGATTAGGGATAGGCTGCAGGAGAGGAGGGTTAGAGTTGTGCACTAGGGTGAGGATTAGGGATAGGCTGCAGGAGGGGAGGGTTAGGGTTATGCACTAGGGTGAGGATTAGGGATAGGCTGCAGGAGAGGAGGGTTAGAGTTGTGCACTAGGGTGAGGATTAGGGATAGGCTGCAGGAGGGGAGGGTTAGGGTTATGGACTAGGGTGAGGATTAGGGATAGGCTGCAGGAGAGGAGGGTTAGAGTTATAGGATTAGGGATAAACTGCAGGAGATGAGGGTTAGAGTTATGCACCAGGGTCAGGATTAGGGATAGGCTGCAGGAGAGGAGGGTTAGAGTTATGCACTAGGGTGAGGATTAGGGATAGGCTGCAGGAGAGGAGGGTTAGAGTTATAGGATTAGGGATAGGCTGCAGGAGAGGAGGATTAGAGTTATGCACCAGGGTGAGGATTAGGGATAGACTGCAGGAGGGGTGGGTTAGAGTTATAGGATTAGGGATAGGCTGCAGGAGAGGAGGGTTAGAGTTGTGCACTAGGGTGAGGATTAGGGGTAGGCTGCAGGAGAGGAGGGTTAGAGTTGTGCACTAGGGTGAGGATTAGAGATAGACTGCAGGAGGGGAGGGTTAGGGTTATGAAGTAGGGTGAAGATCAGAGATAGGCTGCAGCAGGGGAGGGTGAGGGTTATGCAGTAGGGTGAGGATTAGGGATAGGCTGCAGGAGGGGAGGGTTAGGGATAGGCTGCAGGAGTGGAGGGTTAGAGTTATGCACTAGGGTGAGGATTATGGATAGGCTGCAGGAGAGGAGAGGAGGGTTAGGGTTATGCACTAGGGTGAGGATTAGGGATAGGCTGCAGGAGAGGAGGGTTAGAGTTATAGGATTAGGGATAAATTGCAGGAGAGGAGGGTTAGAGTTATGCACCAGGGTGAGGATTAGGGATAGGCTGCAGGAGAGAAGGGTTAGAGTTATGCACTAGGGTGAGGATTAGGGATAGGCTGCAGGAGAGGAGGGTTAGAGTTATAGGATTAGGGATAGGCTGCAGGAGAGGAGGGTTAGAGTTATGCACCAGGGTGAGGATTAGGGATAGGCTGCAGGAGAGGAGGGTTAGAGTTATAGGATTAGGGATAGGCTGCAGGAGAGGAGGGTTAGAGTTATGCACTAGGGTGAGGATTAGGGGTAGGCTGCAGGAGAGGAGGGTTAGAGTTGTGCACTAGGGTGAGGATTAGATATAGGCTGCAGGAGGGGAGGGTTAGGGTTATGCAGTAGGGTGAGGATTAGAGATAGGCTGCAGGAGAGGAGGGTTAGAGTTGTGCACTAGGGTGAGGATTAGATATAGGCTGCAGGAGGGGAGGGTTAGGGTTATGCAGTAGGGTGAGGATTAGAGATAGGCTGCAGGAGGGGAGGGTTAGGGTTATGCAGTAGGGTGAGGATTAGGGATAGGCTGCAGGAGGGGAGGGTTAGGGATTGGCTGCAGGAGAGGAGGGTTAGGGATAGGCTGCAGGAGTGGAGGGTTAGAGTTGTGCACTAAGGTGAGGATTAGGGATAGGCTGCAGGAGGGGAGGATTAGGGTTATGCAGTAGGGTGAGGATTAGGGATAGGCTGCAGGAGGGGAGGGTTAGGGATAGGCTGCAGGAGAGGAGGGTTAGAGTTGTGCACTAAGGTGAGGATTAGGGATAGGCTGCAGGAGTGGAGGGTTAGAGTTGTGCACTAGGGTGAGGATTAGATATAGGCTGCAGGAGGGGAGGATTAGGGTTATGCAGTAGGGTGAGGATTAGGGATAGGCTGCAGGAGGGGAGGGTTAGGGATAGGCTGCAGGAGAGGAGGGTTAGAGTTGTGCACTAAGGTGAGGATTAGGGATAGGCTGCAGGAGAGGAGGGTTAGAGTTGTGCACTAGGGTGAGGATTAGGGATAGGCTGCAGGAGAGGAGGGTTAGAGTTGTGCACTAGGGTGAGGATTAGGGATAGGCTGCAGGAGGGGAGGGTTAGGGTTATGCACTAGGGTGAGGATTAGAGATAGGCTGCAGGATAGGAGGGTTAGAGTTGTGCACTAGGGTGAGGATTAGGGGTAGGCTGCCGGAGAGGAGGGTTAAGGTTATGCACTAGGGTGAGGATTAGGGATATGCTGCAGGAGAGGAGGGTTAGAGTTATAGGATTAGGGATAAACTGCAGGAGATGAGGGTTAGAGTTATGCACCAGGGTGAGGATTAGGGATAGGCTGCAGGAGGGGAGGGTTAGGGTTATGCAGTATGGTGAGGATTAGGGATAGGCTGCAGGAGAGGAGGGTTAGAGTTGTGCACTAGGGTGAGGATTAGGGGTAGGCTGCAGGAGAGGAGGGTTAGAGTTGTGCACTAGGGTGAGGATTAGGGATAGGCTGCAGGAGTGGAGGGTTAGAGTTGTGCAATAAGGTGAGGATTAGGGATAGGCTGCAGGAGAGGAGGGTTAGAGTTGTGCACTAAGGTGAGGATTAGGGATAGGTTGCAGGAGGGGAGGGTTAGGGTTATGCACTAGGGTGAGGATTAGGGATAGGCTGCAGGAGGGGAGGGTTAGGGTTATGCAGTAGGGTGAGGATTAGGGATAGGCTGCAGGAGAGGAGGGTTAGAGTAATGCACTAAGGTGAGGATTAGGGATAGGCTGCAGGAGAGGAGGGTTAGAGTTGTGCACTAGGGTGAGGATTAGGGATAGGCTGCAGGAGAGGAGGGTTAGAGTTGTGCACTAGGGTGAGGATTAGGGATAGGCTGCAGGAGGGGAGGGTCAGGGTTATGCACTAGGGTGAGTATTAGGAATAGGCTGCAGGAGAGGAGGGTTAGAGTAATGCACTAGGGTGAGGATTAGGGATAGGCTGCAGGAGAGGAGGGTTAGAGTTATGCACTAGGGTGAGGATTAGGGATAGGCTGCAGGAGAGGAGGGTTAGAGTTATGCACTAGGGTGAGGATTAGGGATAGGCTGCAGGAGAGGAGGGTTAGAGTTATGCACTAGGGTGAGGATTAGGGATAGGCTGCAGGAGAGGAGGGTTAGAGTTATGCACTAGGGTGAGGATTATGGATAGGCTGCAGGAGAGGAGAGGAGGGTTAGGGTTATGCACTAGGGTGAGGATTAGGGATAGGCTGCAGGAGAGGAGGGTTAGAGTTATAGGATTAGGGATAAACTGCAGGAGAGGAGGGTTAGAGTTATGCACCAGGGTGAGGATTAGGGATAGGCTGCAGGAGAGGAGGGTTAGAGTTGTGCACTAGGGTGAGGATTAGGGATAGGCTGCAGGAGAGGAGGGTTAGAGTTGTGCACTAAGGTGAGGATTAGGGATAGGCTGCAGGAGAGGAGGGTTAGAGTTGTGCACTAAGGTGAGGATTAGGGATAGGCTGCAGGAGAAGAGGGTTAGAGTTGTGCACTAGGGTGAGGATTAGGGATAGGCTGCAGGAGGGGAGGGTTAGGGTAATGCACTAGGGTGAGGATTAGGAATAGGCTGCAGGAGAGGAGGGTTAGAGTAATGCACTAGGGTGAGGATTAGGGATAGGCTGCAGGAGAGGAGGGTTAGAGTAATGCACTAGGGTGAGGATTAGGGATAGGCTGCAGGAGAGGAGGGTTAGAGTTATGCACTAGGGTGAGGATTAGGGATAGGCTGCAGGAGAGGAGGGTTAGAGTTATGCACTAGGGTGAGGATTAGGGATAGGCTGCAGGAGAGGAGGGTTAGAGTTATGCACTAGGGTGAGGATTATGGATAGGCTGCAGGAGAGGAGAGGAGGGTTAGGGTTATGCACTAGGGTGAGGATTAGGGATAGGCTGCAGGAGAGGAGGGTTAGAGTTATAGGATTAGGGATAAATTGCAGGAGAGGAGGGTTAGAGTTATGCACCAGGGTGAGGATTAGGGATAGGCTGCAGGAGAGAAGGGTTAGAGTTATGCACTAGGGTGAGGATTAGGGATAGGCTGCAGGAGAGGAGGGTTAGAGTTATAGGATTAGGGATAGGCTGCAGGAGAGGAGGGTTAGAGTTATGCACCAGGGTGAGGATTAGGGATAGGCTGCAGGAGAGGAGGGTTAGAGTTATAGGATTAGGGATAGGCTGCAGGAGAGGAGGGTTAGAGTTATGCACTAGGGTGAGGATTAGGGGTAGGCTGCAGGAGAGGAGGGTTAGAGTTGTGCACTAGGGTGAGGATTAGATATAGGCTGCAGGAGGGGAGGGTTAGGGTTATGCAGTAGGGTGAGGATTAGAGATAGGCTGCAGGAGAGGAGGGTTAGAGTTGTGCACTAGGGTGAGGATTAGATATAGGCTGCAGGAGGGGAGGGTTAGGGTTATGCAGTAGGGTGAGGATTAGAGATAGGCTGCAGGAGGGGAGGGTTAGGGTTATGCAGTAGGGTGAGGATTAGGGATAGGCTGCAGGAGGGGAGGGTTAGGGATTGGCTGCAGGAGAGGAGGGTTAGGGATAGGCTGCAGGAGTGGAGGGTTAGAGTTGTGCACTAAGGTGAGGATTAGGGATAGGCTGCAGGAGGGGAGGATTAGGGTTATGCAGTAGGGTGAGGATTAGGGATAGGCTGCAGGAGGGGAGGGTTAGGGATAGGCTGCAGGAGAGGAGGGTTAGAGTTGTGCACTAAGGTGAGGATTAGGGATAGGCTGCAGGAGTGGAGGGTTAGAGTTGTGCACTAGGGTGAGGATTAGGGATAGGCTGCAGGAGAGGAGGGTTAGAGTTGTGCACTAGGGTGAGGATTAGGGATAGGCTGCAGGAGGGGAGGGTTAGGGTTATGCACTAGGGTGAGGATTAGGGATAGGCTGCAGGAGAGGAGGGTGAGAGTTGTGCACTAGGGTGAGGATTAGGGATAGGCTGCAGGAGGGGAGGGTTAGGGTTATGCACTAGGGTGAGGATTAGGGATAGGCTGCAGGAGAGGAGGGTTAGAGTTATAGGATTAGGGATAAACTGCAGGAGATGAGGGTTAGAGTTATGCACCAGGGTGAGGATTAGGGATAGGCTGCAGGAGAGGAGGGTTAGAGTTATGCACTAGGGTGAGGATTAGGGATAGGCTGCAGGAGAGGAGGGTTAGAGTTATAGGATTAGGGATAGGCTGCAGGAGAGGAGGATTAGAGTTATGCACCAGGGTGAGGATTAGGGATAGACTGCAGGAGAGTTGGGTTAGAGTTATAGGATTAGGGATAGGCTGCAGGAGAGGAGGGTTAGAGTTGTGCACTAGGGTGAGGATTAGGGGTAGGCTGCAGGAGAGGAGGGTTAGAGTTGTGCACTAGGGTGAGGATTAGAGATAGACTGCAGGAGGGGAGGGTTAGGGTTATGAAGTAGGGTGAAGATCAGAGATAGGCTGCAGCAGGGGAGGGTGAGGGTTATGCAGTAGGGTGAGGATTAGGGATAGGCTGCAGGAGGGGAGGGTTAGGGATAGGCTGCAGGAGTGGAGGGTTAGAGTTATGCACTAGGGTGAGGATTATGGATAGGCTGCAGGAGAGGAGAGGAGGGTTAGGGTTATGCACTAGGGTGAGGATTAGGGATAGGCTGCAGGAGAGGAGGGTTAGAGTTATAGGATTAGGGATAAATTGCAGGAGAGGAGGGTTAGAGTTATGCACCAGGGTGAGGATTAGGGATAGGCTGCAGGAGAGAAGGGTTAGAGTTATGCACTAGGGTGAGGATTAGGGATAGGCTGCAGGAGAGGAGGGTTAGAGTTATAGGATTAGGGATAGGCTGCAGGAGAGGAGGGTTAGAGTTATGCACCAGGGTGAGGATTAGGGATAGGCTGCAGGAGAGGAGGGTTAGAGTTATAGGAATAGGGATAGGCTGCAGGAGAGGAGGGTTAGAGTTATGCACTAGGGTGAGGATTAGGGGTAGGCTGCAGGAGAGGAGGGTTAGAGTTGTGCACTAGGGTGAGGATTAGATATAGGCTGCAGGAGGGGAGGGTTAGGGTTATGCAGTAGGGTGAGGATTAGAGATAGGCTGCAGGAGAAGAGGGTTAGAGTTGTGCACTAGGGTGAGGATTAGATATAGGCTGCAGGAGGGGAGGGTTAGGGTTATGCAGTAGGGTGAGGATTAGAGATAGGCTGCAGGAGGGGAGGGTTAGGGTTATGCAGTAGGGTGAGGATTAGGGATAGGCTGCAGGAGGGGAGGGTTAGGGATTGGCTGCAGGAGAGGAGGGTTAGGGATAGGCTGCAGGAGTGGAGGGTTAGAGTTGTGCACTAAGGTGAGGATTAGGGATAGGCTGCAGGAGGGGAGGATTAGGGTTATGCAGTAGGGTGAGGATTAGGGATAGGCTGCAGGAGGGGAGGGTTAGGGATAGGCTGCAGGAGAGGAGGGTTAGAGTTGTGCACTAAGGTGAGGATTAGGGATAGGCTGCAGGAGTGGAGGGTTAGAGTTGTGCACTAGGGTGAGGATTAGATATAGGCTGCAGGAGGGGAGGATTAGGGTTATGCAGTAGGGTGAGGATTAGGGATAGGCTGCAGGAGGGGAGGGTTAGGGATAGGCTGCAGGAGAGGAGGGTTAGAGTTGTGCACTAAGGTGAGGATTAGGGATAGGCTGCAGGAGAGGAGGGTTAGAGTTGTGCACTAGGGTGAGGATTAGGGATAGGCTGCAGGAGAGGAGGGTTAGAGTTGTGCACTAGGGTGAGGATTAGGGATAGGCTGCAGGAGGGGAGGGTTAGGGTTATGCACTAGGGTGAGGATTAGAGATAGGCTGCAGGATAGGAGGGTTAGAGTTGTGCACTAGGGTGAGGATTAGGGATAGGCTGCAGGAGGGGAGGGTTAGGGTTATGCACTAGGGTGAGGATTAGGGATAGACTGCAGGAGGGGAGGGTTAGGGTTATGCAGTATGGTGAGGATTAGGGATAGGCTGCAGGAGAGGAGGGTTAGAGTTGTGCACTAGGGTGAGGATTAGGGGTAGGCTGCAGGAGAGGAGGGTTAGGGTTATGCACTAGGGTGAGGATTAGGGATATGCTGCAGGAGAGGAGGGTTAGAGTTATAGGATTAGGGATAAACTGCAGGAGATGAGGGTTAGAGTTATGCACCAGGGTGAGGATTAGGGATAGGCTGCAGGAGGGGAGGGTTAGGGTTATGCAGTATGGTGAGGATTAGGGATAGGCTGCAGGAGAGGAGGGTTAGAGTTGTGCACTAGGGTGAGGATTAGGGGTAGGCTGCAGGAGAGGAGGGTTAGAGTTGTGCACTAGGGTGAGGATTAGGGATAGGCTGCAGGAGTGGAGGGTTAGAGTTGTGCAATAAGGTGAGGATTAGGGATAGGCTGCAGGAGAGGAGGGTTAGAGTTGTGCACTAAGGTGAGGATTAGGGATAGGTTGCAAGAGGGGAGGGTTAGGGTTATGCACTAGGGTGAGGATTAGGGATAGGCTGCAGGAGGGGAGGGTTAGGGTTATGCAGTAGGGTGAGGATTAGGGATAGGCTGCAGGAGAGGAGGGTTAGAGTAATGCACTAAGGTGAGGATTAGGGATAGGCTGCAGGAGAGGAGGGTTAGAGTTGTGCACTAGGGTGAGGATTAGGGATAGGCTGCAGGAGAGGAGGGTTAGAGTTGTGCACTAGGGTGAGGATTAGGGATAGGCTGCAGGAGGGGAGGGTCAGGGTTATGCACTAGGGTGAGGATTAGGAATAGGCTGCAGGAGAGGAGGGTTAGAGTAATGCACTAGGGTGAGGATTAGGGATAGGCTGCAGGAGAGGAGGGTTAGAGTTATGCACTAGGGTGAGGATTAGGGATAGGCTGCAGGAGAGGAGGGTTAGAGTTATGCACTAGGGTGAGGATTAGGGATAGGCTGCAGGAGAGGAGGGTTAGAGTTATGCACTAGGGTGAGGATTAGGGATAGGCTGCAGGAGAGGAGGGTTAGAGTTATGCACTAGGGTGAGGATTATGGATAGGCTGCAGGAGAGGAGAGGAGGGTTAGGGTTATGCACTAGGGTGAGGATTAGGGATAGGCTGCAGGAGAGGAGGGTTAGAGTTATAGGATTAGGGATAAACTGCAGGAGAGGAGGGTTAGAGTTATGCACCAGGGTGAGGATTAGGGATAGGCTGCAGGAGAGGAGGGTTAGAGTTATGCACTAGGGTGAGGATTAGGGATAGGCTGCAGGAGAGGAGGGTTAGAGTTATAGGATTAGGGATAGGCTGCAGGAGAGGAGGGTTAGAGTTATGCACCAGGGTGAGGATTAGGGATAGGCTGCAGGAGAGGAGGGTTAGAGTTATAGGATTAGGGATAGGCTGCAGGAGAGGAGGGTCAGAGTTGTGCACTAGGGTGAGGATTAGGGGTAGGCTGCAGGAGAGGAGGGTTAGAGTTGTGCACTAGGGTGAGGATTAGATATAGGCTGAGGATTAGATATAGGCTGCAGGAGGGGTGGGTTAGGGTTATGCAGTAGGGTGAGGATTAGAGATAGGCTGCAGGAGGGGAGGGTTAGGGTTATGCAGTAGGGTGAGGATTAGGGTTAGGCTGCAGGAGGTGAGGGTTAGGGATTGGCTGCAGGAGAGGAGGGTTAGGGATAGGCTGCAGGAGTGGAGGGTTAGAGTTGTGCACTAAGGTGAGGATTAGGGATAGGCTACAGGAGGGGAGTATTAGGGTTATGCAGTAGGGTGAGGATTAGGGATAGGCTGCAGGAGGGGAGGGTTAGGGATAGGCTGCAGGAGAGGAGGGTTAGAGTTGTGCACTAAGGTGAGGATTAGGGATAGGCTGCAGGAGAGGAGGGTTAGAGTTGTGCACTAGGGTGAGGATTAGGGATAGGCTGCAGGAGAGGAGGGTTAGAGTTGTGCACTAGGGTGAGGATTAGGGATAGGCTGCAGGAGGGGAGGGTTAGGGTTATGCACTAGGGTGAGGATTAGGGATAGGCTGCAGGAGAGGAGGGTTAGAGTTATAGGATTAGGGATAAACTGCAGGAGATGAGGGTTAGAGTTATGCACCAGGGTGAGGATTAGGGATAGGCTGCAGGAGAGGAGGGTTAGAGTTATGCACTAGGGTGAGGATTAGGGATAGGCTGCAGGAAAGGAGGGTTAGAGTTATAGGATTAGGGATAGGCTGCAGGAGAGGAGGATTAGAGTTATGCACCAGGGTGAGGATTAGGGATAGACTGCAGGAGAGGAGGGTTAGAGTTATAGGATTAGGGATAGGCTGCAGGAGAGGAGGGTTAGAGTTGTGCACTAGGGTGAGGATTAGGGGTAGGCTGCAGGAGAGGAGGGTTAGAGTTGTGCACTAGGGTGAGGATTAGAGATAGACTGCAGGAGGGGAGGGTTAGGGTTATGAAGTAGGGTGAGGATCAGAGATAGGCTGCAGCAGGGAAGGGTGAGGGTTATGCAGTAGGGTGAGGATTAGGGATAGGCTGCAGGAGGGGAGGGTTAGGGATAGCCTGCAGGAGTGGAGGGTTAGAGTTGTGCACTAAGGTGAGGATTAGGGATAGGCTGCAGGAGGGGAGGGTTAGGGTTATGCAGTAGGGTGAGGAATAGGGATAGGCTGCAGGAGGGGAGGGTTAGGGTTATGTAGTAGGGTGAGGATTAGGTTAGGCTGCAGGAGAGGAGGGTTAGAGTTGTGCACTAAAGTGAGGATTAGGGATAGGCTGCAGTAGATGAGGGATAGAGTTGTGCACTAGGGTGAGGATTAGGGATAGGCTGCAGGAGAGGAGGGTTAGAGTTGTGCACTAGGGTGAGGATTAGGGATAGGCTGCAGGAGGGTGAGGATTATGCACTAGGGTGAGGATTAGGGATAGGCTGCAGGAGAGGAGGGTTAGAGTTTTGCACTAGGGTGAGGATTAGGGATAGGCTGCAGGAGGGGAGGGTTAGGGTTATGCACTAGGGTGAGGATTAGGGATAGGCTGCAGGAGGGGAGGGTTAGGGTTATGCAGTATGGTGAGGATTAGGGATAGGCTGCAGGAGAGGAGGGTTAGAGTTGTGCACTAGGGTGAGGATTAGGGGTAGGCTGCAGGAGAGGAGGGTTAGAGTTGTGCACTAGGGTGAGGATTAGGGATAGGCTGCAGGAGAGGAGGGTTAGAGTTGTGCACTGGGGTGAGGATTAGGGGTAGGCTGCAGGAGAGGAGGGTTAGGGTTATGCACTAGGGTGAGGATTAGGGATAGGCTGCAGGAGGGGAGGGTTAGGGTTATGCACTAGGGTGAGGATTAGGGATAGACTGCAGGAGGGGAGGGTTAGGGTTATGCAGTATGGTGAGGATTAGGGATAGGCTGCAGGAGAGGAGGGTTAGAGTTGTGCACTAGGGTGAGGATTAGGGGTAGGCTGCAGGAGAGGAGGGTTAGGGTTATGCACTAGGGTGAGGATTAGGGATATGCTGCAGGAGAGGAGGGTTAGAGTTATAGGATTAGGGATAAACTGCAGGAGATGAGGGTTAGAGTTATGCACCAGGGTGAGGATTAGGGATAGGCTGCAGGAGGGGAGGGTTAGGGTTATGCAGTATGGTGAGGATTAGGGATAGGCTGCAGGAGAGGAGGGTTAGAGTTGTGCACTAGGGTGAGGATTAGGGGTAGGCTGCAGGAGAGGAGGGTTAGAGTTGTGCACTAGGGTGAGGATTAGGGATAGGCTGCAGGAGTGGAGGGTTAGAGTTGTGCAATAAGGTGAGGATTAGGGATAGGCTGCAGGAGAGGAGGGTTAGAGTTGTGCACTAAGGTGAGGATTAGGGATAGGTTGCAAGAGGGGAGGGTTAGGGTTATGCACTAGGGTGAGGATTAGGGATAGGCTGCAGGAGGGGAGGGTTAGGGTTATGCAGTAGGGTGAGGATTAGGGATAGGCTGCAGGAGAGGAGGGTTAGAGTAATGCACTAAGGTGAGGATTAGGGATAGGCTGCAGGAGAGGAGGGTTAGAGTTGTGCACTAGGGTGAGGATTAGGGATAGACTGCAGGAGAGGAGGGTTAGAGTTGTGCACTAGGGTGAGGATTAGGGATAGGCTGCAGGAGGGGAGGGTCAGGGTTATGCACTAGGGTGAGGATTAGGAATAGGCTGCAGGAGAGGAGGGTTAGAGTAATGCACTAGGGTGAGGATTAGGGATAGGCTGCAGGAGAGGAGGGTTAGAGTTATGCACTAGGGTGAGGATTAGGGATAGGCTGCAGGAGAGGAGGGTTAGAGTTATGCACTAGGGTGAGGATTAGGGATAGGCTGCAGGAGAGGAGGGTTAGAGTTATGCACTAGGGTGAGGATTAGGGATAGGCTGCAGGAGAGGAGGGTTAGAGTTATGCACTAGGGTGAGGATTAGGGATAGGCTGCAGGAGAGGAGAGGAGGGTTAGGGTTATGCACTAGGGTGAGGATTAGGGATAGGCTGCAGGAGAGGAGGGTTAGAGTTATAGGATTAGGGATAAACTGCAGGAGAGGAGGGTTAGAGTTATGCACCAGGGTGAGGATTAGGGATAGGCTGCAGGAGAGGAGGGTTAGAGTTATGCACTAGGGTGAGGATTAGGGATAGGCTGCAGGAGAGGAGGGTTAGAGTTATAGGATTAGGGATAGGCTGCAGGAGAGGAGGGTTAGAGTTATGCACCAGGGTGAGGATTAGGGATAGGCTGCAGGAGAGGAGGGTTAGAGTTATAGGATTAGGGATAGGCTGCAGGAGAGGAGGGTCAGAGTTGTGCACTAGGGTGAGGATTAGGGGTAGGCTGCAGGAGAGGAGGGTTAGAGTTGTGCACTAGGGTGAGGATTAGATATAGGCTGAGGATTAGATATAGGCTGCAGGAGGGGTGGGTTAGGGTTATGCAGTAGGGTGAGGATTAGAGATAGGCTGCAGGAGGGGAGGGTTAGGGTTATGCAGTAGGGTGAGGATTAGGGTTAGGCTGCAGGAGGTGAGGGTTAGGGATTGGCTGCAGGAGAGGAGGGTTAGGGATAGGCTGCAGGAGTGGAGGGTTAGAGTTGTGCACTAAGGTGAGGATTAGGGATAGGCTACAGGAGGGGAGTATTAGGGTTATGCAGTAGGGTGAGGATTAGGGATAGGCTGCAGGAGGGGAGGGTTAGGGATAGGCTGCAGGAGAGGAGGGTTAGAGTTGTGCACTAAGGTGAGGATTAGGGATAGGCTGCAGGAGAGGAGGGTTAGAGTTGTGCACTAGGGTGAGGATTAGGGATAGGCTGCAGGAGAGGAGGGTTAGAGTTGTGCACTAGGGTGAGGATTAGGGATAGGCTGCAGGAGGGGAGGGTTAGGGTTATGCACTAGGGTGAGGATTAGGGATAGGCTGCAGGAGAGGAGGGTTAGAGTTATAGGATTAGGGATAAACTGCAGGAGATGAGGGTTAGAGTTATGCACCAGGGTGAGGATTAGGGATAGGCTGCAGGAGAGGAGGGTTAGAGTTATGCACTAGGGTGAGGATTAGGGATAGGCTGCAGGAAAGGAGGGTTAGAGTTATAGGATTAGGGATAGGCTGCAGGAGAGGAGGATTAGAGTTATGCACCAGGGTGAGGATTAGGGATAGACTGCAGGAGAGGAGGGTTAGAGTTATAGGATTAGGGATAGGCTGCAGGAGAGGAGGGTTAGAGTTGTGCACTAGGGTGAGGATTAGGGGTAGGCTGCAGGAGAGGAGGGTTAGAGTTGTGCACTAGGGTGAGGATTAGAGATAGACTGCAGGAGGGGAGGGTTAGGGTTATGAAGTAGGGTGAGGATCAGAGATAGGCTGCAGCAGGGAAGGGTGAGGGTTATGCAGTAGGGTGAGGATTAGGGATAGGCTGCAGGAGGGGAGGGTTAGGGATAGCCTGCAGGAGTGGAGGGTTAGAGTTGTGCACTAAGGTGAGGATTAGGGATAGGCTGCAGGAGGGGAGGGTTAGGGTTATGCAGTAGGGTGAGGAATAGGGATAGGCTGCAGGAGGGGAGGGTTAGGGTTATGTAGTAGGGTGAGGATTAGGTTAGGCTGCAGGAGAGGAGGGTTAGAGTTGTGCACTAAAGTGAGGATTAGGGATAGGCTGCAGTAGATGAGGGATAGAGTTGTGCACTAGGGTGAGGATTAGGGATAGGCTGCAGGAGAGGAGGGTTAGAGTTGTGCACTAGGGTGAGGATTAGGGATAGGCTGCAGGAGGGTGAGGATTATGCACTAGGGTGAGGATTAGGGATAGGCTGCAGGAGAGGAGGGTTAGAGTTTTGCACTAGGGTGAGGATTAGGGATAGGCTGCAGGAGGGGAGGGTTAGGGTTATGCACTAGGGTGAGGATTAGGGATAGGCTGCAGGAGGGGAGGGTTAGGGTTATGCAGTATGGTGAGGATTAGGGATAGGCTGCAGGAGAGGAGGGTTAGAGTTGTGCACTAGGGTGAGGATTAGGGGTAGGCTGCAGGAGAGGAGGGTTAGAGTTGTGCACTAGGGTGAGGATTAGGGATAGGCTGCAGGAGAGGAGGGTTAGAGTTGTGCACTGGGGTGAGGATTAGGGGTAGGCTGCAGGAGAGGAGGGTTAGGGTTATGCACTAGGGTGAGGATTAGGGATAGGCTGCAGGAAAGGAGGGTTAGAGTTATAGGATTAGGGATAAACTGCAGGAGAGGAGGGTTAGAGTTATGCACCAGGGTGAGGATTAGGGATAGGCTGCAGGAGAGGAGGGTTAGAGTTATGCACTAGGGTGAGGATTAGGGATAGGCTGCAGGAAAGGAGGGTTAGAGTTATAGGATTAGGGATAGGCTGCAGGAGAGGAGGGTTAGAGTTATGCACCAGGGTGAGGATTAGGGATAGGCTGCAGGAGAGGAGGGTTAGAGTTATAGGATTAGGGATAGGCTGCAGGAGAGGAGGGTTAGAGTTGTGCACTAAGGTGAGGATTAGGGGTAGGCTGCAGGAGAGGAGGGTTAGAGTTGTGCACTAGGGTGAGGATTAGAGATAGGCTGCAGGAGGGGAGGGTTAGGGTAATGAAGTAGGGTGAGGATTAGAGATAGGCTGCAGGAGGGGAGGGTGAGGGTTATGCAGTAGGGTGAGGATTAGGGATAGGCTGCAGGAGGGGAGGGTTAGGGATAGGCTGCAGGAGAGGAGGGTTAGAGTTGTGCATGAAGGTGAGGATTAGGGATAGGCTGCAGAAGAGGAGGGATAGAGTTGTGCACTAGGGTGAGGATTAGGGATAGGCTGCAGGAGAAGAGGGTTAGAGTTGTGCAGTAGGGTGAGGATTAGGGATAGGCTGCAGGAGGGTTAGGATTATGCACTAGGGTGAGGATTAGGGATAGGCTGCAGGAGAGGAGGGTTAGAGTTGTGCACTAGGGTGAGGATTAGGGATAGGCTGCAGGAGAGGAGGGTTAGAGTTGTGCATGAAGGTGAGGATTAGGGATAGGCTGCAGGAGAGGAGGGATAGAGTTGTGCACTAGGGTGAGGATTAGGGATAGGCTGCAGGAGAGGAGGGTTAGAGTTGTGCAGTAGGGTGAGGATTAGGGATAGGCTGCAGGAGGGTTAGGATTATGCACTAGGGTGAGGATTAGGGATAGGCTGCAGGAGAGGAGGGTTAGAGTTGTGCACTAGGGTGAGGATTAGGGATAGGCTGCAGGAGAGGAGGGTTAGAGTTGTGCACTAGGGTGAGGATTAGGGATAGGCTGCAGGAGGGGAGGGTTAGGGTTATGCACTAGGGTGAGGATTAGGGATAGGCTGCAGGAGAGGAGGGTTAGAGTTGTGCACTAGGGTGAGGATTAGGGATAGGCTGCAGGAGGGGAGGGTTAGGGTTATGCAGTATGGTGAGGATTAGGGATAGGCTGCAGGAGAGGAGGGTTAGAGTTGTGCACTAGGGTGAGGATTAGGGGTAGGCTGCAGGAGAGGAGGGTTAGGGTTATGCACTAGGGTGAGGATTAGGGATAGGCTGCAGGAGAGGAGGGTTAGAGTTATAGGATTAGGGATAAACTGCAGGAGATGAGGGTTAGAGTTATGCACCAGGGTGAGGATTAGGGATAGGCTGCAGGAGAGGAGGGTTAGAGTTATGCACTAGGGTGAGGATTAGGGATAGGCTGCAGGAAAGGATGGTTAGAGTTATAGGATTAGGGATAGGCTGCAGGAGAGGAGGATTACAGTTATGCACCAGGGTGAGGATTAGGGATAGACTGCAGGAGAGGAGGGTTAGAGTTATAGGATTAGGGATAGGCTGCAGGAGAGGAGGGTTAGAGTTGTGCACTAGGGTGAGGATTAGAGATAGACTGCAGGAGGGGAGGGTTAGGGTTATGAAGTAGGGTGAGGATCAGAGATAGGCTGCAGCAGGGAAGGGTGAGGGTTATGCAGTAGGGTGAGGATTAGGGATAGGCTGCAGGAGGGGAGGGTTAGGGATAGGCTGCAGGAGTGGAGGGTTAGAGTTGTGCACTAAGGTGAGGATTAGGGATAGGCTGCAGGAGGGGAGGGTTAGGGTTATGCAGTAGGGTGAGGAATAGGGATAGGCTGCAGGAGGGGAGGGTTAGGGTTATGTAGTAGGGTGAGGATTAGGTTAGGCTGCAGGAGAGGAGGGTTAGAGTTGTGCACTAAAGTGAGGATTAGGGATAGGCTGCAGTAGAGGAGGGATAGAGTAGTGCACTAGGGTGAGGATTAGGGATAGGCTGCAGGAGAGGAGGTTTAGAGTTGTGCACTAGGGTGAGGATTAGGGATAGGCTGCAGGAGGGTGAGGATTATGCACTAGGGTGAGGATTAGGGATAGGCTGCAGGAGAGGAGGGTTAGAGTTTTGCACTAGGGTGAGGATTAGGGATAGGCTGCAGGAGGGGAGGGTTAGGGTTATGCACTAGGGTGAGGATTAGGGATAGGCTGCAGGAGGGGAGGGTTAGGGTTATGCAGTATGGTGAGGATTAGGGATAGGCTGCAGGAGAGGAGGGTTAGAGTTGTGCACTAGGGTGAGGATTAGGGGTAGGCTGCAGGAGAGGAGGGTTAGAGTTGTGCACTAGGGTGTGGATTAGGGATAGGCTGCAGGAGAGGAGGGTTAGAGTTGTGCACTGGGGTGAGGATTAGGGGTAGGCTGCAGGAGAGGAGGGTTAGGGTTATGCACTAGGGTGAGGATTAGGGATAGGCTGCAGGAAAGGAGGGTTAGAGTTATAGGATTAGGGATAAACTGCAGGAGAAGAGGGTTAGAGTTATGCACCAGGGTGAGGATTAGGGATAGGCTGCAGGAGAGGAGGGTTAGAGTTATGCACTAGGGTGAGGATTAGGGATAGGCTGCAGGAAAGGAGGGTTAGAGTTATAGGATTAGGGATAGGCTGCAGGAGAGGAGGGTTAGAGTTATGCACCAGGGTGAGGATTAGGGATAGGCTGCAGGAGAGGAGGGTTAGAGTTATAGGATTAGGGATAGGCTGCAGGAGAGGAGGGTTAGAGTTGTGCACTAAGGTGAGGATTAGGGGTAGGCTGCAGGAGAAGAGGGTTAGAGTTGTGCACTAGGGTGAGGATTAGAGATAGGCTGCAGGAGGGGAGGATTAGGGTAATGAAGTAGGGTGAGGATTAGAGATAGGCTGCAGGAGGGGAGGGTGAGGGTTATGCAGTAGGGTGAGGATTAGGGATAGGCTGCAGGAGGGGAGGGTTAGGGATAGGCTGCAGGAGTGGAGGGTTAGAGTTGTGTACTAAGGTGAGGATTAGGGATAGGCTGCAGGAGGGGAGGGCTAGGGTTATGCAGTAGGGTGAGGATTAGGGATAGGCTGCAGGAGGGGAGGGTTAGGGTTATGTAGTAGGATGAGGATTAGGGTAGGCTGCAGGAGAGGAGGGTTAGAGTTGTGCATGAAGGTGAGGATTAGGGATAGGCTGCAGGAGAGGAGGGATAGAGTTGTGCACTAGGGTGAGGATTAGGGATAGGCTGCAGGAGAGGAGGGTTAGAGTTGTGCAGTAGGGTGAGGATTAGGGATAGGCTGCAGGAGGGTTAGGATTATGCACTAGGGTGAGGATTAGGGATAGGCTGCAGGAGAGGACGGTTAGAGTTTTGCACTAGGGTGAGGATTAGGGATAGGCTGCAGGAGGGTAGGGTTAGGGTTATGCAGTAGGGTGAGGATTAGGGATAGGCTGCAGGAGAGGAGGGTTAGAGTAATGCACTAAGGTGAGGATTAGGGATAGGCTGCAGGAGAGGAGGGTTAGAGTTGTGCACTAGGGTGAGGATTAGGGGTAGGCTGCAGGAGAGGAGGGTTAGAGTTGTGCACTAGGTTGAGGATTAGGGATAGGCTGCAGGAGATGAGGGTTAGAGTTGTGCACTAAGGTGAGGATTAGGGATAGGCTGCAGGAGAGGAGGGTTAGAGTTGTGCACTAAGGTGAGGATTAGGGATAGGTTGCAGGAGGGGAGGGTTAGGTTATGTACTAGGGTGAGGATTAGGGATAGGCTGCAGGAGGGGAGGGTTAGGGTTATGCAGTAGGGTGAGGATTAGGGATAGGCTGCAGGAGAGGAGGGTTAGAGTAATGCACTAGGGTGAGGATTAGGGATAGGCTGCAGGAGAGGAGGGTTAGAGTTGTGCACTAGGGTGAGGATTAGGGATAGTCTGCAGGAGAGGAGGGTTAGAGTTGTGCACTAGGGTGAGGATTAGGGATAGGCTGCAGGAGGGGTGGGTAAGGGTTATGCACTAGGGTGAGGATTAGGGATAGGATGCAGGAGAGGAGGGTTAGAGTTGTGCACTAGGGTGAGGATTAGGGGTAGGCTGTAGGAGAGGAGGGTTAGGGTTATGCACTAGGGTGAGTATTAGAGATAGGCTGCAGGAGAGGAGGGTTAAAGTTATGCACTAGGGTGAGGATTAAGGATAGGCTGCAGGAGAGGAGGGATAGGGTTATGCACTAGGGTGAGGATTAGGGATAGGCTGCAGGAGAGGAGGGTTAGGGTTATGCACTAGGGTGAGGATTAGGGATAGGCTGCAGGAGAGGAGGGTTAGAGTTGTGCACTAGGGTGAGGATTAGGGGTAGGCTGCAGGAGAGGAGGGTTAGAGTTGTGCAATAAGGTGAGGATTAGGGATAGGCTGCAGGAGAGGAGGGTTAGAGTTGTGCACTAGGGTGAGGATTAGGGATAGGTTGCAGGAGGGGAGGGTTAGGGTTATGCACTAGGGTGAGGATTAGGGATAGGCTGCAGGAGGGGAGGGTTAGGGTTATGCAGTAGGGTGAGGATTAGGGATAGGCTGCAGGAGAGGAGGGTTAGAGTAATGCACTAAGGTGAGGATTAGGGATAGGCTGCAGGAGAGGAGGGTTAGAGTTGTGCACTAGGGTGAGGATTAGGGATAGGCTGCAGGAGGGGAGGGTTAGGGTAATGCACTAGGGTGAGGATTAGGAATAGGCTGCAGGAGAGGAGGGTTAGAGTAATGCACTAGGGTGAGGATTAGGGATAGGCTGCAGGAGAGGAGGGTTAGAGTTATGCACTAGGGTGAGGATTAGGGATAGGCTGCAGGAGAGGAGGGTTAGAGTTATGCACTAGGGTGAGGATTAGGGATAGGCTGCAGGAGAGGAGGGTTAGAGTTATGCACTAGGGTGAGGATTAGGTATAGGCTGCAGGAGAGGAGGGTTAGAGTTATGCACTAGGGTGAGGATTATGGATAGGCTGCAGGAGAGGAGAGGAGGGTTAGGGTTATGCACTAGGGTGAGGATTAGGGATAGGCTGCAGGAGAGGAGGGTTAGAGTTATAGGATTAGGGATAAATTGCAGGAGAGGAGGGTTAGAGTTATGCACCAGGGTGAGGATTAGGGATAGGCTGCAGGAGAGAAGGGTTAGAGTTATGCACTAGGGTGAGGATTAGGGATAGGCTGCAGGAGAGGAGGGTTAGAGTTATAGGATTAGGGATAGGCTGCAGGAGAGGAGGGTTAGAGTTATGCACCAGGGTGAGGATTAGGGATAGGCTGCAGGAGAGGAGGGTTAGAGTTATAGGATTAGGGATAGGCTTGTTATGCACACCAGTGCCTGCAGGAAAGTACTAGTGTCAGAACTGTTATGCACTCCAGTGTCCGCAGGAATGTACTGGTGTTTGAACTGTTATGCAAAACAAATGGACTCACAGACAAACTGGGGAATATGACATAACGTACACAGAAGGTGATAGGGTAACAAAATACACACACAGTGAACAGAGAAGCCCAGAGGCTAAGGAACTGGGTATCTCCCTTGTATTAGAACTGCTCAGATGTAAAAAGCAAGATGTTGTGTTTTAATACGTAGAGAACCCGAAATGCTGTTGCTAAGGGCAACAGCAAAACCCTAAAGGGTTACCAACGGGTGTGGCAGTAAACTCCTTGGTCAGAGATGGAATGATAGACACAAGGAGAGCCTCCACAATCCTGATTCTCACTTGCAGTGCACAGGTTTAAGCTTACTGCCACTAAACTGACCCCTGACACCTAGCACAGTGAGACAGGATTAGACAGGCAAGTGTTAGAATACAGCCGCAAACTTGCTAAGTTCACAGAGTAATAACAGAACCCCAGCAAGCTAAATGACTGACTCCAGTCTTACTGCTAGGTCTGGATTGGCAGAGTGTAATACCAAATCCCCAGGCCTATTTGCAGTAAGCAACAAACAAATACAAAGCTACACAGTACTGGCTAACTTTCATGAACTGACTAACCAACAGAGATTCAGCAGCATCTGCTTACCCTGAAAAGAGGCCTTATAAAGCAGGTGCTGTCCACGCCCCACTCAGACCTCACAGACTGTGAGCACAAAAACCAGCACCGGATCCCCTGCCGTGCACAGAGCCTATAACCACTGCACAGCAAAAGACCCGAACCGGAGTATCAGCTGCGCTCAGGTTACTCCACTAGCACTTGTCTCCCGGTTGCCATGACGACGTGGCAGCACAGGGCAGGAGACCCTAACAGTACCCCCCCTCTGACGAGGGGTCAAAGAACCCCTACCACCGGGTTTATCGGGGAATTGCGAGAAGAAAGAGCGTATCAGTCTGGGGGCATGAAGATCACAACTGCGCACCCACGACCGCTCCTCCGGGCCATACCCCTTCCAGTGCACCAAAAATGACAGCCGACCCCGAACCACCTTGGAGTCAAGAATCCTTTCAACAACAAACTCCCTCTGGCCACGTATCAGAAGAGGGGAAGGTCTTCCACTGGAAGAAGGATTACTAATCGCCCGTTTTAAAAGGGAACAATGAAATGTTTTATTGATACCCAAAGAACGGGGCAGATCTAACTGAAATGCCACCGGATTGATAACCCTGGTGATCTTATAAGGGCCGATGAACCGGGGCCCTAACTTATGAGATGGCTGTCTCAACTTCAAATTCTTGGTAGACAACCAGACGAAGTCTCCTAATTTGAAGCTGCAGGGTCTTTTCCGCTTATCAAAAACCCTTTTGGTCACTAATGACACAGACACAAGGGCTTTCTTCACTTTCCGCCAAATACCTCTAAGGACCGAAACCACAGAGGAACCACCAGGCGTGGAGTCCAGGGGGTCAAAAGAATTGGCCTTAGGATGATGCCCATACACACAAAGGAAGGGAGAGATCCCTGTAGCAGAGTGAGCCGCGTTGTTATAGGCAAACTCCGCCATGGACAGATGAGCAACCCAGTCAGTCTGACACTTGGAGACATAACACCTGAGGAACTGCTCCAAGGACTGGTTCACCCTTTCAGTCTGCCCATTAGACTGCGGATGGTAGCCTGATGACAAGCTGACAGAAATCTGGAGATCGGAACAAAATGCCCTCCAGAATTTGGCCACAAACTGGGATCCGCGGTCAGAGACCACATCAAGTGGCAACCCGTGGAGACGCACAACATGCAGCATAAATAATTCAGACAGGCGTCTGGCTGATGGCAGCCCAACCAGTGGAACGAAGTGCGCCATCTTCGAAAACCTGTCAACGACAACCCAGATGGCTGTCATCCCCGAGGATTTGGGCAAGTCCACCACAAAATCCATTGAAATGTGGGTCCATGGCTTAGATGGGATAGAGAGTGGATGTAATGGGCCAACAGGAACCCCTCTAGGAGTCTTATTTCGGGCACAGATGTCACATGCCTGAACCCACTGATCCACATCCTTAGCCACCGAGGGCCACCACACCGCCCTAGATAGCAACTCCCGAGTTCTGGCAATACCCGGGTGACCTGCCGACTTCTTGGCATGGAATTCCAGGAACACTCGCTGTCTTAACCTAGGAGGCACAAACAAAAGACCTACCGGAAGGTCTGGAGGAGCCTGCTCCTGTGCTCTAAGGACTAATGATAAGAGGTCCTGGGTAATGCCCACTTTAATACATGATGGGGAAACAATGGGCAACGGCTCCTCGGTGGTCTCCTGGATTGGAGCAAAACTCCGCGAGAGCGCATCAGCCTTGATGTTTTTTGACCCAGGACGATATGTTATCAAAAAATTAAAGCGAGCAAAAAACAAAGCCCATCGTGCCTGCCTGGCACTGAGACGCTTCGCTGACTCTAAATATGCCAGATTCTTATGGTCAGTGAGAATTGAGACCACAAACTTAGCCCCCTCAAGCCAGTGTCTCCACTCCTCGAGTGCATCCTTAATAGCCAACAATTCCCGGTTACCCACGTCATAATTCATCTCGGCAGGCGAAAATTTACGGGAAAAGTAAGCACAGGGATGAAGGCGATTATCAGACACTCCCATCTGAGAAAGCACTGCCCCAATACCCATCTCAGAGGCATCCACCTCCACCACAAAAGGACGCTCTGGATCTGGGTGTCGCAGCACCTTGGCCGAAACAAATGCCCTTTTGAGACGGGCAAAAGCCGCTTTAGCCTCACAAGACCAGTGAGCAACATCCGCCCCTTTCTTAGTGAGTGCCACCAAGGGCGCCACTATAGACGAAAATCCAGCGATAAATCGTCTATAAAAATTCGCAAAGCCCAGGAAACGCTGAAGCGCCTTCAAACTAGTGGGCTGCACCCAATCCAGGACTGCCTGTACCTTGGAACCCTCCATTTGGAAACCTTCTGGGGAGATAATATATCCTAGAAATGCGATTTGCTGAACTTCAAATTCGCACTTCTCCAGCTTCGCCCCAAGCCGGTGGTCTCTGAGTTTCTGGAGGACTAAGCGTACATGCTTCCGATGTTCCTCCAGGGAATGGGAGAAGATTAGGATGTCATCTAAGTATACAACTAAGAATCTATCCAAATATTCCCTGAGCACATCATTCATGAAATCCTGGAAGACTGCCGGGGCATTACAGAGCCCAAAAGGCATCACCAAATATTCATAATGCCCTGAGTGGGTATTAAAGGCAGTCTTCCATTCATCCCCCTCTCTTATTCGGATCAGATTGTACGCACCGCGTAGGTCAATCTTAGAAAAAATGGTGGCAGTACGAAGCTGGTCAAACAAGACCGAAATGAGAGGCAGTGGGTATGAGTTTTTAATCGTGATACGGTTCAATTCCCTGAAGTCGATGCAGGGTCGCAACGAACCGTCCTTTTTACCCACGAAGAAGAACCCCGACCCAACTGGAGACTGTGAAGGTCTGATAAATCCCTTAGCCAAGTTCTCCTGAATGTACTCTGCCATAGCCTGAGTCTCAGGACGTGACAGGGAGTACAACCTGCTCTTGGGAAGCTTAGCATTTGGCAACAAATCAATGGCACAGTCATAGGGGCGATGGGGAGGCAGTACCTCTGCAACTTTTTTGGAGAACACGTCCGCAAAATCTGCATAACACCCTGGCAATCCTGGCAAACTTAGCTGCGAGAGCCTGACTGGAAGGCTCAAGCAACTCCTGAAACAATCAGTACCCCAACTAAGAATCTCCCCAGAGACCCAGTCAAATTGAGGATTGTGGGCCCTTAACCAGGGTAACCCCAACACCAATGGGGCAAAAGTACAGACAGTCACATAAAAGGACAATTTTTCAGAGTGTGTGGCTCCAATAAACAAAGAAATCTGGCTAGTGCAAGAGGTAATTTTACCTTGGGATAATGGTTCCCCGTTTAACCCACAAATCTCAATTTCCGATGCCAAGGGTACTAAGGGAACAGAGTGTTTTAGGGCGAATTGGCGGTCCATAAAAACCCCGTCGGCCCCACTGTCCACAAAGGCCTCAGTCTTGACAGTTTGACCGAGGATCTTCAAGGTCACCGGAATGATAAAAGTCTTCTTGGGAAATTCTGACTTCTGGCCTGACAGGATATTTCCCATCACCCTCAGGCCCTGAAGTTTTCCGGCTTTTCTGGGCATGATACTACCACATGACCTTTATTCCCACAGTACAAACACAACCCCTGCTGTCTCCTCCGCGTCTTCTCACGCGAGGAGAGGCGGGTAGCCCCAATCTGCATAGGCTCCTCAGAAAATTCCTCAGAGTCTGAGGTTCCCTTGGGAAGGAAGGAAATCTCAGTCTCCCTTTCAAGCCTACGCTCTCTCAGCCGTCTATCCACCCGGATGGATAACTGCATGAGCTGATCCAAGCTATCAGGCAAGGGATATTGTACCAGTTGGTCCTTTATCTGGTTAGAAAGACCTCTTCGGTACTGGTGTCTCAGGGCTGGGTCATTCCACTGGGTATCATGGGCCAACCTCCGAAACTCCGTACAGTAAACCTCAACTGGCCTTCGCCCTTGCTTAAGGATCGAAATCTGAGCCTCGGCTGAGGCCGTCTTGTCAGGGTCATCATACAACATGCCCAGTGCCGTAAAAAAAGCATCAACACTTTTAAGCGACGGACAGTCAGGCTGCAACCCATATGCCCAGACCTGTGGGTCTCCTTGTAGCAAGGAAATCACTATGCCCACCCGCTGAATCTCCGACCCAGAAGACTGAGGCCTAAGCCGGAAGTATAGCTTGCAGCTCTCCTTGAAACAAAAGAACTGCGAGCGATCTCCAGAAAAACGATCCGGGAGATTTACTTTCGGCTCCTTAACCCCTGCAGGTGCTGCTGCTGCGGGAGCTCCGCCAGCAGCCTGGGAGGTGTGCATTTTAATGGACAAATCATTAAATTGTCGAGTCAGGACCTGCACCTGATCGACCACCTGTTGCAACGTATTTTGAGGGGTATGCTCCATATTCCCACAAAATTTCAACAGGAGTATTAGGCTGCTGAATATGTTATGCACACCAGTGCCTGCAGGAAAGTACTAGTGTCAGAACTGTTATGCACTCCAGTGTCCGCAGGAATGTACTGGTGTTTGAACTGTTATGCAAAACAAATGGACTCACAGACAAACTGGGGAATATGACATAACGTACACAGAAGGTGATAGGGTAACAAAATACACACACAGTGAACAGAGAAGCCCAGAGGCTAAGGAACTGGGTATCTCCCTTGTATTAGAACTGCTCAGATGTAAAAAGCAAGATGTTGTGTTTTAATACGTAGAGAACCCGAAATGCTGTTGCTAAGGGCAACAGCAAAACCCTAAAGGGTTACCAACGGGTGTGGCAGTAAACTCCTTGGTCAGAGATGGAATGATAGACACAAGGAGAGCCTCCACAATCCTGATTCTCACTTGCAGTGCACAGGTTTAAGCTTACTGCCACTAAACTGACCCCTGACACCTAGCACAGTGAGACAGGATTAGACAGGCAAGTGTTAGAATACAGCCGCAAACTTGCTAAGTTCACAGAGTAATAACAGAACCCCAGCAAGCTAAATGACTGACTCCAGTCTTACTGCTAGGTCTGGATTGGCAGAGTGTAATACCAAATCCCCAGGCCTATTTGCAGTAAGCAACAAACAAATACAAAGCTACACAGTACTGGCTAACTTTCATGAACTGACTAACCAACAGAGATTCAGCAGCATCTGCTTACCCTGAAAAGAGGCCTTATAAAGCAGGTGCTGTCCACGCCCCACTCAGACCTCACAGACTGTGAGCACAAAAACCAGCACCGGATCCCCTGCCGTGCACAGAGCCTATAACCACTGCACAGCAAAAGACCCGAACCGGAGTATCAGCTGCGCTCAGGTTACTCCACTAGCACTTGTCTCCCGGTTGCCATGACGACGTGGCAGCACAGGGCAGGAGACCCTAACAAGGCTGCAGGAGAGGAGGGTTAGAGTTATGCACTAGGGTGAGGATTAGGGGTAGGCTGCAGGAGAGGAGGGTTAGAGTTGTGCACTAGGGTGAGGATTAGATATAGGCTGCAGGAGGGGAGGGTTAGGGTTATGCAGTAGGGTGAGGATTAGAGATAGGCTGCAGGAGAGGAGGGTTAGAGTTGTGCACTAGGGTGAGGATTAGATATAGGCTGCAGGAGGGGAGGGTTAGGGTTATGCAGTAGGGTGAGGATTAGAGATAGGCTGCAGGAGGGGAGGGTTAGGGTTATGCAGTAGGGTGAGGATTAGGGATAGGCTGCAGGAGGGGAGGGTTAGGGATTGGCTGCAGGAGAGGAGGGTTAGGGATAGGCTGCAGGAGTGGAGGGTTAGAGTTGTCCACTAAGGTGAGGATTAGGGATAGGCTGCAGGAGGGGAGGATTAGGGTTATGCAGTAGGGTGAGGATTAGGGATAGGCTGCAGGAGGGGAGGGTTAGGGATAGGCTGCAGGAGAGGAGGGTTAGAGTTGTGCACTAAGGTGAGGATTAGGGATAGGCTGCAGGAGAGGAGGGTTAGAGTTGTGCACTAGGGTGAGGATTAGGGATAGGCTGCAGGAGAGGAGGGTTAGAGTTGTGCACTAGGGTGAGGATTAGGGATAGGCTGCAGGAGGGGAGGGTTAGGGTTATGCACTAGGGTGAGGATTAGGGATAGGCTGCAGGAGAGGAGGGTTAGAGTTGTGCACTAGGGTGAGGATTAGGGATAGGCTGCAGGAGGGGAGGGTTAGGGTTATGCACTAGGGTGAGGATTAGGGATAGGCTGCAGGAGAGGAGGGTTAGAGTTGTGCACTAGGGTGAGGATTAGGGATAGGCTGCAGGAGGGGAGGGTTAGGGTTATGCACTAGGGTGAGAATTAGGGATAGGCTGCAGGAGGGGAGGGTTAGGGTTATGCAGTATGGTGAGGATTAGGGATAGGCTGCAGGAGAGGAGGGTTAGAGTTGTGCACTAGGGTGAGGATTAGGGGTAGGCTGCAGGAGAGGAGGGTTAGGGTTATGCACTAGGGTGAGGATTAGGGATAGGCTGCAGGAGAGGAGGGTTAGAGTTAAAGGATTAGGGATAAACTGCAGGAGATGAGGGTTAGAGTTATGCACCAGGGTGAGGATTAGGGATAGGCTGCAGGAGAGGAGGGTTAGAGTTATGCACTAGGGTGAGGATTAGGGATAGGCTGCAGGAAAGGAGGGTTAGAGTTATAGGATTAGGGATAGGCTGCAGGAGAGGAGGATTAGAGTTATGCACCAGGGTGAGGATTAGGGATAGACTGCAGGAGAGGAGGGTTAGAGTTATAGGATTAGGGATAGGCTGCAGGAGAGGAGGGTTAGAGTTGTGCACTAGGGTGAGGATTAGAGATAGACTGCAGGAGGGGAGGGTTAGGGTTATGAAGTAGGGTGAGGATCAGAGATAGGCTGCAGCAGGGAAGGGTGAGGGTTATGCAGTAGGGTGAGGATTAGGGATAGGCTGCAGGAGGGGAGGGTTAGGGATAGGCTGCAGGAGTGGAGGGTTAGAGTTGTGCACTAAGGTGAGGATTAGGGATAGGCTGCAGGAGGGGAGGGTTAGGGTTATGCAGTAGGGTGAGGAATAGGGATAGGCTGCAGGAGGGGAGGGTTAGGGTTATGTAGTAGGGTGAGGATTAGGTTAGGCTGCAGGAGAGGAGGGTTAGAGTTGTGCACTAAAGTGAGGATTAGGGATAGGCTGCAGTAGAGGAGGGATAGAGTTGTGCACTAGGGTGAGGATTAGGGATAGGCTGCAGGAGAGGAGGTTTAGAGTTGTGCACTAGGGTGAGGATTAGGGATAGGCTGCAGGAGGGGAGGGTTAGGGTTATGCACTAGGGTGAGGATTAGGGATAGGCTGCAGGAGGGGAGGGTTAGGGTTATGCAGTATGGTGAGGATTAGGGATAGGCTGCAGGAGAGGAGGGTTAGAGTTGTGCACTAGGGTGAGGATTAGGGGTAGGCTGCAGGAGAGGAGGGTTAGAGTTGTGCACTAGGGTGAGGATTAGGGATAGGCTGCAGGAGAGGAGGGTTAGAGTTGTGCACTGGGGTGAGGATTAGGGGTAGGCTGCAGGAGAGGAGGGTTAGGGTTATGCACTAGGGTGAGGATTAGGGATAGGCTGCAGGAAAGGAGGGTTAGAGTTATAGGATTAGGGATAAACTGCAGGAGAAGAGGGTTAGAGTTATGCACCAGGGTGAGGATTAGGGATAGGCTGCAGGAGAGGAGGGTTAGAGTTATGCACTAGGGTGAGGATTAGGGATAGGCTGCAGGAAAGGAGGGTTAGAGTTATAGGATTAGGGATAGGCTGCAGGAGAGGAGGGTTAGAGTTATGCACCAGGGTGAGGATTAGGGATAGGCTGCAGGAGAGGAGGGTTAGAGTTATAGGATTAGGGATAGGCTGCAGGAGAGGAGGGTTAGAGTTGTGCACTAAGGTGAGGATTAGGGGTAGGCTGCAGGAGAGGAGGGTTAGAGTTGTGCACTAGGGTGAGGATTAGAGATAGGCTGCAGGAGGGGAGGATTAGGGTAATGAAGTAGGGTGAGGATTAGAGATAGGCTGCAGGAGGGGAGGGTGAGGGTTATGCAGTAGGGTGAGGATTAGGGATAGGCTGCAGGAGGGGAGGGTTAGGGATAGGCTGCAGGAGTGGAGGGTTAGAGTTGTGTACTAAGGTGAGGATTAGGGATAGGCTGCAGGAGGGGAGGGCTAGGGTTATGCAGTAGGGTGAGGATTAGGGATAGGCTGCAGGAGGGGAGGGTTAGGGTTATGTAGTAGGATGAGGATTAGGGTAGGCTGCAGGAGAGGAGGGTTAGAGTTGTGCATGAAGGTGAGGATTAGGGATAGGCTGCAGGAGAGGAGGGATAGAGTTGTGCACTAGGGTGAGGATTAGGGATAGGCTGTAGGAGAGGAGGGTTAGAGTTGTGCAGTAGGGTGAGGATTAGGGATAGGCTGCAGGAGGGTTAGGATTATGCACTAGGGTGAGGATTAGGGATAGGCTGCAGGAGAGGAGGGTTAGAGTTTTGCACTAGGGTGAGGATTAGGGATAGGCTGCAGGAGGGTAGGGTTAGGGTTATGCAGTAGGGTGAGGATTAGGGATAGGCTGCAGGAGAGGAGGGTTAGAGTAATGCACTAAGGTGAGGATTAGGGATAGGCTGCAGGAGAGGAGGGTTAGAGTTGTGCACTAGGGTGAGGATTAGGGGTAGGCTGCAGGAGAGGAGGGTTAGAGTTGTGCACTAGGGTGAGGATTAGGGATAGGCTGCAGGAGAGGAGGGTTAGAGTTGTGCACTAAGGTGAGGATTAGTGATAGGCTGCAGGAGAGGAGGGTTAGAGTTGTGCACTAAGGTGAGGATTAGGGATAGGTTGCAGGAGGGGAGGGTTAGGTTATGTACCAGGGTGAGGATTAGGGATAGGCTGCAGGAGGGGAGGGTTAGGGTTATGCAGTAGGGTGAGGATTAGGGATAGGCTGCAGGAGAGGAGGGTTAGAGTAATGCACTAGGGTGAGGATTAGGGATAGGCTGCAGGAGAGGAGGGTTAGAGTTGTGCACTAGGGTGAGGATTAGGGATAGTCTGCAGGAGAGGAGGGTTAGAGTTGTGCACTAGGGTGAGGATTAGGGATAGGCTGCAGGAGGGGTGGGTTAGGGTTATGCACTAGGGTGAGGATTAGGGATAGGATGCAGGAGAGGAGGGTTAGAGTTGTGCACTAGGGTGAGGATTAGGGGTAGGCTGTAGGAGAGGAGGGTTAGGGTTATGCACTAGGGTGAGGATTAGAGATAGGCTGCAGGAGAGGAGGGTTAAAGTTATGCACTAGGGTGAGGATTAAGGATAGGCTGCAGGAGAGGAGGGTTAGGGTTATGCACTAGGGTGAGGATTAGGGATAGGCTGCAGGAGAGGAGGGTTAGGGTTATGCACTAGGGTGAGGATTAGGGATAGGCTGCAGGAGAGGAGGGTTAGAGTTGTGCACTAGGGTGAGGATTAGGGGTAGGCTGCAGGAGAGGAGGGTTAGAGTTGTGCAATAAGGTGAGGATTAGGGATAGGCTGCAGGAGAGGAGGGTTAGAGTTGTGCACTAGGGTGAGGATTAGGGATAGGTTGCAGGAGGGGAGGGTTAGGGTTATGCACTAGGGTGAGGATTAGGGATAGGCTACAGGAGGGGAGGGTTAGGGTTATGCAGTAGGGTGAGGATTAGGGATAGGCTGCAGGAGAGGAGGGTTAGAGTAATGCACTAAGGTGAGGATTAGGGATAGGCTGCAGGAGAGGAGGGTTAGAGTTGTGCACTAGGGTGAGGATTAGGGATAGGCTGCAGGAGGGGAGGGTTAGGGTAATGCACTAGGGTGAGGATTAGGAATAGGCTGCAGGAGAGGAGGGTTAGAGTAATGCACTAGGGTGAGGATTAGGGATAGGCTGCAGGAGAGGAGGGTTAGAGTTATGCACTAGGGTGAGGATTAGGGATAGGCTGCAGGAGAGGAGGGTTAGAGTTATGCACTAGGGTGAGGATTAGGGATAGGCTGCAGGAGAGGAGGGTTAGAGTTATGCACTAGGGTGAGGATTAGGGATAGGCTGCAGGAGAGGAGGGTTAGAGTTATGCACTAGGGTGAGGATTATGGATAGGCTGCAGGAGAGGAGAGGAGGGTTAGGGTTATGCACTAGGGTGAGGATTAGGGATAGGCTGCAGGAGAGGAGGGTTAGAGTTATAGGATTAGGGATAAATTGCAGGAGAGGAGGGTTAGAGTTATGCACCAGGGTGAGGATTAGGGATAGGCTGCAGGAGAGAAGGGTTAGAGTTATGCACTAGGGTGAGGATTAGGGATAGGCTGCAGGAGAGGAGGGTTAGAGTTATAGGATTAGGGATAGGCTGCAGGAGAGGAGGGTTAGAGTTATGCACCAGGGTGAGGATTAGGGATAGGCTGCAGGAGAGGAGGGTTAGAGTTGTGCACTAGGGTGAGGATTAGGGGTAGGCTGCAGGAGAGGAGGGTTAGAGTTATGCAGTATGGTGAGGATTAGAGATAGGCTGCAGGAGAGCAGGGTTAGAGTTGTGCACTAGGGTGAGGATTAGATATAGGCTGCAGGAGGGGAGGGTTAGGGTTATGCAGTAGGGTAAGGATTAGGGATAGGCTGCAGGAGGGGAGGGTTAGGGATTGGCTGCAGGAGAGGAGGGTTAGGGATAGGCTGCAGGAGGGGAGGGTTAGGGTAATGAAGTAGGGTGAGGATTAGAGATAGGCTGCAGGAGGGGAGGGTTAGGGTTATGCAGTAGGGTGTGGATTAGAGATAGGCTGCAGGAGGGGAGGGTTAGGGTTATGCAGTAGGGTAAGGATTAGGGATAGGCTGCAGGAGGGGAGGGTTAGGGATTGGCTGCAGGAGAGGAGGGTTAGAGTTGTGCACTAGGGTGAGGATTAGATATAGGCTGCAGGAGGGGAGGATTAGGGTTATGCAGTAGGGTGAGGATTAGGGATAGGCTGCAGGAGGGGAGGGTTAGGGATAGGCTGCAAGAGAGGAGGGTTATTGTTGTGCACTAAGGTGAGGATTAGGGATAGGCTGCAGGAGTGGAGGGTTAGAGTTGTGCACTAGGGTGAGTATTAGATATAGGCTGCAGGAGGGGAGGATTAGGGTTATGCAGTAGGGTGAGGATTAGGGATAGGCTGCAGGAGGGGAGGGTTAGGGATAGGCTGCAGGAGAGGAGGGTTAGAGTTGTGCACTAAGGTGAGGATTAGGGATAGGCTGCAGGAGAGGAGAGTTAGAGTTGTGCACTAGGGTGAGGATTAGGGATAGGCTGCAGGAGAGGAGGGTTAGAGTTGTGCACTAGGGTGAGGATTAGGGATAGGCTGCAGGAGGGGAGGGTTAGGGTTATGCACTAGGGTGAGGATTAGAGATAGGCTGCAGGATAGGAGGGTTAGAGTTGTGCACTAGGGTGAGGATTAGGGATAGGCTGCAGGAGGGGAGGGTTAGGGTTATGCACTAGGGTGAGGATTAGGGATAGGCTGCAGGAGGGGAGGGTTAGGGTTATGCAGTATGGTGAGGATTAGGGATAGGCTGCAGGAGAGGAGGGTTAGAGTTGTGCACTAGGGTGAGGATTAGGGGTAGGCTGCAGGAGAGGAGGGTTAGGGTTATGCACTAGGGTGAGGATTAGGGATATGCTGCAGGAGAGGAGGGTTAGAGTTATAGGATTAGGGATAAACTGCCGGAGATGAGGGTTAGAGTTATGCACCAGGGTGAGGATTAGGGATAGGCTGCAGGAGGGGAGGGTTAGGGTTATGCAGTATGGTGAGGATTAGGGATAGGCTGCAGGAGAGGAGGGTTAGAGTTGTGCACTAGGGTGAGGATTAGGGGTAGGCTGCAGGAGAGGAGGGTTAGAGTTGTGCACTAGGGAGAGGATTAGGGATAGGCTGCAGGAGTGGAGGGTTAGAGTTGTGCAATAAGGAGAGGATTAGGGATAGGCTGCAGGAGAGGAGGGTTAGAGTTGTGCACTAAGGTGAGGATTAGGGATAGGTTGCAGGAGGGGAGGGTTAGGGTTATGCACTAGGGTGAGGATTAGGGATAGGCTGCAGGAGGGGAGGGTTAGGGTTATGCAGTAGGGTGAGGATTAGGGATAGGCTGCAGGAGAGGAGGGTTAGAGTAATGCACTAAGGTGAGGATTAGGGATAGGCTGCAGGAGAGGAGGGTTAGAGTTGTGCACTAGGGTGAGGATTAGGGATAGGCTGCAGGAGAGGAGGGTTAGAGTTGTGCACTAGGGTGAGGATTAGGGATAGGCTGCAGGAGGGGAGGGTCAGGGTTATGCACTAGGGTGAGGATTAGGAATAGGCTGCAGGAGAGGAGGGTTAGAGTAATGCACTAGGGTGAGGATTAGGGATAGGCTGCAGGAGAGGAGGGTTAGAGTTATGCACTAGGGTGAGGATTAGGGATAGGCTGCAGGAGAGGAGGGTTAGAGTTATGCACTAGGGTGAGGATTAGGGATAGGCTGCAGGAGAGGAGGGTTAGAGTTATGCACTAGGGTGAGGATTATGGATAGGCTGCAGGAGAGGAGAGGAGGGTTAGGGTTATGCACTAGGGTGAGGATTAGGGATAGGCTGCAGGAGAGGAGGGTTAGAGTTATAGGATTAGGGATAAACTGCAGTAGAGGAGGGTTAGAGTTATGCACCAGGGTGAGGATTAGGTATAGGCTGCAGGAGAGGAGGGTTAGAGTTATGCACTAGGGTGAGGATTAGGGATAGGCTGCAGGAGAGGAGGGTTAGAGTTATAGGATTAGGGATAGGCTGCAGGAGAGGAGGGTTAGAGTTATGCACCAGGGTGAGGATTAGGGATAGGCTGCAGGAGAGGAGGGTTAGAGTTATAGGATTAGGGATACTCTGCAGGAGAGGAGGGTTAGAGTTGTGCACTAGGGTGAGGATTAGGGGTAGGCTGCAGGAGAGGAGGGTTAGAGTTGTGCACTAGGGTGAGGATTAGATATAGGCTGAGGATTAGATATAGGCTGCAGGAGGGGTGGGTTAGGGTTATGCAGTAGGGTGAGGATTAGAGATAGGCTGCAGGAGGGGAGGGTTAGGGTTATGCAGTAGGGTGAGGATTAGGGTTAGGCTGCAGGAGGTGAGGGTTAGGGATTGGCTGCAGGAGAGGAGGGTTAGAGTTGTGCACTAAGGTGAGGATTAGGGATAGGCTGCAGGAGAGGAGGGTTAGAGTTGTGCACTAGGGTGAGGATTAGGGATAGGCTGCAGGAGAGGAGGGTTAGAGTTGTGCACTAGGGTGAGGATTAGGGATAGGCTGCAGGAGGGGAGGGTTAGGGTTATGCACTAGGGTGAGGATTAGGGATAGGCTGCAGGAGAGGAGGGTTAGAGTTACAGGATTAGGGATAAACTGCAGGAGATGAGGGTTAGAGTTATGCACCAGGGTGAGGATTAGGGATAGGCTGCAGGAGAGGAGGGTTGGAGTTATGCACTAGGGTGAGGATTAGGGATAGGCTGCAGGAAAGGAGGGTTAGAGTTATAGGATTAGGGATAGGCTGCAGGAGAGGAGGATTACAGTTATGCACCAGGGTGAGGATTAGGGATAGACTGCAGGAGAGGAGGGTTAGAGTTATAGGATTAGGGATAGGCTGCAGGAGAGGAGGGTTAGAGTTGTGCACTAGGGTGAGGATTAGGGGTAGGCTGCAGGAGAGGAGGGTTAGAGTTGTGCACTAGGGTGAGGATTAGAGATAGACTGCAGGAGGGGAGGGTTAGGGTTATGAAGTAGGGTGAGGATCAGAGATAGGCTGCAGCAGGGAAGGGTGAGGGTTATGCAGTAGGGTGAGGATTAGGGATAGGCTGCAGGAGGGGAGGGTTAGGGATAGGCTGCAGGAGTGGAGGGTTAGAGTTGTGCACTAAGGTGAGGATTAGGGATAGGCTGCAGGAGGGGAGGGTTAGGGTTATGCAGTAGGGTGAGGAATAGGGATAGGCTGCAGGAGGGGAGGGTTAGGGTTATGTAGTAGGGTGAGGATTAGGTTAGGCTGCAGGAGAGGAGGGTTAGCGTTGTGCACTAAAGTGAGGATTAGGGATAGGCTGCAGTAGAGGAGGGATAGAGTTGTGCACTAGGGTGAGGATTAGGGATAGGCTGCAGGAGAGGAGGGTTAGAGTTGTGCACTAGGGTGAGGATTAGGGATAGGCTGCAGGAGGGTGAGGATTATGCACTAGGGTGAGGATTAGGGATAGGCTGCTGGAGAGGAGGGTTAGAGTTTTGCACTAGGGTGAGGATTAGGGATAGGCTGCAGGAGGGGAGGGTTAGGGTTATGCACTAGGGTGAGGATTAGGGATAGGCTGCAGGAGGGGAGGGTTAGGGTTACGCAGTATGGTGAGGATTAGGGATAGGCTGCAGGAGAGGAGGGTTAGAGTTGTGCACTAGGGTGAGGATTAGGGGTAGGCTGCAGGAGAGGAGGGTTAGAGTTGTGCACTAGGGTGAGGATTAGGGATAGGCTGCAGGAGAGGAGGGTTAGAGTTTTGCACTGGGGTGAGGATTAGGGGTAGGCTGCAGGAGAGGAGGGTTAGGGTTATGCACTAGGGTGAGGATTAGGGATAGGCTGCAGGAAAGGAGGGTTAGAGTTATAGGATTAGGGATAAACTGCAGGAGAGGAAGGTTAGAGTTATGCACCAGGGTGAGGATTAGGGATAGGCTGCAGGAGAGGAGGGTTAGAGTTATGCACTAGGGTGAGGATTAGGGATAGGCTGCAGGAAAGGAGGGTTAGAGTTATAGGATTAGGGATAGGCTGCAGGAGAGGAGGGTTAGAGTTATGCACCAGGGTGAGGATTAGGGATAGGCTGCAGGAGAGGAGGGTTAGAGTTATAGGATTAGGGATAGGCTGCAGGAGAGGAGGGTTAGAGTTGTGCACTAAGGTGAGGATTAGGGGTAGGCTGCAGGAGAGGAGGGTTAGAGTTGTGCACTAGGGTGAGGATTAGAGATAGGCTGCAGGAGGGGAGGGTGAGGGTTATGCAGTAGGGTGAGGATTAGGGATAGGCTGCAGGAGGGGAGGGTTAGGGATAGGCTGCAGGAGAGGAGGGTTAGAGTTGTGCATGAAGGTGAGGATTAGGGATAGGCTGCAGGAGAGGAGGGATAGAGTTGTGCACTAGGGTGAGGATTAGGGATAGGCTGCAGGAGAAGAGGGTTAGAGTTGTGCAGTAGGGTGAGGATTAGGGATAGGCTGCAGGAGGGTTAGGATTATGCACTAGGGTGAGGATTAGGGATAGGCTGCAGGAGAGGAGGGTTAGAGTTGTGCACTAGGGTGAGGATTAGGGATAGGCTGCAGGAGAGGAGGGTTAGAGTTGTGCATGAAGGTGAGGATTAGGGATAGGCTGCAGGAGAGGAGGGATAGAGTTGTGCACTAGGGTGAGGATTAGGGATAGGCTGCAGGAGAGGAGGGTTAGAGTTGTGCAGTAGGGTGAGGATTAGGGATAGGCTGCAGGAGGGTTAGGATTATGCACTAGGGTGAGGATTAGGGATAGGCTGCAGGAGAGGAGGGTTAGAGTTGTGCACTAGGGTGAGGATTAGGGATAGGCTGCAGGAGAGGAGGGTTAGAGTTGTGCACTAGGGTGAGGATTAGTGATAGGCTGCAGGAGGGGAGGGTTAGGGTTATGCACTAGGGTGAGGATTAGGGATAGGCTGCAGGAGAGGAGGGTTAGAGTTGTGCACTAGGGTGAGGATTAGGGATTGGCTGCAGGAGGGGAGGGTTAGGGTTATGCACTAGGGTGAGAATTAGGGATAGGCTGCAGGAGGGGAGGGTTAGGGTTATGCAGTATGGTGAGGATTAGGGATAGGCTGCAGGAGAGGAGGGTTAGAGTTGTGCACTAGGGTGAGGATTAGGGGTAGGCTGCAGGAGAGGAGGGTTAGGGTTATGCACTAGGGTGAGGATTAGGGATAGGCTGCAGGAGAGGAGGGTTAGAGTTATAGGATTAGGGATGAACTGCAGGAGATGAGGGTTAGAGTTATGCACCAGGGTGAGGATTAGGGATAGGCTGCAGGAGAGGAGGGTTAGAGTTATGCACTAGGGTGAGGATTAGGGATAGGCTGCAGGAAAGGAGGGTTAGAGTTATAGGATTAGGGATAGGCTGCAGGAGAGGAGGATTAGAGTTATGCACCAGGGTGAGGATTAGGGATAGACTGCAGGAGAGGAGGGTTAGAGTTATAGGATTAGGGATAGGCTGCAGGAGAGGAGGGTTAGAGTTGTGCACTAGGGTGAGGATTAGAGATAGACTGCAGGAGGGGAGGGTTAGGGTTATGAAGTAGGGTGAGGATCAGAGATAGGCTGCAGCAGGGAAGGGTGAGGGTTATGCAGTAGGGTGAGGATTAGGGATAGGCTGCAGGAGGGGAGGGTTAGGGATAGGCTGCAGGAGTGGAGGGTTAGAGTTGTGCACTAAGGTGAGGATTAGGGATAGGCTGCAGGAGGGGAGGGTTAGGGTTATGCAGTAGGGTGAGGAATAGGGATAGGCTGCAGGAGGGGAGGGTTAGGGTTATGTAGTAGGGTGAGGATTAGGTTAGGCTGCAGGAGAGGAGGGTTAGAGTTGTGCACTAAAGTGAGGATTAAGGATAGGCTGCAGTAGAGGAGGGATAGAGTTGTGCACTAGGGTGAGGATTAGGGATAGGCTGCAGGAGAGGAGGTTTAGAGTTGTGCACTAGGGTGAGGATTAGGGATAGGCTGCAGGAGGGTGAGGATTATGCACTAGGGTGAGGATTAGGGATAGGCTGCAGGAGAGGAGGGTTAGAGTTTTGCACTAGGGTGAGGATTAGGGATAGGCTGCAGGAGGGGAGGGTTAGGGTTATGCACTAGGGTGAGGATTAGGGATAGGCTGCAGGAGGGGAGGGTTAGGGTTATGCAGTATGGTGAGGATTAGGGATAGGCTGCAGGAGAGGAGGGTTAGAGTTGTGCACTAGGGTGAGGATTAGGGGTAGGCTGCAGGAGAGGAGGGTTAGAGTTGTGCACTAGGGTGAGGATTAGGGATAGGCTGCAGGAGAGGAGGGTTAGAGTTGTGCACTGGGGTGAGGATTAGGGGTAGGCTGCAGGAGAGGAGGGTTAGGGTTATGCACTAGGGTGAGGATTAGGGATAGGCTGCAGGAAAGGAGGGTTAGAGTTATAGGATTAGGGATAAACTGCAGGAGAAGAGGGTTAGAGTTATGCACCAGGGTGAGGATTAGGGATAGGCTGCAGGAGAGGAGGGTTAAAGTTATGCACTAGGGTGAGGATTAGGGATAGGCTGCAGGAAAGGAGGGTTAGAGTTATAGGATTAGGGATAGGCTGCAGGAGAGGAGGGTTAGAGTTATGCACCAGGGTGAGGATTAGGGATAGGCTGCAGGAGAGGAGGGTTAGAGTTATAGGATTAGGGATAGGCTGCAGGAGAGGAGGGTTAGAGTTGTGCACTAAGGTGAGGATTAGGGGTAGGCTGCAGGAGAGGAGGGTTAGAGTTGTGCACTAGGGTGAGGATTAGAGATAGGCTGCAGGAGGGGAGGATTAGGGTAATGAAGTAGGGTGAGGATTAGAGATAGGCTGCAGGAGGGGAGGGTGAGGGTTATGCAGTAGGGTGAGGATTAGGGATAGGCTGCAGGAGGGGAGGGTTAGGGATAGGCTGCAGGAGTGGAGGGTTAGAGTTGTGTACTAAGGTGAGGATTAGGGATAGGCTGCAGGAGGGGAGGGCTAGGGTTATGCAGTAGGGTGAGGATTAGGGATAGGCTGCAGGAGGGGAGGGTTAGGGTTATGTAGTAGGATGAGGATTAGGGTAGGCTGCAGGAGAGGAGGGTTAGAGTTGTGCATGAAGGTGAGGATTAGGGATAGGCTGCAGGAGAGGAGGGATAGAGTTGTGCACTAGGGTGAGGATTAGGGATAGGCTGCAGGAGAGGAGGGTTAGAGTTGTGCAGTAGGGTGAGGATTAGGGATAGGCTGCAGGAGGGTTAGGATTATGCACTAGGGTGAGGATTAGGGATAGGCTGCAGGAGAGGAGAGTTAGAGTTTTGCACTAGGGTGAGGATTAGGGATAGGCTGCAGGAGGGTAGGGTTAGGGTTATGCAGTAGGGTGAGGATTAGGGATAGGCTGCAGGAGAGGAGGGTTAGAGTAATGCACTAAGGTGAGGATTAGGGATAGGCTGCAGGAGAGGAGGGTTAGAGTTGTGCACTAGGGTGAGGATTAGGGGTAGGCTGCAGGAGAGGAGGGTTAGAGTTGTGCACTAGGGTGAGGATTAGGGATAGGCTGCAGGAGAGGAGGGTTAGAGTTGTGCACTAAGGTGAGGATTAGGGATAGGCTGCAGGAGAGGAGGGTTAGAGTTGTGCACTAAGGTGAGGATTAGGGATAGGTTGCAGGAGGGGAGGGTTAGGTTATGTACTAGGGTGATGATTAGGGATAGGCTGCAGGAGGGGAGGGTTAGGGTTATGCAGTAGGGTGAGGATTAGGGATAGGCTGCAGGAGAGGAGGGTTAGAGTAATGCACTAGGGTGAGGATTAGGGATAGGCTGCAGGAGAGGAGGGTTAGAGTTGTGCACTAGGGTGAGGATTAGGGATAGTCTGCAGGAGAGGAGGGTTAGAGTTGTGCACAAGGGTGAGGATTAGGGATAGGCTGCAGGAGGGGTGGGTTAGGGTTATGCACTAGGGTGAGGATTAGGGATAGGATGCAGGAGAGGAGGGTTAGAGTTGTGCACTAGGGTGAGGATTAGGGGTAGGCTGTAGGAGAGGAGGGTTAGGGTTATGCACTAGGGTGAGGATTAGAGATAGGCTGCAGGAGAGGAGGGTTAAAGTTATGCACTAGGGTGAGGATTAAGGATAGGCTGCAGGAGAGGAGGGTTAGGGTTATGCACTAGGGTGAGGATTAGGGATAGGCTGCAGGAGAGGAGGGTTAGGGTTATGCACTAGGGTGAGGATTAGGGATAGGCTGCAGGAGAGGAGGGTTAGAGTTGTGCACTAGGGTGAGGATTAGGGGTAGGCTGCAGGAGAGGAGGGTTAGAGTTGTGCAATAGGGTGAGGATTAGGGATAGGCTGCAGGAGAGGAGGGTTAGAGTTGTGCACTAGGGTGAGGATTAGGGATAGGTTGCAGGAGGGGAGGGTTAGGGTTATGCACTAGGGTGAGGATTAGGGATAGGCTGCAGGAGGGGAGGGTTAGGGTTATGCAGTAGGGTGAGGATTAGGGATAGGCTGCAGGAGAGGAGGGTTAGAGTAATGCACTAAGGTGAGGATTAGGGATAGGCTGCAGGAGAGGAGGGTTAGAGTTGTGCACTAGGGTGAGGATTAGGGATAGGCTGCAGGAGAGGAGGGTTAGGGTAATGCACTAGGGTGAGGATTAGGAATAGGCTGCAGGAGAGGAGGGTTAGAGTAATGCACTAGGGTGAGGATTAGGGATAGGCTGCAGGAGAGGAGGGTTAGAGTTATGCACTAGGGTGAGGATTAGGGATAGGCTGCAGGAGAGGAGGGTTAGAGTTATGCACTAGGGTGAGGATTAGGGATAGGCTGCAGGAGAGGAGGGTTAGAGTTATGCACTAGGGTGAGGATTAGGGATAGGCTGCAGGAGAGGAGGGTTAGAGTTATGCACTAGGGTGAGGATTATGGATAGGCTGCAGGAGAGGAGAGGAGGGTTAGGGTTATGCACTAGGGTGAGGATTAGGGATAGGCTGCAGGAGAGGAGGGTTAGAGTTATAGGATTAGGGATAAATTGCAGGAGAGGAGGGTTAGAGTTATGCACCAGGGTGAGGATTAGGGATAGGCTGCAGGAGAGAAGGGTTAGAGTTATGCACTAGGGTGAGGATTAGGGATAGGCTGCAGGAGAGGAGGGTTAGAGTTATAGAATTAGGGATAGGCTGCAGGAGAGGAGGGTTAGAGTTATGCACCAGGGTGAGGATTAGGGATAGGCTGCAGGAGAGGAGGGTTAGAGTTATAGGATTAGGGATAGGCTGCAGGAGAGGAGGGTTAGAGTTATGCACTAGGGTGAGGATTAGGGGTAGGCTGCAGGAGAGGAGGGTTAGAGTTGTGCACTAGGGTGAGGATTAGATATAGGCTGCAGGAGGGGAGGGTTAGGGTTATGCAGTAGGGTGAGGATTAGAGATAGGCTGCAGGAGAGGAGGGTTAGAGTTGTGCACTAGGGTGAGGATTAGATATAGGCTGCAGGAGGGGAGGGTTAGGGTTATGCAGTAGGGTGAGGATTAGAGATAGGCTGCAGGAGGGGAGGGTTAGGGTTATGCAGTAGGGTGAGGATTAGGGATAGGCTGCAGGAGGTGAGGGTTAGGGATTGGCTGCAAGAGAGGAGGGTTAGGGATAGGCTGCAGGAGTGGAGGGTTAGAGTTGTGCACTAAGGTGAGGATTAGGGATAGGCTGCAGGAGGGGAGGATTAGGGTTATGCAGTAGGGTGAGGATTAGGGATAGGCTGCAGGAGGGGAGGGTTAGGGATAGGCTGCAGGAGAGGAGGGTTAGAGTTGTGCACTAAGGTGAGGATTAGGGATAGGCTGCAGGAGAGGAGGGTTAGAGTTGTGCACTAGGGTGAGGATTAGGGATAGGCTGCAGGAGAGGAGGGTTAGAGTTGTGCACTAGGGTGAGGATTAGGGATAGGCTGCAGGAGGGGAGGGTTAGGGTTATGCACTAGGGTGAGGATTAGGGATAGGCTGCAGGAGAGGAGGGTTAGAGTTGTGCACTAGGGTGAGGATTAGGGATAGGCTGCAGGAGGGGAGGGTTAGGGTTATGCACTAGGGTGAGGATTAGGGATAGGCTGCAGGAGAGGAGGGTTAGAGTTATAGGATTAGGGATAAACTGCAGGAGATGAGGGTTAGAGTTATGCACCAGGGTGAGGATTAGGGATAGGCTGCAGGAGAGGAGGGTTAGAGTTATGCACTAGGGTGAGGATTAGGGATAGGCTGCAGGAGAGGAGGGTTAGAGTTATAGGATTAGGGATAGGCTGCAGGAGAGGAGGATTAGAGTTATGCACCAGGGTGAGGATTAGGGATAGACTGCAGGAGAGGTGGGTTAGAGTTATAGGATTAGGGATAGGCTGCAGGAGAGGAGGGTTAGAGTTGTGCACTAGGGTGAGGATTAGGGGTAGGCTGCAGGAGAGGAGGGTTAGAGTTGTGCACTAGGGTGAGGATTAGAGATAGACTGCAGGAGGGGAGGGTTAGGGTTATGAAGTAGGGTGAAGATCAGAGATAGGCTGCAGCAGGGGAGGGTGAGGGTTATGCAGTAGGGTGAGGATTAGGGATAGGCTGCAGGAGGGGAGGGTTAGGGATAGGCTGCAGGAGTGGAGGGTTAGAGTTGTGCACTAAGGTGAGGATTAGGGATAGGCTGCAGGAGGGGAGGGTTAGGGTTATGCAGTAGGGTGAGGATTAGGGATAGGCTGCAGGAGGGGAGGGTTAGGGTTATGTAGTAGGGTGAGGATTAGGGTAGGCTGCAGGAGAGGAGGGTTAGAGTTGTGCACTAAAGTGAGGATTAGGGATAGGCTGCAGTAGAGGAGGGATAGAGTTGTGCACTAGGGTGAGGATTAGGGATAGGCTGCAGGAGAGGAGGGTTAAAGTTGTGCAGTAGGGTGAGGATTAGGGATAGGCTGCAGGAGGGTTAGGGTTATGCAGTATGGTGAGGATTAGGGATAGGCTGCAGGAGAGGAGGGTTAGAGTTGTGCACTAGGGTGAGGATTAGGGGTAGGCTGCAGGAGAGGAGGGTTAGGGTTATGCACTAGGGTGAGGATTAGGGATAGGCTGCAGGAGAGGAGGGTAAGAGTTATAGGATTAGGGATAAACTGCAGGAGAAGAGGGTTAAAGTTATGCACCAGGGTGAGGATTAGGGATAGGCTGCAGGAAAGGAGGGTTAGAGTTATAGGATTAGGGATAGGCTGCAGGAGAGGAGGGTTAGAGTTATGCACCAGGGTGAGGATTAGGGATAGGCTGCAGGAGAGGAGGGTTAGAGTTAGAGGATTAGGGATAGGCTGCAGGAGAGGAGGGTTAGAGTTGTGCACTAAGGTGAGGATTAGGGGTAGGCTGCAGGAGAGGAGGGTTAGCGTTGTGCACTAGGGTGAGTATTAGAGATAGGCTGCAGGAGGGGAGGGTGAGGGTTATGCAGTAGGGTGAGGATTAGGGATAGGCTGCAGGAGGGGAGGGTTAGGGATAGGCTGCAGGAGTGGAGGGTTAGAGTTGTGTACTAAGGTGAGGATTAGGGATAGGCTGCAGGAGGGGAGGGCTAGGGTTATGCAGTAGGGTGAGGATTAGGGATAGGCTGCAGGAGGGGAGGGTTAGGGTTATGTAGTAGGATGAGGATTAGGGTAGGCTGCAGGAGAGGAGGGTTAGAGTTGTGCATGAAGGTGAGGATTAGGGATAGGCTGCAGGAGAGGAGGGATAGAGTTGTGCACTAGGGTGAGGATTAGGGATAGGCTGCAGGAGAGGAGGGTTAGAGTTGTGCAGTAGGGTGAGGATTAGGGATAGGCTGCAGGAGGGTTAGGATTATGCACTAGGGTGAGGATTAGGGATAGGCTGCAGGAGAGGAGGGTTAGAGTTTTGCACTAGGGTGAGGATTAGGGATAGGCTGCAGGAGGGTAGGGTTAGGGTTATGCAGTAGGGTGAGGATTAGGGATAGGCTGCAGGAGAGGAGGGTTAGAGTAATGCACTAAGGTGAGGATTAGGGATAGGTTGCAGGAGAGGAGGGTTAGAGTTGTGCACTAGGGTGAGGATTAGGGGTAGGCTGCAGGAGAGGAGGGTTAGAGTTGTGCACTAGGGTGAGGATTAGGGATAGGCTGCAGGAGAGGAGGGTTAGAGTTGTGCACTAAGGTGAGGATTAGGGATAGGCTGCAGGAGAGGAGGGTTAGAGTTGTGCACTAAGGTGAGGATTAGGGATAGGTTGCAGGAGGGGAGGGTTAGGTTATGTACTAGGGTGAGGATTAGGGATAGGCTGCAGGAGGGGAGGGTTAGGGTTATGCAGTAGGGTGAGGATTAGGGATAGGCTGCAGGAGAGGAGGGTTAGAGTAATGCACTAGGGTGAGGATTAGGGATAGGCTGCAGGAGAGGAGGGTTAGAGTTGTGCACTAGGGTGAGGATTAGGGATAGTCTGCAGGAGAGGAGGGTTAGAGTTGTGCACTAGGGTGAGGATTAGGGATAGGCTGCAGGAGAGGAGGGTTAGAGTTGTGCACTAGGGTGAGGATTAGGGGTAGGCTGTAGGAGAGGAGGGTTAGGGTTATGCACTAGGGTGAGGATTAGAGATAGGCTGCAGGAGAGGAGGGTTAAAGTTATGCACTAGGGTGAGGATTAAGGATAGGCTGCAGGAGAGGAGGGTTAGGGTTATGCACTAGGGTGAGGATTAGGGATAGGCTGCAGGAGAGGAGGGTTAGGGTTATGCACTAGGGTGAGGATTAGGGATAGGCTGCAGGAGAGGAGGGTTAGAGTTGTGCACTAGGGTGAGGATTAGGGGTAGGCTGCAGGAGAGGAGGGTTAGAGTTGTGCAATAAGGTGAGGATTAGGGATAGGCTGCAGGAGAGGAGGGTTAGAGTTGTGCACTAGGGTGAGGATTAGGGATAGGTTGCAGGAGGGGAGGGTTAGGGTTATGCACTAGGGTGAGGATTAGGGATAGGCTGCAGGAGGGGAGGGTTAGGGTTATGCAGTAGGGTGAGGATTAGGGATAGGCTGCAGGAGAGGAGGGTTAGAGTAATGCACTAAGGTGAGGATTAGGGATAGGCTGCAGGAGAGGAGGGTTAGAGTTGTGCACTAGGGTGAGGATTAGGGATAGGCTGCAGGAGGGGAGGGTTAGGGTAATGCACTAGGGTGAGGATTAGGAATAGGCTGCAGGAGAGGAGGGTTAGAGTAATGCACTAGGGTGAGGATTAGGGATAGGCTGCAGGAGAGGAGGGTTAGAGTTATGCACTAGGGTGAGGATTAGGGATAGGCTGCAGGAGAGGAGGGTTAGAGTTATGCACTAGGGTGAGGATTAGGGATAGGCTGCAGGAGAGGAGGGTTAGAGTTATGCACTAGGGTGAGGATTAGGGATAGGCTGCAGGAGAGGAGGGTTAGAGTTATGCACTAGGGTGAGGATTATGGATAGGCTGCAGGAGAAGAGAGGAGGGTTAGGGTTATGCACTAGGGTGAGGATTAGGGATAGGCTGCAGGAGAGGAGGGTTAGAGTTATAGGATTAGGGATAAATTGCATGAGAGGAGGGTTAGAGTTATGCACCAGGGTGAGGATTAGGGATAGGCTGCAGGAGAGAAGGGTTAGAGTTATGCACTAGGGTGAGGATTAGGGATAGGCTGCAGGAGAGGAGGGTTAGAGTTATAGGATTAGGGATAGGCTGCAGGAGAGGAGGGTTAGAGTTATGCACCAGGGTGAGGATTAGGGATAGGCTGCAGGAGAGGAGGGTTAGAGTTATAGGATTAGGGATAGGCTGCAGGAGGGGAGGGTTAGGGTTATGCAGTAGGGTGAGGATTAGAGATAGGCTGCAGGAGGGGAGGGTTAGGGTTATGCAGTAGGGTGAGGATTAGGGATAGGCTGCAGGAGGGGAGGGTTAGGGATTGGCTGCAGGAGAGGTGGGTTAGGGATAGGCTGCAGGAGTGGAGGGTTAGAGTTGTGCACTAAGGTGAGAATTAGGGATAGGCTGCAGGAGGGGAGGATTAGGGTTATGCAGTAGGGTGAGGATTAGGGATAGGCTGCAGGAGGGGAGGGTTAGGGATAGGCTGCAGGAGAGGAGGGTTAGAGTTGTGCACTAAGGTGAGGATTAGGGATAGGCTGCAGGAGAGGAGGGTTAGAGTTGTGCACTAGGGTGAGGATTAGGGATAGGCTGCAGGAGAGGAGGGTTAGAGTTGTGCACTAGGGTGAGGATTAGGGATAGGCTGCAGGAGGGGAGGGTTAGGGTTATGCACTAGGGTGAGGATTAGGGATAGGCTGCAGGAGAGGAGGGTTAGAGTTGTGCACTAGGGTGAGGATTAGGGATAGGCTGCAGGAGGGGAGGGTTAGGGTTATGCACTAGGGTGAGGATTAGGGATAGGCTGCAGGAGAGGAGGGTTAGAGTTATAGGATTAGGGATAAACTGCAGGAGATGAGGGTTAGAGTTATGCACCAGGGTGAGGATTAGGGATAGGCTGCAGGAGAGGAGGGTTAGAGTTATAGGATTAGGGATAGGCTGCAGGAGGGGAGGGTTAGGGTTATGCAGTAGGGTGAGGATTAGAGATAGGCTGCAGGAGAGGAGGGTTAGAGTTGTGCACTAGGGTGAGGATTAGATATAGGCTGCAGGAGGGGAAGGTTAGGGTTATGCAGTAGGGTGAGGATTAGAGATAGGCTGCAGGAGGGGAGGGTTAGGGTTATGCAGTAGGGTGAGGATTAGGGATAGGCTGCAGGAGGGGAGGGTTAGGGATTGGCTGCAGGAGAGGTGGGTTAGGGATAGGCTGCAGGAGTGGAGGGTTAGAGTTGTGCACTAAGGTGAGGATTAGGGATAGGCTGCAGGAGGGGAGGATTAGGGTTATGCAGTAGGGTGAGGATTAGGGATAGGCTGCAGGAGGGGAGGGTTAGGGATAGGCTGCAGGAGAGGAGGGTTAGAGTTGTGCACTAAGGTGAGGATTAGGGATAGGCTGCAGGAGAGGAGGGTTAGAGTTGTGCACTAGGGTGAGGATTAGGGATAGGCTGCAGGAGAGGAGGGTTAGAGTTGTGCACTAGGGTGAGGATTAGGGATAGGCTGCAGGAGGGGAGGGTTAGGGTTATGCACTAGGGTGAGGATTAGGGATAGGCTGCAGGAGAGGAGGGTTAGAGTTGTGCACTAGGGTGAGGATTAGGGATAGGCTGCAGGAGGGGAGGGTTAGGGTTATGCACTAGGGTGAGGATTAGGGATAGGCTGCAGGAGAGGAGGGTTAGAGTTATAGGATTAGGGATAAACTGCAGGAGATGAGGGTTAGACTTATGCACCAGGGTGAGGATTAGGGATAGGCTGCAGGAGAGGAGGGTTAGAGTTATGCACTAGGGTGAGGATTAGGGATAGGCTGCAGGAGAGGAGGGTTAGAGTTATAGGATTAGGGATAGGCTGCAGGAGAGGAGGATTAGAGTTATGCACCAGGGTGAGGATTAGGGATAGACTGCAGGAGAGGTGGGTTAGAGTTATAGGATTAGGGATAGGCTGCAGGAGAGGAGGGTTAGAGTTGTGCACTAGGGTGAGGATTAGGGGTAGGCTGCAGGAGAGGAGGGCTAGAGTTGTGCACTAGGGTGAGGATTAGAGATAGACTGCAGGAGGGGAGGGTTAGGGTTATGAAGTAGGGTGAAGATCAGAGATAGGCTGCAGCAGGGGAGGGTGAGGGTTATGCAGTAGGGTGAGGATTAGGGATAGGCTGCAGGAGGGGAGGGTTAGGGATAGGCTGCAGGAGTGGAGGGTTAGAGTTGTGCACTAAGGTGAGGATTAGGGATAGGCTGCAGGAGGGGAGGGTTAGGGTTATGCAGTAGGGTGAGGATTAGGGATAGGCTGCAGGAGGGGAGGGTTAGGGTTATGTAGTAGGGTGAGGATTAGGGTAGGCTGCAGGAGAGGAGGGTTAGAGTTGTGCACTAAAGTGAGGATTAGGGATAGGCTGCAGTAGAGGAGGGATAGAGTTGTGCACTAGGGTGAGGATTAGGGATAGGCTGCAGGAGAGGAGGGTTAAAGTTGTGCAGTAGGGTGAGGATTAGGGATAGGCTGCAGGAGGGTTAGGGTTATGCAGTATGGTGAGGATTAGGGATAGGCTGCAGGAGAGGAGGGTTAGAGTTGTGCACTAGGGTGAGGATTAGGGGTAGGCTGCAGGAGAGGAGGGTTAGGGTTATGCACTAGGGTGAGGATTAGGGATAGGCTGCAGGAGAGGAGGGTAAGAGTTATAGGATTAGGGATAAACTGCAGGAGAAGAGGGTTAAAGTTATGCACCAGGGTGAGGATTAGGGATAGGCTGCAGGAAAGGAGGGTTAGAGTTATAGGATTAGGGATAGGCTGCAGGAGAGGAGGGTTAGAGTTATGCACCAGGGTGAGGATTAGGGATAGGCTGCAGGAGAGGAGGGTTAGAGTTATAGGATTAGGGATAGGCTGCAGGAGAGGAGGGTTAGAGTTGTGCACTAAGGTGAGGATTAGGGGTAGGCTGCAGGAGAGGAGGGTTAGAGTTGTGCACTAGGGTGAGTATTAGAGATAAGCTGCAGGAGGGGAGGGTTAGGGTAATGAAGTAGGGTGAGGATTAGAGATAGGCTGCAGGAGGGGAGGGTGAGGGTTATGCAGTAGGGTGAGGATTAGGGATAGGCTGCAGGAGGGGAGGGTTAGGGATAGGCTGCAGGAGTGGAGGGTTAGAGTTGTGCACTAAGGTGAGGATTAGGGATAGGCTGCAGGAGGGGAGGGTTAGGGTTATGCAGTAGGGTGAGGATTAGGGATAGGCTGCAGGAGGGGAGGGTTAGGGTTATGTAGTAGGATGAGGATTAGGGTAGGCTGCAGGAGAGGAGGGTTAGAGTTGTGCACTAAGGTGAGGATTAGGGATAGGCTGCAGGAGAGGAGGGATAGAGTTGTGCACTAGGGTGAGGATTAGGGATAGGCTGCAGGAGAGGAGGGTTAGAGTTGTGCAGTAGGGTGAGGATTAGGGATAGGCTGCAGGAGGGTTAGGATTATGCACTAGGGTGAGGATTAGGGATAGGCAGCAGGAGAGGAGGGTTAGAGTTTTGCACTAGGGTGAGGATTAGGGATAGGCTGCAGGAGGGTAGGGTTAGGGTTTTGCACTAGGGTGAGGATTAGGGATAGGCTGCAGGAGGGGAGGGTTAGGGTTATGCAGTATGGTGAGGATTAGGGATAGGCTGCAGGAGAGGAGGGTTAGAGTTGTGCACTAGGGTGAGGATTAGGGGTAGGCTGCAGGAGAGGAGGGTTAGAGTTGTGCACTACGGTGAGGATTAGGGATAGACTGCAGGAGAGGAGGGTTAGAGTTGTGCACTAAGGTGAGGATTAGGGATAGGTTGCAGGAGGGGAGGGTTAGAGTTATGCAGTAGGGTGAGGATTAGGGATAGGCTGCAGGAGAGGAGGGTTAGAGTTGTGCACTAAGGTGAGGATTAGGGATAGGTTGCAGGAGGGAAGGGTTAGGGTTATGTACTAGGGTGAGGATTAGGGATAGGCTGCAGGAGGGGAGGGTTAGGGTTATGCAGTAGGGTGAGGATTAGGGATAGGCTGCAGGAGAGGAGGGTTAGAGTAATGCACTAAGGTGAGGATTAAGGATAGGCTGCAGGAGAGGAGGGTTAGAGTTGTGCACTAGGGTGAGGATTAGGGATAGGCTGCAGGAGAGGAGGGTTAGAGTTGTGCACTAGGGTGAGGAGTAGGGATAGGATGCAGGAGAGGAGGGTTAGAGTTATGCACTAAGGTGAGGATTAGGGATAGACTGCAGGAGAGGAGGGTTAGAGTTGTGCACTAAGGTGAGGATTAGGGATAGGCTGCAGGATAGGAGGGTTAGAGTTGTGCACTAGGGTGAGGATTAGGGATAGGTTGCAGGAGGGGAGGGTTAGGGTTATGTACTAGGGTGAGGATTAGGGATAGGCTGCAGGAGGGGAGGGTTAGGGTTATGCAGTAGGGTGAGGATTAGGGATAGGCTGCAGGAGAGGAGGGTTAGAGTAATGCACTAAGGTGAGGATTAGGGATAGGCTGCAGGAGAGGAGGGTTAGAGTTGTGCACTAGGGTGAGGATTAGGGATAGGCTGCAGGAGAGGAGGGTTAGAGTTGTGCACTAGGGTGAGGATTAGGGATAGGCTGCAGGAGAAGAGGGTTAGAGTTGTGCACTAGGGTGAGGATTAGGGGTAGGCTGCAGGAGGGTGAGGATTATGCACTAGGGTGAGGATTAGGGATAGGCTGCAGGAGAGGAGGGTTAGAGTTATGCATTAGGGATAGGCTGCGGGAGGGGAGGGTTAGGGATAGTCTGCAGGAGGGTTAGAGTTATGCACTAGGGTGAGGATTAGGGGTAGGCTGCAGGAGGGGAGGGTTAGGGTTATGCACTAGGGTGAGGATTAGGGATAGGCTGCAGGAGGGGAGGGTTAGGGTTATGCAGTATAGTGAGGATTAGGGATAGGCTGCAGGAGAGGAGGGTTAGAGTTATGCACTAGGGTGAGGATTAGGGATAGGCTGCAGGAGAGGTGGGTTAGAGTTATGCACTAGGGTGAGGATTATGGATAGGCTGCAGGAGAGGAGGGTTAGAGTTATGCACTAGGGTGAGGATTAGGGATAGGCTGCAGGAGAGGTGGGTTAGGTTTATGCACTAGGGTGAGGATTAGGGATAGGCTGCAGGAGAGGAGGGTTAGAGTTATATGATTAGGGATAAACTGCAGGAGAGGAGGGTTAGAGTTTTGCACTAGGGTGAGGATTAGGGATAGGCTGCAGGAGGGGAGGGTTAGGGTTATGCACTAGGGTGAGGATTAGGGATAGGCTGCAGGAGGGGAGGGTTAGGGTTATGCAGTATAGTGAGGATTAGGGATAGGCTGTAGGAGAGGAGGGTTAGACTTGTGCACTAGGGTGAGGATTAGGGGTAGGCTGCAGGAGAGGAGGGTTAGAGTTGTGCACTAGGGTGAGGATTAGGGATAGGCTGCAGGAGAGGAGGGTTAGAGTTGTGCACTAGGGTGAGGATTATGGATAGGCTGCAGGAGAGGAGGGTTAGAGTTATGCACTAGGGTGAGGATTATGGATAGGCTGCAGGAGAGGAGGGTTAGAGTCATGCACTAGGGTGAGGATTAGGGATAGGCTGCAGGAGAGGAGGGTTAGAGTTATGCACTAGGGTGAGGATTAGGGATAGGCTGCAGGAGAGGAGGGTTAGGGTTATGCACTAGGGTGAGGATTAGGAATAGGCTGCAGGAGAGGAGGGTTAGAGTTATGCATTAGGGATAGGCTGCGGGAGGGGAGGGTTAGGGATAGTCTGCAGGAGGGTTAGAGTTATGCACTAGGGTGAGGATTAGGGATAGGCTGCAGGAGAGGAGGGTTAGAGTTATGCACTAGGGTGAGGATTAGGGATAGGCTGCAGGAGAGGAGGGTTAGAGTTATGCACTAGGGTGAGGATTAGGGATAGGCTGCAGGAGAGGAGGGTTAGAGTCATGCACTAGGGTGAGGATTAGGGATAGGCTGCAGGAGAGGAGGGTTAGAGTTATGCACTAGGGTGAGGATTAGGGATAGGCTGCAGGAGAGGAGGGTTAGAGTCATGCACTAGGGTGAGGATTAGGGATAGGCTGCAGGAGAGGAGGGTTAGAGTTATGCACTAGGGTGAGGATTAGGGATAGGCTGTAGGAGAGGTGGGTTAGAGTTATGCACTAGGGTGAGGATTATGGATAGGCTGCAGGAGAGGAGAGGTGGGTTAGGTTTATGCACTAGGGTGAGGATTAGGGATAGGCTGCAGGAGAGGAGGGTTAGAGTTATATGATTAGGGATAAACTGCAGGAGAGGAGGGTTAGAGTTTTGCACTAGGGTGAGGATTAGGGATAGGCTGCAGGAGGGGAGGGTTAGGGTTATGCACTAGGGCGAGGATTAGGGATAGGCTGCAGGAGGGGAGGGTTAGGGTTATGCAGTATAGTGAGGATTAGGGATAGGCTGTAGGAGAGGAGGGTTAGAGTTGTGCACTAGGGTGAGGATTAGGGGTAGGCTGCAGGAGAGGAGGGTTAGAGTTGTGCACTAGGGTGAGGATTAGGGATAGGCTGCAGGAGAGGAGGGTTAGAGTTGTGCACTAAAGTGAGGATTAGGGATAGGCTGCAGGAGAGGAGGGTTAGAGTTGTGCACTAAGGTGAGGATTAGGGATAGGCTACAGGAGGGGAGGGTTAGGGTTATGCAGTAGGGTGAGGATTAGGGATAGGCTGCAGAAGAGGAGGGTTAGAGTAATGCACTAAGGTGAGGATTAGGGATAGGCTGCAGGAGAGGAGGGTTAGAGTTGTGCACTAGGGTGAGGATTAGGGATAGGCTGCAGGAGAAGAGGGTTAGAGTTGTGCACTAGGGTGAGGATTAGGGATAGGCTGCAGGAGGGGAGGGTTAGGGTTATGCACTAGGGTGAGCATTAGGGATAGGCTGCAGGAGATGAGGGTTAGAGTTATGCACCAGGGTGAGGATTAGGGATAGGCTGCAGGAAGGGAGGGTTTAGGTTATGCACTAGGGTGAGGATTAGGGATAGGCTGCAGGAGGGGAGGGTTAGGGTTATGCAGTATGGTGAGGATTAGGGATAGGCTGCAGGAGAGGAGGGTTAGAGTTATGCACTAGGGTGAGGATTAGGGATAGGCTGCGGGAGGGGAGGGTTAGGGATAGTCTGCAGGAGGGTTAGAGTTATGCACTAGGGTGAGGATTAGGGATAGGCTGCAGGAGAGGAGGGTTAGAGTTATGCACTAGGGTGAGGATTATGGATAGGCTGCAGGAGAGGAGGGTTAGAGTTGTGCACTAGGGTGAGGATTAGGGATAGGCTGCAGGAGAGGAGGGTTAGAGTCATGCACTAGGGTGAGGATTAGGGATAGGCTGCAGGAGGGGAGGGTTAGGGTTATGCAGTATGGTGAGGATTAGGGATAGGCTGTAGGAGAGGAGGGTTAGAGTTGTGCACTAGGGTGAGGATTAGGGATAGGCTGCAGGAGGGGAGGGTTAGAGTTATGCACTAGTGTGAGGATTAGGGATAGGCTGCAGGAGGGGAGGGTTAGGGTTATGCAGTATGGTGAGGATTAGGGATAGGCTGTAGGAGAGGAGGGTTAGAGTTGTGCACTAGGGTGAGGATTAGGGATAGGCTGCAGGAGAGGAGGGTTAGAGTTGTGCACTAAGGTGAGGATTAGGGATAGGCTGCAGGAGGGGAGAGTTAGGGTTATGCAGTAGGGTGAGGATTAGGGATAGGCTGCAGGAGAGGAGGGTTAGAGTTGTGCAGTAGGGTGAGGATTAGGGATAGGCTGTAGGAGAGGAGGGTTAGGGTTATGCACTAGGGTGAGGATTAGGAATAGGCTGCAGGAGAGGAGGGTTAGAGTAATGCACTAGGGTGAGGATTAGGGATAGGCTGCAGGAGAGGAGGGTTAGAGTTATGCACTAGGGTGAGGATTATGGATAGGCTGCAGGAGAGGAGAGGAGGGTTAGGGTTATGCACTAGGGTGAGGATTAGGGATAGGCTGCAGGAGAGGAGGGTTAGGGTTATGCACTAGGGTGAGGATTAGGGATAGGCTGCAGGAGGGGAGGGTCAGGGTTATGCACTAGGGTGAGGATTAGGAATAGGCTGCAGGAGAGGAGGGTTAGAGTTATGCACTAGGGTGAGGAGTAGGGATAGGCTGCAGGAGAGGAGGGTTAGAGTTATGCACTAGGGTGAGGATTAGGGATAGGCTGCAGGAGAGGAGGGTTAGAGTTATAGGATTAGGGATAGGCTGCAGGAGAGGAGGGTTAGAGTTATGCACCAGGGTGAGGATTAGGAATAGGCTGCAGGAGAGGAGGGTTAGAGTTGTGCACTAGGGTGAGGATTAGGGATAGGCTGCAGGAGAGGAGGGTTAGAGTTATGCACTAGGGTGAGGATTAGGAATAGACTGCAGGAGAGGAGGGTTAGAGTTATGCACTAGGGTGAGGATTATGGATAGGCTGCAGGAGAGGAGGGTTAGAGTTATAGGATTAGGGATAAACTGCAGGAGAGGAGGGTTAGAGTTATGCACCAGGGTGAGGATTAGGGATAGGCTGCAGGAGAGGAGGGTTAGAGTTATAGGATTAGGGATAAACTGCAGGAGAGGAGGGTTAGAGTTATGCACCAGGGTGAGGATTAGGGATAGGCTGCAGGAGAGGAGAGTTAGAATTATAGGATTAGGGATAGGCTGCAGGAGAGGAGGGTTAGAGTTATGCACTAGGGTGAGGATTAGGGATAGGCTGCAGGAGAGGAGAGTTAGAGTTATAGGATTAGGGATAGGCTGCAGGAGAGGAGGGTTAGAGTTATGCACCAGGGTGAGGATTAGGGATAGGCTGCAGGAGAGGAGGGTTAGAGTTATGCACTAGGGTGAGGATTAGGGATAGGCTGCAGGAGAGGAGGGTTAGAGTTATTGGATTAGGGATAGGCTGCAGGAGAGGAGGGTTAGAGTTGTGCACTAGGGTGAGGATTAGGGATAGGCTGCAGGAGGGTTAGAGTTGTGCACTAGGGTGAGGATTAGGGATGAACTGCGGGAAGGGAGGGTTAGTGTTATGCACTAATGGGAGGGTTAGAGGTAGGCACTAGGGGGATGGCCAGTGTTAGACTGTGGGAGGGGAGGATTAGGTTACGGGAGGGTTAGGGATAGGCTGCGGGAGGGGAGGGTTAGGCACTAGGGTGAGGATTAGGGATGGACTGTGGGAACGGAGGGTTAGAGTTATGCAGTAGGGTGGGGATTAGGGATAGGCTGCAGGAGGGGACGGTAAGAGTTATGCAATAGTGTAAGGATTAGGTATAGGCTGCAGGAGAGGAGGGTTAGGGTTATGCACTAGGGTGAGGATTAGAGATAGGCTGCAGGAGGGTTAGAGATATGCACTAGGGTGAGGATTATGGATGGACTGCGGATAGGGAGGTTTAGGGTTATGCACTAATGGGAGGGTTAGAGGTAGGCACTAGGGGGATGGCCAGTGTTAGACTGTGGGAGGGGAGGATTAGGTAGCGGGAGGGTTAGGGATAGGCTGCGGGAGGGGAGGGTTAGCGGTGTCTTCTGGATAACCCTGCAGCAGGACAGACCAGAGGACATTTCTAACGACCATGGGAGCGTGCAAATCGGGCATACACAGTGCCGATATGTTGTTCTGATTTGCCCGGAAACGACAAATCTGTCTGATATTGGTGCAGTGTGTACCCAGCCTTAGGCTGTGGGAGGGTTAGGCACTAGGGTGAGAGAGTTATCCATTAGAGTTAGGCTGCTGGAGGGAACGGTTAGGGGCTAGTCACTAGGGGGTGGGTTATAGTTAGACTGTGGGAGAGGATGGTTAGCGCTAGGCACTAGGGGGTGGGTTATAGTTAGACATTGGGAGAGGACGGTTAGCGCTAGGCACTAGCGGATGGGTTATAGTTAGACTGGGAGAGGACGGTTAGCGCTAGGCACTAGGGGATGGGTTATAGTTAGACTGTGGGAGAGGACGGTTAGCACTAGGCACTAGGGGGTGGGTTATAGTTAGACTGTGGTAGAGGATGGTTAGCGCTAGGCACTAGGGGGTGGGTTATAGTTAGACTGTGGGAGAGGACGGTTAGCACTAGTCTCTAGGGGGTGGGTTATAGTTAGACTGTGGAAGGGAATGGTTAGGGCTAGGCACTAGGGGTGGGTTATAGTTAGACTGTGGAAGGGAATGGTTAGCGCTAGGCACTAGGGGATGGGTTATAGTTAGACTGTGGGAGAGGACGGTTAGCGCTAGGCACTAGGGGGTGGGTTATAGTTAGACTGTGGGAGAGGACGGTTAGCGCTAGGCACTAGGGGGTGGGTAATAGTTAGACTGTGGGAGAGGATGGTTAGTGCTAGGCACTAGGGGGTGGGTTATAGTTAGACTGTGGGAGAGGACGGTTAGCGCTAGGCACTAGCGGGTGGGTTATAGTTAGACTGTGGGAGAGGACAGTTAGCACTAGGCACTAGGGGGTGGGTTATAGTTAGAATGTGGGAGAGGACAGTTAGGGCTAGGCACTAGGGGGTGGGTTATAGTTAGACTGTGGGAGAGGACGGTTAGCGCTAGGCACTAGGGGGCGGGTAATAGACTGTGGGAGAGGACGGTTAGTGCTAGGCACTAGGGCGTGGGTTATAGTTAGACTGTGGGAGAGGACGGTTAGCGCTAGTCTCTAGGGGGTGGGTTATAGTTAGACTGTGGGAGGGAACGGTTACGGGTGTACTCACCACCAGATAACACCCAGATCTCACCATAATGTGACTATCAGAGCCACCGGGTATTCAATAGGTAAGTGAGTGCATGTTGACATTTTCATCTGTGTCTGCATGAATGGCGACAATACAACCATGTTGACATTATAAATGTCGGCAAAATATTTGAAACCCGAAGAGCTTAAGCCATTTTGCAGAAGTTATTTTGGTAATTAGCAATTTCACTATTATATTGTTTTATATTAAAGAATCGTATACAGTAGTTTATGCTTTATGGAATGATAAACACAAAACCCATACATTGCGCCATATATATAGGCTGATCCAACTTTGATGTAATGTCCTTAAAACAAGTAAAAAAAAATAAAGGGAACACATCCTAGATCTGAATGAATGAAATATTCTTATTAAATACTTTGTTCTTTACATAGTTGAATGTGCTGACAACAAAATCACACAAAAATTATCAATGGAAATCAAATTTATTAACCCATGGAGGTCTGGATTTGGAGTCACCCTCAAAATTAAAGTGGAAAAACACACTACAGGCTGATCCAACTTTGATGTAATGTCTTTAAAACAAGTCAAAATGAGGCTCAGTAGTGTGTGTGGCCTCCACGTGCCTGTATGACCTCCCTACAACCCACACAAGTGGCTCAGGTAGTGCAGCTCATCCAGGATGGCACATCAATGCGAGCTGTGGCAAGAAGGTTTGCTGTGTCTGTCAGCGTAGTGTCCAGAGCATGGAGGCACTACCAGGAGACAGGCCAGTACATCAGGAGACGTGGAGGAGGCCGTAGGAGGGCAACAACCCAGCAGCAGGACCGCTACCTCCGCCTTTGTGCAAGGAGGAACAGGAGGAGCACTGCCAGAGCCCTGCAAAATGACCTCCAGCAAGCCACATATATGCATGTGTCTACTCAAACGATCAGGGTGGTATGAGGGCCCGACGTCCACAGGTGGGGTTTGTGCTTACAGCCCAACACCGTGTAGGACGTTTGGCATTTGCCAGAGAACACCAAGATTGGCAAATACGCCACTGGCGCCCTGTGCTCTTCACAGATGAAAGCAGGTTCTCACTGAGCACATGTGACAGAGTCTGGAGATGCCAAGGAGAACGTTCTGCCTGCAACATCCTCCAGCATGACCGGTTTGGCAGTGGGTCAGTAATGGTGTGGGGTGGCATTTCTTTGGGGGGCCGCACAGCCCTCCATGTGCTCGCCAGAGGTATCCTGACTGCCATTAGGCAGTGATCGCAAAAACGCGCTATAGCGCGTATTTTACCCGCTTCTGCTGTCCGGGGACTCACTTATCTAAAATGGGAGGGTCCCTGGGGACAGCAAATCAGTGAGCCTGTGCTTTTAAATAGAGGAGGTGGAGCCTTACCGCTCCTCTCCTGGGTCCCGGCATGATAGCGCGGCTCCTTGGAACAGTGTCACGAAGACGGTGCGTCTCTGCTATGGCCGTATTTCAGGGGGATCCAGCGGCTGGCAGGTGCGTGTGTGAGCGCCGGTGACTCTATGTGGTTGCTATGTATGTGCTGCTGGGATGGGGGGAGTTGAGTGCCGGTGACTGTGTATGCGGGGGGAGAGGTGAGAGCTGGTTGCTGGGTATGTGCTGCGGGGGGGGTGGGGGGGTCGGTATTACAGGTGAGCAGCCACCTACATGTGTCACACTGGGCTCCGATGGACTGACCTTGTCATTGGCCATCGTTTCAGCATCAGAGCAGGAGGAGGACTGGATGCAGAGCTGGATTATAGGAAAGGCAGGCTGGGCTGTCGTCCCGGGGCCCCTACACGCCGGAAAACACTGACCCCGGTCCGGCCCCCCTGTACCCTGGCCGGCTATGAGTCCCAGAAGCACAGGAGGGACTTTGTCGCGGAGATGGAGACTGCCTCCGTCTCTACAGTAAGCCCCGCCCCCTCGTGGATATAATGCCGCAATTCTCGGGTGCATGGGAAGGGGGCGGGGCCTAACATTATGAAGTGCCTTACACATATCAGTGACCTGCTGTTGCTGTAGCCCAACAGGTATTGTTTATCCAGCTTTATTCATCTCTCTCCCCTCACTGACACCCTCTCTCCACCTCCTCCCCCACTTGGATCCCCTCCCCCTGTCTTCCCGACTCTCCCTCTCTCCCCTCTCTATCTTCCTGACTCTCTCTCACTCTCTCACTGACACGCTCTGTCTCTCGCTTGGTGTCCCCCCCCCCCTCTCTGTCTTCCAGGCTCTCTCTCTCCCTTCTTTGACATCCTCTTTTCCTCGCTTGTTCCCCCCTCTCGCTCTGTCTACCTCCCTGACTCTCTCCTGCTCGCACCCCCTCCCTATTTCTGTCTTCCTGACTCTCTCCCTCTCTCTTGCTCCCCCTTCTCTATCTCAGTCTCTCTCCCTCTCTGACGCCCTTTATCTCTCTCCCTCACTCGCTTGTACCTCTGTCTTTCTCTTTCTCTGACACCGTCTTAATCGCTCGCCCTCTCCCTCTCTAATGATAGCAACAGTGTGCACAGTCAGTTTTATTGGTGGGGGCCCCCACACCTTTGTTGCCTGGAACCCCCACTAGCCTTAATGCGGCTCTGACTACGTCAGTCGTTGTCACTCCCCCCCTTGGCACCCCCACTGACATACGCGATGACTGTGGGCACTCCCTTCCCTCGCTGACACCCACGATCACTGTGTATAAGTGCTCTACCTGGCGCAGTGTGAGTGATGTAATGCGAATTGGTACTATTATGTGGCCACACCCCTAAATTTTCACAGCGCGCCCACGGCGCGCATCGACTATTCTTTGTGTGTGGTAGGGGGGCTCCAAAATGTCTAGTTACAGCTTTGGTGCAAGTGTCATGTATACTACACAGCCTAGCAACATAGTCACCCCTTTCCAACACTTTAGTAGTGTCCACATCAAGTCCTTGTTTTTATATTTGAATAATTAATAAGAATATTCATTCCGATGGGACCCAGAAAAGGAGAAGTAGGACCCCAATTTATAAGAGTGAGGGGTCCCTGGGACCCACTTTTTTTTTTGCTCAGCGCGATCACTGATTAGGCACCGAGATGAGATCCTCAGAACCCTTGTAAGACCATATGCTGGTGCGGTTGGCCCTGGGTTCCTCCTAATGCAAGACAATGCTAGACCTCATGTGGCTGGAGTGTGTCAGCAGTTCCTGCAAGACGAAGGTATTGATGCTATGGACTGACCCACCCGTTCCCCAGACCTGAATCCAACTGAGCACATCTGGGACATCATGTCTCGCTCTATCCACCAACGCCACGTTGCACCAGACTGTCCAGGAGTTGGCGGATGCTTTAGTCCAGGTCTGGGAGGAGATACCTCAGGAGACCATCCGCCACCTCATCAGGAGCATGCCCAGGCGTTGTAGGGAGGTCATACAGGCACGTGGAGGCCACACCAGGGCCGTAACTACGTGTGTGCCAAGGGGGCTTGGCACACAGCGCAGTTGCCCTGGGGGCGCAACGGCCAGCGGCATGTAATGAGTCAAATTGACTCATTACATGCCGCCTCTGTGTGCGCCGTGCGCCGCGCTGGAGGAGAGAGACCAGCGCCGGGTTCAAGGAGGATGAGGGAGGGGGAGCAGTGAGCCGCAGCAGCGCTATTTGATTGGTAGTAAGCGCCGCTGCAGCATCCCCCTCTCCTTCTGTATTGGCTGCCCGGCGCTGCTATGGATGCTGGGATGCGGTTCCTTCATCCCAGCATCCACAGCAGCGCCAGGCAGCCAATACGGAAGGAGAGGGGGATGCTGCAGCGGCGCTTACTACCAATCAAATAGCGCTGCTGCGGCTCCCTGCTCCCCCTCCCTCCTCCTCCTTCTCACCTCACACAGCCTGCACCGAGAGGGAGCTGCACGAGGAGCCTGTCAGCGGGGAGAAGGTAAGTATGTCTCTCTCTCTCTCTCTCTCTCTCTCTCTCTCTTTCTCTTTCTCTCTTTCTCTCTCTCTCTCTCTCTCTCTCAGGGGGACACCATCTGCCGCAATGTGTAAAAAGGGGTCCTGGCTGCCGCAATGTATAAAAAGGGGGTCTGGCTGCCACAATGTGTAAAAAGGGGGCCTGGCTGCCGCAATGTGTAAAATGGGGTCCTGGCTGCCGCAATGTGTAAAAAGGGGGGGTCCTGGCTGCCGCAATGTGTAAAATGGGGTCCTGGCTGCCGCAATGTGTAAAATGGGGTCCTGGCTGCCGCAATGTGTAAAAAGGGGGACTGGCTGCCACAATGTATAAAAAGGGGTCTGGCTGCCGCAATGTGTAAAAAGGGTGCCTGGCTGCCGCAATGTGTAAAGAGGGGGCCTGGCTGCCGCAATGTGTAAAGAGGGGGACTGGCTGCCGCAATGTGTAAAAAGGGGGACGCTGTCTGCTGTAATGTATAAAACTGGCTCTACCTGGTGTAGTGGCGCTACTGTGCAGCGTAATTTTAATAATGTAGACTACTGTGCACCGTAGTATGAATTGCTGTTATTTTGTGGCCATGCCCCTTCCCCGTGAAGCCACGCCCCTATAAATTTTTTGCGCGTCTGCGGCGCGCACTGCCCCTGTCTTACATGGGGGGGGGGGGGAGGGGCGCCACTGTCGTTTCTTGCTCACAGCGCTAAAATAGCTAGTTACGGCACTGGACCACACACACTACTGAGCCTCATTTTGACTTGTTTTAAGGACATTACATCAAAGTTGGATCAGCCTGTAGTGTGTTTTTCCACTTTAATTTTGAATGTGACTCCAAATTCAGACCTCCATGGGTTAATAAATTTGATTTCCATTGATAATTTTTGTGTGATTTTGTTGTCAGCACATTCAACTATGTAAAGAACAAAGTATTTAATAAGAATATTTCATTCATTCAGATCTAGGATGTGTTATTTTAGTGTTCCCTTTATTTTTTTGAGCAGTGTGTATGTATATATATATATATATATATATATATATGTGCAATGGAAGGCGGCACTCGGAGACTGTTATCAGGTGAAAAAAAGTGTGCTTTAATCGACGTTTCGGGAGACGTACTCCCTTCCTCAAGACACAGCAAACAAAAAACACTGTTTTTTGTTTGCTGTGTCTTGAGGAAGGGAGTACGTCTCCCGAAACGTCGATTAAAGCACACTTTTTTTCACCCGATAACAGTCTCCGAGTGCCGCCTTCCATTGCACATATACTGAGTCTTTACAGCCTAAGGAGGGCACCGGAGCAGGTACCCAGCAGGGACGAGGAGTGCCAGATCTTGCAGCACAGTATATATATATATATATATATATATATATATATATATATATATATAGCTATCCATTGTTTCTACTTTTCTGCTAAGCGGGTATACTTTTTATGTATACTTGTATATATATTCTTGATTCCTCCCTCTCATTCAGTACCTCTCGCAGTCCTGCTGCTTTCATCTCAAAAATATTTCCAGGATCAGACCCTTTCTCACCCAGGATGCCACTAAGACCCTTATCCACTCACTGGTCATCCCCAGGTTGGACTACTATAATCTCCTCCTGACTGGCCTCCCTGACAAATGCCTCTCTCCCAGGGCCGGCTCTAGGCATGTTCGAATAGAGCGGCCGCGCAGGGCGCCACCCTTAATGGGCGCCGCGCGCTGGCGCCGCCATATTCGATGCTGGAGCCGACCCCGTGTGTGCAGCATTGGCCCGTCCCGCCCGTGTGTGCGCTATGCGCGCTGCGCGGCGCCGGTGTCTAACGTCAGACGCCGGCGCCGCGCAACGCGCATAGCGCACACAAGTGGCCGCCCGCCCGCACCCGGACCCGGACCCAGGCTCACTCTCACTCACCCGGCCGCCCGCCCGCCAGCACTCCCGCCCGCCCGCCAGCACTCCCGCACTCGGACAGGCGGACAGCAGTACTCCTCCCCAGCGCCGCAGGTATTTTTTTTGGGGGGGGGATCCGCACTGTGGGGGCATTTATCTGGCACTGTGGGGGCATTTTTGGCTCTGTGGGGGGCATTTATCTGGCACTGTGGGGGCATTTCTGGCACACTGGGGGCATTTCTGGCTCTGTGGGGGGCATTTCTGGCACTGTGGGGGCATTTATCTGGCACTGTGGGGGCATTTCTGGCACACTGGGGGCATTTCTGGGGCATTTCTGGCACTGTGGGGGGCATATCTGGCACTGTGGGGGCATATCTGGCACTGTGGGGGCATATATTGCACTGTGGGGGCATTTATCTTGCACTGTGGGGGCATTTATCTTGCGCTGTGGGGGCATTTATCTTGCACTGTGGGGGCATTTATCTTGCACTGTGGGGGCATTTATCTGGCACACTGGGGGCATTTCTGGCTCTGTGGGGGGCATTTCTGGCACTGTGGGGGGCATATATGGCACTGTGAGGGCATATCTGGCACTGTGGGGGCATTTATCTGGCACTGTGGGGGCATTTCTGGCACTGTGGGGGCATATCTGGCACTGTGGGGGCATATCTTGCACTGTGGGGGCATTTATCTTGCACTGTGGGGGCATTTATCTTGCACTGTGGGGGCATTTATCTGGCTCTGTGGAGGCATTTCTGGCTCTGTGGGTGCATTTATCTGGCTCTGTGGGGGCATTTCTGGCACTGTGGGGGGCATTTCTGGCACTGTGGGGGGCATTTCTGGCACGGTGGGGACATATCTGGCACTGTGGGGACATATCTGGCACCGTGGGGGCATTTATGTATCAGGCACTGTGGGGGCATTTATGTATCAGGCACTGTGGGGGCATTTATGTATCAGGCACCGTGGGGGCATTTATGTGGCACCGTGGGGGCATTTATGTATCAGGCACCGTGGGGGCATTTATGTATCAGGCACCGTGGGGGCATTTATGTATTAGGCACCGTGGGGGCATTTATGTATCTGGCACTGTGGGGGCATTTATGTATCAGGCACTGTGGGGGCATTTATGTATCAGGCACTGTGGGGGCATTTATGTATCAGGCACTGTGGGGGCATTTATGTATCTGGCACTGTGGGGGCATTTATGTATCTGGCACTGTGGGGGCATTTATGTATCAGGCACCATGGGGGCATTTATGTATCAGGCACCGTGGGGGCATTTATGTATCAGGCACCGTGGGGGCATTTATGTATTAGGCACCGTGGGGGCATTTATGTATCTGGCACTGTGGGGGCATTTATGTATCAGGCACTGTGGGAGCATTTATGTATCAGGCACTGTGGGGGCATTTATGTATCAGGCACTGTGGGGGCATTTATGTATCTGACACTGTGGGGGCATTTATGTATCAGGCACCATGGGGGCATTTATGTATCAGGCACCGTGGGGGCATTTATGTATCAGGCACCGTGGGGGCATTTATGTATCAGGCACCGTGGGGGCATTTATGTATCTGGCACCGTGGGGGCATTTATGTATCTGGCACCGTGGGGGCATTTATGTATCTGGCACTGTGGGGGCATTTATGTATCTGGCACTGTGGGGGCATTTATGTATCTGGCACTGTGGGGGCATTTATGTATCTGGCACTGTGGGGGCATTTCTTGCACTGTGAGGGCATTAATGTATCTTGCACTGTGGGGGCATTTATGTATCTGGCACTGTGGGGGCATTTATGTATCTGGCACTGTGGGGGCATATCTTGCACTGTGAGGGCATTAATGTATCTGGCACTGTGGGGGCATATCTGCGCTGTGGGGGCATTTATCCATCTGGAACTGTGTGGCCATTTATGTAGCTGGCACTGCTGGGGGGCATGTCACGTGTAGCTGGCACTGCTGGGGGGCATGTCATGTGTAGCTGGCACTGCTGGGGGGCATATCATGTAGTGTTCCCGCTAGGCGTCTGTGGCTGGGCAGTGTGTCTCAGTGCTCTACCTGGCGCAATGTGTCTAACGTGCTCTTATAGGAGGTTCTACCTGGTGCAATGTGTATTAGCTGCACTACTGTGTGGTGTAATGTGAATTGCCACTATAATGTGGCTACGCACCTTCCCCACGAAGTAACTCCCCTAAATTTTTGATGCGCGCCTTCGGCGCGCACAACCATGCTTTAGTGTGTGGAAATGGGAACAACAAGCATTACAATATGTACATCATTTTGCCCACCTAACTTAAAAATGTGCCCTCCCTGTGATCAGCAACCTGCCCTAAAAAGTGAACACTATCATGTGTAGCTGGCACTGCTGGGAGTCATGTCACGTGTAGCTGGCACTGCTGGAGGGCATGTCATGTGTAGCTGGCACTGCTGGGGGGGCGAGACCACGCCCACTTTTCAGGAGGCCACGCCCACTTTTCCAGGAGCGCGCGCGCCGAAGCCGCGCGCATGGGGGGGGGGGGGGGGCACTTTTAAATTTTCTCGCTCAGGGTGCTAGTAGGCCTGGAGCCGGCCCTGCTCTCTCCACTCCAATCTATCCTCAATGCTGCTGCCCGGCTCATCTTCCTCACCAAACATACTACGTCCGCCTCCCCTCTCTTACAAGCCCTACATTGGCTGCTCTTCCCCTTTAGAAAACAGTTCAAGCTTCTCACACTCACAAAGCCCTCACCCACTCCTCTCCCATTTACATCTCTGACCTTATCTCCCTTTAAACTCTCACCTGTCCTCTTCGCTCCACAAATGCACGCTGACTCTCCTGCCTACTGATTGCTTTCTCCCATTCCTGCCTCCAAGATTTTTGCTGTGGGGCTCCTTACCTCTGGAATTCTCTGCCTCTCCCTATCAGACTCTCCACCTCTCTACAAAACTTTAAACAGGCTCTCAAGACCCACTTCTTCATCAAACCCAGCCACCTCTTATCCTACCCCTCTGTTCCATGCTTACAGTACTTCTACCGCTTCAGTGCCACCACTGTCTGTCTGCCCCTCCCCTTTAGAACGTAAGCTCTCACGAGCAGGGCCCTCTCCCCTCATGTGCTTTTCCCTCTCCTAGACTGTTTTCTCCGGCAGGGTCCACAGGATAACAATGGGATATGATGGAGCGACAGCGGATTGGCACCAATCGATCAAAGCTTTCTGGCCTCTCAGTTTGCAACAGGCCGTCCATATATCCCCGCCCACTGGCTCAGGCATATCAGTTTTTTGTTTGGTGCGGCAGGAGCCGGACCATGGTCAGAGGGCTGCTGTTTTTTTTAGCAGCCCTAAGCTTTCTTATGTTATTTTTATAGTCTTACTCGTATTTTTTGAGTGATCTTTCTAAACAGCGTCTTATACGCTTAGAAAGAGTCGCTCCAACAACTCTCCGCCGGGTCGCGATAACGCTTACCCACGAGTACAGTGCTGTTTCAGCGGGCGTCTGTGTCGGATACACTAGCACGTCCAGAAGACGTTACCAGGTTGTGGCCAGAGCACGGGGAGAAGGTAAGGCATTGGCTCCATTTAGTAGATGGAATACGGACATAGCCGCACTGTAGTGGGAGGAGACTACCAAACAGTAGCTGACGCGGCTGCCACCGCGGGTGCACCAGCGCTAGGCCTTAGGTATCTTAAGCACGAGGAATAGCATGAGGCCACGATCCCTAGGGTTGATGTCAGCAGGGGGAGTCAGACGCTCTCCTGGTCGACCCCCCCCCCCCCCCCCCCCAGTTCATGACCAGTTTTCTCCCGCCATGAGTCTCCCGCCATGAACTGTTTCCTTGCTTCCATCCCAGACGCTACCATGAGGGGGCTCGGTCGCAGCATAGGCGGCTGTATGACCGGTGCATCTTTGTTCACTGAGCACTACCATGAGGGGACACGGTCACAGCATAGGCGGCTGTGTGACCAGTGCGTCTGTGTTTACTGAGCGTCTGTGTTCACTATAGGTTCATGGAGCGGCAGTGTACACTAGTAGCGTCTGGATCCACTCAGCGTTCGCTAACGTATTGATCGATCCTGGAAGCGAGGTGAGTCTCCCTGTATCCCACTCTACTGAGTACGGGCTTTACAGCACTAAATATCTACTTTTTTGAGTATGAATAGTTAGATAAGTGCCTATTGCATATAAGTCTGTATACATTTACTGTGGTTTCTTTCGCATTGCGTCTAAATACATTAGATCTGTTTAAACAGGATTCAGTAAAATGTTCTCCTACATACTTAAAAATGTATTTGTAGTTGATAATGTGCTCATATTACTAATATATAACATGTGAGTGACTGCTAGTGTGATTGCTGACTTTACTATATGTTGTTAGTTGTTTTTTCTGATCCTCAATGCTGGTGCATGGGTAGGGTCAGATTGTATATCACTTTAGAAGGTTTAAAGTGATTACAGTCACAAATTGTGTAGTACACTGTGAAAGTGCTGATTATTTATCATGTCTAAGAGTGGCAAAGGTGACAAAGGTACACTTACAGCAATACCAACACTCATATCATGTTTGTCTTGCAAAACTGTATTATCCTCTCAGGATCTGGTTCAGGATGGTTTATGTGCAAATTGTTTTGCTTTTCAGCAAGATACAAGGCAGGTACCTGTACAACGTCAGGTACAGATGGATCCACCTTGGGCTATGTTTGCACAGACCTTGTCCCGTATAGCTGAACGTATAATTCCTACAGCTTCTGTACCAGGAATGGGGTACACTATTAACCCATACATGCAGCTCCCTACCTACAGTATATCATTTCCCCCAGCAGCTTCTCAAATGAAACAAGCTGATAAACCGATGGTAAGTAAATCTTCACCTTCACAGGCTACACATGAGGATTCATCGGAAGATGAGAGCTCAATTTACTCTACTTCGGCATACGTAGAGGAGGAAGAAGGTCTCAGCTCAGTGGATATAGCTGAGTTAATTAGAGTAATGGAAGCCATGCTATCCTTAGAAGATACAGCAGAGCCTGTGTTAAAAACCAAGGCACCTGTGTTTAAACGTCCCAAAACAGTAAAGACTGAGTTTCCAGGGTCAGATCAACTGACGGAAATCATGGAAGAGGCTTGGGCTACACCCAATAAAAAATATAGGATTCCCAAAAAATGGGATTCCAATTATCCTTTTCCAGCTGGGGATTATTTAAAAAGGGAGGTGGCTCCTACAGTAGATACGCATGTGATTCGATTAGTGCAAAAATCTATATTGCCTTTGCCGTCAACATCATTAAATGATGTCACGGATAGGAGAGTGGATGGTTTTCTAAAAACCATATTTTCTCTGTCTGGAGCAGTCATAAGGCCAGCCATGACTTCAGCTTGGATGGCAAAGGCAGTGGCTGCCTGGGCTGATGCGTTGGAAGGGGATTTTTCATTAGCTTCCAGAGAGCAAAAATCCCATATAGCTCATATTATTAAACAGGCTGCAGTATTCTTGGAAGAAGCAGCATTAGATATGGGTACTATTGCTTCTAGGGCATCAGCCTCAACAATAGCTGCTCGCAGAGCAGTTTGGCTACGTACATGGAAAGTTGATTCAGAATCTAAAAAGGGTTTGGAATCTTTGCCTTTTTCTGGAAATGTTCTTTTCGGTAAAGAATTGACAGATATTCTGGAGTCAGAAGCACACTCCAAAAAGGTCAAGTTTCCTTCCACATATATCTCCAAACCTAAGGGGCCGACTTTCCGGCCCTTTCAGTCTCAAGGAAAAGCAAAGGGAAAAAGTGATTGCAAGCAGCCCCAATACAATAAGTTTGGTAAGTCAAAAAAGCATTGGGCTACCTGAGGCCCGGCTTCCAAACCAGAACACAAGCCATCAGCCTGATGGTACGGGCAGAGCCGTCTTAACAGCAGTGTAGGCCCCTGGGCACAGCAATGCACTGGGGCCCCTAACCATCCATCAGCGGCAGGGGTGGGGGGTGCTATCAGTGGCAGCTTTTATGTCCCGCGGGTGGAAGGGGTGTTCTGTCTTCTGCTCAACGTGTAAGACCTGGAGCAATAATTGCTGCTAATTATTCCTTTACTGCACAGATGGAGCGTTAGGGAGAACACTAAACTGTAGAATGTGGGACATTGTGCTGAATGAAGGGGCCCCGGTACATGACTTCCAGGGTGGTAGGGGGTGTCTAATACGCAGAGAAGGGGTCCATAGTGGAGTGGGCTTAATATTAATCATCTTCTGGTGGGAGGGCAGTATGCTTGACTGCAGATATCTCCAGTTCCTGGAAACAGATTTCTTAGTTTTCATGGGATAAAAAAAAACTAGACAGTCCCACCTTTCAGGAGGTACTGGGAACTTGGGGATCAGAGTTCAGGAGCCAGAGCAATCCACCAACGAAAATATATAACTGCACATTAGGCGTGTGGAGCTGGAGCAGGGACCAGCTGCTGGAAGGCTGATATCTCTGGTTCTGGGCATAGTAGAGACAAGCTGCTAGTATCCATCAAAAGGGGAGAGTCCCAGCTTTTGAAATATATCCTTAGAAAAACTATATGTCAGACAGAACCCGAGATATCTGGCTGGGAAGAAAAATTAACAGGCATGGATGGGGACCACTACTTTGAAGTCGGATATCTTTGGTTCCCCAGAGCCGGTTTTCAAAAATCTGGTACCCCTGGAAAGAGGGGACCCTCAGCTATCAGCCTAGGGCCCTTTTACCCCTGGGGCCCTTGGGCAAGAGCCCATTGAGCCCATACGAAAAGACGGCCCTGGGTACGGGCCTCCATCTGGGGGGCCGACTTCTTCAGTTTGCACAGATCTGGCAGCAGTCTACAACAGATGCCTGGGTGCAGGAAGCGGTATCTCTAGGCTGTGTTTCTGCTGCGGGGTACACTGGGCTCCACAAGTCTGGACAATGGGGGTGTAGAGTAGGATCTTGATCCGAGGCACCAACAGGCTCAAAGCTTTGACCTTCTTCCCAAGATGCATAGCGCCACCTCCTGTATCACCCCGCCTCCCAGCACAGGAGCTCAGTTTGTCAGTTGGTGCTGCAGTAAGCAGGCACTTAACAGAGGGGCTGCTCCAAGCAGCCCTGAGAAAAGCTTTTTACGAGGTAAAAAGTGAAGACTACAAGGGCAGCAGCGGTGGTAAATGTCTTGTGACATTCACTGCTGCAGCTCCAGCTCTCCCCAGCGGCGCTGTACACTCCCGAGCCCTGGTTGCCGGGTACCTACAGGGGAGGCTCCGGTTTTCTTCACGTTAGGCACACACGGCTGGGGCTCTCCAGGATCGCGTGGCCGCGCTTCGGGAGGTGGTAAGTGGGTCCCGCTCGCGGGACCCGGTCTTTATCGCGATCCGGCGCGGTCAGTGGGTGGCGGGCCGCGCGCGCTGGTGGTGGACACTGTGGATACAGGCGATCCCATTAGATCACCAGGGCATGGGCGCAGGTCAGGTTTTCTCTTAAAACCGATTTTAATATCGCCCACAGTACCCGGTGGTTTTGCCAGCAAGGGGGATAAGGCTTAGACCTGAAGCCCCTCCCCCAGCCCCAGGGCGCCATTTCCAGCAAGTGTTCCCGCCCTGGAGCTGCATATCTGTCTTTTCCTCACTCCCTGTCAGTGTCTGCGGCGCCATTACTCCTCAGCTCACTGTTCCTGGGAATGCTCGGGCAAATCCTCCTATGTAAAGCCGCCTGGTTGTCAACGCTGTGCCTTTACATGACACTTAATTATTCTACCTGCCTTTTTAGTCAGTGTTAGTAAGAAAGAGTGCATTTAGTCAGGGGTTTATTTATATTACAATTACCCTGTGATATACATCCATTTCTTACTGTGTACTGTTATATCTATTGTTATATAGCTGTGTAAGCTAGTCCAGTGCAGTATTATTGTCTGTAATAACCTCTGCATTGTACAAACTGTGACTGTTTGTGTGTGCATTGATAGCTGAGTGGTGTCCATCTCGTGTCTTTCACTCAACTTGCTATCCCTATATTCTATAACCTGAGGGGGCTTGGTGCGTCAGGTGTTATTTAATATAGGATTTTCACAAAGATATACTGTATTACGTATTTTTCTCTGTGATTTAGTCACCATATCTCTCCTTTATCTCTGCTGGTGCTGACTACACTGCGCAGGGGTTTGGGTTTAGGGATATAGTGCTGCTAATAATTGTACTGTGTTACCTCATATTGCAAGTTATATCATGTCTGCTTCTGAGGGTAACGGTTCTGGGGCAGAACACACTGCTGGTGTTGCTGAAGCCACAGGCACATATGGGGAGAATATAGCAGCTGTGGGCTCTGGTTCTGGGGCTCCTTGCCCCCCAGTGGGACTGTGGCAACGGAGGCACATACTGACCCTCCGTGGGCCGCTTTTTCCACGCTTCTGCATACGCTAGTTCATAAACAAACACCCCCTATGGGACCCCCAATGCCGGTACAACCGTATGTGGTCCTTGCAGCTAACCCGCCGTGGGCAGACGATTTATCTGCTCAATTAAAGAAGTTGAACCAGTCCCTGACTACTAAAAAGTCTGACCAACGCTCGTCTAAGTCCAAGAGGTCCTCTAAGCGAGCGCTCGTCTTTTCACAATCCACTGCTGTCACTGACATCTCGTCTGATGAAGACAGCACATACACTGACCCCACAGGTTCTGACTCAGATACGGCTGATGGGGAGGGTAGTTCACATGTGGATGTTCCTGATCTTTTGGAGGCTATTAAGTTAATTCTGCAGATTACGGATGATCCCGAGCCATCCGTTCCTCCTAAGAAACCAGATAGGTTCAAGCGTCAGAAGGTGATTAAACAAGTTTTACCTCACTCTGACCACCTAGTGGATATATTTCAGGAACCCTGGCAAAGCCCGGGTACGAAGTTTGTGCCTCAAAAGAAGATGCTGGCTCGCTATCCCCTCGCTCCAGAGCTGTCTAAGAATTGTGAAACGCCTCCTCCAGTGGACTCACATGTGGCTAGGATGGTGGTTTCCTCAGCTCTACCGGTCACTACCGTCACGTCTCTAAAAGAGCCTACGGATAAACATGTGGAGGGTTGTCTAAAAGCGATTTACACCCTCACGGGTGCTGCACAAAGGCCCACTATTGCAGCTACATGGGCTGCAGAGGCCATTGAAGCATGGGCCTTGGAGTTAGAAGCTGAAATCTCCTCTGACCATGCTAGACAATGCTTGTCATATATTGTCACAGCTTCTCACTATATTAAAGAGGCGGCTTCTGATGCCGGTATCCTAGCAGCCAAGGCCTCTACTACGTCAGTCCTGGCTCGCCGGATATTGTGGCTGAGATCCTGGTCTGTGGATCTGGACTCTAGAAAACCCTGGGGGTACTCCCTTTCAAGGGGGATATTCTGTTTGGGGAGGACTTAAATAAGATAGTGGCTGACTTGGCTACTGCCAAAACTGCCTGTATGCCTAATAGAGCTCCTTCTGTGTCGAAGGCCAAAGGCACGTCCTTTCGCCCCTTTCGTCCTTCAGGTAAAGCAAAAGGTCAGGCGTACCATAAGCAGGCCCGCACTTCCAAACCTGGTAAGCCGAAGCCCAAAAGAGCCTGGGCTGCCCGTCAGCCAGCAGCCAAGACCGATAAGCCTGCCGCATGATGGGGCGGGCCTCCCCCTGGGGGATCCCAGGGTGGGGGACCGGCTTCTAGGGTATACCCAGGAATGGTTGAAGACCACTTCAGATGCCTGGGTACGGGAAGTCGTCACTCGAGGTTACGCCATAGCCTTCAAAAACCGACCCCCTCATCGATTTTGCCAGACAGACGTCCCGTCGGACCAGACAAAGGCAAACACTCTGCATTCGGTGGTACAGACCCTCCTGGATACAGGAGTCGTAGTACAGGTACCTCTTGTTCAGAGGGGCCGGGGGTACTATTTTCCGCTGTTTCTAGTCCCAAAACTGAATGGGTCCTCCCGGCCCATTCTCAACCTCAAGGCACTGAACAAGTTTGTGAAGGTTTCCAAGTTCCGTATGGAAACCCTTCGCTCTATAGTTCTGGCCTTGGAACCTGGGGACTACATGGTCTCCCTGGACATACAGGATGCTTACCTGCATATTCCTATAGCAGTGTCACATCAACAATACCTGAGGTTCGCTATTGGCAACCTCCATTACCAGTTTCGGGCATTACCTTTTGGTTTAGCAACGGCTCCACGAGTCTTCAACAAAGTTACGGCGGAGATGACGGTGGTACTCCGCCGTCAAGGGGTCAGGATACTGCCGTATCTGGACGACTTGTTAATCCTGGTAAATTCCCCAGATCTTCTCCTGCGTCATCTGGATATGACGGTCCGGTTTCTACAAGCCCACGGGTGGCTCATCAACAGGAAGAAATCCTCCCTGGTCCCTGCTCAGAGCATGGTGCATCTGGGAGCGCTGTTGGACACTCACAACCAGAGGTTGTTCTTGTCTCAGGAGAAAGCCATGAAACTTCAGGACAGGATTTGTTGCTTCCTTTCTCGTCCGCAAGTGTCAATACATTCGTCAATGCAGGTGCTGGGCCTCATGGTATCAGCATTCGACATGGTGGAGTATGCTCAATTCCATTCTCGCTCCCTCCAGAAGCTGATTCTAGCCAAGTGGTACGGCCTGCCTCACCGGATCAGGTCTCAAATGATCTCTTTGACTCCGGAGGTCCATCTGTCGCTGCTCTGGTGGCTCCAGGACCAACAATTGTGCAGAGGCCGTCCCTTCTGGATATCCAACTGGGTCCTGTTGACGACAGATGCCAGTCTAAGAGGTTGGGGCGCGGTGCTGGAGCAGCACTCCTTGCAGGGTCGGTGGACCAAGGAGGAATCTCTCCTCTCGATCAACATTCTGGAATTTCGGGCGGTCTTCAATGCGTTGAACCTAGCCCAGCATTTGATTCAGAACCGTCCTGTTCAAGTACAGTCGGACAACGCCACCACAGTGGCTTACATAAATCATCAAGGCGGCACTCGAAGCCGTTTGGCAATGAAGGAAGCCTCACGGATTCTACTTTGGGCAGAACGCCATCTACCGGCAATATCGGCAATATTCATTCCGGGAGTCCTGAACTGGGAAGCGGACTTTCTCAGTCGTCAGGACGTGCATGCCGGCGAGTGGGGCCTCCATCCTGAAGTGTTTCAACTCCTCGTGGAAAGGTGGGGTCTTCCAGATGTTTATCAGATGGCGTCTCGACACAATCACAAGGTTCCGGTCTTCGGAGCAAGGACAAGGGATCCTCAAGCAGCATTCGTGGATGCGCTGGCAGTGCCGTGGAGGTTTCGGCTGCCGTACGTGTTCCCTCCGGTGTCACTCCTGCCCAGGATAATTCGGAAAGTTTAAGCAAGAAAAAGGAAATCTGCTTCTCATAGCTCCGGCGTGGCCCAGACGGCACTGGTTCTCAGACCTGCAAGGCCTATCGTCAGAGCGTCCACTTCTACTTCCACAACGCCCAGACCTCCTCGTTCAGGGCCCCTGTGTCTACCAGGACCTAGCCCGGCTGTCTTTGACGGTGTGGCTCTTGAAGCTTCCGTCTTAAGAGCTAAGGGTTTTTCTGAAGAGGTCATTAAAACTATGTTGCGGGTCCGGAAACCGGCCTCTGCTCGGATTTACCATCGGGTCTGGCATTCCTACTTTGTTTGGTGCGCATCTAACCATTATGACGCTTCCAAGTTTAGTACAGCCAAATTTTTGGCTTTTCTACAGCAGGGCCTAGATTTAGGCCTGCGTCTGGCCTCCCTCAAGGTTCATATTTCTGCCTTTTCGGTGTGGTTTCAGAGAAAAATTGCGACTTTACCTGATGTTCATACTTTCACTCAGGGTGTGTTGCGTATCCAACCTCCCTATGTCCCGCCTATGGCTCCTTGGTACTTGTTGGTGGTTTTGGAGGCGTTACAAGAGTCTCTATTTGAACCTCTTGGTTCAGCTGACATTAAGTGGCTTTCCCTTAAGGTGGTGTTTCTGTTGGTTATTACCTCTGCTAGAAGAGTGTCGGATTTGGGTGCCTTGTCTTGTAGTTCCCCATATCTGATTTTTCACCGTGACCGGGCGGTTCTTAGGACTCGTCCCGGATATTTGCCTAAGGTCGTTTCTTTGTTCCACCTTAATCAGGAGATTGTGGTTCCAGCCTTTGTCTCCTGATTTGTCTCCCAAAGAGCGGTCTTTGGATGTGGTACGGGCTCTCCCTATCTATGTGAAGAGAACTGCTTCTTTTCGAAAGGCTGATTCTCTCTTTGTTTTGTTTGGATTTCACAAACGTGGCTGGCCAGCTCACAAGCAGACCCTGGCCAGGTGGATGAGAATGGTGATTGCGCATGCTTATGTGAAGGCTGGTCTGTCAGCTACTGTTCACATTATGGCCCATTCTACTCGGTCTGTTGGACCTTCTTGGGCGGCCCAACGTGGTGCGACCCTTGATCAATTGTGCAAGGCGGCTACGTGGTCCTCCGGGAACACGTTCATAAGGTTCTATGCCTTCGATACTGCCGCTTCCCGGGATGCTTCCTTTGGACGCCGGGTTCTTGTGCCCGCTACAGTGCGTCCCCTCCCATAAGGAACTGCTTTAGGACATCCCCATTGTCCAGACTTGTGGAGCCCAGTGTACCCCGCAGCAGAAAACGAGTTTTATTGTAAGAACTTACCTTTGTTAAAACTCTTTCTGCGAGGTACACTGGGCTCCACAAGGCGCCCACCCTGACGCACTTAGCTTCTTTGGGTTGATATGGCATTAGCCGCTGACACTTCTCTTGTCGTGAGAGTGTGGTGTATGTGGCTACTAACCGTTGTCGTCTTTTTTCCTGCTACTGCATTGGGCTGGTTAACTAAACTGAGCTCCTGTGCTGGGAGGCGGGGTGATACAGAAGGTGGCGCTATGCATCTTGGGAAGAAGGTCAAAGCTTTGAGCCTGTTGGTGCCTCGGATCAAGATCCTACTCTACACCCCCATTGTCCAGACTTGTGGAGCCCAGTGTACCTCGCAGAAAGAGTTTTAACAAGGGTAAGTTCTTACCATAAAACTCGTTTTTTCCCTTCAATAAGCATCCTCCTCGAAGGTTCTTCTGCACCAGCCCGTCTCGGGTAGAGATGAAGGCCAGGGCTTTGCAAGAAGCAGTTCAGAAATTGCTTCAGTCAGGAGTAGTCATTCCAGTACCCCCTGCACAGCGAGAACAGGGTTTTTACTGCAACCTGTTTTTGGTTCATAAGCCAAATGGGTCATTTCGGTACATTCTCAATCTCAAAATGCGAAACAAATACATATGGGTACCGCAGTTTCACATGGAAACGTTAAGTTCCATAGTTTTGGCCATGGAGCCAGGGGATTATATAGTATCCCTGGATATTCAGGATGCTTACCTACATGTTCCTATAGCACTGTCCTATCAGTGTTATATCAGGTTCACTATCCTCCAACAGCATTTTCAGTTCCAGGCCCTACCCTTTGGGTTAGCCACAGCCCCCAGAGTATTTACCAAGATTATGGTGGTTATGGCAGCTTATCTCCGCCAGCAGGCGATAAGAATTTTTCCATACCTCAACAACCTTTTAATCCTGGCACAGTCACAGGAATTGCTCCTGTGTCATCTCCAACAGACAATAACATGTCTGCAGAGGCACGGGTGGCTCATAAATTGGGCAAAATCATCTCGAGTTCCGTCACAGCGGATGACTCACTTGGGGGCTGTGCTGGATTCAGATCTGCAGAGATTATTTTTACCTCGGAACAAGATATCCAAGGTACAGTCAAGGATTCAGGACTTGTTACACAGTCAAACGGTATCCATTCACGCAGCAATGCGAGTGATAGGTTTGATGATGTCAACATTCGACATGGTGGAGTATGCACAATTCCACTCAAGACTTCTGCAGCGTCTGATTCTTGCCAAATGGAATGGAGTACAACAGACAATAAAGAAACAGACTATGGTACTTTCAGTAAAAGTACGAAAGTCGTTAGCCTGGTGGCTACAAATATCCGATCTAGACAAGGGGAGACCCTTTTGGATATCAGATTGGGAGATCCTGACAACAGATGCCAGTCTTCAGGGCTGGGGAGCAGTGTCCGGAAAATTGTGGTTCCAGGGACATTGGACCAAAGAAGAAAGTTGCCTGCCAAAAAATCTGTTGGAACTTCAAGCCATATACATGGCACTGATTCAGGCAAAGGACATTCTTCAAGGAAAACCAGTCCAGATCCGCTCGGACAATGCAACGGCAGTAGCGTACCTCAACCATCAGGGAGGAACTCGCAGCCAAAAAGCAATGAAGGAGGTAAGTCACATACTAAAGTGGGCAGAACGCCATCATCCAGCCTTGTCTGCAGTGTTCGTTCCGGGAGTCCTAAACTGGGATGCGGATTTTCTCAGTCGACACACCATTCAAGCAAGCGAATTGGCTCTTCACTCGGAGGTCTTTCAGACTCTAGTAGACAAATGGGGGTTACCAGAGATAGATCTCATGGCGTCCCGTCTGAACAACAAAGTGCCCGCATATGGGTCAAGAACAAAGGATCCCAGAGCGATCCTTGTGGACGCCTTGTCGGTGAGATGGGTCTTTCATCTGGCTTATCTGTTTCCTCCAATCGCCCTATTACCCAGGGTGGTGAGGAAAATAAAGCAAGCAAAGGGTGTGTCACTGACCTGGGTTCGGAGTGTTGAGAACTCGGGGGTTCTTCCGATGATCGGAAAGAGGAACCACAGCTGGGCCAGAGCAGGGATGGCCGGATGTAGGTTTTCCTCATGCAGAACTAGCCGTAGTAACTGGCGTATAATGCTGAAGAATTAAATGATGATTTGAGAACGATGGTGAAGCACACAGAAGAATGAAGAACTTGTGAGCGATGCTGAAGAAATGAATGATGATTTGAGAACGATGGTGAAGCACACTGAAGTATGAAGAATTTGTGAGCGATGTGGAGGAATGAGAAGCTTGTGAGCGATGTTGAAGAATGAGAAGCTTGTGAGCGATGTTGAAGAAATGAATGAGGATTTAAGATTCAGTGTAACTCTGGAAGTATGGAAGGCGTTCCACTTGGAGATATCATGAAATACAGGAAACACAGGAGGTGTCCCCCTAAGAGAAACTCTGTAACTCAGAGAATGTCCCACTGAGTGATACACTGTAACGCTGGTAGCACAGTGAATGTTCCACGGAGTGATACACTGTAACGCTGGTAGCACAGTGAATGTTCCACGGAGTGATACACTGTAACGCAGGTAGCACAGTGAATGTTCCACTAGGTGATACACTGTAACGCAGAGAATGTCCCACTGAGTGATACACTGTAACGCTGGTAGCACAGTGAATGTTCCACTGAGTGATACACTGTAACGCTGGTAGCACAGTGATTGTTCCACTGAGTGATACTCTGCAAACGATGGAAGCACAAGGAATGTTCCACTGAGAGATACTCTGCAAACGCTGGAAGCACAAGGAATGTTCCACTGAGAGATACTCTGCAAACGCTGGAAGCACAAGGAATGTCCAACTGAGAGGTACTCTGCAAACGCTGGAAGCACAAGGAATGTTCCACTGAGAGATAATCTGCAAACGCTGGAAGCACAAGGAATGTTCCACTGAGAGATACTCTGCAAACGCTGGTACACAGGAGACGTTCAGTTAAAGAACTCACTGAACGCTGCTAGCACTGGTGATCATAGAAGAGACGATACTCAGGCGCCGGAACTCTGCACGGCGTCTTCCTTTGAACTTCCCGCTCTCTCCCAATTGGCGGAAGGGGCCGATGACATCACTCGCCCACCACGCTCCCGTGAACGCCAGGCGCAATGGCGGCGCCCACACCCCGGGAACCCGCCGGAGGCAGCGCCAGCAAGACGCAACAACCCGGAGCCCACCGGGGGCGGCGACCGCCGGGAGACCCAGCGCACCCGGAGCGGTAAGCGCGGCAGCCGCAGCGCCGCAAGTGTGACAGTACCCCCTCCTCTAGGAGTGGCCCCTGGACACTTTCCTGGTTTCGTGGGATGCTTAGAATGAAAGATCCGGACTAGTCGGGGAGCAGTGACTTCAGAAGCTTTGACCCAGCTCCTCTCCTCAGGACCATAACCTTTCCATTCTACCAGATACTGTAAATTCTTGTGAAGATAACGAGAGTCAAGAATAGCTTTGATTTCAAATTCTGTTCCAGCTTCAGGCTCTACCGAGGTCGGCCTAGGAGACTCTGAATGGAACCGATTTAAGATGAGAGGACGAAGAAGAGAAACATGGAACGAATTTGGTACCCGAAAGCGGGAAGGCAACCCCAATTTGCAGACAACCGGGTTCAGGACTTGCAAAACAGGGTAAGGACCGATGAACCTCGGAGCAAACTTCATAGCGGGCACTCTTAAACAAAGATTGCGGGTAGAGAGCCGTACCCTGTCACCAACTTTGTATTGAGGAGCTGCTCGCCGTTTTCTATCCGCAAAGAATTTGTAGCGGCCAGAGATTTTTTTGATATTAGCATGAACCTTACTCCAGATTTGACTGAAGTGCTGGAGAGTAGAAGCTGCAGCAGGAACATCCTCTGAAGGAGAGATGGGTAATTCTGGGACTCGTGGATGGAATCCATAATTAATGAAGAATGGAGACTCACCAGTGGAAGAGTGATACAGATGGTTATGGGCAAACTCGGCCCAGGGTAACAGTTCCACCCAATCGTCCTGCGAAGGAGAAAGATAAACGCGGAGAAAAGTCTCTAAATCTTGATTGATGCATTCAGTTTGCCCATTGGTTTGTGGATGGTAAGCAGATGAGAACTTGAGTTTTATTTGTAAAGCTGAACAGAGGGCTCTCCAGAATCTAGCAGTGAACTGTACCCCTCGATCAGAGACTATCTCCCGAGGTAACCCGTGCAGGCGGAAGTGTTCACGAATAAATAGTAGAGCCAACTTGGGAGCCATTGGTAACCCGGACAACGGAACAAAATGTGCCATTTTAGAAAAGCGGTTAATAATTACCCAGATGGTATTGTAACCCTTGGAGAGGGGTAATTCGGTAACAAAGTCCATGGAAATATGGGTCCAGGGTTTCTTAGGAATGGACAGTGGACGAAGCAACCCCGCAGGAGGCAGACGAAGAGTTTTGTGCTGAGCACATTGAGGACATGAGTTGACAAAATCTTGTATATCCTTCTTCATGGTGTCCCACCAATATGACCTTCGTAGAAATTCACACATTTTTTGAACACCAGGATGACCGGGAAACTTGGAGATATGAGCCCACTGCAGCAACTTTGGACGAAATTCAACTGGTACAGACATTCTCCCAGGAGGAGGACCCAGAGTAGTGGGAGCTGCTGAAATAGAGACTGGACTGAGAATCAAACTCTTTTCAAAGGAATTCTCCTCATCCGAGGAGTCCCAGGGTCTATGCGGTGGTAACTGATCGGCCGCCTGTTCTGAAAATACGTCTGTGAACTCCTGATAGGAGTTCCACTGAGAGATACTCTGCAAACGCTGGAAGCACAAGGAATGTTCCACTGAGAGATACTCTGCAAACGCTGGAAGCGCAAGGAATGTTCCACTAAGAGGTACTCTGCAAATGCTGAAAGCACAAGGAATGTTCCACTGAGAGATAATCTGCAAATGCTGGAAGCACAAGGAATGTTCCACTGAGAGATAAACACTGGTACACAGGAGACATTCAGTTAAAGAACTCACTGAACGCTGCTAGCACTGGTGATCATAGAAGAGACGATACTCAGGCGCCGGAACTCTGCACGGTGTCTTCCTTTGAACTTCCCGCTCTCTCCCAATTGGCGGAAGGGGCCGATGACGTCACTCGCCCACCACGCTCCCGTAAACGCCAGGCGCAATGGCGGCGTCCACACCCCGGGAACCCGCCGGAGGCAGCGCCAGCAAGACGCAACAAACCGGAGCCCACCGGGGGCGGCGACCGCCGGGAGACTTAGCGCACCCGGAGAGGTAAGCGCGGCAGCCGCAGCGCCGCAAGTGTGACAGGGTGCTGTGATTCTAATAGCTCCTGCTTGACCCAGAAGACATTGGTACACAGATCTGCAGAGAATGTCGATGGATGCTCCATTTCTGCTCCCTCAACGTCCAGATCTACTGACGCAGGGTCCTTGTTATCACAGACATCTGGATCGGCTGTCTTTGATGGCGTGGCTCTTGAAACCTCTATCCTGAAGTCAAGAGGATTTTCACAACAGGTCATTCAAACAGATATTGTATGGGATTTAAATCTGGTTACTGCTATCATTTAGGGTGTCGGCGGGAAACAAAATGTGTGTTTTTTTCTTGCTCAGAAATACCCCTCCCTTTCAATGGGTGTAGTACGGCTGACCGGCGGTCTCCTGACCGCCGGTCAGCTTACCGACGCCGGGATCCCGGCAGCATACCGACGCCGGGATCCCGGCGGGGAGGGGCGAGTGCAGCAAGCCCCTTTGCGGGCTTGCTGCGCTCGCCACGCTGCGGGCTTGGTGGCGACCTGCGGTCGCCACGGGTTCTATTCCCACTCTATGGGTGTCGTGGACACCCACGAGTGGAAATAGTCCCTGTTGGTCGGCATGCCGACCATCGGGACAGTGACCCGTCGGGCTGGTGGAGGAGGTCATGTGACTGTCGGTCAGCTGACCGGCGGTCACATGAATACCACCCCTTTCAATCACCTGAATGATATCACTAAGCTAATTGAGCATCCACTACTATATTTGCTAATTCAAACAATGCTCAGAGAAAGGAAACCCTCCTCAGCTCGTATTTTTCACCGAATATGGCAAGCCTATATTCATTGGTGCAGTAAAAGAAATGTGGACCCAAAATCTTTCAAGGTTTCCAGGGTCTTAGCATTGCTTCAGGCAGGAATGGATAAAGGTTTGAAGGTGGCTTCCTTGAGAGTGCAAGTATCGACATTGACTGTATGGTTCCAAAACAAAAAATTGCCAATTTACAGGATGTGCGTACTTTTTTCCAGGGAATGCTGCGCATTCAACCTCCTTTTGTTCCACCTACAGTACCGTGGGACTTATGTTTAGTCCTGAAAGCCCTTCAAGTTGTCCCATTTGAACCACTTAATAAAGTGGATCTAAAATGGTTGACAGCTAAAGTGCTCTTTCTACTGACTATGGCATCAGCTAGAAGAGTATCAGATTTAGTCGTTCCCCATTTCTGAATTTTTTATCCAGACAAAGCAGTTCTCAGAACTAGGTCTGGGTATCTTCTTAAGGTGGTGTCTAAATTCCACGTTAATGAAGAAATTGTAGTCCCGGCTTTTCAGGTATAGAGACTTTCTGCGGGAGATGCATCGCTGGACGTGGTCCATGCATTAAGGGTCTACGTGGATCATACCAGTGCCATCAGAAAGACAGATTCTCTCTTCATTCTCTACGGATTTCACAAGAGAGGATGGCCTGCCACTAAACAGACACTGGCAAGATGGCTTCAAATGACGATTCCAGAAGCATATTCTCGAGCTGATCTCCCTGTTCCGGCTAATGTCTCTGCTCACTCTACTGGTAAGGTAGGTCCCTCATGGGCAGCACAACATGATGCTTCAGCAGAACAGATATGTAAGGCAGCCACATGGTCTTCCATTAACACATTCATTAGACATTATGCCTTGGATACTTTTGCCTCTCATGACGCTGAATTCGGGCGTAAGGTTATCCTGTCCAATCAGGAGCGTCCCCAACACTAAATTGCTTTGGGAAATCCCATTGTTATCCTGTGGATAACCTGTGGACCCTGCCGGAGAAATATACGTTATGGTAAGAACTTACCGTTGATAACGGTATTTCTCCTAAGTCCACAGGGATCCCACCCTGACGCACCTGATTTGAGGATCCTTCTACTCACTAACCTCTTCCTTCTTGCACGGAAGGGTGTGCATGTGTGTTCGTATTGCCTGATTAGGGTTCTACATGATGCTCCTGCCTTGTGCTTTGGAATACAACTGATTTGCCTGAGCCAGTGGGCGGGGATATATGGACGGGCCCGTTGCATCCTGGGAGGCCTGAAAGCTTTTGATTGTTTGGTGCCAATCCGCTGTCGCTCCATCATATCCCATTGTTATCCTGTGGATCCTGTGGACTTAGGAGAAATACCGTTATCAATGGTAAGTTCTTACCATAACGTATATTTCTACTCCATAGTCCACTACTACAACGAACGGCACCTAACCTTCGGTTTCTGCCACCATGATGAGTATTTCAGTGTCCTGCCCCCTGATACAGCAATGTTTATATAGCACTAGCTGAAGTAGCCGGTGTATCCCGTTTTTAAATCTTCAAGTTATTACATTATCAATGAGTTGGATGTAACTGTCAACATTTTAAAAATAATAATGAGCAGCTCTTCCAACACTAGAAACAGAAAGAGGCGATCTCCCAGCGATGCTATATACAAATTCCAGATCCGTATATGTTCCTGTTTCTCAAACAAAGAACACAACATGCAATACGTCCATTAACTGGTAATGATAATTCCACAGAACTTCCAAAGTCACTTTTCTTAGTGACTGACCTGTATTAAATAAGATGCATTCACATAAAGGTTTCTTTCATACTTCATGTAGTCGACAGCCCACGGCTTATCTACACCAGGCTTACCTTTAGGAAAAGCCCTATATCAGAATCAGAATCAGCTTTATTGGCCAGGTGTACTCACGTACACTAGGAATTCTTTGTGGTACAATGCATCGCCAAGCAGCAACATAGAGGGAAAAACGTAGCATACATTACAAACATTACACATATGAGTTCATACTGCACATATGCAACTGTACAGTAGACATATTATACATTCAAGACTAAAAACTAAGGCTGCTTGGCAGAGCAGCACCGAGGCAGCCATCCGCCGCGCCAACTAGAACTCACACAATGCACATAATACAGAAGATTTAAGCATTACATCAAAAGATAAACCACACAGACAAAGACACAGAAAGAATGATTGGTGCATGATTGGTGTAGGCATTTTGAGTAATAACCTCCAGGGGTTGTGTATTCCACCATCACAAGGCACCAGGTGCGGCAGCCATCTTAGGCGCACTGCGTAGGATTACCCACGGTGGAATAGTCCACCCCTAGAAGAGAACACAAAATGGGGAGATTGCAGAGTCCTTAAGTTCAGAGTAGGGTTCCAATAAAAACATCAGGTCCACGCATTTTTCATCCCATCCACAAGCGCAACAGATAAGGCAGCCATGTTGGGCGCACTACACGGTTACACAGTGGGAGATGAGCCATACAGGGGCCAAATGCATGTATGGGAGAACTGACACGTGTGTAGGCGTATGCTATACCCTGCATGGAAAGATCCAAATGAAGAACACCGGAGGAACCATCCGAGGCAGCCATGTGGGGCGCACTGCATAGGTTACTGCTGGCAGGGTGTGCAACCAATGGAGGTACACATTACGGGAATAGCACACAGTGGGGTGGAAGTACAGTGTAAGAAGAAAGAAAAGAGAAAGACACATTTGCAGGAAAAAACTGTACTAACATTATTTTCTCTATCGTCCTAGTGGATGCTGGGGTTCCTGAAAGGACCATGGGGAATAGCGGCTCCGCAGGAGACAGGGCACAAAAGTAAAGCTTTCCGATCAGGTGGTGTGCACTGGCTCCTCCCCCTATGACCCTCCTCCAAGCCAGTTAGATTTTTGTGCCCGGCCGAGAAGGGTGCAATCTAGGTGGCTCTCCTAAAGAGCTGCTTAGAGAAAGTTTAGCTTAGGTTTTTTATTTTACAGTGAGTCCTGCTGGCAACAGGATCACTGCAACGAGGGACTTAGGGGAGAAGAAGTGAACTCACCTGCGTGCAGGATGGATTGGCTTCTTGGCTACTGGACATCAGCTCCAGAGGGACGATCACAGGTACAGCCTGGATGGTCACCGGAGCCTCGCCGCCGGCCCCCTTGCAGATGCTGAAGTAAGAAGAGGTCCAGAATCGGCGGCAGAAGACTCCTCAGTCTTCTAAAGGTAGCGCACAGCACTGCAGCTGTGCGCCATTTTCCTCTCAGCACACTTCACACGGCAGTCACTGAGGGTGCAGGGCGCTGGGAGGGGGGCGCCCTGGGAGGCAAATGAATACCTATTTTGGCTAAAAATACCTCACATATAGCCTCCGGAGGCTATATGGAGATATTTAACCCCTGCCAGAATCCGTTAAGAGCGGGAGACGAGGCCGCCGAAAAAGGGGCGGGGCCTATCTCCTCAGCACACAGCGCCATTTTCCCTCACAGAAAGGCTGGAGGGAAGGCTCCCAGGCTCTCCCCTGCACTGCACTACAGAAACAGGGTTAAAACAGAGAGGGGGGGGGCACTAATTTGGCGTTAGAAATATATAAAAAAGATGCTATAAGGGAAAACACTTATATAAGGTTGTCCCTATATAATTATAGCGTTTTTGGTGTGTGCTGGTAAACTCTCCCTCTGTCTCTCCAAAGGGCTAGTGGGTCCTGTCCTCTATCAGAGCATTCCCTGTGTGTGTGCTGTGTGTCGGTACGTGTGTGTCGACATGTATGAGGACGATGTTGGTGAGGAGGCGGAGCAATTGCCTGTAATGGTGATGTAACTCTCTAGGGAGTCGACACCGGAATGGATGGCTTATTTAGGGAATTACGTGATAATGTCAACACGCTGCAAGGTCGGTTGACGACATGAGACGGCCGACAAACAATTAGTACCGGTCCAGACGTCTCAAAAACACCGTCAGGGGTTTTAAAACGCCCGTTTACTTTAGTCGGTCGACACAGACACAGACAGGGACACTGAATCCAGTGTCGACGGTGAATAAACAAACGTATTCCTTATTAGGGCCACACGTTAAAGGCAATGAAGGAGGTGTTACATATTTCTGATACTACAAGTACCACAAAAGAGGGTATTATGTGGGATGTGAAAAAACTACCGTAGTTTTTCCTGAATCAGATAAATTAAATAAAGTGTGTGATGATGCGTGGGTTCCCCCCGATAGAAAATTATGGGCGGTATACCCTTTCCCGCCAGAAGTTAGGGCGCGTTGGGAAACACCCCTTAGGGTGGATAAGGCGCTCACACGCTTATCAAAACAAGTGGCGGTACCGTCTATAGATAGGGCCGTCCTCAAGGACCAGCTGACAGGAGGCTGGAAAATATCATAAAAAGTATATACACACATACTGGTGTTATACTGCGACCAGCGATCGCCTCAGCCTGGATGAGCAGAGCTGGGGTGGCTTGGTCGGATTCCCTGACTAAAAATATTGATACCCTTGACAGGGACAGTATTTTATTGACTATAGAGCATTTAAAGGATGCATTTCTATATATGCGAGATGCACAGAGGGATATTTGCACTCTGGCATCAAGAGTAAATGCGATGTCCATATCTGCCAGAAGATGTTATGGACACGACAGTGGTCAGGTGATGCAGATTCCAAACGGCACAAAGGTGTATTGCCGTATAAAGGAAGAGGAGTTATTTGGGGTCGGTCCATCGGACCTGGTGGCCACGGCAACTGCTGGAAAATCCGCCGTTTTTACCCTAAGTCACATCTCTGCAGAAAAAGACACCGTCTTTTCAGCCTCAGTCCTTTCGTCCCTATAAGATCATATCTGCCCAGGGATAGAGGAAAGGGAAGAAGACTGCAGCAGGCAGCCCATTCCCAGGAACAGAAGCGTTCCACCGCTTCTGACAAGTTCTCAGCATGGCGCTGAGACCGTACAGGACCCCTGGATCCTACAAGTAGTATCCCAGGGGTACAGATTGGAATGTCGAGACGTTTCCCCTTCGCAGGCTCCTGAAGTCTGTTTTACCAAGGTCTCCCTCCGACAAGGAGGCAGTATGGGAAAAAATTCACAAGCTGTATTCCCAGCAGGTGATAATTAAATTACCCCTCCTACTACAAGAAAAGGGGTATTATTCCACACTATATTGTGGTACTGAAGCCAGAAGGCTAGGTGAGACTTATTCTAAAAAATTTTTTGAACACTTACAAAGGTTCAAATCAAGATGGAGTCACTCAGAGCAGTGATAACGAACCAGGAAGAAGGGGACTATATAGTGTCCCGGGACATCAGGGATGCTTACCTCTATGTCCCAAATTTGCCCTTCTCACTAAGGGTACCTCAGGTTCGTGGTGCAGAACTGTCACTATCAGTTTCAGACGCTGCCGTTTGGATTGTCCACGGCACCCCGGGTCTTTACCAAGGTAATGGCCGAAATGATGATTCTTCTTCGAAGAAAAGGCGTCTTAATTATCCCTTACTTGGACGATCTCCTGATAAGGGCATAGTCCAGGGAACAGTTGGAGGTCGGAGTAGCACTATCTCGGATACTGCTACAACAGCACGGGTGGATTCTAAATATTCCAAAATCGCAGCTGATCCCGACGACACGTCTGCTGTGCCTAGGGATGATTCTGGACACAGTCCAGAAAAAGGTGTTTCTCCCGGAAGAGAAAGCCAGGGAGTTATCCGAGCTAGTCAGGAACCTCCTAAAAACAGTGCATCATTGCACAAGGGTCCTGGTAAAAATGGTGGCTTCCTACGAAGAAAGTCCATTCGGCAGATTTCACGCAAGAACTTTTCAGTGGGATCTGCTGGACAAATGGTCCGGATCGCATCTTCAGATGCATCAGCGGATAACCCTATATCCAAGGACAAGGGTGTCTCTCCTGTGGTGGTTATAGAGTGCTCATCTTCTAGAGGGCCGCAGATTCGGCATTCAGGATTGGATGCTGGTGACCACGGAGCCCAGCCCGAGAGGCTGGGGAGCAGTCACACAAGGAAAAAATTTCCAGGGAGTGTGATCAAGTCTGGAGACTTTTCTCCACATAAATATACTGGAGCTAAGGGTAAATTTATAATGCTCTAAGCTTAGCAAGACCTCTGCTTCAAGGTCAGCCGGTATTGATCCAGTGGGAAAAACATCACGGCAGTCGCCCACGTAAACAGACAGGGCGACACAAGAAGCAGGAGGGCAATGGCAAAAACTGCAAGGACTTTTCGCTGGGCGGAAAATCATGTGATAGCACTGTCAGCAGTGTTTCATCCCGGGAATGGAAACTGGGAAGCAGACTTCCTCAGCAGGCACGACCTCCACCCGGGAGAGTGGAAACTTCATCGGGAAGTTTTTTCCACATGATTGTAAACCGTTGGGAAATACCAAAGGTGGACATGATGGCGTCCCGTCTGAACAAAAAACGGGACAGGTATTGCGCCAGGTCAAGAGACCCTCAGGCAATAGCTGTGGACGTTCTGGTAACACCGTGGGTGTACCAGTCGGTGTATGTGTTCCCTCCTCTGCTTCTCATACCTAAGGTGCTGAGAATTATAAGACGTAGAGGAGTAAGAACTATACTCATGGCTCCGGATTGGCCAAGAAGGACTTGGTACCCGGAACTTCAAGAGATGCTTACAGAGGTCTTATGGCCTCTGCCGCTAAGAAGGGACTTGCTTCAGCAAGTACCATGTCTGTTCCAAGACTTACCGCAGCTGCGTTTGTCGGCATGGCGGTGGAAAGCCGGATCCTAAGGGAAAAAGGCATTCCGGAAGAGGTCATTCCTACCCTGGTCAAAGCCAGAAAGGAGGTGACCGCACAACATTATCACCACATGTGGCGAAAATATGTTGCGTGGTGTGAGGCCAGGAAGGCCCCACAAAAAAATTTCAACTCGGTCGTTTCCTGCATTTCCTGCAAACAGGAGTGTCTATGGGCCTCAAATTGGGGTCCATTAAGGTTCAAATTTCGGCCCTGTCGATTTTCTTCCAGAAAGAATTGGCTTCAGTTCCTGAAGTCCAGAAGTTTGTCAAGGGAGTATTGCATATACAACCCCCTTTTGTGCCTCCAGTGGCACTGTGGGATCTCAACGTAGTTCTGGGATTCCTCAAATCACATTGGTTTAAAACCAGTCAAATCTGTGGATTTGAAGCATCTCACATGAAAGGTGACCATGCTCTTGGCCCTGGCCTGGACCAGGCGAGTGTCAAATTGGTGGTTTTTTCTCAAAAAAGCCCATATCTGTTTGTCCATTCGGACAGGGCAGAGCTGCGGACTCGTCCCCAGTTCTCTCCCTAAGGTGGTGTCAGTGTTTCACTTGAACCAGCTTATTGTGGTGCCTTGCACCTACTAGGGACTTGGAGGACTCCAAGTTGCTAGATGTTGTCAGGGCCCTGAAAATATGTTCCAGGACGGCTGGAGTCAGGAAAACTGACTTGCTGTTATCCTGTATGCACCCAACAAACGGGGTGCTCTTGCTTCTAAGCAGACTATTGCTAGTTGGATGTGTAATACAATTCAGCTTGCACATTCTGTGGCAGGCCTGCCACAGCCAAAATATGTAAATGCCCATTCCACAAGGAAGGTGGGCTCATCTTGGGCGGCTGCCCGAGGGGTCTCGGCTTTACAACCTTGCCGAGCAGCTACTTGGTCAGGGGCAAACACGTTTGCTAAATTCTACAAATTTGATACCCTGGCTAAGGAGGACCTGGAGTTCTCTCATTCGGTGCTGCAGAGTCATCCGCACTCTCCCGCCCGTTTGGGAGCTTTGGTATAATCCCCATGGTCCTTTCAGGAACCCCAGCATCCACTAGGACGATAGAGAAAATAAGAATTTACTTACCGATAATTCTATTTCTCGGAGTCCGTAGTGGATGCTGGGCGCCCATCCCAAGTGCGGATTATCTGCAATACTTGTACATAGTTACAAAAATCGGGTTATTATTGTTGTGAGCCATCTTTTCAGAGGCTCCGCTGTTATCATACTGTTAACTGGGTTTAGATCACAAGTTGTACGGTGTGATTGGTGTGGCTGGTATGAGTCTTACCCGGGATTCAAAATTCCTCCCTTATTGTGTACGCTCGTCCGGGCACAGTACCTAACTGGCTTGGAGGAGGGTCATAGGGGGAGGAGCCAGTGCACACCACCTGATCGGAAAGCTTTACTTTTGTGCCCTGTCTCCTGCGGAGCCGCTATTCCCCATGGTCCTTTCAGGAACCCCAGCATCCACTACGGACTCCGAGAAATAGAATTATCGGTAAGTAAATTCTTATTTTGTGAAAAAGATAAATGTGCTGGTCTCATGAGAGCAGTGCGGGTGGGTGTGAGAATGTGGGGTGCACACTAATGTCCAATGGAACTGACCCAGCAAAGTCTGGTCCTGATGCGCACGTCTATCAGTTCCCTGCTGAGCTTGAGGGGTAGTCCCGGGGGCATTCATGATGTTCTTGGACACAGAAGTAGTAGGCATTGGTCCTGGTGTTCTCATGGCAGAGGTGAGGAGAGGCCACATAATGTTCCAGATTTCTTTCTTGATGCTGGTCAATGTTTGTTTAACTGTTTTTTTAACTGTTCATTTTCAAGACGCTTAGAGAAGGAACGCTTTGAGTATTGGAACGCACAGCTGACATGCACAGCTGTGCATGGTTGAAGTTACAGATATACTATGGGAAATTGACCCAACTACAGCTGAGGCAAATGTTCCACTAATCAAAGGTGTTACATTACACAGTGATTGACTAAACAAACACCAGCCCAGTGAGCCTTAATTAAATATGCGGCACTGACCAAGCTTTGAAACGCAGGTATTTTACATTACAAACAAAAACAAAAATCACAAAACTGTCTAACAAATGATTTGAACATACATTTGGAATATGGATGTTTTGCATAGGCGCAGATAGCAATAGCCAGATTACATGGGGAGATTTGAACATACATTTGGAATATGGATGTTTTGCATAGGTGCAGATAGCAATAGCCAGATTACATGGGGAGATTTGAACATACCTGAGGATGAGAAGAAAAAGGAAGATGGTTAAGTTCAGTCCAATGCAGGAACTGTTTTTTTAACTGTTCATTTTCAAGACGCTTAGAGAAGGAACGCTTTGAGTATTGGAACGCACAGCTGACATGCAGATATACTACTGAAAGGTATCTTTTCCAGTCCTTGTTCGTGTCGGGACCGTTGTTACCTCCAATCAAATAGCTCCAAATGACAGCAAATGGTGAAAAAAACACATATGTCTTTATTTAAAAAACCCACTGATGGTGTGGGAATAAAACCAAAGACAGAATAGATAAAAGGCACAAAATTGATAGAAAAACCACGAGAGGTACCCTAAATAAAAAGCAGTGAGGCCACTTCCAATGGTACCGGTAGGAAGGACTGGGTAAATACTCCCAATTTAAAGGGGTTTAAGGAGAGCAAAAATTACCCAAAGAATAATGCCAACCACCGTAAAGAAGTACAGCCCAGGGTCCTCCTGTGAAACACCAACGCGTTTCGGATAAAAATCCTTCCTCAGGGTATGCAGTGGAAGTGACCCCCTAGTCTCTTTATACCTAACTGACCATGTCACATGTCCATCATGGCCAATCAGATACCACTGTTCCTAAACATATATTAAATCTCTTAATATTGTTATACATTTATCTTAAAAACCATCATCCACATAAATATCACCATAATCAGCTGTCAATTTATATACATCTCCAAAAAAAGACATAAAAAAGTCCCAAATTGATCTAATTGGTTAACGCTATAGTCCAAAATGGATTACTGGAACAATCCTTTATTAGGGATAAATCTCCCTCATCCCGGATATCCATATCCACAATTTGCTAGTGGACCATTGATCATGTGTTCACACATACTTCCGCCTGCACGCCGTTCGTACTGTAGTGTACGTTGGTCTCCATGGATACCGCACGTTCTTCCTCCATGGAGACCAACGTACACTACAGTACGAACGGCGTGCAGGCGGAAGTATGTGTGAACACATGATCAATGGTCCACTAGCAAATTGTGTATATGGATATCCGGGATGAGGGAGATTTATCTCTAATAAAGGATTGTTCCAGTAATCCATTTTGGACTATAGCGTTAACCAATTAGATCAATTTGGGACTTTTTTATGACTTTTTTTGGAGATGTATATAAATTGACAGCTGATTATGGTGATATTTATGTGGATGATGGTTTTTAAGATAAATGTATAACAATATTAAGAGATTTAATATATGTTTAGGAACAGTGGTATCTGATTGGCCATGATGGACATGTGACATGGTCAGTTAGGTATAAAGAGACTAGGGGGTCACTTCCACTGCATACCCTGAGGAAGGATTTTTATCCGAAACGCGTTGGTGTTTCACAGGAGGACCCTGGGCTGTACTTCTTTACGGTGGTTGGCATTATTCTTTGGGTAATTTTTGCTCTCCTTAAACCCCTTTAAATTGGGAGTATTTACCCAGTCCTTCCTACCGGTACCATTGGAAGTGGCCTCACTGCTTTTTATTTAGGGTACCTCTTGTGGTTTTTCTATCAATTTTGTGCCTTTTATCTATTCTGTCTTTGGTTTTATTCCCACACCATCAGTGGGTTTTTTAAATAAAGACATATGTGTTTTTTTCACCATTTGCTGTCATTTGGAGCTATTTGATTGGAGGTAACAACGGTCCCGACACGAACAAGGACTGGAAAAGATACCTTTCAGCGTATATAGGGCTTTTCCTAAAGGTAAGCCTGGTGTAGATAAGCCGTGGGCTGTCGACTACATGAAGTATGAAAGAAACCTTTATGTGAATGCATCTTATTTAATACAGGTCAGTCACTAAGAAAAGTGACTTTGGAAGTTCTGTGGAATTATCATTACCAGTTAATGGACGTATTGCATGTTGTGTTCTTTGTTTGAGAAACAGGAACATATACGGATCTGGAATTTGTATATAGCATCGCTGGGAGATCGCCTCTTTCTGTTTCTATTGTATTTAAGGAGGAGTGGTGCTCCTTTTTGGGGATCTGCCGAGCTGAAGCTAGGGCGCAAGTTACTTTTCAAATTTTTTCTAGCTCTTCCAACACACCCATGAGGTGGCTGCCCAGTGGTTTTTTCTTTTCTTTGGGGTTTCGCCAGTAGCCCTGATCCCTAGCTTTCATTTCTGTTCAGCAGGCCCGCCACCAGGGGGGTGCTGTGGGCACAGCCGTCCCGGTCCCGACCTCTCTTACAGAGAGGGGAGGGCCCGGGCCGGTCATGCTGCTGCCCGCCCGTCACCGTCTGTCCGCTCCCGTCTGTCTGCCGCCACTGCCTCTGTGTATCAGAGGCAGGCTATTGAAAATGTCCCTCTTAAGATGGCTGCCACCTCACAGGAGACAGTTATTAAAGATACTAGAGGAAGCTCTAGTATCTTTAATAACGGTCTCCTCTGAGGCAGCGGCCATTTTGGGAGGGACATGTTCAATAGTTTTACAAGAAGCAGGCTGCTGAACAGCCTGCAGCAGCGACAGGGAAGGGAGGAGGACGAGCAGAACCCCTGAAAATGATTAGAACCCCATAACAGATACTGGGGCATTACTGTGTGGGGCATTGAATAATATGATGACGGGGGCATAGAAATTATTATTATTTTTAAATATGTATTTTTTATTTTATTTATATTTTTTTTATTTTATTTATTTATTTATTTTGAGGGCCCTGCCTATTTGGCCAGTCCCGGGCCCCATAGTTTCTGATGGCAGCCCTGCTGTTCAGCTTTATAATCACTTTTACATTGTGAGGTGGGTTTAAAGTTTTCCTTCTGTTATCAGTGTTGCTATTCCAAGGCTTTTGGGTAGACAATATTTTTTGTCTTCCCACCTCAATTTCAGTTATTGTAGTTCATTGAGCTATGATTATTTCTGTCAGTTATTACAGTTCATTCAAGTTTTCTTCCAAATCCATCCAGTGGAAGACCCGGAACATGCTCAAAGTTCTGTCTTGCGTACACCAACAGGAGGTCAGACCAGGACCTTAACCCTTCTGGACCCAATGTTTTCATCCAGATCCATCCACTGGAAGGCCCAGAACAGGCTCACCAAGTCAAAGTTCTGCCTGGTGAACACCAGCAGGGGGTCCAACCAGGACCCCAACCCCCTAGTATGTCTTCTGGAATCCAATGTTACTACTCTGCAGTTTTCATCCAAATCTATCCAGTGGAAGGCTCAGAACAGGCTCACCGGGTCAAAGTTCTGCCTAGCATACACCAACATGAGGTCCGATGGGACCATAACTTACCTAAATCCTGGCCAGGATCCAATTAGACCACCTTATGATGGTTTAATCCCAATCGGTGCAGGGGTGCCCGAATGCATAACCGGACAGACAAAGGAAACCAATTACTTTTATATACTGTATAACAGGGGTGGCCAGACTTTTGGAGTTGGTGATCTACTTTGAAAGCTGAAAAGCTTTTGTGATCTACCTATGTGGGATAATTGTGCGCGCCCCAAAAGGGGCGTGGCATAACAAAAGAAGTGGTGTAGCCTTGCTGCACAGGGTGTAAATGATTGTCTCGCATGAAATCACACACTGGCCCCCACAGGTAAAAACCTTAAACACATATGCCCCCATAGTGGCAGATACACATATGCCCCAGTGCCAGATATACCCCCACAGTGCCAGATATGCCCTCACAGTGCCATGTGCCCACAGTGTCAGATATGCCCCCACAGTGCCACACATGCCCCCCACAGTGCCACATATGCCCCCACAGTGCCACATATGCCCACAGTGCCAGATATACTTACTTTGCCTGGCTGTCTCCCCGCTGGCTGGATCCTGCTCCCGCTTTCCGCCGCTGCTGCTGTCCTGCCACCGGCGCTGACTGGATCAAACCAGATCCAGTAGGTGCACAGGCTCCTCACATCACGTTCCCAATCATACATTGCGCGGGTGCGTGGCTGACATCACCCGCGCAATGCATCATTGGGAACACTCCGGACTCAGGCGGCAGAGATTGCAAGTCACACTTGGATCGCGAGCTACCGGCGAGAGCTCCGCGATCTACCGGTAGATCGCGATCAGCGTTTTGGCCGCCTCTGCTGTATAATATGTACTTGTCCTACATTGTCTTATAATTTACTGTTATTTTCTTGTTTTGCTTATTTGTTTTAGTGCTTTGCTAGGTGCTGCGGAACCGTTGTGGCTCCATATAAATAAATTATAATAATAATACATTGATCCTTTTTCTTTTTGTTTCATATATCCCAATTTTGTCCTTACCTAATCAATTATACTTTATCTCTGTATCTCCTTACCCCCTATTATACCTCTATCCGTTTACCATGGACAGAGCTGACACAAGTACCACCATTGTCCTCCAGTCATTGACGCCATCTGATAATAGTGTTGGCATTTGTTTCTTTGTGTCTTACATTTTTTATTGTTTACTTTTTGTAAACCAACTTTTATTCAAGGGATGAGAGACGGTACAGAAAGGTCCACAGTAACCTCAACAGATGTACAGTATGTTACCTATACACCCAAATCTTACTCTGTCTGCAATTTAGATTTCAGTTTGAACACACCCCACCCAAATCTAACTCTCTCTGCACGTTACATCTGCCCCACCTGCAGTGCACATGGTTTTGCTAACAAATTTGCTGCTGCGATCAACTCTGAGGGGGTCATTCTGACCCATTCGCACGCTGCTGTTTTTCACAGCCGTGTGAATTGGTCAGTTCTGCGCATGCGCGGCGTGCGCAATGTGCAGGCACGTCGTTGCCCAGTGACGGCCGTCGCTTGGCAGCGACAAGAAGAACAAAGAAAGCGATCACTTCTGCAGTCGCAAGAAGATTGACAGGAGGAAGGCGTTCCGGGGCGTCAAATGACCGTTTTCTGTGAGTGTTGAGTCCCAACGCAGGCGTGTCCAGGCGTTTGCAGGGCGGGTGTCTGACGTCAATTCCGGGACCGGACAGGCTGAAGACATCGCAGCGGGTAAGTAACTTGAAAGCTACTTAGAAACTGCACAAAATGTTTTTGCATAGCTCGGCTGCACAAGCGTTCGCAGCCCTGCTATGCAAAAAAACCCTCCCCCATAGGCGGCGTCTAGTTGATCACACGGGCAGCAAAAAGTTACTACGTGCAATCAACTCGGAATGACCCCTTGAATTAGGCCCTAAGGGGGTCATTCTGAGTTGATCGCTAGCTGCCATTGTACGCAGCGCAGCGATCAGTGTAAAAAACGGCTAATCTGCGCATGCGTATGCACCGCAATGCGCACGCGTGACGTACGGGTACAAAGAGCATTGTGGTTTTGCACAGGTTCTAGCGAAGCTTTTAGTCGCGCGGCCGAACGCAGGAAGATTGACATGAAGTGGGCGTTTCTGGGTGGCAACCGACCGTTTTCAGGGAGTGCTTAGAAAAGCGCTGGAGTGCCAGGGAAAACGCAGGCGTGGCTGGGTGAACGCTGGGCGGGTGTGTGACGTCAAAAGCCGTCCCTCCGTCGTTAGAATCAACGCACACAAAGAGTAACTACAGGGCTGGTCTTGTTTTGCACAAAATCATTTTGCAGGCGCTCTGCTGCACAGGCGTTCGCACTCCTGCAAAGCGAAAATACACTCCCCCGTGGGCGGCGACAATGCGTTTGCACAGCTGCTAAAAACTGCTAGCGAGCGATCAACTCTGAATGACCCCTAAATGTAGCATCCTCTGAAAAAAAAATAGGAAAAAATGTTCTGCACTTTGGTCAGGCTTGGTTAAGTAATGACTATATAGATAATAATCAACATATAGGTAAAAAAAATAATAATTAAAAAATTAGTAAGGAGTATATGTATAAATACATCAATTTAAAACAGTGGTCTAAAAAAAAAAAAAAAAAAAAATGGATTATAGGTAAAAAGGCTGCAGCCTATTTGCTATAGACCCTGAGGGGTAAATTTACTAAGATGGGATATCTATTTAGGGGTGTAGTACTGGTGACCGGCGGTCGCCGGGATCCCAGCAGCATACCGACGCCGGGATCCCGGCGGGGAGGGGCGAGTGCAGCAAGCCCCTTGCGGGCTCGCTGCGCTCGCCACGCTGCGGACTCGGTGGCGACCTGCGGTCGCCACGGGTTCTATTCCCACTCTATGGGTGTCGTGGACACCCACGAGTGGAAATAGTCCCCGTTGGTCGGCATGCTGACCATCGGGATAGTGAGCCGTCGGGCTCACGGAGGAGGTCATGTGACTGTCGGTCAGCTGACCGGCGGTCACATGAATACCACCCCTATTTAGGATGGGATGTTTTCAATAGCAACCAATCAGATTCTACTTCTCATTTATCTAGCACCTTCTAGAATATAAAACCTGGAATCTAATTGGTTACCATAGGCAACATCCCATCTTATATAGAACTCCCATCTTAGTAAATTTACCCATGTGTGTCTATAATGAGAAAAGCAAGAAAAACAGGAACTAGCACTGCCCAAATCTAATAGTAAAAATAATATCAAATACTATAAAGATAAATAAAAATTACTATAATTAAATACAAAGGTGGGCGTCAAATTGTTTAATACTACATACATATAGGGCCTAATGCAGACCTGATCGCAGCAGCAAAATTGTTAGCTAATGGGCAAAACCATGTGCCTCATTCAGACCCGATCGCACGCTGCATTTTCTCGCAGCCGTGCGATCGGGTCTATACTGCGCATGCGCAGGGCCGTCTTTTCGTATGGGCTCAATGGGCTCTTGCCCAAGGGCCCCAGGAGTGAAAGGGCCCTAGGCTGATAGCTGAGGGTCTCCTCTTTCCAGGGGTACCAGATTTTTGAAAATCGGCCCTGGGGAACCGAAGATATCCGACTTCAAAGCAGTGGTCCCCATCCAAGCCTGTTAATTGTTCTTCCCAGACAGATATCTCGGGTTCTATCTGACTTAGAGTTTTTCTGAGGGTACACTACAAAAGCTGGGACTCTCCCCTTTCAGTGGACACTGGCAGCTTGTCTTTACTATGGCCAGAACCAGAGATATCAGCCTTCAAGTAGCTGGTCCCTGCTCCGCCTCCACACGCCTAATATGCAGTTTTATATTTTTGTTGGTGGATTGCTCTGGCTCCTGAAGTCTGATCCCCAAGTCCCCAGAACCTTCTGAAAGGTGGGACTCTCTAGTTTTTTTTTATTCCATTAAATCTAAGAAATCTATTCCCAGGAACTGGAGATATCTGCAGTAAAGCAAGCTGCCCTGACCCCCGGAAAATTATGAATATTAATCACACTCCTCTATCCACCCCTCCCCTGTGTATTAAACACCCCCCTACCACCCTGGAAGTTATGTACCAGGGCACGTTCATGCAGCACAATGTCCCCTTCGACAGTTTAGTGTTCTCCTTCCCACCCCATTTGTGCGTAAAGGAGTAATTAACAGAATTAATTTCTCCAGGTCCTACATGCTGAGCAAAAGATAGAACGCCCCTACCCCCCGCGGAACATCAAGGCTGCCACTGATAGCATCCCCACACCTCGACCGCTGATGGGTGGGTAGGGGCCCCAGTGCATTGCTGTGCCCAGGGGCCTGCACTGCTGTTAAGACGGCTCTGCGTATGCGTGTGACCCGCAATGCGCAGGCGCGTCACTGCCCGGCAACGGGGGTCGCCGGAGAGCGACGGCTCCTGCGATGGAAGCGATCGCAGGGGCGATCGCAATAAGATTGACAGGCAGAAGGCGTTTCTGGGCGACAACTCACCGTTTTCTGGGAGTGTCGGAAGAAACGCAGGCGTGTCCAGTCTTTTCCTGGGAGGGTTCCTGACGTCAGCTTCTTCAAGGATCATCGCAGCGGGTAAGTCCTGGGCTGTGCAGAATCTACACTGCACAGCCGAACGCAGCCCTGCAAAGCCCTAACCCCCTCCCCCTGTAGGCGGCGATTACCTGGTCGCAGCAGTGCAAAAAATAGCCTGCGTGCGACCAGGCCTGAATTAGGCCCCATGTGCACTGCATTAGGGGCAGATGTAACATGTGCAGAGAGAGTTAGATTTGGGTGGGGTGTGTTCAAACTGAAATCTACATTGCAGTGTAAAAATAAAGCAGCCAGTATTTACCCTGCACAGAAGCAAAATAACCCAGATCTACCCAAATCTAACTCTCTCTGCACATGTTACATCTGCCCCACCTGCAGTGCACATGATTTTGCTCCTTAGCTAATTAATTTGCTGCTGCGATCAGATCTGAATTAGGCCCATGATCATATACAGACCTGGTAAATTGCTAATAACCTCTGCGGCAGTAAAACAAAGTAACTAAATAGAAATAATGTATCAGTGTTTAGTGAGACTCTGTACTGATACATTTAATGTCTCATGGAGCAAATAAAGTACCCAAGATTAATTACCAGTCCAGGCGAAAAGGGGAAAATCAAGGTGGTCTAACTGAGGGATCCGGTCAAGATCCCGGTGGTAGCGATCCTGGCAGTCGAAAAAATACAGATGTCGGAATCCTGACACTACTCGGAATGTCGGCGCTGGGTTTCCGACTGATAATGTCAATTATTATCTTTAAACATAAAGCTATACACTATTACCGTGGAGCCGCTATGGCCGCTAGACCACGTGCACGTGCTACGCACTTTGTACGCTATTTGCGTACAGAGTCCCGCACGTGGTACGCACTTGGCGTACACACGCTGCGCTGAGTGTACGGATTACACACAGCGGGCGCACACACAGTTGATAACCTTTAAACCTTGTTAATAAAACACAGTAAGAATATGCTTATTCTCTAAACCTTAGTAGTCAGATACTACAATGATGTAACGCTTAAAAACCTTAACAATGTGTATGCTGTTTGAGCGATTGAGATGCTAAGAGAGCCCTTTGCAGTAAACAGTGAAAACACAAGACCTGGTTTGGATTTAAAAACCACAGCAGCTCTAACACCGCTGTGGATGGTTTCGAGAAAAAGGGAAACACAATACAAGTTATACACTACAAACTAACATAGAAATCTAAACAGAATAACAGAAAATAATGTGAACAATGGTGAATAATTGCAAACAAGAGCGAACAAATGAGAACATAAATGGCGAACAAAATGGCTACAGAGAATAATACATACGTGGGGATGATTCGCATGCACGACCTGGATCCAGTCCTCAGCATTCAGGGAGAAAGCCTTCAGAGAGAGTGAGGCTGGCCAGGCAATGGTGGTCTTTATATAGCACAACATACTTTCACAATACAATGGTACCTTGTAATCTCATTGTTCATTGGACACAGGAATGTGTCTCCACATTATAGCAAAGGTCATAGGTGGATTTGAACAGGTGGGCTGTGTCTTTCCCCAACTGCTCTGGTGGGAGGTATCCTCAGGATTCCCGCCGCATGTGTAATTTACAGCAAATACAGTTAATGTTCATAAACTACATTTGTACATAACTATACGCAGGAGCGAGCGCTCCTTTCCTAACTAGCATCGGAATGTTACCCTTAAAATACCCTACAGCTGGATACTAGACACCACCTTTCAACCTTTGTCTGACCCTTCCTATCATGTAAAGAGGAATCTCTTTGTCCAGGAACAGTTTAAACTAAACATACTTGCTGACATTGTCTAGGGGAATATTTACTACAAAACACACTATATGGGTTAAATATGCTACGATCGAGTCGCACGCTAGACGCTTACAAACTCTACCGTAAATGCGCATACCACGCGCGTGATCGCCGGAGCGATCTTTACGCAAATTGCGGATATGTGCACGCACGGCAGAGTGTGTGCACGCGCAGCGGGCATGTGCATGAGGGGTTAGTACAAGGCATATGCATCATGATATTTTTCGACTTTGACACGACATTCATCACTATCCCTGCGCCGGGATCCGGAACTAGGAATTGATGGGAAGCTGGAAGGGTAAGGTGTGGGGGGTTAGGTTAGGGCTGTGGGAGGAGGGTTAGACTGCGGGGAGGGGGCATTAGGGTTAGGGGGACTTAGGGTTAGCACCCCCCCGGGAAGGGTTAGGCTGCGGGGAAGGTAGGGTTGAGTTTAGGCTGCGGGGAGGGGGCATTAGGGTTAGGGGGACTTAAGGTTGGCCCCCCCCTCGGGGAGGGTTAGGCTGCGGGAAAGGTAGGGTTAGGTTTAGACTGTGGAGAGAGGGGATTAGGGGTAGGCACCCCCGGGGAGGGTTAGGCTGCGGTTGGGGGTGGGTTAGGGTCAGGCTGCGGGGAAGGTAAATTGGGGTTAGGGGGGTTGGAGATTAAGGCTAATCTCACCACCATGCTGTCGGCATCCTTTTTACTAGTAAGCCTATTTTAGGAGTAAAACTCATGTTATTCTAAGATAATAAGAATTTACTTACCGATAATTCTATTTCTCATAGTCCGTAGTGGATGCTGGGGACTCCGTAAGGACCATGGGGAATAGCGGCTCCGCAGGAGACTGGGCACATCTAAAGAAAGCTTTAGGACTAACTGGTGTGCACTGGCTCCTCCCCCTATGACCCTCCTCCAAGCCTCAGTTAGGATACTGTGCCCGGACGAGCGTACACAATAAGGAAGGATTTTGAATCCCGGGTAAGACTCATACCAGCCACACCAATCACACAGTATAACTTGTGATCTGAACCCAGTTAACAGTATGATAACAGAGGAGCCTCTGAAAAGATGGCTCCCAACAATAATAACCCGATTTTTGTAACAATAACTATGTACAAGTATTGCAGACAATCCGCACTTGGGATGGGCGCCCAGCATCCACTACGGACTATGAGAAATAGAATTATTGGTAAGTAAATTCTTATTTTCTCTAACGTCCTAAGTGGATGCTGGGGACTCCGTAAGGACCATGGGGATTATACCAAACCTCCCAAACGGGCGGGAGAGTGCGGATGACTCTGCAGCACCAATTGAGAGAACTCCAGGTCCTCCTCAGCCAGGGTATCAAATTTGTAGAATTTAGCAAACGTGTTTGCCCCTGACCAAGTAGCTGCTCGGCAAAGTTGTAAAGCCGAGACCCCTCGGGCAGCCGCCCAAGATGAGCCCACTTTCCTTGTGGAACGGGCTTTTACAGATTTTAGCTGTGGCAGGCCTGCCACAGAATGTGCAAGCTGAATTGTACTACAAATCCAACGAGCAATAGTCTGCTTAGAAGCAGGAGCACCCAGCTTGTTGGGTGCATACAGGATAAACAGCGAGTCAGATTTTCTGACTCCAGCCGTCCTGGAAACATATAATTTTCAGGGCCCTGACAACGTTTAGCAACTTGGAGTCCTCCAAGTCCCTAGTAGCCGCAGGCCCCACAATAGGTTGGTTCAGGTGAAAACGCTGGAACCACCTTAGGGAGAAACTGAGGACGAGTCCTCAATTCCGCCCTGTCCGAATGGAAAATCAGATAAGGGCTTTTACAGGATAAAGCCGCCAATTCTGACACGCGCCTGGCCCAGGCCAGGGCCAACAGCATGACCACTTTCCATGTGAGATATTTTAACTCCACAGATTTAAGTGGTTCAAACCAATGTGACTTTTGGAACCCAAACTACATTGAGATCCCAAATTGCCACTGGAGGCACAAAAGGAGGCTGTATATGCAGTACCCCTTTTACAACGTCTAAACTTCAGGGACTGAAGCTAGTTCTTTTTTTGGAAGAAATTGACAGGGCCGAAATCTGAACCTTAATGGACCCCAATTTCAGGCCCATAGACACTCCTGTTTTCAGGAAATGTAGGAATCGACCCAGTTGAATTTCCTCCGTCGGGCCTTACTGGCCTCGCACTACGCAACATATTTTCGCCAATTGTGGTGATAATGTTTTTGCGGTTACATCCTTCCTGGCTTTTGATCAGGATAGGGATGACTTCATCCGGAATGCCTTTTTTCCTTCAGGATCCGGTGTTCAACCGCCATGCCGTCAAACGCAGCTGCGGTAAGTCCTGGAACAGACAGGGTCCTTGCTGGAGCAGGTCCCTTCTTAGAGGTAGAGGCCACGGATCCTCCGTGAGCCTCTCTTGAAGTTCCGGTTACCAAGTCCTTCTTGGCCAATCCGGAGCCACGAATATAGTGCTTTCTCCTCTCCATCTTATCAATCTCAGTACCTTGGGTATGAGAGGCAGAGGAGGGAACACATACACTGACTGGTACACCCACGGTGTTACCAGAGCGTCTACAACTATTGCCTGAGGGTCTCTTGACCTGGCGCAATACCTGTCGAGTTTTTTAATCATGTGGACGACTTCTGGGTGAAGTCCCCACTCTCCCGGGTGGAGGTCGTGCTGAGGAAGTCTGCTTCCCAGTTGTCCACTCCCGGAATTAATACTGTTGACAGTGCTATCACATGATTTTCCGCCCAGCGAAGAATCCTTGCAGCTTCTGCCATTGCCCTCCTGCTTCTTGTGCCACCCTGTCTGTTTACGTGGGTGACTGGCATGATGTTGTCCGACTGGATCAACACCGGCTGACCTTGAAGCAGAGGTCTCGCTAAGCTTAGAGCATTGTAAATGGCCCTTAGCTTCAGGATATTTATGTGAAGTGATGTATCCAGGCTTGACCCTAAGCCCTGGATATTCCTTCCCTGTGTGACTGCTCCCCAGCCTCGCAGGCTGGCATCCGTGGTCACCAGGACCCAGTCCTGAATGCCGAATCTGCGGCCCTCTAGAAGATGAGCACTCTGCAACCACCACAGGATGGATACCCTTGTCCTTGGTGACAGGGTTATCCGCTGATGCATCTGAAAATGCGACCCGGACCATTTGTCCAGTAGGTTCCACTGGAAAGTTCTTGCGTGGAATCTAACGAATGGGATTGCTTCGTAGGAAGCCACCATTTTTACCCAGAACCCTTGTGCATTGATGCACTGAGACTTGGTTCGGTTTTAGGAGGTTCCTGATTAGCTCGGATAACTCCCTGGCTTTCTCATCCGGGAGAAACACCTTTTTTCTGGACTGTGTCCAGGATCATCCCTAGGAAACAGAAGACAAGTCGTCGGAACCAGCTGCGATTTTGGAATATTGAGAATCCAATCGTGCTGCCGCAACACTACCTGAGATAGTGCTACACCGACCTCCAACTGTTCCCTGGATCTTACCCTTATCAGGGAATCGTCCAAGTAAGGGATAACTAAAATTCCCTTCTTTCGAAGGGATATCATTTCGTCCATTACCTTGGTAAAGACCCGGGGTGCCGTGGACCATCCCTACGGCAGCGTCTGAACTGATAGTGACAGTTCTGTACCATAACCTGAGGTACCCTTGGTGAGAAGGGTAAATTTTGACATGAAGGTAAGCATCCTTGATGTCCCGAGACATCATGTAGTCCCCTTCTTCCAGGTTCGCAATCACTGCTCTGAGTGACTCAATCTTGAATTTGAACCTCTGTATGTAAGTGTTCAAAGATTTTAGATTTAGAATCGGTCTCACCGAGCCGTCTGGCTTCGGTACCACAATAGTGTGGAATAATTCCCTGTTGCAGGAGGGGTACCTTGATTATCACCTGCTGGGAATACAGCTTGTGAATGGCTTCCAAAACTGCCTCCCTGTCAGAGGGAGACGTCGGTAAAGCCGACTTTTGGAAACGGCGAGGGGGAGACGTCTCGAATTCCAATATGTATCCCTGAGATATTACCTGAAGGATCCAGGGGTCTACTTGCGAGTGAGCCCACTGCGCACTGAAATTCATTGAGAACGGGCCCCCACCGTGCCTGAGCTTGTAAAGCCCTAGCGTCATACTGAGGGCTTGGCAGAGGCGGGAAAGGGTTTCTGTTCCTGGGAACTGGCTGATCTCTGCAGCCTTTTTCCTCTCCCTCTGTCACGAGCAGAAAAGAGGAACCTTTTGTCCGCTTGCCAACAAAGGACTGCGCCTGATAATACGGCGTCTTATGTTGAGAGGCGACCTGGGGTACAAACGTGGATTTCCCAGCTGTTGCCGTGGCCACCAGGTCTAAAAGACCGACCCCAAATGTCCCCTTTCAAAGGCAATACTTCCAAATGCCGTTTGGAATCCGCATCACCTGACCATTTTACTGGTAGAATTGGACAACGCACTTATACTTGATGCCAGTTGGCAATTATTCCGCTGTGCATCATGCATATATAGAAATGCATCTTTTAAATGCTCTATAGGCAATAATATACTATCCTTATCTAGGATATCAATATTTCCAGTCAGGGAATCCGACCATGCCAACCCAGCACTGCACCTCCAGGCTGAGGCGATAGCTGGTCGCAGTATAACACCAGTATGTGTGTAAATACCTTTTTGGATACCCTCCTGCTTTCTATCAGCAGGATCCTTAAGGGCGGCCATCTCATGAGAGGGTAGAGCCCTTGTTCTTACAAGCGTGTGAGCGCCTTATCCCCCCTAGGGGGTGTTTCCCAACGCACCCTAACCTCTGGCGGGAAAGGGTATGCAGCCAATACTTTTTAAGAAATTATCAATTGTTATCGGGGGGAAACCCACGCATCATCACACACCTCATTTTATTTCTCAGATTCAGGAAAACTACAGGTAGTTTTTCCCTCACCGAACATAATACCCCTTTTTGGTGGTACTCGTATTATCAGAAATGTATAAAAACATTTTCCATTGTCTCAATCATGTAACGTGTGGCCCTACTGGAAATCACGGTTGTCTCTTCACCGTCGACACAGGAGTCAGTATCCGTGTCGGCGTCTGTATCTGCCATCTGAGGTAACGGCCGCTTTAGAGCCCCTGACGGCCTATGAGACGTCTGGACAGGCACAAGCTGAGTAGCCGGCTGTCTCATGTCAACCACTGTTTTTTTTTTTATATAGAGCTGACACTGTCACGTAATTTTCAACAGTACATCCACTCAGGTGTCGACCCCCTAGGGGGTGACATCCCTGTTACAGACACTCTGCTCCGTCTCCACATCATTTTTCTCCTCATACATGTCGACACAAACGTACCGACACACAGCACACACACAGGGAATGCTCTGATAGAGGACAGGACCCCACTAGCCCTTTGGGGAGACAGAGGGAGAGTATGCCAGCACACACCAGAGCGCTATATATATACAGGGATAACCTTATATAAGTGTTTTTCCCCTTATAGCTGCTGTATGTTTTAATACTGCGCCTAATTAGTGCCCCCCTCTCTTTTTTTAACCCTTTCTGTAGTGTAGTGACTGCAGGGAAGAGCGAGGGAGCTTCCCTCCAACTGAGCTGTGAGGGAAAATGGCGCCAGTGTGCTGAGGAGATAGGCTCCGCCCCCTTTTCGGCGGCCTTATCTCCCGGTTTTTTGTATATTCTGGCAGGGGTTAAATGCATCCATATAGCCCAGGAGCTATATGTGATGTATTTTTTGCCATGTAAGGTATTTCTGTCATGTTTTATTGCGTCTCATGGCGCCCCCCCCAGCGCCCTGCACCCTCAGTGACCGGAGTATGAAGTGTGCTGAGAGAAATGGCGCACAGCTGCAGAGCTGTGCGCTACCTTATTGAAGACAGGAACGTCTTCTGCCGCCGATTTTTCCGGACCTCTTCGCTCTTCTGGCTCTGTAAGGGGGCCGGCGGCGCGGCTCCGGGACCCATCCAGGCTGGACCTGTGATCGTCCCTCTGGAGCTAATTTCCAGTAGCCAAGAAGCCCAATCCACTCTGCACGCAGGTGAGTTCGCTTCTTCTCCCCTTAGTCCCTCGATGCAGTGAGCCTGTTGCCAGCAGGTCTCACTGAAAATAACAAACCTAAACTAAAACTTTCACTAAGAAGCTCAGGAGAGCCCCTAGTGTGCACCCTTCTCGTCGGGCACAGAAATCTAACTGAGGCTTGGAGGAGGGTCATAGGGGGAAGAGCCAGTGCACACCAGTTAGTCCTAAAGCTTTCTTTAGATGTGCCCAGTCTCCTGCGGAGCCGCTATTCCCCATGGTCCTTACGGAGTCCCCAGCATCCACTTAGGACGTTAGAGAAATTATTATTATTATTTATTATCCTTTATTTATATGGCGCCACAAGGGTTCCGCAGCGCCCAATTACAGAGTACATAAATAATCAAACAGGAAAACAGCAACTTACAGTTGATGACAGTATAGGACAAGTACAGGGTAAATAAACATAGTTACATCAGCAGATGACACTGGAATAAGTATCAGGCGGCAGAAGACTGCTGGATGTGGTACAGTTGAAGATGATTAAAATAAGACAAAGGATGAGTACATGAGGGAAGAGGGCCCTGCTCGTGAGAGCTTACAATCTAAAGGGGAGGGGTAGACAGACAGGGGTGACACAGATGGGGTACATAGAGAATGTGGAACAGAGGGTTAGGATGAGATATGGCTGGGTTTGGTGAAGAAGTGGGTCTTGAGAGCCCGTTTGAAGTTTTGTGGAGAGTCTGAGGGGGAGAGGTAGGGAATTCCAGAGAAGTGGTACAGCACGTGAAAAATCTTGGAGGTAGGAGTGGGAGGAAGTAATCCGTAGGCAGGAGAGTCGTCGTGCATTAGCAGAGCGAAGAGGATGGATGGGAGTGTAAAGGGAGATAAGATCAGAGATGTAGATGGGAGAGGAGTGGGTGAGGGCTTTGTAAGCGAGTGTGAGAAGCTTGAAATGGATTCTGAAAGGGAAGGGGAGCCAGTGAAGGTCCAGTAGGAGAGGAGAGGTAGACGTAGTGCATTTGGTGAGGAAAATGAGCCGGGCAGCAGCATTGAGGATAGATTGGAGTGGAGAGAGGTGTTTGTCAGGAATGCCAGTCAGGAGGAGATTACAGTAGTCCAGTCTGGAGATGACCAGTGAGTGGATAAGAGTCTTAGTAGCATCCTGGGGCAGAAAGGGTCTGATCCTGGAAATATTTTTTAGATGAAAACGGCAAGTTTGTGAGAGGTGCTGAATGTGTGGTTTGAAGGAGAGAGAGGAGTCAAGGATTACTCCAAGACAGCGCACTTGGGGGCTAGAGGAGATAGTAGTGCCATCAATAGATAATGAGATTGTAGGAGGTGAGGTTATGCGGGAGGGAAGATGATCAGCTCGGTCTTAGACATGTTAAGTTTAAGAAAGCGCTGGGACATCCAGGAAGAGGTAGCAGAGAGACAGTTGGAGATACGAGTCAGGAGAGTAGGGGAGAGGTCTGGAGAGGAAAGATAGATTTGGGTGTCATCAGCATAGAGATGATATTGGAAACCAAAAGAACTAATGAGCTTACCTAGTGAGGATGTATAGAGAGAGAAGAGAAGATGACCAAGGACAGAAGTTTGGGGTACACCTACAGTTAGTGGAAGTGAGGGGGGGGTGGAGTCATGAGAGGAGACAGAGAATGAACGGTCAGAGAGGTAGGAAGACAGCCAAGAGAGGGCAGTGTCACGCAGACCAATGGAATGAAGGATTTGCAGTAGGAGAGGATGGTCCACAGTGTCAAAAGCAGCAGAGAGATCAAGTAGAATAAGTATAGAGTAGTGTCCCTTATATTTAGCAGCATGGAGGTCATTGCATACTTTTGTAAGGGCAGTTTCAATGGAGTGGAGAGGACGGAAGCCAGACTGGAATGGGTCAAGTAGTGAGTGTGAGGAAAGAAAGGAAATAAGGCGGTTGTAGACAATACGCTCACGGAGTTTGGAGGCAAAAGGGAGGAGAGAGATGGGTCGGTAGTTGGAGAGAGTGTTTGGATCAAGGGTAGGTTTTTTAAGAATAGGAGAGATGAGTGCATGCTTGAAGGCAGAGGGGACAGTGCCTGATGAGAGGGAGAGATTGAGAAGGTGGGAAAGATGGGAACAAGCAGAAGGAGAGAGGTAGCGGAGGAGGCGGGAGGGGATAGGGTCAAGTGGGGAGGTGGTGAGGGGACAGGAACGAATGAGGGCCATGACTTCCTCTCCAGATGCATGGGAGAAAGATGTCAGAGTTGGTGGGAGGGGTGGGGAGGGGTGGTAACGGATGGGAGAAAGCTGGTTACTGATGGTCTGGTGTGATGTGATGTCCTTACGTATGGAGTCAATTTTGGATGTGAAGTAAGTGGCAAAGTCAAGAGCAGAGAGTGAGGAAGGGAGACAAGGTGGAGGTGGGCAGAGGAATGAGTTGAGGGTAGCAAAGAGGCGCCGGGGGTTGGAAGACTGGGAGGAGATGAGGTTCTTGAAGTATGACTGTTTAGCAACAGAAAGCGCAGCACTGAAGGATGAGAGCATAAGTTTGAAATGGAGGAAGTCTGCCTTAGAGCGTGATTTCCTCCAGTGACGCTCAGCAGTACGTGAGCATTTTTGCAGATATCTGGTGCATTTGGTGTGCCAGGGTGAGGTGTTAATTTGCGAGGGTGAATAGTGGTTGGTGGAGCAACAGAGTCAAGAGCAGAAGTGAGGGATGCATTGTATATGGAAGTGACTTGTTCAGGGCATGAGAGAGAGGATAGGAGAGAGAAGTGAGTCAAACAGGGAGGAAAGGAATGTGGTGTCAATAGCTTCAATGTTACACTTAGTGATGGTAGCCTTAGGAGGTAGAGATGGGGAAGTCGAGAGAGATAGGTTAAAGAAAAGCAGGTGGTGGTCAGAGAAAGGAAATGGGGAATTGGAAAAATCAGAAATATCAGTGGTGAGTGAAGACCAGATCCAGTGAGTTCCCATTCACATGGGAGGGTGAGGAGGTCCACTGGGAGAGACCAAGTGAAGAGGTGAGGTTAAGGAGTTTAGAGGCAGGGGATTGTGTGGGGATGCCAATAGGGATGTTGAAATCACCTAGGATAATGGAGGGAATGTCAGTAGAGAGGAAGTGAGGAAGCCAGGAAGCAAAGTTGTCGATTAATTTGGAAGCAACGCCAGGGGGGCGGTAAATGACAGCTACTCTAAGATGGACTGGTTGGAAGAGGCGTATAGTATGGACCTCAAATGTTGAGAATGTAAGGGATGGTTCTGGTGGTATGAGTTGGTAGGAGTAACTAGAAGGTAAAAGGACCCCAACACCACCCCCATGGTGACCCCCGGGTTGGGGTGTGTGTGAGAATGTGAGGCTCCCAGCAGAGAGAGCAGCAGGAGAAGTAGTGTCAGAGGGCGTAATCCAAGTTTCAGTAATGGCTAGTATGTGTAGGGAGTTGGAAATGAAAAGGTCATGAGTGGGGACCAGTTTGTTATAAACAGATCTGGCATTCCAGAGGGCACAGGATAGGGGGTATGCAGGGCCGGTTCTTAGCTTTGTGGCGCCCCGGGCAAAATATAGGTGCGTGGCTTCAAATGGGGGCGTGGTAACGACGCTGAAAGAAAAAATGAAATAAAAAAAAAGTATACTTACCATCCCCGTTCCTGATCCAGACCGCTGCAGACCCCCTCCGCCGGCGGCGCCGCTCTTCTCCTCTCCTCTCTTCTCTTCGATCTATGGGAGAGACGTTATTACGTCTCTCCCATAGAACAGCATAGACACTAGAGGTCAATTATGACCCCTAGTGTCTGTGCCACTATGCTGTGCGGTGCGCGATGACGTCATCGCGTATCGCACAGCAAAGGTCCTCTGCATGAAGGGAAACTGGACCGTAGCGTCTAGTTTCCCTTCATGGAGAAGACCTTTGCTGTGCGGTGCACGATGACGTCATCGCGCACCGCACAACTAAGGTCTTCTCAATGAAGGGAAACTACGCATCTGGTTCCCTTCAAAGCGGGGGGGCACTGCGGGGGGCACAGTGGCGGATCTTGCCCTGGTGCGGCACCCTCCGGATGGCGCCGGCGCCCTCCGGAAGGCGGCGCCCCGGGCAAAAGTACCGCTTGCCCGTGGCAAGAACCGCCACTGGGGGTATGAGTTTGTGGGAGAGATGAGAATGAAATTATCAGGGTTGCTGTAGCGATGAGGAGAGATTAACTTTGAGGGCAGGGATGATGAGAGAGTAGTGATGGTATGGGTGCCTGAGCTAGGAGGGGAAACTGCAGGAGGTGGGTAGGGAGGGAGGTCAGTGTGATGTGGATGGGGGTGTGGGGATATGACAGAGAATGGAGGGAGGGAGGGAGCAGGGCTGAGTTGTGGGGTAGCAGGACCATGGGGTAGACGTGAGTGAAAGTGGGGTAACAGGAAAGGAGGGGGAAGGAAACAGAGGGATGGAGGGGTGGAGAGAGGAGGAGGTGTAGGAGACTAGGGTGGAAGGATAAAGATACATTATTAGGTAGACACTGAGTGATGTGGGGAGTATAAGAAAGCCTTGACATGGGGGGTAATTCTGAGTTGATCGCAGCAGGATCTTTGTTAGCAGTTGGGCAAAACCATGTGCACTGCAGGGGGAGGGGGGGCAGATATAACATGTGCAGAGAGAATTAGATTTGGGTGGGGTGAGTTCAATCTGCAATCTAAATTGCAGTGTAAAAATAAAGCAGCCAGTATTTATCCTGCACAGAAACAAAATAACCCACCCAAATCTATACTCTCTCTGCACATGTTATATCTGCCTCCCCTGCAGTGCACATGGTTTTGCCCAACTGCTAAAAAGTTTACTGCTGCGATCAACTTGGAATTACCCCCATAGTGTTAAGTAGGTAAATAGGTTGAGGGAAAGTGGAAATAGGAGAGGAGACTGTAAGGCAGGCATGTGTAACACCCTGTGAAAGCACCTATGTATATAGCAAATAAGGTATAGTTATAAATGAAAACATACAGGTTATACTGAATGTATTAGAAAAGAATGTACATTGATATATGTATATATATATTTATTCCCTCACCAAGGGATATTGGGGCCCTCTACATAAATGGGTCTCATAGAGAGATGTATAGTCGGGGTCTCCCTCATAGAGGGGAATCAGAAACAGTTGTCTGGATGCCAGAAGTAAAGACTGTATCCACCTACAAGCACATGAAGGAGAGACAGCACGCGACTATAGTGCTGTAAGCCAGCTCGCGGGGAACAGCCAAGGGCAGGACTGATCCGGGTAACCTAGGGGAGCCTATAAAGAGACTAAACAAGAGACCGTTAAGGCGGTTGCGGAGGGTTCGTGCAAGAGGAGAGGACAAGGATGGCGGCTCTGCGTTACCCGAGGGAGAAGTGCGACATCACGGAGGCGGCTCGACCCTGGTCCTGGAGCTGATTCGCTGGAGGGTCCTTGCCTCGAAGTTACGCATCTCGGAAGCGGTAAAGTCGGTAAGCGACAACAAGCTCCGGGCGCAGGGAACACAATAGAGCGGCGAGTAGGAGGTGGCTTGGTACCGGGCCTCGGCAACGGTGAGTGGAGCCCTACACTGACGTCTAAGGCTGCAGAGACAGGGAAGAGGCGGCGTCGACCCGTATGACCACCCGTGGTTGACGCCGCAAGAAGAAGAGAGTGACAGCCGGAGGCGGGGTTTCCTCACTATAGAACCGAATGAAAGAAACTTCGGTGGGAATATTGATTGAGAGCAAGCATTCAGGAGAGTGCATCCCTGGGTGTAGTCGCCGGCGCAACTGTAGCTGTATACAGGTATTTATCACTGCACGTCCATCACCTAGGACACTCACTACTAGGCACAGAACAGTGTATTTTCCCACTAATGCCGGATTTTGGAGTATAGTCCTAGGTTAAACCCTCATCCACTCCTAAACGGTTCAGGGAGGCTGCAGCAGTTTTCAGCAGTGATTATTTGGCAGTAGAGACTGAGGGGTATATTTACTAACATTCGTAATTCTCCCGATTTGGTGGGAGAATAATCACGAATGACATCGAAAGTGTAAAACTGCAACTTTTTGAATTTATTACGACTAATTTACTAAGCTGCCGTATTCTGCATTTTCGGGTTTTCCGATGTCGATGTCATTCGTGTTTTTTTTTTAGTTTTTTACGGCAGTGATTAGCAAAACACTGCCGACTTTTTCTAAATGAATCTCGGCCGGATCTGTGTGATCCGTGCTGGGGTTCATTTTTTTTTTTTAAATAAGCACTGTAAAACTGTAAAAAAAAATGGCGTGGGGTCCCCCCTCCTAAGCATAACCAGCCTCGGGCTCTTTGAGCCGATCCTGGTTGCAGAAATATGGGACAAAAAATGACAGGGGTTCCCCCATATTTAAGCAACCAGCATCGGGCTCTGCGCCTGGTCCTGGTTCCAAAAATACGGGGGACAAAAAGCGTAGGGGTCCCCCGTATTTTTAAAACCAGCACCGGGCCCCACTAGCTGGACAGATAATGCCACAGCCGGGGGTCACTTTTATACAGTGCCCTGCGGCCGTGGCATCAAATATCCAACTAGTCACCCCTGGCCGGGGTACCCTGGGGGAGTGGGGACCCCTTCAATCAAGGGGTCCCCCCCCCCCAGCCACCCAAGGGCCAGGGGTGAAGCCCGAGGCTGTCCCCCCCATCCAATGGGCTGCGGATGGGGGGCTGATAGCCTTTTTGTAAAAGTGATTGATATTGTTTTTAGTAGCAGTACTACAAGGCCCAGCAAGCCTCCCCCGCATGCTGGTACTTGGAGAACCACAAGTACCAGCATGCGGCGGAAAAACGGGCCCGCTGGTACCTGTAGCACTACTACTAAAAAAATACCCAAAAAAAGACAATACACACACACCTTGAAAGTAAAGTTTTATTACATGCATCCACACAAACATACATACATACTTACCTTATGTTCACACGAGGGTCGGTCCTCTTCTCCAGTAGAATCCATGGGGTACCTGTTGAATAAATTATACTCACCAGATCCAGGGTACCAGGCTCCTCGGATAATCCTTTTGTAATCCACGTACTTGATTAAAAAAATAAAACGGATACCCGAGCCACGCACTGAAAGGGGACCCATGTTTTCACATGGGTCCCCTTTCCCCGAATGCCAGAAACCCACTCTGACTGATGTCTAAGTGGGTTTCTTCAGCCAATCAGGGAGCGCCACGTGTAGCACCCTCCTGATCGGCTGTGTGCTCCTGTACTGTCTGACAGGCGGCACACGGCAGTGTTACAATGTAGCGCCTATGCGCTCCATTGTAACCAATGGTGGGAACTTTCTGCTCAGCGGTTGTCCGAAAGTGACCTCACCGCTGAGCAGAAAGTTCCCACCATTGGTTACAATGGAGCGCATAGGCGCTACATTGTAACACTGCCGTGTGCCGCCTGTCAGACAGTACAGGAGCACACAGCCGATCAGGAGGGTGCTACAACGTGGCGCTCCCTGATTGGCTGAAGAAACCCACTTAGACATCAGTCAGAGTGGGTTTCTGGCATTCGGGGAAAGGGGGCCCATGTGAAAACATGGGTCCCCTTTCAGTGCGTGGCTCGGGTATCCGTTTTATTTTTTTAATCAAGTACCTGGATTACAAAAGGATTATCCGAGGAGCCTGGTACCCTGGATCTGGTGAGTATAATTTATTCAACAGGTACCCCATGGATTCTACTGGAGAAGAGGACCGACCCTCGTGTGAACATAAGGTAAGTATGTATGTATGTTTGTGTGGATGTATGTAATAAAACTTTACTTTCAAGGTGTGTGTGTATTGTCTTTTTTTGGGTATTTTTTTAGTAGTAGTACTACAGGTACCAGCGGGCACGTTTTTCTGCCGCATGCTGGTACTTGTGGTTCTCCAAGTACCAGCATGCGGGGGAGGCTTGCTGGGCCTTGTAGTACTGCTACTAAAAACAATATCAATCACTTTTACAAAAAGGCTATCAGCCCCCCATCCGCAGCCCATTGGATGGGGGGGACAGCCTAGGGCTTCACCCCTGGCCCTTGGGTGGCTGGGGGGGGGGACCCCTTGATTGAAGGGGTCCCCACTCCCCCAGGGTACCCCGGCCAGGGGTGACTAGTTGGATATTTGATGCCACGGCCGCAGGGCACTGTATAAAAGTGACCCCCGGCTGTGGCATTATCTGTCCAGCTAGTGGAGCCCGGTGCTGGTTTCAAAAATACGGGGGACCCCTACTCTTTTTGTCCCCCATATTTTTGGAACCAGGACCAGGCGCAGAGCCCGATGCTGGTTGCTTAAATATGGGGGAACCCCTGTCATTTTTTTCCCCATATTTCTGCAACCAGGATCGGCTCAAAGAGCCCGAGGCTGGTTATGCTTAGGAGGGGGGACCCCACGCAATTTTTTTTCAATAAATTAACACTTTCCCACCCCTTCCCACTGATATACATGCACGGATCTCATGGATCCGTGCATGCCTATCCAAACACGGCTCAAAAAAGCAGGTCTGTTTTTTTTTAGCACTTTTTTACGATTTGTATTTTTTCACGGCAGTGTTTTTTTTTTTTTTGCTTTGCACTTCTTAGTAAATTACCGAGATTCATACTTAAACAGCCGCGTTTTGACCGATGGTGTATTCATTCGTATTTTTTTTGTTGGACTTCAAAAAAAATACGAATGCCCTCATCACTGCCGAGATTTGAGTTTAGTAAATTCCCGAGATGACACTTTGAAGAAAAAACGGCATCTCGGTCAAAATCGGGACCTTAGTAAATATACCCCTGATAATTTACACTTAAAGTTTCTTTACTCTCCTCATTACCCAGCTAAAAAGGACAAATAAAAAGTTACCTTTTTGACAGCAAACCTGATGGTGAGCTTAGCGTTTCAGAGATTTGCAAGGACGAACAGGGAGACGCTGTACACTACTGTATGCCGCAGCATCTGCGATTTTCACAGAAAAAAATCAACTCATATGTGTAGCAATTACAAAAGAACAATCGTTTATCCAATTATTTGCCCGAAATACTAAGTTACTTACTTCCTCAGTTTTACACCCCTTGAAATATTAGGGACAGAACAGAATCCCCGCAGCTACCTCATCTCTTAATTGGGAAAACCACCCCATTGGAATACAATAATACAGACAGTTCCCTTGGATTTATAATGCGAAGAGTACCTAGAAAACCTGCTAAGGTAGTTTAAAAGGGAGGAGACTGTGAAATAGGAACAAGCCTTATATACTTAATCCAATCAACCTGAGACTAAACGGGATAATTTAACCCGCCAGCGTAGCTGTTGAATTGTGCACCAACGCAAGAAGAAGAGAGTACTCGGGAAATATGGGACACATTTAATTCTGTTTGAAACGGTAGCTACCCATACAATTAACGGCAACCATAGTGGCCGATTTGTTTAATTTATATAGTGTAAATGTAGTGGTTCATTAATTTAGATGTAAGGTTATTTACACCGTGTTTTTTTTAAATCTATTTGTATAAAGTAAATGTTCAGCACGTCTACCTAACCTTTTTGTGACCTAGGGAGAGCAGATATAACAAAGAGTTATTATAACTACAGTCAAGTATTCCAGTCAAATAAATATTATTTTATTGAGTAACTTTGCCGTGAACATGTTAGACCGAGTTGTTTAGATTAATAATTCCACTATTGCCAGTATTCACATTTCTGTTCATTGGAAAGAACATTCATCATTAAATATTTCCTAGAATACTTTTGCACTGATTGATGTGAAATTCTTGAAATACCCCGGGAGCGGATCAGACAAAGAAAGAAACTGGAACATCGGAGAGAAAACAGGTAACGAGTAATCGGTATTAATACTGAAGGAGTAACAGAAAGAAAACAACCCAGCTCTACGGGACATAAGTAATACGGGTCATTACACATGTCCAAACTACGACCCTGTTGAGAAACTACACATCCCAGCATGCCCTGACACAGCTTTAGCATTCTCTGACAGCAAAACTGTGTCAGGGCAGCTGGAGGGCCGCAGTTTGGACATGCCTGGTGTAAGGGAATCAGAGCCGAAGAATTGCAGAAATGCAGATGAGAAAAACAGTCTTGCTCAGTGGGTGTAGATTTAGTATGAAATGATTCAGAAGCGTAGATAAAGTCGGTGTTGAAATGTATTTGGACCGTAAGAAATGAAAAGAATTGTGAGGTTTAAGAAGCAATGGTAATTCTGTACGATTTTTTAAGTGTTTGAAGGTAAGATTGCATTGGTGCAGCTGTGCATTAAAAACAAAATTACAATAATACAGATACAAGCAATTGTTGGTGAAATGGATGGTTTATAAAATGTCCAAGTCAGGTAGTTCCGTGCTATGTAATCAGATGCAACAATCAGGAGGTGAGTGGTCTGAAGAGTAAGTGACTCACATTTGTTATTAGTTCCTCTGTTTTCTTTGTTTTGTTAGATTGGTGTGCTTCTGTATGGGTTTAGTGGTAGTGGATGAGTGGTAGAAGATCCGGTCACATGGCCGACATTCATAATATCGACAATAGAATGTTGACAGGCACCATGTTGAAATTCTCAGAATGTCAACATGTTCACAGTGTCGGCATCTGAAGTGTTGCCATTGTCAGAATGCCTATGGTTATTATTAGGTGCCACTGGGAGGGTTATGGTTAGGCTGTGGGGAACGGATAGGGTTAGTCACTAGGGGGAGGATTATGGTCAGGGATGGGGCCAGTGTACTTATCGGAATGCAGCTTGGCGCAGGTCTTTGACGGAACTGCCGGTCACATGATCACCGTTCGCCGGGACCTGGAAGAAGACACTGGAGCTGCAGGGACCAGTTAAATAACCGCTTGGGCAGCGGGGATGTTATGTTGGCATTGTACCACGTTGACATGTCATCTGTGAAGACAAGAAGGAATGCCGACATGGTCACTGTAAGCATTCTAAGCATGTCAAAAGTTCAACCATGTTGACGTGACCTAACATACCGCATCCAGTGGTAGGATTTAATAACATGGTGTCCTTTAATCACCAGTTCCAGGGCTGTCTTAATAGCAGTGTAGGCCCCTGGGCAAAGCATTGCACTGGGGCCCCTACCCATCCTCCAGCGGTAGGGGTGGGAGGTGCAATCCGCGGCAGATGTGATGTACCGCGGGCGGTAGGGGATGTAAAAATAAGAATTTACTCACCGGTAATTCTATTTCTCGTAGTCCGTAGTGGATGCTGGGACTCCGTAAGGACCATGGGGAATAGCGGCTCTGCAGGAGACTGGGCACAACTATAAAGAAAGCTTTAGACTACTGGTGTGCACTGATCCTCCCACTATGACCCTCCTCCAGACTGCAGTTAGGATACTGTGCCCGGAAGAGCTGACACAATAAGGAAGGATTTTGAATCCCGGGTAAGACTCATACCAGCCACACCAATCACACCGTATAACTCGTGATACAATACCCAGTTAACAGTATGATAACAACTGAGCCTCTCAACAGATGGCTCAACAATAACCCTTTAGTTAAACAATAACTATATACAAGTATTGCAGACAATCCGCACTTGGGATGGGCGCCCAGCATCCACTACGGACTACGAGAAATAGAATTACCGGTGAGTAAATTCTTATTTTCTCTGACGTCCTAAGTGGATGCTGGGACTCCGTAAGGACCATGGGGATTATACCAAAGCTCCCAAACGGGCGGGAGAGTGCGGATGACTCTGCAGCACCGAATGGGCAAACTCTAGGTCCTCCTCAGCCAGGGCGTCAAACTTGTAGAATTTTGCAAATGTGTTTGACCCCGACCAAGTAGCTGCTCGGCAAAGTTGTAGAGCCGAGACCCCTCGGGCAGCCGCCCAAGAAGAGCCCACCTTCCTTGTGGAATGGGCTTTCACTGATTTAGGACGCGGCAGTCCAGCCGCAGAATGTGCAAGCTGAATCGTACTACAGATCCAGCGAGCAATAGTCTGCTTTGAAGCAGGTGCACCCAACTTGTTGGGCGCATACAGGATAAATAGCGAGTCAATCTTTCTGACTCCAGCTGTCCTGGAAACATAGACTTTCAGGGCCCTGACTACGTCCAACAACTTGGAAACCTCCAAGTCTTTAGTAGCCGCAGGCACCACGATAGGTTGGTTCAGATGAAAAGCTGATACCACTTTAGGGAGAAACTGGGGACGAGTCCTCAATTCTGCCCTATCCATATGGAAAATCAGATAAGGGCTTTTACATGACAAAGCCGCCAATTCTGATACACGTCTGGCCGAAGCCAAGGCCAACAACATGACCACTTTCCACGTGAGATATTTCAAATCCACGGTTTTTAGTGGCTCAACCCAATGTGACTTTAGGAAATCCAACACCACGTTGAGATCCCAAGGTGCCACTGGAGGCACAAAAGGGGGCTGAATATGCAGCACTCCCTTAACAAAAGTCTGAACTTCAGGTAGTGAAGCCAGTTCTCTCTGGAAGAAAATCGATAGAGCCGAAATCTGCACCTTAATGGAACCCAATTTTAGGCCCATAGTCACCCCTGACCGCAGGAAGTGCAGAAATCGACCTAGCTGAAATTCCTCCGTTGGGGCCTTTCTGGCCTCACACCACGCAATATATTTTCGCCAAATGCGGTGATAATGGTTTGCGGTAACTTCTTTCCTAGCTTTAATCAGCGTAGGAATGACTTCCTCCGGAATGCCCTTTTCCTTCAGGATCCGGTGTTCAACCGCCATGCCGTCAAACGCAGCCGCGGTAAGTCTTGGAACAGACAGGGCCCCTGCTGTAGCAGGTCCTGTCTGAGCGGCAGAGGCCATGGGTCCTCTGAGATTATTTCTTGAAGTTCCGGGTACCAAGCTCTTCTTGGCCAATCCGGAACAATGAGTATAGTTCTTACTCCTCTTCTCCTTATTATCCTCAGTACCTTTGGTATGAGAGGAAGAGGAGGGAACACATAAACCGACCGGTACACCCACGGTGTCACTAGAGCGTCCACAGCTATCGCCTGAGGGTCTCTCGACCTGGCGCAATATCTTTCTAGCTTTTCTCTAACGTCCTAAGTGGATGCTGGGGACTCCGTCAGGACCATGGGGAATAGCGGCTCCGCAGGAGACAGGGCACAAAAATAAAGCTTTAGGATTAGGTGGTGTGTACTGGCTCCTCCCCCTATGACCCTCCTCCAAGCCTCAGTTAGGTTTTTGTGCCCGTCCGAGCAGGGTGCAATCTAGGTGGCTCTCCTAAAGAGCTGCTTAGAAAAAGTTTTTAGGTTTTTTATTTTCAGTGAGTCCTGCTGGCAACAGGCTCACTGCATCGAGGGACTTAGGGGAGAGAATTTCAACTCACTTGCGTGCAGGATGGATTGGATTCTTAGGCTACTGGACACCATTAGCTCCAGAGGGAGTCGGAACACAGGTCTCACCCTCGGGTTCGTCCCGGAGCCGCGCCGCCGACCCCCCTTACAGATGCTGAAGATTGAAGGTCCGGAAACAGGCGGCAGAAGGCTCTTCAGTCTTCATGAAGGTAGCGCACAGCACTGCAGCTGTGCGCCATTGTTGTCACACACTTCACACCAAGCGGTCACGGAGGGTGCAGGGCGCTGCTGGGGGCGCCCTGGGCAGCAATATTTAATACCTTTATGGCAAAAGAATACATCACATATAGCCATTGAGGCTATATGTATGTATTTAACCCATGCCAGATATCTAAAACTCCGGGAGAAAAGCCCGCCGAAATAGTGGGCGGGGTTTATTCTCCTCAGCACACAGCGCCATTTTCCTGCTCAGCTCCGCTGTGAGGAAGGCTCCCAGGACTCTCCCCTGCACTGCACTACAGAAACAGGGTAAAACAGAGAGGGGGGGCATTTTTTGGCGATATTTTGATATATTTAAGCTGCTATAAGGAACAACACTTATATAAGGTTGTTCCCATATATATTATAGCGCTTGGGTGTGTGCTGGCAAACTCTCCCTCTGTCTCCCCAAAGGGCTAGTGGGGTCCTGTCTTCGATAAGAGCATTCCCTGTGTGTCTGCTGTGTGTCGGTACGTGTGTGTCGACATGTATGAGGACGATGTTGGTGTGGAGGCAGAGCAATTGCCGATAATGGTGATGTCACCCCCCAGGGAGTCGACACCGGAATGGATGGCTTTGTTTATGGAATTACGTGATAATGTCAGCACATTACAAAAATCAGTTGACGACATGAGACGGCCGGCAAACCAGTTAGTACCTGCCCAGGCGTCTCAGACACCGTCAGGGGCTGTAAAGCGCCCTTTACCTCAGTCGGTCGACACAGACCCAGACACAGACACTGAATCTAGTGTCGACGGTGATGAAACAAACGTATTTTCAAGTAGGGCCACACGTTATATGATCACGGCAATGAAGGAGGCTTTGCATATCTCTGATACTGCAAGTACCACAAAAAGGGGTATTATGTGGGGGGTGAAAAAACTACCTGTAGTTTTTCCTGAATCAGAGGAATTAAATGATGTATGTGATGAAGCGTGGGTTAACCCAGATAGAAAAGTGCTAATTTCAAAAAAGTTATTAGCATTATACCCTTTCCCGCCAGAGGTTAGGGCGCGCTGGGAAACACCCCCTAGGGTGGATAAGGCGCTCACACGCTTATCAAAACAAGTGGCGTTACCGTCTCCTGATACGGCCGCCCTCAGGGATCCAGCTGATAGGAGACTGGAAACTACCCTAAAAAGTATATACACACATACTGGTGTTATACTGCGACCAGCCATCGCCTCAGCCTGGATGTGCAGTGCTGGGGTCGTCTGGTTGGATTCCCTGACTGAAAATATTGATACCCTGGATAGGGACAGTATTTTATTGACTATAGAGCAATTAAAGGATGCTTTCCTTTATATGCGAGATGCTCAGAGAGATATTTGCACTCTGGCATCGAGAGTAAATGCGATGTCCATATCTGCCAGAAGGAGTTTATGGACGCGACAGTGGTCAGGTGATGCGGATTCCAAACGACATATGGAAGTATTGCCGTATAAAGGGGAGGAATTATTTGGCGTCAGTCTATCGGATCTGGTGGCCACGGCAACTGCCGGAAAATCCACCTTTTTACCTCAGACCCCCTCCCAACAGAAAAAGACACCGTCTTTTCAGCCGCAGTCCTTTCGGTCCTATAAGAACAAGCGGACAAAAGGACAGTCATATCTGCCTCGGGGCAGAGGAAGGGGTAAGAGAGGGCAGCAAGCAGCCCCTGCCCAGGAACAGAAGCCCTCTCAGGGTTCTGCAAAGCCCTCAGCATGACGCTGGGGCCTTACAAGCGGACTCAGGAGCGGTGGGGGGGTCGACTCAAGAATTTCAGCGCACAGTGGGCTTGCTCACAGGTGGACCCCTGGATCCTGCAGGTAGTATCTCAGGGTTACAGGTTGGAATTCGAGACGTCTCCCCCTCGCAGGTTCCTAAAGTCTGCTTTGCCAACGTCTCCCTCAGACAGGGCGACGGTATTGGAAGCCATTCACAAGCTGTTTTCTCAGCAGGTGATAGTCAAGGTACCCCTCCTACAACAGGGAAAGGGGTATTACTCCACGCTATTTGTGGTACCGAAGCCGGACGGCTCGGTAAGACCTATTCTAAATCTGAAATCTTTGAACCTGTACATACAAAAATTCAAGTTCAAGATGGAGTCACTCAGAGCAGTGATAGCGAATCTGGAAGAAGGGGACTTTATGGTGTCCCTGGACATAAAGGATGCTTACCTGCATGTCCCAATTTGCCCTTCACATCAAGGGTACCTCAGGTTCGTGGTGCAAAACTGTCATTATCACTTTCAGACGCTGCCGTTTGGATTGTCCACGGCACCTCGGGTCTTTACCAAGGTAATGGCCGAAATGATGATTCTTCTGCGAAGAAGAGGCGTATTAATTATCCCTTACTTGGACGATCTCCTGATAAGGGCAAGGTCCAGAGAACAGCTGGAGGACGGAGTAGCACTAACCCGACTAGTGCTGCAACAACACGGGTGGATTCTGAATTTTCCAAAATCTCAGTTGACCCCGACGACACGTCTGCTGTTCCTGGGAATGATTCTGGACACGGTTCAGAAAAAGGTGTTTCTTCCGGAGGAGAAAGCCAGGGAGTTATCCGAACTTGTCAGGAACCTCCTAAAACCAGGGAAAGTGTCTGTGCATCAATGCACAAGAGTCCTGGGAAAGATGGTGGCTTCTTACGAAGCGATTCCATTCGGCAGATTCCACGCACGAACTTTTCAGTGGGATCTGCTGGACAAATGGTCCGGATCACATCTGCAGATGCATCAGCGGATAACCTTATCGCCACGGACAAGGGTGTCTCTTCTGTGGTGGTTGCAGAGTGCTCATCTGTTAGAGGGCCGCAGATTCGGCATACAGGACTGGGTCCTGGTGACCACGGATGCCAGTCTGAGAGGCTGGGGAGCGGTCACACAGGGAAGAAACTTCCAGGGAGTATGGTCAAGCCTGGAGATGTCTCTTCACATAAATATACTGGAGCTAAGAGCGATTTACAATGCTCTAAGTCTGGCAAAACCCCTGCTTCAGGGTCAGCCGGTGTTGATCCAGTCGGACAACATCACGGCAGTCGCCCACGTAAACAGACAGGGCGGCACAAGAAGCAGGACAGCAATGGCAGAAGCTGCAAGGATTCTTCGCTGGGCGGAAGATCATGTGATAGCACTGTCAGCAGTATTCATTCCGGGAGTGGACAACTGGGAAGCAGACTTCCTCAGCAGACACGATCTACACCCGGGAGAGTGGGGACTTCATCCAGAAGTCTTCCACATGATTGTGAACCGTTGGGAAAAACCAATGGTGGATATGATGGCGTCCCGCCTCAACAAAAAACTGGACAGGTATTGCGCCAGGTCAAGAGACCCTCAGGCAATAGCTGTGGACGCTCTGGTAACACCGTGGGTGTTCCAGTCAGTGTATGTGTTCCCTCCTCTGCCACTCATACCAAAAGTACTGAGAATTATACGGCAAAAGGGAGTAAGAACGATACTAGTGGCTCCGGATTGGCCAAGAAGAACTTGGTACCCGGAACTTCAAGAGATGCTCACGGAGGATCCGTGGCCTCTACCTCTAAGACGGGACCTGCTTCAGCAGGGACCGTGTCTATTCCAAGAATTACCGCGGCTGCGTTTGACGGCATGGCGGTTGAACGCCGAATTCTAAGGGAAAAAGGCATTCCGGAAGAGGTCATTCCTACACTGGTAAAAGCCAGGAAGGAGGTGACTGCACAACATTATCACCGCATTTGGAGAAAATATGTTGCGTGGTGTGAGGCCAGGAAGGCCCCCACGGAGGAATTTCAACTGGGTCGATTCCTACATTTCCTGCAAACAGGATTGTCTATGGGCCTCAAATTGGGGTCCATTAAGGTTCAAATTTCGGCCCTGTCGATTTTCTTCCAGAAAGAATTGGCTTCAGTTCCTGAAGTCCAGACTTTTGTAAAAGGAGTACTACATATACAGCCCCCGGTTGTGCCACCAGTGGCACCGTGGGATCTTAATGTAGTCTTGGATTTTCTCAAATCCCATTGGTTTGAGCCGCTCAAATCGGTGGAGTTGAAGTATCTTACATGGAAAGTAACCATGCTACTGGCCCTGGCTTCAGCCAGGAGAGTATCAGAATTGGCGGCTTTATCATATAAGAGCCCATATCTGATTTTCCATACGGACAGGGCAGAACTGCGGACGCGTCCTCATTTTCTGCCTAAGGTGGTGTCAGCGTTTCACCTGAACCAGCCTATTGTGGTGCCTGCGGCTACTAACGATTTGGAGGATTCCAAGTTGTTGGACGTGGTCCGGGCATTGAAAATATATATTTCAAGAACGGCGGGAGTCAGAAAGTCTGACTCACTGTTTATATTGTATGCACCCAACAAGATGGGTGCTCCTGCTTCTAAGCAGACGATTGCTCGTTGGATTTGTAGCACAATTCAACTTGCACATTCTGTGGCAGGCTTGCCACAACCTAAATCTGTCAAGGCCCATTCCACAAGGAAAGTGGGCTCATCCTGGGCGGCTGCCCGGGGGGTCTCGGCATTACAACTCTGCCGAGCTGCTACTTGGTCAGGGGCAAACACGTTTGCAAAATTCTACAAATTTGATACCCTGGCTGAGGAGGACCTTGAGTTCTCTCATTCGGTGCTGCAGAGTCATCCGCACTCTCCCGCCCGTTTGGGAGCTTTGGTATAATCCCCATGGTCCTGACGGAGTCCCCAGCATCCACTTAGGACGTTAGAGAAAATAAGAATTTACTTACCGATAATTCTATTTCTCGTAGTCCGTAGTGGATGCTGGGCGCCCATCCCAAGTGCGGATTGTCTGCAATACTTGTACATAGTTATTGTTACAAACAAATTCGGGTTGTTATTGTTGTAAGCCGTCTGTTCAGAGGCTCCTAGGTTTGTCATACTGTTAACTGGGTTCAGATCACAAGTTATACGGTGTGATTGGTGTGGCTGGTATGAGTCTTTCCCGGGATTCAATATCCTTCCTTATTGTGTACGCTCGTCCGGGCACAGTATCCTAACTGAGGCTTGGAGGAGGGTCATAGGGGGAGGAGCCAGTACACACCACCTAATCCTAAAGCTTTATTTTTGTGCCCTGTCTCCTGCGGAGCCGCTATTCCCCATGGTCCTGACGGAGTCCCCAGCATCCACTACGGACTACGAGAAATAGAATTATCGGTAAGTAAATTCTTATTTTTGTTTAGGCGGGACGCCATCATGTCCACCTGTGGCCTTTCCCAACGGTTTACAATCATTTGGAAGACTTCTGGATGAAGTCCCCACTCTCCCGGGTGGAGGTCGTGCCTGCTGAGGAAGTCTGCTTCCCAGTTGTCCACTCCCGGAATGAACACTGCTGACAGTGCTAACACGTGATTTTCCGCCCATCGGAGAATCCTTGTGGCTTCTGCCATCGCCCTCCTGCTTCTCGTGCCGCCCTGTCGGTTTACATAGGCGACCGCCGTGATGTTGTCTGACTAGATCAGTACCGGCTGGTTTTGAAGCAGGGGTTTTGCCTGACTAAGGGCATTGTAAATGTCCCTCAGTTCCAGAATATTTATGTGCAGGGAAGTCTCCTGACTTGACCATAGTCCTTGGAAGTTTCTTCCCTGTGTGACTGCCCCCCAGCCTCGAAGGCTGGCATCCGTGGTCACCAGGACCCAGTGCTGTATGCCGAATCTGCGGCCCTCTTGAAGATGAGCACTCTGCAGCCACCACAGCAGAGACACCCTGGTCCTTGGAGACAGGGTTATCAGCCGATGCATCTGAAGATGCGATCCGGACCACTTGTCCAATAGGTCCCACTGAAAAGTTCTTGCATGGAACCTGCCGAATGGAATTTCTTCGTAGGAAGCTACCATCTTTCCCAGGATCCGCGTGCAGTGATGCACCGACACCTGTTTTGGTTTTAGGAGGCCTCTGACTAGAGATGACAGCTCCTTGGCCTTCTCCTCCGGGAGAAACACTTTTTTCTGTTCTGTGTCCAGAACCATCCCCAGGAACAGTAGACGTGTCGTAGGGATCAGCTGTGACTTTGGAATATTTAGAACCCAGCCGTGCTGTTGTAGCACCTCCCGAGATAGTGCTACCCCGACCAACAACTGCTCCCTGGACCTCGCCTTTATCAGGAGATCGTCCAAGTACGGGATAATTAAAACTCCCTTCTTTCGAAGGAGTATCATCATTTCGGCCATTACCTTGGTAAAGACCCTCGGAGCCGTGGATAGACCGAACGGCAACGTCTGGAATTGGTGATGACAATCCTGTACCACAAATCTGAGGTACTCCTGGTGAGGATGGTAAATGGGGACATGCAGGTAAGCATCCTTGATGTCCAGTGATACCATGTAATCCCCCTCGTCCAGGCTTGCAATAATCGCCCTGAGCGATTCCATCTTGAACTTGAATTTTTTTTATATATGTGTTCAAGGATTTAAAATTTAAAATGGGTCTCACCGAACCGTCCGGTTTCGGTACCACAAACATTGTGAAATAGTAACCCCGTCCTTGTTGAAGTACGGGCACCTTTACTATCACCTGTTGTGAATACAGCTTGTGAATTGCCTGTAACACTGCCTCCCTGCCTGAGGGAGTGGTTGGTAAGGCAGATTTGAGGAAACGGCGGGGGGGAGACGTCTCGAATTCCAGCTTGTACCCCTGAGATACTATTTGAAAGATCCAGGGATCCACCCGTGAGCAAGCCCACTGATTGCTGAAATATTTGAGACGGGCCCCCACCGTACCTGGCTCCGCCTGTGGAGCCCCAGCGTCATGCTGTGGACTTAGAGGAAGCGGGGGAGGACTTTTGCTCCTGGGAACTGGCTGTATGCTGCAGCTTTTTCCCCCTACCTCTGCCTCTGGGCAGAAAGGACGCGCCCTTAACCCGCTTGCCCCTATTGGGCCGAAAGGACTGTACCTGATAATACGGTGCTTTCTTTGGCTGTGAGGGAACATGGGGTAAAAATGTAGACTTCCCAGCTGTTGCTGTGGAAACGAGGTCCGAGAGACCATCCCCGAACAACTCCTCACCCTTATAAGGCAGACCTTCCATGTGCCTTTTGGAATCTGCATCTCCTGTCCACTGCCGAGTCCATAAGCCTCTCCTAGCAGAAATGGACAATGCACTTATTTTAGATGCCAGTCGGCAGATCTCCCTCTGTGCATCTCTCATGTATAAGACTGAGTCTTTAATATGCTCTATGGTTAGCAGAATAGTGTCCCTGTCTAGGGTATCAATATTTTCCGACAGGGAATCTGACCACGCAGCTGCAGCACTGCACATTAGAGATGAGCGCCTGAAATTTTTCGGGTTTTGTGTTTTGGTTTTGGGTTCGGTTCTGCGGCCGTGTTTTGGGTTCGACCGCGTTTTGGCAAAACCTCACCGAATTTTTTTTGTCGGATTCGGGTGTTTTTTTTTTAAAAACACTAAAAAACAGCTTAAATCATAGAATTTGGGGGTCATTTTGATCTCATATTATTATTAACCTCAAAAACCATAATTTCCACTCATTTTCAGTCTATTCTGAATACCTCACACCTCACAATGGCCCTCATTCCGAGTTGTTCGCTCGGTATTTTTCATCGCATCGCAGTGAAAATCCGCTTAGTACGCATGCGCAATGTTCGCACTGCGACTGCGCCAAGTAACTTTACTATGAAGAAAGTGATTTTACTCACGGCTTTTTCTTCGCTCCGGCGATCGTAATGTGATTGACAGGAAATGGGTGTTACTGGGCGGAAACACGGCGTTTCAGGGGCGTGTGGCTGAAAACGCTACCGTTTCCGGAAAAAACGCAGGAGTGGCCGGGGAAACGGTGGGAGTGCCTGGGCGAACGCTGGGTGTGTTTGTGACGTCAACCAGGAACGACAAGCACTGAAATGATCGCACAGGCAGAGTAAGTCTGAAGCTACTCTGAAACTGCTAAGTAGTTAGTAATCGCAATATTGCGAATACATCGGTCGCAATTTTAAGAAGCTAAGATTCACTCCCAGTAGGCGGCGGCTTAGCGTGTGTAACTCTGCTAAATTCGCCTTGCGACCGATCAACTCGGAATGAGGGCCAATATTATTTTTAGTCCTAAAATTTGCACCAAGGTCGCTGGATGACTAAGCTAAGCGACACTAGTGGCCGACACAAACACCTGGCCCATCTAGGAGTGGCACTGCAGTGTCACGCAGGATGTCCCTTCCAAAAAACCCTCCCCAATCAGCACATGACGCAAAGAAAAAAAGAGGCGCAATGAGGTAGCTGACTGTGTGAGTAAGATAAGCGACCCTAGTGGCCGACACAAACACCGGGCCCATTTAGGAGTGGCACTGCAGTGTCACGCAGGATGTCCCTTCCAAAAAACCCTCCCCAATCAGCACATGACGCAAAGAAAAAAAGAGGCGCAATGAGGTAGCTGACTGTGTGAGTAAGATTAGCGACCCTAGTGGCCGACACAAACACCGGGCCCATTTAGGAGTGGCACTGCAGTGTCACGCAGGATGTCCCTTCCAAAAAACCCTCCCCAATCAGCACATGACGCAAAGAAAAAAAGAGGCGCAATGAGGTAGCTGACTGTGTGAGTAAGATTAGCGACCCTAGTGGCCGACACAAACACCGGGCCCATTTAGGAGTGGCACTGCAGTGTCACGCAGGATGTCCCTTCCAAAAAACCCTCCCCAATCAGCACATGACGCAAAGAAAAAAAGAGGCGCAATGAGGTAGCTGACTGTGTGAGTAAGATTAGCGACCCTAGTGGCCGACACAAACACCGGGCCCATTTAGGAGTGGCACTGCAGTGTCACGCAGGATGTCCCTTCCAAAAAACCCTCCCCAAACAGCACATGACGCAAAGAAAAATAAAAGAAAAAAGAGGTGCAAGATGGAATTGTCCTTGGGCCCTCCCACCCACCCTTATGTTGTATAAACAAAACAGGACATGCACACTTTAACCAACCCATCATTTCAGTGACAGGGTCTGCCACACGACTGTGACTGATATGACGGGTTGGTTTGGACCCCCCCCAAAAAAGAAGCAATTAATCTCTCCTTGCACAAACTGGCTCTACAGAGGCAAGATGTCCACCTCATCATCACCCTCCGATATATCACCGTGTACATCCCCCTCCTCACAGATTATCAATTCGTCCCCACTGGAATCCACCATCTCAGCTCCCTGTGTACTTTGTGGAGGCAATTGCTGCTGGTCAATGTCTCCGCGGAGGAATTGATTATAATTCATTTTAATGAACATCATCTTCTCCACATTTTCTGGATGTAACCTCGTACGCCGATTGCTGACAAGGTGAGCGGCGGCACTAAACACTCTTTCGGAGTACACACTTGTGGGAGGGCAACTTAGGTAGAATAAAGCCAGTTTGTGCAATGGCCTCCAAATTGCCTCTTTTTCCTGCCAGTATAAGTATGGACTGTGTGACGTGCCTACTTGGATGCGGTCACTCATATAATCCTCCACCATTCTTTCAATGGTGAGAGAATCATATGCAGTGACAGTAGACGACATGTCCGTAATCGTTGTCAGGTCCTTCAGTCCGGACCAGATGTCAGCATCAGCAGTCGCTCCAGACTGCCCTGCATCACCGCCAGCGGGTGGGCTCGGAATTCTGAGCCTTTTCCTCGCACCCCCAGTTGCGGGAGAATGTGAAGGAGGAGATGTTGACAGGTCGCGTTCCGCTTGACTTGACAATTTTCTCACCAGCAGGTCTTTCAACCCCAGCAGACTTGTGTCTGCCGGAAAGAGAGATCCAAGGTAGGCTTTAAATCTAGGATCGAGCACGGTGGCCAAAATGTAGTGCTCTGATTTCAACAGATTGACCACCCGTGAATCCTTGTTAAGCGAATTAAGGGCTCCATCCACAAGTCCCACATGCCTAGCGGAATCGCTCCGTGTTAGCTCCTCCTTCAATGTCTCCAGCTTCTTCTGCAAAAGCCTGATGAGGGGAATGACCTGACTCAGGCTGGCAGTGTCTGAACTGACTTCACGTGTGGCAAGTTCAAAGGGCATCAGAACCTTGCACAACGTTGAAATCATTCTCCACTGCGCTTGAGACAGGTGCATTCCACCTCCTATATCGTGCTCAATTGTATAGGCTTGAATGGCCTTTTGCTGCTCCTCCAACCTCTGAAGCATATAGAGGGTTGAATTCCACCTCGTTACCACTTCTTGCTTCAGATGATGGCAGGGCAGGTTCAGTAGTTTTTGGTGGTGCTCCAGTCTTCTGTACGTGGTGCCTGTACGCCGAAAGTGTCCCGCAATTTTTCTGGCCACCGACAGCATCTCTTGCACGCCCCTGTCGTTTTTTAAATAATTCTGCACCACCAAATTCAAGGTATGTGCAAAACATGGGACGTGCTGGAATTTGCCCATATTTAATGCACACACAATATTGCTGGCGTTGTCCGATGCCACAAATCCACAGGAGAGTCCAATTGGGGTAAGCCATTCCGCGATGATCTTCCTCAGTTGCCGTAAGAGGTTTTCAGCTGTGTGCGTATTCTGGAAACCGGTGATACAAAGCGTAGCCTGCCTAGGAAAGAGTTGGCGTTTGCGAGATGCTGCTACTGGTGCCGCCGCTGCTGTTCTTGCGGCGGGAGTCCATACATCTACCCAGTGGGCTGTCACAGTCATATAGTCCTGACCCTGCCCTGCTCCACTTGTCCACATGTCCGTGGTTAAGTGGACATTGGGTACAACTGCATTTTTTAGGACACTGGTGAGTCTTTTTCTGACGTCCGTGTACATTCTCGGTATCGCCTGCCTAGAGAAGTGGAACCTAGATGGTATTTGGTAACGGGGGCACACTGCCTCAATAAATTGTCTAGTTCCCTGTGAACTAACGGCGGATACCGGACGCACGTCTAACACCAACATAGTTGTCAAGGCCTCAGTTATCCGCTTTGCAGCAGGATGACTGCTGTGATATTTCATCTTCCTCGCAAAGGACTGTTGAACAGTCAATTGCTTACTGGAAGTAGTACAAGTGGGCTTACGACTTCCCCTCTGGGATGACCATCGACTCCCAGCAGCAACAACAGCAGCGCCAGCAGCAGTAGGCGTTACACGCAAGGATGCATCGGAGGAATCCCAGGCAGGAGAGGACTCGTCAGAATTGCCAGTGACATTGCCTGCAGGACTATTGGCATTCCTGGGGAAGGAGGAAATTGACACTGAGGGAGTTGGTGGGGTGGTTTGCGTGAGCTTGGTTACAAGAGGAAGGGATTTACTGGTCAGTGGACTGCTTCCGCTGTCACCCAAAGTTTTTGAACTTGTCACTGACTTATTATGAATGCGCTGCAGGTGACGTATAAGGGAGGATGTTCCGAGGTGGTTAACGTCCTTACCCCTACTTATTACAGCTTGACAAAGGGAACACACGGCTTGACACCTGTTGTCCGCATTTCTGTTGAAATAGTTCCACACCGAAGAGCTGATTTTTTTGGTATTTTCACCAGGCATGTCAACGGCCATATTCCTCCCACGGATAACAGGTGTCTCCCCGGGTGCCTGACTTAAACAAACCACCTCACCATCAGAATCCTCCTGGTCAATTTCCTCCCCAGCGCCAGCAACACCCATATCCTCCTCATCCTGGTGTACTTCAACACTGACATCTTCAATCTGACTATCAGGAACTGGACTGCGGGTGCTCCTTCCAGCACTTGCAGGGGGCGTGCAAATGGTGGAAGGCGCATGCTCTTCACGTCCAGTGTTGGGAAGGTCAGGCATCGCAACCGACACAATTGGACTCTCCTTGTGGATTTGGGATTTCGAAGAACGCACAGTTCTTTGCGGTGCTACTGCTTTTGCCAGCTTGAGTCTTTTCATTTTTCTAGCGAGAGGCTGAGTGCCTCCATCCTCATGTGAAGCTGAACCACTAGCCATGAACATAGGCCAGGGCCTCAGCCGTTCCTTGCCACTCCGTGTGGTAAATGGCATATTGGCAAGTTTACGCTTCTCCTCCGACAATTTTATTTTAGGTTTTGGAGTCCTTTTTTTACTGATATTTGGTGTTTTGGATTTGACATGCTCTGTACTATGACATTGGGCATCGGCCTTGGCAGACGACGTTGCTGGCATTTCATCGTCTCGGCCATGACTAGTGGCAGCAGCTTCAGCACGAGGTGGAAGTGGATCTTGATCTTTCCCTAATTTTGGAACCTCAACATTTTTGTTCTCCATATTTTAATAGGCACAACTAAAAGGCACCTCAGGTAAACAATGGAGATGGATGGATACTAGTATACAATTATGGACGGACTGCCGAGTGCCGACACAGAGGTAGACACAGCCGTGAACTACCGTACTGTACTGTGTCTGCTGCTAATATAGACTGGTTGATAAAGAGATGTCGTAGTATGTATGTATGAAGAAGAAAGAAAAAAAAACCACGGTTAGGTGGTATACAATTATGGACGGACTGCCGAGTGCCGACACAGAGGTAGCCACAGCCGTGAACTACCGTACTGTACTGTGTCTGCTGCTAATATAGACTGGTTGATAAAGAGATGTCGTAGTATGTATGTATGAAGAAGAAAGAAAAAAAAAACACGGGTAGGTGGTATACAATTATGGACGGACTGCCGAGTGCCGACACAGAGGTAGCCACAGCCGTGAACTACCGTACTGTACTGTGTCTGCTGCTAATATAGACTGGTTGATAAAGAGATGTAGTAGTATGTATGTATAAAGAAGAAAGAAAAAAAAACCACGGGTAGGTGGTATACAATTATGGACGGACTGCCGAGTGCCGACACAGAGGTAGCCACAGCCGTGAACTACCGTACTGTACTGTGTCTGCTGCTAATATAGACTGGTTGATAAAGAGATGTCGTAGTATGTATGTATGAAGAAGAAAGAAAAAAAAAACACGGTTAGGTGGTATACAATTATGGACGGACTGCCGAGTGCCGACACAGAGGTAGCCACAGCCGTGAACTACCGTACTGTACTGTGTCTGCTGCTAATATAGACTGGTTGATAAAGAGATGTCGTAGTATGTATGTATAAAGAAGAAAGAAAAAAAAACCACGGTTAGGTGGTATACAATTATGGACGGACTGCCGAGTGCCGACACAGAGGTAGCCACAGCCGTGAACTACCGTACTGTACTGTGTCTGCTGCTAATATAGACTGGTTGATAAAGAGATGTCGTAGTATGTATGTATGAAGAAGAAAGAAAAAAAAACCACGGTTAGGTGGTATACAATTATGGACGGACTGCCGAGTGCCGACACAGAGGTAGCCACAGCCGTGAACTACCGTACTGTACTGTGTCTGCTGCTAATATAGACTGGTTGATAAAGAGATGTCGTAGTATGTATGTATAAAGAAGAAAGAAAAAAAAACCACGGTTAGGTGGTATACAATTATGGACGGACTGCCGAGTGCCGACACAGAGGTAGCCACAGCCGTGAACTACCGTACTGTACTGTGTCTGCTGCTAATATAGACTGGTTGATAAAGAGATGTAGTAGTATGTATGTATAAAGAAGAAAGAAAAAAAAACCACGGGTAGGTGGTATACAATTATGGATGGACTGCCGAGTGCCGACACAGAGGTAGCTACAGCCGTGAACTACCGTACTGTGTCTGCTGCGACTGGATGATAAATAATGATATAAAAAATATATATATATCACTACTGCAGCCGGACAGGTATATATATTATATAATGACGGACCTGCTGGACACTGTCTGTCAGCAGAATGAGTTTTTTATAGAATAAAAAAAAAACACCACACAAGTGAAGTCACACGACGAGTGTTTAACTTTTTCAGGCAATCACAATATAGTATACTACTAACTATACTGGTGGTCAGTGTGGTCAGGTCACTGGTCAGTCACACTGGCAGTGGCACTCCTGCAGCAAAAGTGTGCACTGTTTAATTTTAATATAATATGTACTCCTGGCTCCTGCTATAACCTATAACTGGCACTGCAGTGCTCCCCAGTCTCCCCCACAATTATAAGCTGTGTGAGCTGAGCACAGTCAGATATATAATATATACATAGATGATGCAGCACACTGGGCTGAGCAGTGCACACAGATATGGTATGTGACTGTCTTGTACTCCTGGCTCCTGCTATAACCTATAACTGGCACTGCAGTGCTCCCCAGTCTCCCCCACAATTATAAGCTGTGTGAGCTGAGCACAGTCAGATATATAATATATACATAGATGATGCAGGCATGCAGCACACTGGGCTGAGCAGTGCACACAGATATGGTATGTGACTGAGTCACTGTGTGTACCGTTTTTTTCAGGCAGAGAACGGATATATTAAATAAAACAACTGCACTGCTGGTGGTCACTGTGGTCAGTCACTAAACTCTGCACTCTCTTCTACAGTATCAGCCTCAGGTCAATCTCTCTCTCTCTCTCCTAATCTAAATGGAGAGGACGCCAGCCACGTCCTCTCCCTATCAATCTCAATGCACGTGTGAAAATGGCGGCGACGCGCGGCTCCTTATATAGAATCCGAGTCTCGCGAGAATCCGACAGCGTCATGATGACGTTCGGGCGCGCTCGGGTTAACCGAGCAAGGCGGGAAGATCCGAGTCGCTCGGACCCGTGAAAAAAAACATGAAGTTCGTGCGGGTTCGGATTCAGAGAAACCGAACCCGCTCATCTCTACTGCACATCCATGCTGACGCAATAGCTGACCTCAGTATAACACCTGTGTGTGTTTATATAGACTTCAGGATAGCCTCCTGCTTTCTATCAGCAGATTCCTTCAGGGCGGCCGTATCTGGAGACGGTAGTGCCACCTTCTTTGACAAGCGTGTGAGCGCTTTATCCACCCTAGGGGATGTTTCCCAGCGTGACCTGTCCTCTGGCGGGAAAGGGTACGCCATTAGTAACCTCTTAGAAATTACCAGTTTCTTATCAGGAGAAGCCCACGCTTCTTCACACACTTCATTTAACTCCTCAGATGGAGGAAAAGCAACTGGTAGTTTTTTCTCTCCAAACATAATACCATTTTTTATTTTTATTTTTTGGTACCTGGGGTAACATCAGAAATGTGCAACACATTTTTCATTGCCTCAATCATGTAACGTGTGGCCCTATTGGAAGTTACATTAGTCTCATCGTCGTCGACACTAGAGTCAGTATCCGTGTCGACATCTGTGTCTGCCATCTGAGGTAGCGGGCGTTTTAGAGCCCCTGACGGCTTTTGAGACGCCTGGGCAGGCACAGGCTGAGAAGCCGGCTGTCCCATAGTAGGTATGTCGTCAAACCTTTTATGCAAGGAGTCGACACTGTCGCGGAATTCCTTCCACAGAACCATCCACTCAGGTGTCGACCCCGCAGGGGGTGACATCACATTTACAGGCATTTGCTCCGCCTCCACATAAGCCTCCTCATCAAACATGTCGACACAGCCGTACCGACACACCGCATACACACAGGGAATGCTCTGACAGAGGACAGGACCCCACAAAGCCCTTTGGGGAGACAGAGAGAGAGTATGCCAGCACACACCAGAGCGCTATATAATACAGGGACTAACTGAATTATATCCCCTTATAGCTGCTATATATATATATACTGCGCCTAAATTTAGTGCCCCCCCCTCTCTTTTTTACCCTTCTGTAGCTTGTAGACTGCAGGGGAGAGCCAGGGAGCTTCCTTCCAGCGGAGCTGTGAGGGAAAAAATGGCGCCAGTGTGCTCAGGGAGTTAGCCCCGCCCCTTTTTCGGCGGACTTCTCCCGCGTTTTTGAAACTCTGGCAGGGGTATTAATTTACACCTATATAGCCTCTGGGACTATATATGGTGTATATTTGCCAGCCAAGGTGTGTAATATTGCCCTCAGGGCGCCCCCCCCCCAGCGCCCTGCACCCATCAGTGACCGGAGTGTGAGGTGTACATGAGGAGCAATGGCGCACAGCTGCAGTGCTGTGCGCTACCTTGGTGAAGACCGAAGTCTTCTGCCGCCGATTTTCCGGACCTCTTCATGCTTCTGGCTCTGTAAGGGGGGCGGCGGCGCGGCTCCGGGAACGAACATCAAGGTCGGGTCCTGCGGTCGATCCCTCTGGAGCTAATGGTGTCCAGTAGCCTAAGAAGCCCAAACTACCACCTGTTAGGTAGGTTCGCTTCTTCTCCCCTTAGTCCCTCGCTGCAGTGAGTCTGTTGCCAGCAGATCTCACTGTAAAATAAAAAACCTAAAATATACTTTCTTTCTAGGAGCTCAGGAGAGCCCCTAGTGTGCATCCAGCTCAGCCGGGCACAAGAATCTAACTGAAGTCTGGAGGAGGGTCATAGTGGGAGGAGCCAGTGCACACCAGTAGTCTAAAGCTTTCTTTATAGTTGTGCCCAGTCTCCTGCGGAGCCGCTATTCCCCATGGTCCTTACGGAGTCCCAGCATCCACTTAGGACATCAGAGAAAGGGGGCATTAGACTGAATGAAGGGGCCCCGGTACATGACTTCCAAGGTGGTAGGTGTTGTGTTTAATACGCAGGGGAGGGGTGGATAGTGGAGTGCGCTTAATATTCATAATTTTCCGGTGGGAGGGCAGCTTGCATGACTGCAGATATCTCCAGTTCCACGAAATAGATAGCTTTCAAGGGGATAAAACACTAGAGAGTCAGTGGCAAACGCAGGATTTGCATGGGTGGGTTTCCAGAACTGGGCGGAGCCAATCACGGGGGTGGGGACTGAGGTGACCCAGTATATGCTGGGTCCGTAAAACTAGTGTGTTTGTGTGTGTGTGTGTGTGTATATATATTGTGACAAGAACACTGGGATAGTGTTTGAGGGCAGGTATATTTGTCCCAGGTTCTTGTCTTACATGTTTTAGAAAATGTTAACTCCTAGGAAAAATGCTTTTTGTTTTGTCTGAACCTTTTCAGTTTGCTGTAAAAGCTGGGTAAAGGCTCTGAGAGAGAGATAAGGCGAGTACTAGACATTGGGCCCAGTTCGGGTCTTTGGCCTCACAGAGGGCTAATCAGGGTTTCAGCTGTGTAAGAGTGTTATAGTGCTTCTAACCTGATTAGTATGGGCAGACTGCCTGGGAAGGCTGCAGGATCTGTGTGTGAGAGACACGCTTTCTGATGCAAGTAAGCTATACAGTATGTACTGAAGAACTCTGTGTTTTGTTTAGTGACAGTTAGGAATATCTTATGTTTAGTTAGTGCCGGACAGGCAAGGTATTTTTATTTTTGGGTTTTGTTTTATTTTCTGTTTCAATAAAACTGGCTGGGGTCAGTTGTACCAGAAACTGGACTTGTGTTGTTCCTCAGCTGCTGCGTGCGGCCATATTCCCCAGGAAGAGGCGCCTTGCACCCCTACAGTGTTACAACTTGGTGGAGAATGCGAGCACACCGTTCTGCGCATAAGTGAAAGCAGCAGCTTTGTGAGGCCTGCAGAAAACGGTGGTTTATGCAGATACAGCCCAGTGTGAAGTTACTGAGACTCACCCCTGAGGGTTTGATATATGTCCTGGGTGAAAGCAGCTACAAAGCCGCCTGAAAAATCTGTCGACATGGAGGATCTGCTTAAAGCCTTGCTGCAAGCTACAGCGGCTCAGCAGGAGGCCAACCGACAGCAGCAGGTGGCAATGGAAGAAAATAGGAGACAACAGCAGGTGGCAATGGAGGAAAATTGGAGACTACAGCAGGAGGCCAACAGACAGCAGCAGGTGGCAATGGAGGAAAATATAAGACAGCAGCAGGTGGCAATGGAGGAAAATAAGAGACAACAGCAGGCAGTTGTTGATGAACTTTACAGGCAACAGCGTCAGGATAGAGAGGCCTTAACAGAAGTGGTGCAGAGCCTTGCAGCCCGGATTGGAGATGTGGCCGTCAGTGCTCCGACCAGCTCTAGTTCTATACGGGCCAGTCACTTTCTGCAGAAAATGACAGAGGCTGATGATGTGGAGGCCTACTTGACCACGTTTGAAAGGACTGCAGAGCGTGAGAACTGGCCAAAAGCACAGTGGGCCAGTCTGCTGGCACCTTTCCTGTCAGGTGCGCCCCAAAAAGCTTACTTTGATTTAAGCCCTGCTGAGGCTCGGGACTATGATAAACTAAAGACTGAGATCCTGACCCGCCTGGGAGTCACGCTGTCAGTACGAGCACAACGGGTGCACCGTTGGCTGTACGCCATGGAGAAGCCTCCGCGCTCCCAGATGCACGACCTTATTCAGCTAACAAAAAAATGGCTACAGCCAGAGACATTAACTGGTCCCCAGATGGTGGAAAGAGTCGTCATGGACCGCTACTTGAGATCTTTGCCCATGGTCCTGCGCAAGTGGGTGAGCCATGGAAACCCGGGTACTGCTGACCAATTAGTGGACATGGTAGAGAGGTATTTGGCAGCAGAGGAACTACTGATGACCACCCAGCAACCCATAGATCCTCGACAGCGCCCTTCAGTAAAGACTGGTAAGACTGTTCCGTGGGAAAACGTTGCTGGGCGGTTAAGAGAACGCAAGGCTGGAGAGACTGTAAACACTGGCCCTGGAGACAGGCCAATGGGGCTAGAACGGTCTATGCTGCCCAAACGGGTTGATAATCGTGTGGTTAAATGTTTTAGGTGTGGTATGCCAGGTCATGTTATTGCCAATTGCCCAGTCACGCAAGAACCCATGCAATGTGATGCTGCCTTTGAATGTCGCAGAATGTCTTTCTTTGCTAGGTTAGCCTGTACTGTGGTACCTTCACCTGAGCTGGAAAAACAAATGTGTGATGTGTTCTTAGAGGGTAACCGGGTAGAGGCCTTGCTAGATTCAGGAAGTTTAGTTACCCTCGTGAAAGCTGGGTTAGTGAACCCCTTAAAGGTCCAGCAAATACCTATTGGGGTAACTTGCATACATGGGGATACCCAACATTATGCCACTGCTGAGGTGAATATAGAAACTTGTTGTGGGTCAGCAATGGTTAAAGTGGGACTGGTCCCTACCTTGGTGCATGAGGCCATAATAGGGAGGGATTTTCCTCATTTTTGGAAACTGTGGGAATCACGGTTATCAACAGATGTGAGAAGTAAAAAGCCAGTTGATAATACCGGTGATTTTATGGATGTACGTGGGTCTTCGGAACTTTCTGGCCCTTTGCCTTTTGCTAGTTTGGCTGGGGAAGTGACAGATGGGGAGTCCAGTGAGGACCCTCTTGCCGGGAACAGAGACATAGTAGTTAGAACTGAAAGCGTGCCTGACCTGGAGGTAAAGAAGGATCTGTTTGCGTCTGAACAGTTAAAGGATCCTACCTTAATAAAGGCTAGAGAGAATGTTAAGATTGTTAATGGGGAACCTGTGGTACCAGGTGACAGGGTTACGTATCCCCACATGGCCATCTGTAATGAGCTCTTGTACCACATTGTCAAAAGGGGTGAGGATGTGGTGGAACAGCTGGTAGTTCCCCAGCCTTATCGGAGAACGGTACTAGATTTAGCTCATAGTCACGTTACCGCAGGACATTTAGGGGCAGAAAAAACCACTGAAAGAGTTTTACAAAGGTTCTTTTGGCCAGGGGTTTATAAAGAAGTGTCTGAATATTGTTCTTCCTGTCCTGAATGCCAGTATCATGCCCCTAGACCCCATTTCAGGAGCCCACTAGTTCCCATGCCTATTATAGAGGTCCCGTTTGACAGAATAGCCATGGATCTCGTGGGGCCCTTGTTAAAGTCTGCTCGGGGCCATCAGTATATCCTGGTAATTATGGACTATGCCACTCGATATCCTGAGGCTGTCCCTTTACGCACTATCACAACCAAGGCGATAGCTAGGGAGCTGGTGCAGGTATTTAGTAGAGTGGGAATACCAAAAGAAATTTTGACTGACCAAGGTACTCCATTTATGTCAAGGATCATGAAAGAGTTGTGCAAGTTATTTAAGGTCACTCACCTCAGGACGTCCATCTACCATCCCCAAACTGACGGGTTGGTGGAAAGGTTTAATAAAACATTAAAAAGTATGTTAAAAAAGGTTGTTGAGAGAGATGGGAAAAACTGGGATTGTTTGTTGCCCTACTTGTTAATGGCCATCAGAGAAGTTCCTCAGTCCTCTACGGGGTTTTCTCCATTTGATTTGTTGTATGGTAGACACCCCAGAGGGCTGTTGGATATTGCCAAAGAGACGTGGGAAGGACAGCCCACTCCTTATAGAAGCGTTATTGAGCATGTAACACAAATGCAGGATAGGATTGCAGCCGTGGTACCTGTTGTCAGAGAGCACATGGAACAGGCCCAAAGTGCTCAACAGAGGGTCTATAACCGGAGTGCCAAGATACGGGAATTTGCTCCTGGCGATAGAGTTCTTGTTTTGGTACCCACTGTGGAAAGCAAATTCCTAGCTAAATGGCAGGGTCCATTTGAGATTAGGGAAAAAGTGAATGAGGTTAATTACAAAGTATACCAGCCGGGAAAGAGAAAACCCGAACAGATCTACCATGTTAACTTAATCAAACCCTGGAAAGATAGGTTGTCTCTGTCAGCGGAGCCTTGCCCTTCGGTGTCTTCACCCCGGTTGCTTCCCGCAGTGAAGGTGTCAGAGACATTATCAGCTGATCAGAACAATCAGGTTAAAGAATTTCTCATCCAAAATAGGGAGGTATTTTCAGAGCTGCCTGGCCGAACGACCATAATAAAACATGACATTGTCACAGAACCAGGGGTCAGGGTTCATTTAAAGCCATATAGGATTCCTGAAGCTCAGCGAGAAGCTATTTCTAAGGAAGTCAAAACCATGTTAGAACTGGGAGTCATAGAGGAGTCTAACAGTGAGTGGTCCAGTCCCATAGTGCTCATCCCGAAGCCCGACGGTAGCATACGCTTCTGTAATGACTTTCGTAAGTTAAATGAGGTGTCCAAGTTTGACGCATACCCCATGCCCCGTGTGGATGAGCTTGTAGAAAGGCTGGGAACAGCCAGGTTTCTCACCACATTGGACCTGACCAAAGGTTACTGGCAAATACCTTTATCTGATAGCGCCAAAGAAAAAACAGCCTTTTCGGTTCCGGAGGGGCTGTACCAGTATAAGATGTTACCCTTTGGGTTGCATGGGGCTCCAGCAACCTTTCAACGGGCGATGGATAAAATTTTGAGGCCCCATAGAAAATATGCAGCTGCCTATTTGGATGATGTGGTAATTCACAGTACAGACTGGGGGTCCCATTTGGTTAAAGTACAAGCAGTACTGGACTCAATCAGAGAGGCAGGGTTAACTGCTAACCCAAAGAAGTGCTGCCTCGCAATGGAGGAGGTCAAATACTTGGGCTTCACCATAGGCAGAGGTCTGATTAGGCCCCAATTGAATAAAGTTGATGCTATTCAAAACTGGCCTCGTCCAGTGAATAAAAAACAGGTAAGGGCTTTTTTGGGAATTACTGGGTACTATAGACGGTTTATTCCTAATTTTGCGACCACAGCGGTGCCGTTGTCAGACCTTACCAAAGGGAAGCAGTCAAATGTGGTGAAATGGAACCCTGATGCAGAAAAGGCGTTCCAAGCGTTAAAAGTGGCTTTGTGTTCACAACCGGTGTTGATAACACCAGATTTTTCAAAAGAATTTGTGGTACAGACAGATGCCTCAGAGGTAGGGATAGGTGCTGTGCTGTCCCAAACCAGAGATGGGGACGAACACCCTATCATTTATTTGAGTAGGAAACTCAATGAGCATGAAAAAAGGTATGCCATTGTGGAAAAGGAGGCTTTGGCCATTAAGTGGGCACTAGATACCTTGAGATATTACCTCTTGGGTAGACAATTCAGACTAGTGACAGACCATGCCCCTTTAAAATGGATGTATGTAAATAGAGGCAAGAATGCTCGTGTAACTAGATGGTTTCTAGCGTTGCAGGACTTTAAGTTTACTGTCGAACATAGACCGGGAACACAATTGGCCAACGCAGATTCATTGTCTCGCATCTTCTGTTTGGGGGCTACAAGTGTTCCGGCCCCTAGGTCGAAACAGGGGAGGGGGATATGTGACAAGAACACTGGGATAGTGTTTGAGGGCAGGTATATTTGTCCCAGGTTCTTGTCTTACATGTTTTAGAAAATGTTAACTCCTAGGAAAAATGCTTTTTGTTTTGTCTGAACCTTTTCAGTTTGCTGTAAAAGCTGGGTAAAGGCTCTGAGAGAGAGATAAGGCGAGTTCTAGACATTGGGCCCAGTTCGGGTCTTTGGCCTCACAGAGGGCTAATCAGGGTTTCAGCTGTGTAAGAGTGTTATAGTGCTTCTAACCTGATTAGTATGGGCAGACTGCCTGGGAAGGCTGCAGGATCTGTGTGTGAGAGACACGCTTTCTGATGCAAGTAAGCTATACAGTATGTACTGAAGAACTCTGTGTTTTGTTTAGTGACAGTTAGGAATATCTTATGTTTAGTTAGTGCCGGACAGGCAAGGTATTTTTATTTTTGGGTTTTGTTTTATTTTCTGTTTCAATAAAACTGGCCGGGGTCAGTTGTACCAGAAACTGGACTTGTGTTGTTCCTCAGCTGCTGCGTGCGGCCATATTCCCCAGGAAGAGGCGCCTTGCACCCCTACAGTGTTACAATATATATATATATATATATATATATATATATATATATATATATATATATATATCTACACATATATATATATACTGTATATATATATATACATATATCTACACACACATATATATATATATATATATATATATATATATATACATACACACACACATACATATACATGGGTGGTCTTCAGTATGCCGGCGGTCGGGCTCCCGGCGACCAGCATACCGGCGCCGGGAGCCTGACCGCCGGCATACCGACACTTATTCTCCCTCGTGGGGGTCCACGACCCCCCTGGAGGGAGAATAGAATAGTGTGGCGCGCGTAGCGTGGCGAGCCCGCAAGGGGCTCATTTGCGCTCGCCACACTGTTGGTAAGCCGGCGGCCGGCCTCCCGGCGCCGGTATGCTGGTCGCCGGGAGGCCAGCCGCCGGGAGATCGTAGTGAACCCATATACACATATACATAGCATATTAAACATGCATACATATATATATATATATATATATATATATATATACACACACACATACAGTACACACATATATATATATATATACACATGTATATATATATATATATATATCATATGTGTGTGTGTGTGTGTGTGTGTGTGTGTGTGTTATATGTATGTATGTATGTATATACATGTGTATATATGTAGGCACATGGATATATATGTACTATAATTAAAATAAAGTAAACTTTTATTGCACTTGCAAGTGCCACCAGGAAGACAGCAGGCTGCAGAGGACGCTAGACAGTCATTAATAATACTCATGCAGCTAAAAAGTGGAGGGGGTTTCTGGGTACTCGGAACCCCCCCCCCTGGGTGCGCCACTGAGAGTCTCACCTTTCAGGAGGTACTGGGGACGTGGGGATCAGAGTTCAGGAGTCAGAGCAATTCACTGACGAATATATAAAACTGCATCCCAGGCGTGTGGAGCTGGAGCAGGGACCAGCTGCTGGAAGGCTGATATCTCTGGTTCTGGCCATAGTAGAGACAAGTTGCCAGTCTCCACCAAACGGGGAGAGTCCCAGCTTTTGGAATATACTGGCAGAAAAACTCTAATGCTGGCCATACATCAGCACGATATCTTTCCAACCAACCAACTAGTTGGCTGGTTGGAAAGATAATCTGGCAGTGTGTGGGAGGAAACGATTATCAGCCGTTTGCTCCCACACACTGAAAAACGGCCAGAAACGGTCTGTCCAACTAGTTGGGAAAATCAAACTTGTTTGTTTTTCCCAACTAATCGTTCAGGTGTAGGGGGAACATTCCCCCCAACTGAACGATAAGTAGGCGGTCACTGGCCAGCAGTGTCCACCTACTTCTGTAACCATCACTGTCTGCTGGGCAGCACTGTGGAGCAGGAGCCGGGAGGAGGTTCAGGGGCAGCTGCGGCGGTTCATCACTGTTGCCGGGCTGCCCCTGTCACACGGGCACCTCCAGAAGCGGACGCGGCAGAGCGGGAGGAAGTGCAGGGGCAGCTGTGGCAGTCTGTGACAGCTGCCCCTGTCACCCTGGCAGCAGCGGAACTGGTGTGGGAGCCGGGAGGAGGTTCAGGGGCAGCCGCGGCAGTTCATCATTGTTGCCGGGCTGCCCCTGTCACACGGGCGCCCCCAGTAGTGGACGCAGCAGAGCGGGAGGAAGTGCAGGGGCAGCGGCGGCAGTACTTCACTCCTGCCCGGCAGCCCCTGTCAGCCTGGCAGCGGAGGTACTGTGAGGCGGGTAGCTGGTCAGATGGGTGGGTGGGGGTCTGATAGCCGGCACCCCTCTCAAAGCTGCTGCCGGACTGAAGGATCGCGGCACCCCGTACATCCCCGCCGGCGATTCCGCATACTACCCCCTCAATCACCGCTATCACGGCATCCCCGCACCCCGCCATCTGCGATTGTGGCACCCCCTTCCCCCCCACTCGCTATCGCGGCAACCCCCTTTTGCAGCTGCCGGCTGGTGCTGATATATATCTATGTATGAGGCTGTGTCTGATACTGTATATATGTATACGAGGCTGTAGCTGATATATTCTATATATGAGGCTGTGGCTGATTTATATCAGCCACAGCCTCATATATAGAATATATCAGCCACAACCTCATATATAGATATATATCTATACAAGGCTGTGGCTGATATATATCTATGTATGAGGCTGTGGCAGATATATATCCATATATGAGGCTATGGCTGATATATCTCTATATACAGCTGTGGGTGACATATCTATATATGAGGCTGTTGATATATCCAGAGCTACATATATATATATATATACTGTATATATATGTAGCTCTGGATAGATATATATATATATATATATATATATATATATATATATATAAAATGAGGCTGTGTAAGATGTATCTGTATATCCGTGGCCGATATCTCTGTGTCTGGTACAATAAATGTAAATGTAACATTTAAACACAATAATCCCCTGCGTTAATATTTCCGATTTCAGGGCAGCTGAAAGATTTTTTTTTGTTTCAGTAGGAGTAGCGTTTAAATCCAGCCTCCTTTTTACGACACCCAGCTGTACAAAACAGGCTAGCAGGATCCTCTCTCGCTCACACGCCGTCCTGCATCAGCCGCCGCTGTCGCATCTTCTCCTATCCCCTTCCCTTGACCGCCTCCAGCGTCTCTGCCTGTCCACTCCTCTCATGCCTCTGCCATTGCCCCAGCCACCAAAGTCTTGTCGGCTGCGGTGAGGTGAGCCCGCCAGAGCCACTGTACATGCCGGGGTGCCTGGCTGGAGGGACAACGGGGCCTCCTCCTGACCCCCAGGTAACTGCTCTGCCGGACACCTCTCCTGAAGTATTGTGCTGCTGCTAACTGCTTCTCTATTTTGCTCTCTCACTGCCTCCCTCCCATGCCCTCCTTTCTGCGCCCTCTTTCTCTCTCCCCGATGCCACCCCACGCCCCTCTCCTCTCTCCCCACGCCACCCTGTCTCTCTCCCATGCCTCTCTCTCTCTCCATGCCCCCCATCTCCCAATGCCCTCCCCCTCTCTCTCTCCCGGTCCTCATGCCCCCACCTCTCTCTCCCTTTCCTTGCCCACCACCCCTTTCATGTCTCTCCCTCTTTCTCTCTGCCTCTTCATGTCTCCCTGGGATATATATATATATATATATATATATATATATATATATATATATATATATATATATATATATATATATATCTATATCACATCTGGAATCCCCTCCCTGAAAATCCTGTGTTTGCCCCTGTGTGAGAGGGAACAAGAGACATGATGGAGAGCGAGATGTGGGAGAATGAGAGAAGTGGGAGTGTGGCAGAGTGAGAGAAGTGGGGGTTGGGGGAGAACGAGAGACGTGGTGTGTGGGAAAGAGACAGAGGTTAGGTGGTCAGCTATTGCCCCTAACACACTTAATATGGGGGCAGTAAGCCCCCACTCCAATGCTCCTACATCTTGGCACCCCAAATCTACAGCACCCGCAAGCCATACTACAACACCCTGTGCCCTGTGTACAGGTGATAAGGCAGGTGCATAGGGGTATGTGTACAGGGGATGGAACATTGGGGTATGCAGCATACCAATGTTCACAGAGACACTGTCCGCCTACTTCGGTGACATCACAAGTTGGAGAGAAGTTGGTAGGTTGGCTGGTCTGATGAAAAGTTGGTTAGATGTGTGGAGCACTAATGAAAAGTTGGTTAGATGTGTGGAGCACTGTTTTAGTTGGACAGACAAGTTGGACGGTTGGAAGTTTGGAGAGCTGGAGAAAAGTTGGTCTGATGTATGGCTAGCATAAGTCAGACAGAACCTGAGATATCTGGCTAGGAAGAACAATTAACAGGCTCGGATGGGGAACACTGCTTTGAAGCTGGATCGCTCCAGTTCCCCAGGGCTGATTTTCAACAATGTTGTACCAATAGAAAAAGGAGACCCTCAGCTATCAGCCTAGGGCCCTTATAATCCTGGGGCCCTTGAGCAACTGCCCACTGAGCCCAAACAAAAAGACGGCCCTAATTAGTTCCATGGTTTAGGATGGCGACTATACATATTAGTAAATATCTGCCTGCATGGTCAGTCCATGATAACAGGGTAATGCCGATCTGGGAGACCCTCTGTAGCAAGAGATAGGGAAACCAAACCATATCTATCCTTGCATAAATCTGGTGTGGGCCAGAAAAATGTGTAAAGTTCTTCCATTTCAATTTTTTAAAACACCAAGGGGTATATTTACAAAGATTTGTGTTTTGGCCGTTTTGAAGGGTGTTTGAGCTCGAATGGTATCGGGTGCATTTTACTGCAACTTTTTGAATCCTGATACAATCATTCACTAAGCTGCCGAGTTTTGCACAATCGTTTTTTCCGATGTCGATGTGATTCGTAATGTCAGGCAGTGTTTTACGGGAGTAATGAGTAAAACACTGCCTGACAAAACACAAGGAATCCCGGCCGGATCTGTGAGATCCGTGCAGGGCTTCATTGTGTACCTTAAAAAGGTTTTTAAAGTGTTTAAGAATCTGGAAAAAATTGCGTGGGGTCCCCCCTCCTAAGCATAACCAGCCTCGGGCTCTTTGAGTCGGTCCTGGTTGATAAAAAATATGGGGGAAAAATTGACAGGGGTTCCCCCATATTTGATCAACCAGCACCAGGCTCTGCGCCTGGTCCTGGTGCAAAAAATACGGGGGACAAAAAGCGTAGGGGTCCCCCGTATTTTTTGAACCAGCACCGGGCTCCACTAGTCAGAGAGATAATGCCACAGCCGTGGGACACGTTTATATAGGTCCCTGCGGCCCTGGCATTAAATAACTAACTAGTCACCCCTGGCCGGGGTACCCTGGAGGAGTGGGGACCCCTTAAATCAAGGGGTCCCCCCCTCCAGCCACCCAAGGGCCAGGCGTGAAGCCCGAGGCTGTCCCCCCCATCCATGGGCTGCGGTTGGGGGGCTGATAGCCAAGTGTAAAATAAAAGAATATTGTTTTTTGCACAAGAACTACAAGTCCCTGCAAGCCTCCCCCGCAAGCTGGTACTTGGAGAACCACAAGTACCAGCATGCGGGGGTTAAACGGGCCCGCTGGTACCTACAGTTCTGCAAAAAAAATACCCAAATAAAAACAGGACACACACACACCTCGAAAGTACACCTTTATTACATACATTCCGACACACACATACTTACCTATGTTCACATGCCGACTCGGCCCACATCTCGACGCCGATTCCAGGGTACCTGAAAATAAAATTATACTCACCTAAATCCTGTGTGTCGTGTCCTTTTGTAATAATCCACGTACTTGGCAAAACAAAAAAACGGAAACCCGACCACGCACTGAAAGGGGCCCCATGTTTACACATGGGACCCCTTTCCCCGACTGCCAGGACCCCCCCTGACTCCTGTCAAAGAGGGTCCCTTCTGCCAATCAGGGAGCGCCACGTCGTGGCACTCTCCTGATTGGCTGTGTGCTCCTGTAGTGTCTGTCAGGCCAATGGTGGGAACTTTGCGGTCAGCGGTGAGGTTACATTCGGTCAACCGCTGACCGCAAAGGTCCCACCATTGGCTACAATGGAGCGCATAGGCGCTACATTGTATCACTGCCGTGTGCTGCCTGACAGACACTACAGGAGCACACAGCCAATCAGGAGGGTGCCACGACGTGGCGCACCCTGATTGGCAGAAGGGACCCTCTTTGACAGGAGTCAGGGGGGGTCCTGGCAGTCGGGGAAAGGGGTCCCATGTGTAAACATGGGGCCCCTTTCAGTGCGTGGTCGGGTTTCTGTTTTTTTGTTTTGCCAAGTACGTGGATTATACAAAGAATACAAGGTTCCCTGGATTATGTGAGTATAATTTTATTCACAGGTACCCCAAGGATTCTACATGGAGAAGAGGACCGAGCCTCATGGGAACATAGGTAAGTATGTATGGAGGTGTGCATGTATGTAATAAACTTATACTTTCACGGTGTGTGTGTCCTGTTTTTTTTGGGGTATTTTTTTAGTAGTGGTACTACAGGTACCACCGGGCCCGGTTTTCCACCGAATGCTGGTACTTGTGGTTCTCCAAGTACCAGCTTGCGGGGGAGGCTTGCTGGGACTTGTAGTACTGCTACTAAAAACAATATTCACATTTTTTCAAAAGGCTATCAGCCCCCCATCCGCCGCCCTTGGATGGGGGGAAACAGCCTCGGGCTTCACCCCTGGCCCTTGGGTGGCTGGAGGGGGGGACCCCTTAATTGAAGGGGTCCCCACTCCTCCAGGGTACCCCGGCCAGGGGTGACTAGTTGGGTATGTAATGCCAGGGCCGCAGGGACCAGTATAAAAGTGTCCCCCGGCTGTGGCATTATGTACCTGGCTAGTGGAGCCCGGTGCTGGTTTCAAAAATACGGGGGACCCCTACGCTTTTTGTCCCCCGTATTTTTGGAACCAGGACCAGGCGCAGAGCCCGGTGCTGGTTGAAGAAATATGGGGGAACCCCTGTCATTTATTCCCCCATATTTTTTCAACCAGGACCGGCTCAAAGAGCCCGAGGCTGGTTATGCTTAGGAGGGGGGACCCCACGCAATTTTTTTTTCTGTTTTTACACTAAACAGACCCTTTCCCATAGATAACCATGCACAGATCTCACTGATCCATGCATGGTTATCCAAACTCGACTGGAAAAAGCAGGTCTATTTTTTTGCTGCTTTTTTTAACGAATCGAAAAAAAACAGACCCGCACTTGAGCACTTAGAAACTAACACCCAAATACGAATGAATAGTGAATGCCCGTATTGTATGAAATAACAGCCGTGTTTGACCGATGGTCTATTCATTCGTATTTCGGAACTTTGCAAATCAAACCATTACGAATAGTCCAAACACTGCCGAGATTGGTGCTTAGTGAATTCTCGGATTGGGACTTAGAAAAAAAACACAAATCGGACAAACTCGAATTCTTAGTAAATATTGGCCCAAGAGTCCACTAGAGTGAACCTCTGAGAGCCATTAAGGAGGATGCAGGAAAAACCTCTCTCTATATTTCCTTATTCAGTAATCCCTGTACCTCTCCCTGTATGTTCTTACTTTCCCTGTACCTCTCTCTGTATCTCCTTATTCTCCCCTGTACCTCTCTCTCTGTATCTCCTTATTCTCCCCTGTACCTCTCTCTCTGTATCTCCTTATTCTCCCCTGTACCTCTCTCTCTGTATCTCCTTATTCTCCCCTGTACCTCTCTCTGTATCTCTTTATTCTCCCTGTACCCCTCTCTGTATCTCCTTATTCTCCCCTGTACCTCTCTCTCTGTATCTCCTTATTCTCCCCTGTACCCCTCTCTGTATCTCCTTATTCTCCCCTGTACCCATCTCTGTATCTCCTTATTCTCCCTGTACCCCTCTCTGTATCTCCTTATTCTCCCCTGTACCTCTCTCTGTATATCTTTATTCTCCCCTGTACCCCTCTCTGTATCTCCTTATTCTCCCCTGTACCCATCTCTGTATCTCCTTATTCTCCCTGTACCCCTCTCTGTATCTCCTTATTCTCCCCTGTACCTCTCTCTGTATATCTTTATTCTCCCCTGTACTCCTCTCTATATCTCCTTATAATCCACTGTACCTCTCTGTATCTCATTCTCCCCTGTACCCCTCTCTGTATCTCCTTATTCTCCCCTGTACCTCTGTATCTCCTTATTCTCCCCTGTACCTCTCTCTGTATCTCCTTATTCTCCCCTATACCTCTCTCTCTGTATCTCCTTATTCTCCCCTGTACCCCTCTCTGTATCTCCTTATTCTCCCCTGTACCCATCTCTGTATCTCCTTATTCTCCCTGTACCCCTCTCTGTATCTCCTTATTCTCCCCTGTACCTCTCTCTGTATATCTTTATTCTCCCCTGTACCCCTCTCTGTATCTCCTTATTCTCCCCTGTACCCATCTCTGTATCTCCTTATTCTCCCTGTACCCCTCTCTGTATCTCCTTATTCTCCCCTGTACCTCTCTCTGTATATCTTTATTCTCCCCTGTACTCCTCTCTATATCTCCTTATAATCCACTGTACCTCTCTGTATCTCATTCTCCCCTGTACCCCTCTCTGTATCTCCTTATTCTCCCCTGTACCTCTGTATCTCCTTATTCTCCCCTGTACCTCTCTCTGTATCTCCTTATTCTCCCCTATACCCCTCTCTGTATCTCCTTATTCTCCCCTGTACCTCTGTATCTCCTTATTCTCCCCTGTACCTCTCTCTGTATCTCCTTATTCTCCCCTATACCCCTCTCTCTGTATCTCCTTATTCTCCCCTGTACCCCTCTCTCTGTATCTCATTCTCCCCTGTACCCCTCTCTCTGTATCTCCTTATTCTCCCATGTACCTCTCTCTATATCTCCTTATTCTCCCCTGTACCTCTCTTTGTATCTCCTTATTCTCCCCTGTACCTCTCTCTGTATCTCCTTATTCTCCCTGTACCTCTCTCTGTATCTCCTTATTATCCCCTGTACCTCTCTGCATCTCATTCTCCGCTGTACCTCTCTCTGTATATCTTTATTCTCCCCTGTACTCCTCTCTATATCTCCTTATAATCCCCTGTACCTCTCTCTGTATCTCATTATTCTCCCCTGTACCTCTCTCTGTATCTCCTTATTCTCCCCTGTACCTCTCTGTATCTCATTCTCCCCTGTACCTCTCTCTGTATATCTTTATTCTCCCCTGTACTCCTCTCTATATCTCCTTATAATCCCCTGTACTTCTCTGTATCTCCTTATTCTCCCCTGTACCCCTCTCTGTATTTCCTTATTCTCCCCTGTACCTCTCTGTATCTCATTCTCCCCTGTACCTCTCTCTGTATATCTTTATTCTCCCCTGTACTCCTCTCTATATCTCCTTATAATCCCCTGTACTTCTCTGTATCTCCTTATTCTCCCCTGTACCCCTCTCTGTATTTCCTTATTCTCCCCTGTACCTCTCTGTATCTCATTCTCCCCTGTACCACTCTCTCTCTATCTCCTTATTCTCCCCTGTACCTCTCTCTGTATCTCTTTATTCTCCCTGTACCCCTCTCTGTATCTCCTTACTCTCCCCTGTACCACTCTCTCTCTATCTCCTTATTCTCCCCTGTACCTCTCTCTGTATCTCCTTATTCTCCCCTGTACCTCTCTGTATCTCATTCTCCCCTGTACCACTCTCTCTGTATCTCCTTGTTCTCCCCTGTACCTCTCTGTATCTCATTCTCCCCTGTACCCCTCTCTCTGTATCTCCTGATTCTCCCCTGTACCTCTATATGTATCTCCTTATTGTCCCCTGTACCTCTCTGTATCTCATAATTTTCCCCTGTACCTCTCTCTGTATCTCATTATTCTCCCTGTACCTCTCTGTAGCTCATTCTCCCCTGTACCTCTCTGTATCTCATTCTCCCCTTTACCACTCTATATCTTCTTATTCTCCCCTGTACCCCTCTCTGTATCTCATTCTCCCCTGTACCTCTCTATGTATCTCCTTATTCTCCCCAGTACCCCTCTCTCTGTATCTCCTTATTCTCCCCAGTACCTCTCTCTGTATCTCCTTATTCTCCCCTGTACCTCTCTATGTATCTCCTTATTCTCCCCAGTACCTCTCTCTGTATCTCCTTATTCTCCCCTGTACCTCTCTCTGTATCTCCTTATTCTCCCCTGTACCTCTCTCTGTATCTCCTTATTCTCCCCTGTACCTCTCTGTATCTCCTTATTCTCCCCTACACCCCTCTCTGTATCTCCTCATTCTCCCCTGTACCTCTCTCTATCTCCTTATTCTCCCCTGTACCTCTCTCTGTATCTCCTTATTCTCCCCTGTACCTCTCTATGCATCTCCTTATTCTCCCCTGTACCGATCTCTCTATCTCCTTATTCTCCCCTGTACCTCTCTCCTAGATAGGCCCCCTCCCATGTTTTGCACCCCCCCCCCCCCCGCTGGATTCCGGCTTCTTCATGCGCATTTCTGACAGAAGCCGCAGCCCCCAAAGATGGCATTAGCCGCTGTAGCCTGTGGGCTACATTTACATCTTACTGGGGGGAGGGTTCCGTTGGCAGCCTCTCCGGCGGTGGCTGCTGCACATGCGTGGTCAGTAGACTACACGGAGAGAACCACGACGGGGAAGTGAAATGATTGCGCTAGCCTTTCGGAGCGCCCGCCCCTGCATGTGAAGAATAGTACATTCAGGCAATGTATGATTTCTTACTGATGTGAATAGCTGCGATAATAAGATTTTACTCACCGGTAAATCTATTTCTCGTAGTCCGTAGTGGATGCTGGGTACTCCGTAAGGACCATGGGGGATAGACAGGCTCCGCAGGAGACTGGGCACTTCTTTAAAGAAAAGATTAGGTACTACATCTGGTGTGCACTGGCTCCTCCCTCTATGCCCCTCCTCCAGACCTCAGTTAGGGAAACTGTGCCCGGAAGAGCTGACATTACAAGGAAAGGGGGGGGGGGGGAGGAGGGGGAGATACCAGTATGTTTACAGCTCTTTTTTGAGTTGATAAGATGAGTGTCCGGAATTTTATTTTTAATGAGTGAGTTTGGATTCCATATAATTGCCTTGTGGGATATCCTCAGCAGGTAGTAGTGAGCTAGCTGTCCCTATCTGTACCTTGCTGTGTTGATGTTTGTTAACTCCCGTGGCTGGTTTCCAAGCTTCTGCCTCACGATCTCCACGGCCGAGTTGCGGGTTTTGCAGCACTTCCGGTCGCGGCAATGACGTACTTCCGGTCACACGGTCCAACGCGTTTCATGCCTCAGCACTTAGTCATGGATAAGGTGTATTGCATGAGATGCTCTATTTATTGAATTAAATCTAAAAAACTTTATTTGTAAAACATTTAAAAAACGGAAATCCTTTGTTTATAAAACAGGAAGTGATGTCATATTTTGGTGGGAACCTCATGCTTCTTTCTTTTACTGGTATCAATGGGGGATTAATGTGTAGATAAGTTATGTGAAGTTAATATATAAATAAAATATTTTAAAAGGTAATATTTAAAAAAATCTCTTTATTTATAGGATATCTTTATAAGGATCTGAGTATTTTATTCTAAAAAAGTTTTTAAATTTATATCTATATTAAGACCATTCGGTTGCAGTGTTTTTAAATGGTATATCCATTTTGTTTCATTTTTTAGCAACTCTGCTACAATATTTCCACCTCTCCAATTTTTTTGAACTTTTTGTATACCCATAAATGAGAGGTTGGAGGCATCTTTACTGTGATGTTCCAGATAGTGTTGAGATACACTGTGAGTCGTTAATCCTTTCTTTATATTGTATAGGTGCTCCAAGATGCGAATGCTTAAGTTTCTTTTCGTTTGGCCCACATATTGATAGCCACATGGGCATTCAATCAGGTAAATCACTCCCTCAGTATGACAGGTTATTTGACTTTGAAGATCATATTCCAGATTCGTTATATTTGATTTAAATTTAGTTATCGGTTTCATTCCTTTCTTTTTCGTAATTTTACAAGCATTGCACTGTAAACAGTGGAAGTAACCTTTTGATCCAATCCGTGTTTTTTCTTCAATTGGGACAAAACTTCTTGTTAAATCTTGTTTTAAATTTTTTGCTCTTCTATAAATTATTTTTGGTTTTTTTGGAAGAATTTTATTCAATTGATCATCCAGGTTCAAAATATGCCAATGTTTTTTCAGCATTTTTTCTATTAAGTAGTGGTCACTGCTATATTGGGTTATAAACGATAATTGATGCTCTGGATTTGTTTCTTTTTGCTTATATTGGAGCATTGTTTCTCTATTCATGTTTTCTACTTTCATTATCTCTTGTTCCAATGTTTTTTCATTATAACCCTTTTCTTTGAATTTTCCTTTCATTTCCTGTGCTTGTTTCTGAAAAATCTTTTTATCTGAGCAATTTCTTCGTATTCGTCTGAATTGTCCTCCCGGGATATTCTGTAGCCATGAGTGATGATGATTACTTCTCATGTCAAGGGCAGTGTTCCCACTAACCTTTTTTATGTGTGTACATGTTTGTATATTGTTATACTGAATAAAAATTTCCAGATCTAGATATACTATACGTTCTTTACTGAATGTTGAAATAAATTCCAACCCATATTCATTTTGATTCATATATTCAAAGAAGTCCTTCAATTGCATGTCTGATCCTTCCCAAATGAAAAAAAGATCATCTATGTACCTATACCATTGTTTTAAATTTTTTGTATATGGGTTGTTGTGCCATATTTTTTCTTCCTCCCAGCTTGCAACAAAAAGGTTTGCATAGCATGGTGCAAAAGATGTGCCCATGGCAGTGCCCTTACTTTGGTTGTAAAAGTTCCCTTTATACCAAAAATAGTTATGGTTGAGGATGAACTCTATTCCATCCATTATGAAGTTCGTTTGATCCGTTGGAATATCTGTCATTGTTGTTAGGAACTTTCTTGTTGCTGCACAGCCTTGCTCGTGATTAATGCATGTATATAAAGATCTTACGTCACTTGTACATAGGATGAGCTCTTGTTTCCACTCGACTTCTTTTATCTTCGATAGTACATCCATGGTGTCCTTTAGGAAGCTTTTTTGCTTGCTTACAAGGTCTTGTAAAAACGTATCGATATATTTTGAAAAATTAGCCGTTAATGAGTTAATGCCAGAAATGATTGGCCTTCCCGGAGGTTTGTTCTCACATTTGTGCAACTTTGGTAGCTGGTATATTGTCGGAATCTTTGGATGCTTGTTATACAGAAAGTCAAATTCTTTTTGGTTTATGATTCCAATGTCTCTGCCCTCCTCTAGTATCTCTAGTAGTTCTTTCTGAAATTTTTTAGTTGGGTCCTCAGCCAATTTTTTGTACGTTTGTTCATCTGATAAGATATTTGACATCTCCTCCTCGTATTGTTCTTTGTCCATTATTACCAGCCCTCCTCCTTTGTCTGCCGGCTTAATTATTCGTGTGGAATCCTCCTTCAATTGTTTTAGAGCTTCTTTTTCTCCTTTAGTTAGATTGTATCGTATCTTTCTTGTATCCGGTAGCTTCTCTATTTCTTCTTCCAGAAGTTTCTGAAAAGTATGTATATGGGCCCCTTTTATATGTGCTGGATAAAACATTGACTTTGGTTTCAGTCCAGTATGTTTATATCCATTTTCTTCTTCCACCAATTTGTCACTGCTATTTGCTATTGAGAAAAATTTCTTTATGCACAGCTTTCTTATATATTTCTGAGTGTCCATATATAGATCGAATTTGTTCAATTTAGCATGGGGTGCAAATTTCAATCCTTTCCTTAGTAAAGATATCTGGTCTTGTGTTAATTTCTTTTTACTCAGATTGTAAATGCCAGCTTCTTTGATATTTTCAATGTTTTCATTTTTCAAAACTTTCTTCTTCTTTCTCCCACCCCGGACACCCCTTCTCCTGGTGATTGTTCGTCCCTCTTTTTCTTTTTCGGTGCCTCTGTCCAGTCCGTGAGGCAGAAGCTTGGAAACCAGCCACGGGAGTTAACAAACATCAACACAGCAAGGTACAGATAGGGACAGCTAGCTCACTACTACCTGCTGAGGATATCCCACAAGGCAATAATATGGAATCCAAACTCACTCATTAAAAATAAAATTCCGGACACTCATCTTATCAACTCAAAAAAGAGCTGTAAACATACTGGTATCTCCCCCTCCTCCCCCCCCCCCCCCCATTCCCTTTTCACTCATAGCGCTTTGATACAACTTTTTATTGTTTAATTTATAACCAAAATCAAAGCAGCTTACACATACAGGCTCAGATCTGGGAATTTTTTATACCCCAATTACAAGGAAAGGATTTGGAATCCAGGGTAAGACTCATACCAGCCACACCAATCACACCGTACAACTCGTGATACTATACCCAGTTAACAGTATGAACAACAACTGAGCCTCATTAAACTGATGGCTCAGAACAAAAAACCCTATAGTTAAGCAATAACTATATACAAGTATTGCAGAATTCCGCACTTGGGACGGGCTCCCAGCATCCACTACGGACTACGAGAAATAGATTTACCGGTGAGTAAAATCTTATTTTCTCTGACGTCCTAGTGGATGCTGGGTACTCCGTAAGGACCATGGGGATTATACCAAAGCTCCCAAACGGGCGGGAGAGTGCGGATGACTCTGCAGCACCGAATGAGCAAACTCAAGGTCCTCCTCAGCCAGGGTATCAAACTTGTAGAATTTTGCAAACGTGTTTGATCCCGACCAGGTAGCAGCTCGGCAAAGTTGTAAAGCCGAGACCCCTCGGGCAGCCGCCCAAGAAGAGCCCACCTTCCTCGTGGAATGGGCCTTGACTGATTTAGGATGCGGCAGTCCAGCCGCAGAATGTGCAAGTTGAATCGTGCAACAGATCCAGCGAGCAATAGTCTGCTTAGAAGCAGGAGCACCCAGCTTGTTGGGTGCATGCCGGATAAACAGCGAGTCAGTTCTTCTGACTCTAGCCATCCTGGAAACATAGATTTTCAGGGCCCGGACTACATCCAGCAACTTGGAAGCCTCCAAGTCCCGAGTAGCCGCAGGCACCACAATAGGTTGGTTCAAATGAAACGCTGATACCACCTTAGGGAGAAATTGGGGACGAGTCCTCAATTCTGCCCTGTCCATATAGAAGATCAGATGGGGGCTCTTACATGACAAAGCCGCCAATTCTGACACACGCCTAGCCGAAGCCAAGGCCAAAAGCATGACCACTTTCCACGTGAGATATTTCAACTCCACGGTCTGAAGTGGCTCAAACCAATGTGATTTTAGGAAATCCAACACAACGTTGAGATCCCAAGGTGCCACTGGAGGAACAAAAGGGGGCTCAATATGCAGCACTCCCTTAACAAACGTCTGAACTTCAGGCAGTGAAGCCAGTTCTTTTTGAAAGAAAATAGACAGGGCCGAAATCTGGACTTTAATGGATCCCAATTTTAGGCCCATAGTCACTCCTGACTGTAGGAAGTGCAAAAATCGACCCAGCTGAAATTCTTCTGTTGGGGCCTTCATAGCCTCACACCAAGCAACATATTTTCGCCATATGCGGTGATAATGTTTTGCTGTCACATCCTTCCTAGCTTTTATCAGCGTAGGAATTACTTCAACCGGAATGCCCTTTTCCATCAGGATCCGGCGTTCAACCGCCATGCCGTCAAACGCAGCCGCGGTAAGTCTTGGAACAGACAGGGCCCCTGCTGTAGCAGGTCCTGTCGGAGCGGCAGAGGCCAAGGGTCCTCTGAGATCATTTCTTATAGTTCCGGGTACCAAGTCCTTCTTGGCCAATCCGGAACGATGAGTATAGTTCTTACTCCTCTCTTTCTTATTATCCTCAGTACCTTTGGTATGAGAGGAAGAGGAGGGAACACATAAACCGACTGGTACACCCACGGTGTCACTAGAGCGTCCACAGCTATCGCCTGAGGGTCCCTTGACCTGGCGCAATATCTTTTTAACTTTTTGTTGAGGCGGGACGCCATCATGTCCACCTGTGGCCTTTCCCAACGATTTACAATCAGCTGGAAGACTTCTGGATGAAGTCCCCACTCTCCCGGGTGGAGGTCGTGCCTGCTGAGGAAGTCTGCTTCCCAGTTGTCCACTCCCGGAATGAACAATGCTGACAGTGCTATCACGTGATTTTCCGCCCATCGGAGAATCCTTGTGGCTTCTGCCATCGCCATCCTGCTTCTTGTGCCGCCCTGTCGGTTTACATGGGCGACCGCCGTGATGTTGTCTGACTGAATCAGCACCGGCTGGTTTTTAAGCAGGGGTTTTGCCTGACTTAGGGCATTGTAAATGGCCCTTAGTTCCAGAATATTTATGTGTAGGGAAGCTTCCTGACTCGACCATTGTCCTTGGAAGTTTCTTCCCTGAGTGACTGCCCCCCAACCTCGGAGGCTTGCATCCGTGGTCACCAGGACCCAGTCCTGTATGCCGAATCTGCGGCCCTCGAGAAGATGAGCACTCTGCAGCCACCACAGCAGAGACACCCTGGCCCTCGGGTACAGGGTGATCAGCCTATGCATCTGAAGATGCGATCCAGACCACTTGTCTAACAGAACCCACTGAAAGATCCGTGCATGGAACCTGCCGAATGGAATTGCCTCGTAAGAAGCTACCATCTTTCCCAGGACTCGCGTGCAGTGATGCACCGACACCTGTTTTGGTTTTAGGAGGTCTCTGACCAGAGATGACAACTCCTTGGCCTTCTCCTCCGGGAGAAACACCTTCTTCTGTTCTGTGTCCAGAATCATACCAAGGAACAGCAGACGCGTCGTAGGAACCAGCTGCGACTTCGGGATGTTCAGAATCCAGCCGTGCTGTTGTAGCACTTCCTGAGATAGTGCTACTCCGACCAACAACTGCTCCCTGGACCTCGCCTTTATAAGGAGATCGTCCAAGTACGGGATAATTATAACTCCCTTCTTTCGAAGGAGTATCATCATTTCGGCCATTACTTTCGTAAATACCCTCGGTGCCATGGACAGACCAAACGGCAACGTCTGGAATTGGTAATGGCAGTCCTGTACCACAAAACGGAGGTACACCTGGTGAGGTGGGTAAATGGGGACATGTAGGTAAGCATCCTTGATGTCCAGTGATACCATGTAATCCCCCTCTTCCAGGCTTGCAATAACCGCCCTGAGCGATTCCATTTTGAACTTGAACTTCCTTATATAAGTGTTCAAGGATTTCAAATTTAGAATGGGTCTCACCGAACCGTCTGGTTTCGGTACCACAAACATTGTGGAATAGTAACCCCGTCCCTGTTGAAGGAGGGGAACTTTGATTATCACCTGCTGGAGGTACAGCTTGTGAATTGCCGCCAGTACTACCTCCCTGTCCTGGGGAGTAGCTGGCAAGGCTGATTTGAGGGAACGGCGAGGGGGAGACGTCTCGAACTCCAGCTTGTATCCCTGAGATACCACTTGTAGAACCCAGAGATCCACCTGTGAGCGAACCCACTGGTCGCTGAAGTTCCGGAGACGGGCCCCCACCGCACCTGGCTCCACATGTGGAGCCCCAGCGTCATGCGGTGGACTTAGTGGAAGCAGGGCAGGATTTTTGTTCTTGGGAACTGGCTGTATGGTGCAGCTTTTTCCCTCTACCCCTGCCTCTGGGCAGAAAGGACACGCCTCTAACCCGCTTGCCTTTCTGAGGCCGAAAGGACTGTACTTGATAATACGGTGCTTTCTTAGGCTGTGAGGGAACCTGAGGTAAAAAAGTCGACTTCCCAGCTGTTGCTGTGGATACGAGGTCCGAAAGACCGTCCCCAAACAATTCCTCACCCTTATAAGGCAAAATTTCCATGTGCCTTTTAGAATCAGCATCACCTGTCCACTGCCGAGTCCATAATACTCTCCTGGCAGAAATGTACATCGCATTAATTCTAGATGCCAGCCGGCAAATGTCCCTCTGTGCATCTCTCATATATAAGACTACGTCTTTAATATGCTCTATGGTTAGCAATATAGTGTCCCTGTCAAGGGAATCAATGTTATCAGACAGGGAATCAGACCACGCTGCTGCAGCACTACACATCCATGCTGAAGCAATAGCAGGTCTCAGTATAGTACCTGAGTGTGTATACACAAACTTCAGGATAGCCTCCTGCTTTCGATCTGCAGGCTCCTTTAAGGCGGCCGTATCCTGAGACGGCAGTGCCACCTTTTTTGATAAGCGTGTGAGCGCCTTGTCCACCTTAGGGGATGTCTCCCAGCGTAACCTATCCGTTGGCGGGAAAGGGTACGCCATTAGTAACCGCTTAGAAATTACTAGTTTCTTATCTGGTGAACCCCACGCTTCTTCACACAATTCATTTAACTCATCAGATGGGGGAAAAGTCACTGGCTGCTTTTTCTCCCCAAACATAATACCCTTTTTTGTGGTAACCGGGTTAATGTCAGAAATGTGCAACACATTTTTCATTGCCGTAATCATGCATCGGATGGCCCTAGTGGATTGTATATTTGTCTCATCCTCGTCGACACTGGAGTCAGACTCCGTGTCGACATCTGTGTCTGCCATCTGAGGTAGCGGGCGTTTTTGAGCCCCTGACGGCCTCTGAGATGCCTGGGCAGGCGTGGGCTGAGATGCCGGCTGTCCCAAAGCTGCGTCATCGAACCTTTTATGCAAGGAGTTGACACTGTCGGTTAATACCTTCCACATATCCATCCACTCAGGTGTCGGCCCCGCAGGGGGCGACATCACACTTATCGGCACCTGCTCCGCCTCCACGTAAGCGTCCTCATCAAACATGTCGACACAGCCGTACCGACACACCGCACACACACACACACACACACACACACACACACACACACACACACACACACACACACACACACACACGGAATGCTCTGACTGAGGACAGGACCCCACAAAGTCCTTTGGGGAGACAGAGAGAGAGTATGCCAGCACACACCAGAGCGCTATATAACAGAGGGATAGACACTATACACAAAGTGAATTTTCTCCCTATAGCTGCTTATATCACAATTTTGCGCCTAAATTTATGTGCCCCCCCTCTCTTTTTTACCCTTTCTATAGTGTATACTGCAGGGGAGAGCCTGGGGAGCGTCCTTCCAACGGAGCTGTGAAGAGAAAATGGCGCTGGCTGTGCTGAGGGAGATAGCCCCGCCCCTTCAACGGCGGGCTTCTCCCGCTTTTTATATCGTTAATGGCGGGGGTTTCTGCACATATACAGTGTTAAACACTGTATTATGTGCTTTTTATTGCCAAAAGGTATATTAATTGCAGCCCAGGGCGCCCCCCCCCCAGCGCCCTGCACCCACCAGTGACCGGAGCGTGTGGTGTGCTGTGGGAGCAATGGCGCACAGCTGCAGTGCTGTGCGCTACCTTATTGAAGACCGAAGTCTTCAGCCGCCGATTTCCTCCGGTTTCTTCCGTCTTCTGGCTCTGCAAGAGGGGCGGCGGCGCGGCTCCGGACGATCGAGGTTGGGCCCTGTGTTCGATCCCTCTGGAGCTAATGGTGTCCAGTAGCTTAGAAGCACAAGCTAGCTGCAAGCAGGTAGGTTTGCTTCTCTCCCCTAAGTCCCACGTAGCAGTGAGTCTGTTGCCAGCAGATCTCACTGAAAATAAAAAACCTAACAAATACTTTTCTTTTTAGTGAACTCAGGAGAGCCCACTAAGTGCATCCAGCTCAGGCCGGGCACAGATTCTAACTGAGGTCTGGAGGAGGGGCATAGAGGGAGGAGCCAATGCACACCAGATGTAGTACCTAATCTTTTCTTTAAAGAAGTGCCCAGTCTCCTGCGGAGCCCGTCTATCCCCCATGGTCCTTACGGAGTACCCAGCATCCACTAGGACGTCAGAGAAATTTATAACAATCGGGTCTGAAACCCAATAATTAGTAAATGCCTCTGGCCCTCATTCCGAGTTGTTCGCTCGCTAGCCGTTTTTCGCAGCAGTGCACACGCTAAGCCGCCGCCCTCTGGGAGTGAATCTTAGCTTAGCAGAATTGCGAACTAAGTATTCGCAATATTGCGAAAAGATTTATCTGTGCAGTTTCTGAGTAGCTCGAGACTTACTCTTCCAGTGCGATCAGTTCAGTGCTTGTCGTTCCTGGTTTGACGTCACAAACACACCCAGCGTTCGCCCAGGCACTCCCCCGTTTCTCCAGCCACTCCCGCGTTTTTCCCAGAAACGGCAGCGTTTTTTCACACACTCCCATAAAACGGCCAGTTTCCGCCCAGAAACACCCACTTCCTGTCAATCACATTACGAACACCAGAACAAAGAAAAAACCTTGTAATGCCGTGAGTAAAATACCAAACTTCTTAGCAAATTTACTTGACGCAGCCGCAGTGCGAACATTGCGCATGCGCAGTTAGCGGAAAATCGCACCGATGCGAAGGAAAATAACGAGCGAACAACTCGGAATGAGGGCCGCTGTTGTGTGTTACTATCCTTAGTCCATATATTGAAAGCTTGCGAGCAGGGCCTTCCTACCTCTGTCTGTTATTATTACCCACTTTTGTTTTATTACTGTATTTCTCCTACTCCCGTTATTCCAGGATGTCTGTGCTGCCCCACCTCTCACTCTGCCTGAGTGACTGTCACATCTCTGGCTTCTGTCATCACTCTTTATGGATCTGACCATCTCTCTACCATCCCCCTTCTCAGCCGCCACACACGCGCCTATCTCTACCTCTCTGACTGTCACGTCTGCGTCCATCTCTCTGCCATCACTCTCAGCCGGCACACACCCGCCTATCTCTACCTTTCTGACTGTCTCTCTGTCACGTCTCCGTCCATCTCTCTGCCATCTCCACTCTCAGCCGGCACACACGCGCCTATCTCTACCTCTCTGACTGTCACGTCTCCGTCCATCTCTCTGCCATCTCCATTCTCAGCCGCCACACACGCGCCTATCTCTACCTCTCTGACTGTCTCTCTGACTGTCACGTCTCCGTCCAACTCTCTGCCATCTCCACTCTCATCCGGCACACACCCGCCTATCTCTACCTCTCTAACTGTCTCTCTGTCACGTCTCCGTCCATCTCTCTGCCATCTCCATTCTCAGCCGACACACACCCGCCTATCTCTACCTCCCTGACTGTCTCTCTGTCACGTCTCCGTCCATCTCTCTGCCATCTCCATTCTCAGCCGGCACACACCCGTCTATCTCTACCTCTCTGACTGTCTCTCTGACTGTCACGTCTCCGTCCATCTCTCTGCCATCTCCATTCTCAGCCGGCACACACCCGCCTATCTCTACCTCTCTGACTGTCACGTCTCCGTCCATCTCTCTGCCATCTCCATTCTCAGCCGCCACACACACGCCTATCTCTACCTCTCTGACTGTCACGTCTCCGTCCAACTCTCTGCCATCTCCACTCTCATCCGGCACACACCCGCCTATCTCTACCTCTCTAACTGTCTCTCTGTCACGTCTCCGTCCATCTCTCTGCCATCTCCATTCTCAGCCGCCACACACGCGCCTATCTCTACCTCTCTGACTGTCACGTCTCCGTCCAACTCTCTGCCATCTCCACTCTCAGCCGGCACACACCCGCCTATCTCTACCTCTCTGTCTTTCCGACTGTCACGTCTCCGTCCATCTCTCTGCCATCTCCACTCTCAGCCGGCACACACCCGCCTATCTCTACCTCTCTGACTGTCTCTCTGTCACGTCTCCGTCCATCTCTCTGCCATCTCCATTCTCAGCCGACACACACCCGCCTATCTCTACCTCTCTGTCTTTCCGACTGTCACGTCTCCGTCCATCTCTCTGCCATCTCCACTCTCAGCCGGCACACACCCGCCTATCTCTACCTCTCTGACTGTCTCTCTGACTGTCACGTCTCCGTCCATCTCTCTGCCATCTCCACTCTCAGCCGGCACACACCGCCTATCTCTTCCTCTCTGACTGTCACGTCTCCGTCCATCTCTCTGCCATCTCCACTCTCAGCCGGCACACACCCGCCTATCTCTTCCTCTCTGACTGTCCCGTCTCCGTCCATCTCTCTGCCATCTCCACTCTCAGCCGGCACACACCCGCTTGTCTCTTGTACTAACAAATCAGCTCCCGATTACATTATTCAAACACAGCCTATAACATGGCAGATAGGAGCTGATTGGTTGGTACTTTATCTCTCTCCAATCTTTGATCCATCTACCTCTGAGTGTCTGCCTGACCATATCTGCCAGTCTCTCCCTCTCTGCCTGTCTGAGTGCTTACCTCTACCTCTCTGCCTGTCTCCCTGAGTGTCTGTCTCTCTCTCTGACTGTCCCCCTGAGTGTGTCTCTACCCCTCTCTGCCTGTCTCTCCTCTCTGCCTCTCTCTCTCTCTGCCTCCCTCTCTCTCTGCCTCTCTCTCTGCCTGCCTCTCCCTTTCTCCCTGAGTGACTGCTTCTTCCTTTCTGTCTGTCTCTCTGAGTGCCTGCCTCTCTCTCTCTGCCTATCTCTCTAAGGGTATGGGTTGTTGGGTCGACAGAACTTAGGTCGACAGTCAGTAGGACCACTGAAGGTCGACGTGTGCATTAGGTTGACATGTACTAGGTCTACAGGTGAAAAGGTCGAAATGAGTTTTTGGACTTTTTTTTGGTGTTGTTTTCTTTGTAAATTCGTGCACTGTGTCCCCTTGCCATACTTCGGGCCAGGTTACCGTTCCCAGTTGTAGTCCACGTGGATCGTAAAGTATGAAAAAGTCCCAAAAATTAAGAAAAAAAAAGTGAAAAACTCATGTCGACCTTTTGACCTGTCGACCTAATGCCTATGTAGCCCTTCGGTGGTCGACCTAATGACTGTCGACCTAAGCTGTATTGACCTATCAACCGTATCCCCTCTCTGAGTTCCTGCCTCTCGCTCTGCCTGTCTCTCTGAGTGCCTGCCTCTCTCTCTCTCTGCCTGTCTCTCTGAGTGCCTGCCTCTCTCTCTCTCTGCCTGTCTCTACTTCTCTCTCTGCCTGTCTCCCTGAGTGCCTGCCTCTCTCTCTGCCTGTCTCCCTGAGTGCCTGCTTCTCTCTCTCTCTGCCTGTCTCCCTGAGTGCCTGCCTCTGCTTCTCTGTCTGTCTCTGAGTGCCCATCTCTCTCTCTCTCTCTGCCCCTCTCTCTTCCTGTCTCCCTAAGTGCCTGCCTCTCCCTCTCTGTCTGTCTCCCTGAGTGCCTGTTTCTCTCTGCCTGTCTCCCTGAGTGCCTGTCTCTCTGAATGCCTACCTCTCCACCTCTCTCTGCCTGTCTCTCCCCCTCTCTCTGTCTGTCTCTCAGAGTGCCTGCCTCTCCCTCTGTCTCTGCCTGTCTCTCTGAATGCCTGCCTCTCTGTCTCTCAGAGTGCCTGCCTCTCCCTCTCTCTCCCTCTGTCTCTTTGAGTGCCTTCCTCTCCCTCTGTCTCTGCCTGTCTCTCTGAGTGCCTGCCTCCCTCTCTCTGCCAGTCTGAGTGCTGCCTGCCTGTCCCTCTGCCTCTCTGAGTGCATGCAACTCTCTCTTTGCCTGTCTCTCTGAGTGCATGCAACTCTCTCTCTCTCAGAGTGCCTGCCTCTCCCTCTGTCTCTGCCTGTCTCTCAGAGTGCCTGCCTCTCCCTCTGTCTCTGAGTGTTGCCTGCCTCTCCCTCTGCCTATCTCTCAGAGTGCCTGTCTCTCTCTCCCTCAGTCTCTGCCTGTCTTTCTGAGTGCCTGCCTCTCCCTCTGTCTGTCTCTGAGTGCCTGCCTCCCTCTCTCTGCCAGTCTATCTGAGTGCTGCCTGCCTGTTCCTCTGTCTCTGCCTATCTCCCTGCGTGCCTGTAGCTCTCTCTCTCTCTCTCTGTCTGTCTATCACAGTGCCTGCCTCTCCGAGTGTTGCCTACCTCTCTCTTTGCCTGTCTCTCAGAGTGCCTGCCTCTCCCTCTCTCTCCCTCTGTCTCTGCCTGTCTTTCTGAGTGCCTGCCTCTCCCTCTCTCTCCCTCTGTCTGTGCCTGTCTTTCTGAGTGCCTGCCTCTCCCTCTGTCTCTGCCTGTCTCTGAGTGCCTATCTCCCTCTCTCTGCCAGTCTATCTGAGTGTTGCCTGTCCCTCTGTCTCTGCCTATCTCCCTGGGTGCCTGCATCTCTCGCTCTCTGTCTCTCAGAGAGGGGAGGGGGAGAGGGAGGAGAGAAGGGAGGAGAGAGACAGACAGCTATAGAGAAAGGGGAGGAGGGGGAAACATGAGACAGCTGGGAAGCGTGAGACAGCCTGTCTGCTGCTGCTGAGCCATTGCATGGAGGCCTGAGACACGGGCTGCAGAGGACAGTCACCGGGTGAGCCCTCGCCTGACGTGAGACACTCTCACAGGGTGTTTGCATAGAGAGGCTGTGAGAGAGAGCGGGTGCCCGGCCCGGGAGCTGAGACTGCAACTTCCCCAGGCCAAGCAGCAGAGACAGCATCCTCCGGAGAGAGAGCATCCACACCCAGAGCAGGTATCTATATCATTACCTATATCCTCTATATACATTACACACCCAGAGCAGGTATCTATATCATTACCTATATCCTCTATATACATTACACACCCAGAGCAGGTATCTATATCATTACCTATATCCTCTATATACATCACACACCCAGAGCAGGTACCTATATCCTCTATATACATTACACACCCAGAGCAGGTATCTATATCATTGCCTATATCCTCTATATACATCACACACCCAGAGCAGGTATCTATATCATTACCTATATCCTCTATATACATTACACACCCAGAGCAGGTATCTATATCATTACCTATATCCTCTATATACATCACACACCCAGAGCAGGTATCTATATCATTACCTATATCCTCTATATACATCACACACCCAGAGCAGGTATCTATATCATTGCCTATATCCTCTATATACATCACACACCCAGAGCAGGTATCTATATCATTACCTATATCCTCTATATACATCACACACCCAGAGCAGGTATCTATATCATTACCTATATCCTCTATATACATTACACACCCAGAGCAGGTATCTATATCATTACCTATATCCTCTATATACATTACACACCCAGAGCAGGTATCTATATCATTACCTATATCCTCTATATACATCCACTGTATGCTCCCTATATGCATTACACACCCGGAGCAGGTATCTATATCATTACCTATATCCTTTATATACATCCACTGTATGCTCCCTATATACATTACACACCCGGAGCAGGTATCTATATCATTACCTATATCCTTTATATACATCCACTGTATGCTCCCTATATGCATTACACACCCGGAGCAGGTATCTATATCATTACCTATATCCTTTATATACATCCACTGTATGCTCCCTATATACATTACACACCCAGAGCAGGTATCTATATCAATACCTATATCCTCTATATACATCACACACCCAGAGCAGGTATCTATATCACTACCTATATCCTCTATATACATTACACACCCAGAGCAGGTACCTATATCATTACCTATATCCTCTATATATATCACACACCCAGAGCAGGTATCTATATCATTACCTATATCCTCTATATACATCACACACCCAGAGCAGGTATCTCTATTATTACCTATATCCTCTATATACATTACACACCCAGAGCAGGTACCTATATCATTACCTATATCCTCTATATACATCACACACCCAGAGCAGGTACCTATATCATTACCTATATCCTCTATATACATCCACTGTATGCTCCCTATATACATCACACACCCAGAGCAGGTATCCATATCATTACCTATATCCTCTATATACATCCACTGTATGCTCCCTATATACATCACACACCCAGAGCAGGTACCTATATCCTCTATATACATCCACTGTATGCTCCCTATATACATCACACACCCGGAGCAGGTATCTATATCATTACCTATATCCTCTATATACATCCACTGTATGCTCCCTATATACATTACACACCCGGAGCAGGTATCTATATCATTACCTATATCCTCTATATACATTACACACCCAGAGCAGGTATCTATATCATTACCTATATCCTCTATATACATCCACTGTATGCTGCCTATATACATTACACACCCGGAGCAGGTATCTATATCATTACCTATATCCTTTATATACATCCACTGTATGCTCCCTATATGCATTACACACCCAGAGCAGGTATCTATATCATTACCTATATCCTCTATATACATTACACACCCAGAGCAGGTATCTATATCATTACCTATATCCTCTATATACATCCACTGTATGCTGCCTATATACATTACACACCCGGAGCAGGTATCTATATCATTACCTATATCCTTTATATACATCCACTGTATGCTCCCTATATGCATTACACACCCAGAGCAGGTATCTATATCATTACCTATATCCTCTATATACATTACACACCCAGAGCAGGTATCTATATCATTACCTATATCCTCTATATACATCCACTGTATGCTGCCTATATACATTACACACCCGGAGCAGGTATCTATATCATTACCTATATCCTCTATATACATTACACACCCAGAGCAGGTATCTATATCCTCTATAGACATCCACTGTGTGCACCCTATATACATTACACACCAAGAGCAGGTATCTATATCATATATTATATATCTATATTATATATATTTTATATATATATATATATATATATATATATATATATATATATATATATACCGGTAATCTATCTATCTCCACTGTGTGCGCCCTATATACATCACACACCCAGAGCAGGTATCTGTATCATTACCTATATCCTCTATATACATCCACTGTGTGCTCCCTATATACATCACACACCCGGAGCAGGTGCATTGTGTATCTATACTATTATTACCTATGTCCTCTATAAACACACTACACAGTATACATTACACACCCAGAGCAGGTATCTATATCCTCTGTATACATCCACTGTATGCTCCGTATATACATTAAACACCCAGAGCAGGTGTCTATATAATTTCCTATATCCTCTATATACATCCACTGTATGCACCCTATATACATTACACACCCAGAGCAGGTACCTAAATCCTCTATATACATCCACTGTATGCTCCCTATATACATTACACACCCGGAGCAGGTATCTATATCATTACCTATATCCTCTATATACATCCACTGTATGCTCCCTATATGCATTACACACCCAGAGCAGGTATCTATATCATTACCTATATCCTCTATTTATGTACATCCTCTATATACATCCACTGTGTGCACCATATATATATATATATATATATATATATATATATATATATATATATATATATTACACACCCAGAGCAGGTAATCATTACCTATATCCTCTATATGCATCCACTGTATGCTCCCTATATACATTACACACCCAGAGCAGGTACATATATATATATATATATATATATATTACTTATATCCTCTATGTACATCCACTGTATGCTCCTTATATACATCACACACCCATAGCAGGTACCTATATCCTCTATAGACATCCACTGTGTGCACCCTATATACATTACACACCAAGAGCAGGTATCTATATCATATATATATATATATATATATATATATATATATATATATATATATATATATATATATATATATATACCGGTAATCTATCTATCTCCACTGTGTGCGCCCTATATACATCACACACCCAGAGCAGGTATCTGTATCATTACCTATATCCTCTATATACATCCACTGTGTGCTCCCTATATACATCACACACCCGGAGCAGGTACAGTGTGTATCTATACTATTATTGCCCATGTCCTCTATATACATAGACTAGACTATATCCTCTATATACATCCACTGTATGCTCCCTATATACATCACACACCCAGAGCAGGTGCATTGTGTATCTATACTATTATTACCTATGTCCTCTATAAACACACTACACAGTATACATTACACACCCAGAGCAGGTATCTATATCCTCTGTATACATCCACTGTATGCTCCCTATATACATTAAACACCCAGAGCAGGTGTCTATATAATTTCCTATATCCTCTATATACATCCACTGTATGCACCCTATATACATTACACACCCAGAGCAGGTAATAATTACCTATATCCTCTATATACATCCACTGTGTGCACCCTATATACATTACACACCAAGAGCAGATATCTATATCATTACCTATATCCTCTATATACATACACTGTGTGCACCCTATATACATTACACACCCAGAGCAGGTATCTATATCATTACCTATATCCGCTATATACATCCACTGTATGCTCCCTATATACATTACACACCCAGAGCAGGTATCTATATCATTACCTATATCCTCTATATACATTACACACCCAGAGCAGGTATCTATATCCTCTATAGACATCCACTGTGTGCACCCTATATACATTACACACCAAGAGCAGGTATCTATATCATATATTATATATCTATATTATATATATTTTATATATATATATATATATATATATATATATATATATATATATATATATATATACCGGTAATCTATCTATCTCCACTGTGTGCGCCCTATATACATCACACACCCAGAGCAGGTATCTGTATCATTACCTATATCCTCTATATACATCCACTGTGTGCTCCCTATATACATCACACACCCGGAGCAGGTGCATTGTGTATCTATACTATTATTACCTATGTCCTCTATAAACACACTACACAGTATACATTACACACCCAGAGCAGGTATCTATATCCTCTGTATACATCCACTGTATGCTCCGTATATACATTAAACACCCAGAGCAGGTGTCTATATAATTTCCTATATCCTCTATATACATCCACTGTATGCACCCTATATACATTACACACCCAGAGCAGGTACCTAAATCCTCTATATACATCCACTGTATGCTCCCTATATACATTACACACCCGGAGCAGGTATCTATATCATTACCTATATCCTCTATATACATCCACTGTATGCTCCCTATATGCATTACACACCCAGAGCAGGTATCTATATCATTACCTATATCCTCTATCTATGTACATCCTCTATATACATCCACTGTGTGCACCATATATATATATATATATATATATATATATTACACACCCAGAGCAGGTAATCATTACCTATATCCTCTATATGCATCCACTGTATGCTCCCTATATACATTACACACCCAGAGCAGGTACATATATATATATATATATATATATATATATATATATATATATATATATATATATATATATATATATTACTTATATCCTCTATGTACATCCACTGTATGCTCCTTATATACATCACACACCCATAGCAGGTACCTATATCCTCTATAGACATCCACTGTGTGCACCCTATATACATTACACACCAAGAGCAGGTATCTATATCATATATTATATATATATTATATATATATATATATATATATATATATATATATACCGGTAATCTATCTATCTCCACTGTGTGCGCCCTATATACATCACACACCCAGAGCAGGTATCTGTATCATTACCTATATCCTCTATATACATCCACTGTGTGCTCCCTATATACATCACACACCCGGAGCAGGTACAGTGTGTATCTATACTATTATTGCCCATGTCCTCTATATACATAGACTAGACTATATCCTCTATATACATCCACTGTATGCTCCCTATATACATCACACACCCAGAGCAGGTGCATTGTGTATCTATACTATTATTACCTATGTCCTCTATAAACACACTACACAGTATACATTACACACCCAGAGCAGGTATCTATATCCTCTGTATACATCCACTGTATGCTCCCTATATACATTAAACACCCAGAGCAGGTGTCTATATAATTTCCTATATCCTCTATATACATCCACTGTATGCACCCTATATACATTACACACCCAGAGCAGGTAATAATTACCTATATCCTCTATATACATCCACTGTGTGCACCCTATATACATTACACACCAAGAGCAGATATCTATATCATTACCTATATCCTCTATATACATCCACTGTGTGCTCCCTATATACATCACACACCCAGAGCAGGTATCTGTATCATTACCTATATCCTCTATATACATCCACTGTGTGCTCCCTATATACATCACACACCCGGAGCAGGTACAGTGTGTATCTATACTATTATTGCCCATGTCCTCTATATACATAGACTAGACTATATCCTCTATATACATCCACTGTATGCTCCCTATATACATCACACACCCAGAGCAGGTGCATTGTGTATCTATACTATTATTACCTATGTCCTCTATAAACACACTACACAGTATACATTACACACCCAGAGCAGGTATCTATATCCTCTGTATACATCCACTGTATGCTCCCTATATACATTAAACACCCAGAGCAGGTGTCTATATAATTTCCTATATCCTCTATATACATCCACTGTATGCACCCTATATACATTACACACCCAGAGCAGGTAATAATTACCTATATCCTCTATATACATCCACTGTGTGCACCCTATATACATTACACACCAAGAGCAGATATCTATATCATTACCTATATCCTCTATATACATACACTGTGTGCACCCTATATACATTACACACCCAGAGCAGGTATCTATATCATTACCTATATCCGCTATATACATCCACTGTATGCTCCCTATATACATTACACACCCAGAGCAGGCATCTATATCATTACCTATATCCTCTATATACATTACACACCCAGAGCAGGTATCTCTATCATTACCTATATCCTCTATATACATCCACTGTATGCTGCCTATATACATTACACACCCAGAGCAGGTATCTATATCATTACCTATATCCTCTATATACATCACACACCCAGAGCAGGTATCTCTATTATTACCTATATCCTCTATATACATCCACTGTATGCTCCCTATATACATCACACACCCAGAGCAGGTACCTAAATCCTCTATATACATCCACTGTATGCTCCCTATATACATTACACACCCGGAGCAGGTATCTATATCATTACCTATATCCTCTATATACATCCACTGTATGCTCCCTATATGCATTACACACCCAGAGCAGGTATCTATATCATTACCTATATCCTCTATCTATGTACATCCTCTATATACATCCACTGTGTGCACTATATATATATATATATATATATATATATATATATATATATATATATATATATTACACACCCAGAGCAGGTAATCATTACCTATATCCTCTATATGCATCCACTGTATGCTCCCTATATACATTACACACCCAGAGCAGGTACCTATATATATATATATATATTTCTCTAACGTCCTAGTGGATGCTGGGGACTCCGTCAGGACCATGGGGAATAGCGGCTCCGCAGGAGACAGGGCACAAAAGCAAGCTTTTAGGATCACATGGTGTGTACTGGCTCCTCCCCCTATGACCCTCCTCCAAGCCTCAGTTAGGTTTTTGTGCCCGGCCGAGAAGGGTGCAATCTAGGTGGCTCTCTTAAAGAGTTACTTAGAAAAAGTTTTTAGGTTCTTTATTTTCAGTGAGTCCTGCTGGCAACAGGCTCACTGCATCGAGGGACTTAGGGGAGAGATTTTCAACTCACCTGCGTGCAGGATGGATTGGATTCTTAGGCTACTGGACATAGCTGCAGAGGGAGTCGGAACACAGGGCTCGCCCTGGGGTTCGTCCCGGAGCCGCGCCGCCGACCCCCCTTGCAGACGCTGAAGATGAAGAGGTCCGGAACCAGGCGGCAGAAGACTCTCAGTCTTCATCAGGTAGCGCACAGCACTGCAGCTGTGCGCCATTGTTGTCAGCACACTTCACACAGCGGTCACGGAGGGTGCAGGGCGCTGGAGGGGGGCGCCCTGGGCAGCAATGTATAATACCTGTATGGCGAAAAATACATCACATATAGCCCTTGAGGCTATATGGATGTATTTAACCCCTGCCAGATATCTAAAACTCCGGAGAAGAAGCCCGCCGAAAAGGGGGCGGGGCCTATTCTCCTCAGCACACAGCGCCATTTTCCCTCACAGAAAGGCTGGTGGGAAGGCTCCCATGCTCTCCCCTGCACTGCACTACAGAAACAGGGTTAAAACAGAGAGGGGGGGCACTGATTTGGCGATATGTATATATATATTAAAATGCTATAAGGGAGGAACACTTATATAAAGGTTGTCCCTGGATAATTATAGCGTTTTGGTGTGTGCTGGCAAACTCTCCCTCTGTCTCCCCAAAGGGCTAGTGGGTCCTGTCCTCTATCAGAGCATTCCCTATGTGTGTGCTGTATGTCGGTACGTGTGTGTCGACATGTATGAGGAAAATATTGGTGAGGAGGCGGAGCAAATTGCCTGTAATGGTGATGTCACTCTCTAGGGAGTCGACACCGGAATGGATGGCTTATTTATGGAAATTACGTGACAATGTCAACACGCTGCAAGCCGGTTGACGACATGAGAGGGCCGGCGAACAAATTAGTATCTGTCCAGGCGTCTCAAACACCGTCAGGGGCTGTAAAATGCCCATTTACCTCAGTCGGTCGACACAGACCCAGACACGGACACTGATTTCAGTGTCGACGGTGAAGAAACAAACGTATTTTCTTTTAGGGCCACACGTTAAGGGCAATGAAGGAGGTGTTACATATTTCTGATACTCCAAGTACCACAAAAAAGGGTATTATGTGTGAGGTGAAAAAACTACCTGTAGTTTTTCCTGAATCAGATAAATTAATGAAGTGTGTGATGATGCGTGGGTTTCCCCCGATAGAAAATTATTGGCGGTATACCCTTTCCCGCCAGAAGTTAAGGCGCGGTGGGAAACACCCCTCAGGGTGGATAAGGCGCTCACGCGCTTATCAGAACAAGTGGCGGTACCATCTACGGATAGGGCCGTACTTAAGGAACCAGCTGATAGGAGGCTGAAAAATATCCTAAAAAGTATACACACACATGCTGGTGTTATACTGCGACCAGCGATCGCCTCAGCCTGGATGTGCAGAGCTGAGGTGGCTTGGTCGGATTCCCTGACTAAAAATATTGATACCTTTGACAGGGACAGTATTTTATTGACTATAGAGCATTTAAAGGATGCATTTCTATATATGCGAGATGCGCAGAGGGATATTTGCACTCTGGCATCAAGAGTAAATGCGATGTCCATATCTGCAAGAAGATGTTTATGGACACGACAGTGGTCAGGTGATGCAGATTCCAAACGGCACAAAGATGTATTGCCGTATAAAGGGGAGGAGTTATTTGGGGTCGGTCCATGGGACCTGGTGGCCAGGGCAACTGCTGGAAAATCCACCGTTTTTTACCCTAAGTCACATCTCTGCAGAAAAAGACACCGTCTTTTCAGCCTCAGTCCTTTCGTCCCTATAAGAGTCATATCTGCCCAGGGATAGAGGAAAGGGAAGAAGACTGCAGCAGGCAGCCCATTCCCAGGAACAGAAGCCCTCCACCGCTTCTACCAAGTTCTCAGCATGACGCTGGGACCGTACAGGACCCCTGGATCCTACAAGTAGTATCCAAGGGGTACAGATTGGAATGTCGAGAGGTTTCCCCCCTCGCAGGTTCCTGTAGTCTGCTGTACCAATGTCTCCCTCCGACAGGGAGGCAGTATTGAAAACAATTCACAAGCTGTATTCCCAGCAGGTGATAATAAAATTACCCCTCCGACAACAAGGAAAGGGGTATTACTCCACACTATATGGTGGTACTGAAGGCTAGGTGAGACCTATTCTAAATCTGAAAAATTTGAACACTTACAAGGGTTCAAATCCAGATGGAGTCACTCAGAGCAGTGATAGCAAAGAACAAGGGGACTATATGGTGTCCCGGGACATCAGGGATGTTTACCTCCATGTCCCAAAATTTGTTTTTTTCTCACCAAGGGTACCTCAGGTTCGTGGTACAGAACTGTCACTATCAGTTTCAAGACGATGCCGTTGGATTGTCCAAGGCACCCCGGGTCCTTACCAAGGTAATGACCGAAAGGAGGATTCGTCTTCAAAGAAAATGGACGACCTCCTGATAAGAACAAGGTCCAGAGAACAGTTGGAGGTCGGAGTAGCACTATCTCAAGTAGTTCTACGACAGCACGGGTGGATTCTAAATATTCCAAAACCGCAGTTGTTCCGACGACACGTCTGCTGGTCCTAGGGATGATTCTGGACACAGTCCAGGAAAAGGTGTTTCTCCCAGAGGAGAAAGCCAGGGAGTTATCCGAGCTAATCGGGATCCTCCTAAAACCAGGAAAAGTGTCAGTGCATCATTGCACAAGAGTCCTGGTAAAAATGGTGGCTTATTACGAAGCGCTTCCATTCGACAGATTTCACGCAAGAACTCTTCAGTGGGATCTGCTGGACAAATGGTCCGGATCGCATCTTCAGATGCATCAGCGGATAACCCTATATCCAAGGACAAGGGTGTCTCTCCTGTGGTGATTACAGAGTGCTCATCTTCTAGAGGGCCGCAGATTCGGCATTCAGGATTGGATGCTCGTGACCACGGAGGCCAGCCTGAGAGGCTGGGGAGCAGTCACACAAGGAGTGTGATCAAGTCTGGAGAATTCTCTCCACATAAATATACTGGAGCTAAGAGCAAATTTATAATGCTCTAAGCTTAGCAAGACCTCTGCTTCAAGGTCAGCCGGTATTGATCCAGTGGGATAACATCACGGCAGTCGCCCACGTAAACAGAAAGGGCGGCACAAGAAGCAGGAGGGCAGTGGCAAAACTGCAAGGATTTTTCGCTAGGCGGAAAATCATGTGATAGCACTGTCAGCAGTGTTCATTCCGGGAGTGGACGACTGGGAAGCAGACTTCCTCAGCAGGCACGACCTCCACCCGGGAGAGTGGGAACTTCATCGGGAAGTTTTCCGCATGATTGTGAACCGTTGGGAAAGACCAAAGGTGGACATGATGGCGTCCCGCCCGAACAAAAAATGGGACAGGTATTGCGCCAGGTCACGAGACCTTCAGGCGATAGCTGTGGACGTCCTGGTAACACCGTGGGTGTAACAGTCGGTGTATGTGTTCCCTCCTCTGCTTCTCATAACCAAGGTATTGAGAATTATAAGACATAGAGGAGTAAGAACTATACTCGTGGCTCCGGATTGGCCAAGAGGGACTTGGTAACCGGAACTTCAAGAGATGCTCACAGAGGACTAATGGCCTCGGGAGCAAAGAAGGGATTTGCTTTCAGCAAGTACCATGTCTGTTCCAAGAGGAACCGTGGCATCGGCCTTTAAGAAAGGACCTGCTCCAGCAGGGACCTTGTCTGTTCCAAGACTTACCGCGACTGCGTTTGACGGCATGGCGGTTTGAACGCCGGATCCTAAGGGAAAAGGCATTCCGGAAGAGGTCATACCTACCCTGGTCAAAGCCAGGAAGGAGGTGACCGCACAACGTTATCACCACATGTGGTAAAAATATGTTGCGTGGGTGAGGCCAGGAAGGCCCCACGAAAAAATGTCAACTAGGTCGATTTCTGCACTTCCTGCAAACAGGAGTGTCTATGAGCCTCAAATTGGGGTCCATTAAGGTTCAAGTTTCGGCCCTATAGATTTTCTTCCAGAAAGAATTGGCTTCAGTTCCTGAAGTCCAGACGTTTGTCAAGGGAGTATTGCATATACAGCCCTTGTGTGCCTCCAGTGGCACCGTGGGATCTCGACGTAGTGTTGGGATTCCTCAAATCATATTGGTTTGAACCACTCAAATCTGTGGATTTGAAATATCTCACATGGAAAGTGACCATGCTGTTGGCCCTGGCCTCGGCCAGGCGATTGTCAAAATTGGCGGCTTTGTCTTACAAAAGCCCATATTTGATTTTCCATTCGGACAGGGCAGAACTGCGGACTCGTCCCCAGTTTCTTCCTAAGGTGGTGTCAGCGTTTCACCTGAAACAACCTATTGTGGTGCCTGCGGCTACTAGGGACTTGGAGGACTCCAAGTTGCTAGACGTTGTCAGGGCCCTGAAAATATATATATATATATATATATATATATATATATATATATATATATATATATATATATATATATATATATATATATATATATATATATATATATAATTCCAGGACGGCTGGAGTCAGAAAGTCTGACTTGCTGTTTATATTGTAAGCACCCAAAAAGCTGGGTGCTCCTGCTTCTAAGCAGACTATTGCTCGTTGGATTTGTAGTACAATTCAGCTTGCACATTCTGTGGCAGGCCTGCCACAGCCAAAATCTGTAAATGCCCATTCCACAAGGAAGGTGGGCTCATCTTGGGCGGCTGCCCGAGGGGTCTCGGCTTTACAACTTTGCCGAGCAGCTACTTGGTCAGGAGCAAACACGTTTGCTAAATTCTACAAATTTGATACCCTGGCTGAGGAGGACCTGGAGTTCTCTCATTCGGTGCTGCAGAGTCATCCGCACTCTCCCGCCCGTTTGGGAGCTTTGGTATAATCCCCATGGTCCTGACGGAGTCCCAAGCATCCACTAGGACGTTAGAGAAAATAAGATTTTACTTACCGATAAATCTATTTCTCATAGTCCGTAGTGGATGCTGGGCGCCCATCCCAAGTGCGGATTGTCTGCATTACTTGTACATAGTTATTGTTACAAAAAAATCGGGTTATTATTGTTGTGAGCCATCTTTTTTAGAGGCTACTTCATTGTTATCATACTGTTAACTGGGTTCAAATCACAAGTTGTACGGTGTGATTGGTGTGGCTGGTATGAGTCTTACCCGGGATTCAAGATCCTTCCTTATTGTGTACGCTCGTCCGGGCACAGTACCTAACTGAGGCTTGGAGGAGGGTCATAGGGGGAGGAGCCAGTACACACCATGTGATCCTAAAAGCTTGCTTTTGTGCCCTGTCTCCTGCGGAGCCGCTATTCCCCATGGTCCTGACGGAGTCCCCAGCATCCACTACGGACTATGAGAAATAGATTTATCGGTAAGTAAAATCTTATTATATATATATATATATATATATATATATATATATATATATATATATATATATATATATTACTTATATCCTCTATGTACATCCACTGTATGCTCCTTATATACATCACACACCCATAGCAGGTACCTATATCCTCTATAGACATCCACTGTGTGCACCCTATATACATTACACACCAAGAGCAGGTATCTATATCATATATTATATATCTATTTTATATATATATATATATATACCGGTAATCTATCTATCTCCACTGTGTGCGCCCTATATACATCACACACCCAGAGCAGGTATCTGTATCATTACCTATATCCTCTATATACATCCACTGTGTGCTCCCTATATACATCACACACCCGGAGCAGGTACAGTGTGTATCTATACTATTATTGCCCATGTCCTCTATATACATAGACTAGACTATATCCTCTATATACATCCACTGTATGCTCCCTATATACATCACACACCCAGAGCAGGTGCATTGTGTATCTATACTATTATTACCTATGTCCTCTATAAACACACTACACAGTATACATTACACACCCAGAGCAGGTATCTATATCCTCTGTATACATCCACTGTATGCTCCCTATATACATTAAACACCCAGAGCAGGTGTCTATATAATTTCCTATATCCTCTATATACATCCACTGTATGCACCCTATATACATTACACACCCAGAGCAGGTAATAATTACCTATATCCTCTATATACATCCACTGTGTGCACCCTATATACATTACACACCCAGAGCAGGTATCTATATCATTACCTATATCCGCTATATACATCCACGTTATGCACCCTATATACATTACACACCCAGAGCAGGTATCTATATAATCACCTATATCCTCTATATACATCCTCTATACATATACACTGTATGCACCCTATATACATTACACATTCAGAGCAGGTATCTATATCATTACCTATATCCTTCATATACATCTTATATATACATCCACTGTATGCACCCTATATATATTACACACCCAGAGCAGGTATCTATATCATTACCTATATCCTCTATATACAGCCTCTGTATGCACCCTATATACATTACACACCCAGAGCAGGTATCTACATCATTACCTATATCCGCTATATACATCCACGTTATGCACCCTATATACATTACACACCCAGAGCAGGTATCTATATAATCACCTATATCCTCTATATACATCCTCTATACATATACACTGTATGCACCCTATATACATTACACATTCAGAGCAGGTATCTATATCATTACCTATATCCTTCATATACATCTTATATATACATCCACTGTATGCACCCTATATATATTACACACCCAGAGCAGGTATCTATATCATTACCTATATCCTCTATATACAGCCTCTGTATGCACCCTATATACATTACACACCCAGAGCAGGTATCTACATCATTACCTATATCCTGTATATACTTCCTCTATATACATCCACTGTATGCTCCCTATATACATCACACACCTAGAAAAAGGTATCTATATCATTACCTATATCCTCTATATACATCCACTGTGTGGACCCTATGTACATTACACACCCAGAGCAGGTATCTATATCTTTACCTATATCCTGTATATACACAGTATGCCTGGAGCAGGTGCAGTGTATAGTTTTACTATTTTCTCTGACGTCCTAGTGGATGCTGGGGACTCCGTCAGGACCATGGGGAATAGCGGCTCCGCAGGAGACAGGGCACAAAATTTAAAAGTTTGACCACTAGGTGGTGTGTACTGGCTCCTCCCCCTATGACCCTCCTCCAAGCCTCAGTTAGGTTTTTGTGCCCGTCCGAGCAGGGTGCAATCTAGGTGGCTCTCATAAAGAGCTGCTTAGAGTAAAAGTTTTGATAGTTTTATTATTTTCAGTGAGTCCTGCTGGCAACAGGCTCACTGCAACGTGGGACCTAGGGGAGAAGAAGTGAACTCACCTGCGTGCAGGATGGATTTGCTTCTTAGGCTACTGGACACTAGCTCCAGAGGGACGATCACAGGTACAGCCTGGATGGGTCACCGGAGCCGCGCCGCCGACCCCCTTGCAGATGCCGAAGTAAGAAGAGGTCCAGAAACCGGCGGCTGAAGGCTTTTCAGTCTTCATGAGGTAGCGCACAGCACTGCAGCTGTGCGCCATTGCGCTCAGGCACACTTCACACCGGCGGTCACTGAGGGTGCAGGGCGCTGGGGGGGGCGCCCTGGGCAGCAATGTTAATACCTTTCTGGCTAAAAAGAATACATCACATATAGTCCATGAGGCTATATGGATGTATTTCACCCCTGCCAGGTCTCAGAAAAACCGGGAGAAGAGCCCGCCGGAATAGGGGGCGGGGCCTATCTCCTCAGCACACAGCGCCATTTTCCTACACAGCTCCGCTGCTAGGAAGGCTCCCAGGCTCTCCCCTGCACTGCACTACAGAAACAGGGTAAAAAACAGAGAGGGGGGGCATTTTTTGGCGATATTATATATATTTAAGCAGCTATAAGGAAACAACACTTATATAAGGTTGTTCCTATATAATTATAGCGCTTTGGTGTGTGCTGGCAAACTCTCCCTCTGTCTCCCCAAAGGGCTAGTGGGGTCCTGTCTTCTATCAGAGCATTCCCTGTGTGTCTGCTGTGTGTCGGTACGTGTGTGTCGACATGTATGAGGACGATGTTGGTGTGGAGGCGGAGCAATTGCCGGTAATGGTGATGTCACCCCCTAGGGAGTCGACACCGGAATGGATGGCTTTGTTTATGGAATTACGTGATAATGTCAGCACACTGCAAAAGTCGGTTGACGACATGAGACGACCGGCAAACCAGTTAGTACCTGTACAGGCGTCTCAAACACCGTCAGGGGCTGTAAAACGCCCTTTGCCTCAGTCGGTCGACACAGACCCAGACACGGACACCGAATCTAGTGTCGACGGTGAAGAAACGAACGTATTTTCCAGTAGGGCCACACGTTATATGATCACGGCAATGAAGGAGGCTTTGCATATCTCTGATACTGCAAGTACCACAAAAAGGGGTATTATGTGGGGTCTGAAAAAACTACCTGTAGTTTTTCCTGAATCAGAGGAATTGAATGACGTGTGTGATGAAGTGTGGGTTACCCCTGATAAAAAACTGCTAATTTCAAAGAAGTTATTGGCGTTATACCCTTTCCCGCCAGAGGTTAGGGCGCGCTGGGAAACACCCCCTAGGGTGGACAAGGCGCTCACACGTTTATCCAAACAAGTGGCGTTACCGTCTCCTGATACGGCCGCCCTCAAGGATCCAGCTGATAGGAGGCTGGAAAATACTCTAAAAAGTATATACACACATACTGGTGTTATACTGCGACCAGCAATCGCCTCAGCCTGGATGTGCAGTGCTGGGGTGGCTTGGTCGGATTCCCTGACTGAAAATATTGATACCCTGGATAGGGACAGTATTTTATTGACTATAGAGCAATTAAAGGATGCATTCCTTTATATGCGAGATGCACAGAGGGATATCTGCACTCTGGCATCAAGAGTAAGTGCGATGTCCATATCTGCCAGAAGAAGTCTATGGACACGACAGTGGTCAGGCGATGCGGATTCCAAACGGCATATGGAAGTATTGCCGTATAAAGGGGAGGAATTATTTGGGGTCGGTCTATCGGATTTGGTAGCCACGGCAACAGCCGGGAAGTCCACCTTTTTACCTCAAGTCCCCTCCCAGCAGAAAAAGACGCAGTCTTTTCAGCCGCAGTCCTTTCGTTCCTATAAGAACAAGCGAGCAAAAGGACATTCATATTTGCCCCGAGGCAAAGGAAAGGGTAAGAGACTGCAGCAAGCAGCCCCTTCCCAGGAGCAGAAGTCCTCCCCGGCTTCTGCAAAGGCCTCAGCATGACGCTGGGACCTTACAAGCGGACTCAGGGGCGGTGGGGGGTCGCCTCAAGAATTTCAGCGCACAGTGGGCTCACTCGCAGGTGGACCCCTGGATCCTGCAGGTAGTATCTCAGGGTTACAGGTTGGAATTCGAGAAGTCTCCCCCTCGCCGGTTCCTAAAATCTGCTTTGCCAACGTCTCCCTCAGACAGGGCGACGGTATTGGAAGCCATTCACAAGCTGTATTCTCAGCAGGTGATAATCAAGGTACCCCTTCTACAACAGGGAAAGGGGTATTACTCCACGCTATTTGTGGTACCGAAGCCGGACGGCTCGGTAAGACCTATTCTAAATCTGAAATCTCTGAACCTGTACATACAAAAATTCAAGTTCAAGATGGAGTCACTCAGAGCAGTGATAGCGAATCTGGAAGAAGGGGATTTTATGGTGTCCTTGGACATCAAGGATGCTTACCTTCATGTCCCAATTTGCCCTTCACACCAAGGGTACCTCAGGTTCGTGGTACAAAACTGTCATTATCAGTTTCAGACGCTGCCGTTTGGATTGTCCACGGCACCCAGGGTCTTTACCAAGGTAATGGCCGAAATGATGATCCTTCTTCGAAGAGAAGGCGTATTAATTATCCCTTACTTGGACGATCTCCTGATAAGGGCAAGATCCAGAGAACAGCTGGAGGTCGGAGTAGCACTAACTCAAGTAGTGCTCCAACAGCACGGGTGGATTCTGAATTTTCCAAAATCCCAACTGATCCCGACGACACGTCTGCTGTTCCTAGGGATGATTCTGGACACTGTTCAGAAAAAGGTATTTCTTCCGGAGGAGAAAGCCAGGGAGTTATCCGAACTCGTCAGGAACCTCCTAAAACCAGGAACAGTGTCTGTGCATCAATGCACAAGAGTCCTGGAAAAAAGGGTCTCTCTGCTATGGTGGTTGCAGAGTGCTCATCTGTTAGAGGGCCGCAGATTCGGCATACAGAACTGGGTCCTAGTGACCACGGATGCCAGCCTGAGAGGCTGGGGAGCGGTCACACAAGGAAGAAACTTCCAGGGCGTGTGGTCAAGCCTGGAAACGTCTCTTCACATAAATATACTGGAACTAAGAGCAATCTACAATGCTCTAAGCCTGGCAAACCCTCTGCTTCAGGGTCAGCCGGTGTTGATCCAGTCGGACAACATCACGGCAGTCGCCCACGTAAACAGACAGGGCGGCACAAGAAGCAGGAGGGCAATGGCAGAGGCTGCAAGGATTCTTCGCTGGGCGGAAAATCATGTGATAGCACTGTCAGCAGTGTTCATCCCGGGAGTGGACAACTGGGAAGCAGACTTCCTCAGCAGACACGATCTTCACCCGGGAGAGTGGGGACTTCATCCAGAAGTCTTCCACATGATTGTAGTCCATTGGGAAAGACCAATGGTGGACATGATGGCGTCCCGCCTCAACAAAAAACTGGACAGGTATTGCGCCAGGTCAAGAGACCCTCAGGCAATAGCTGTGGACGCTCTGGTAACACCATGGGTGTACCAGTCAGTGTATGTGTTTCCTCCTCTGCCTCTCATACCCAAGGTACTGAGAATTATACGGCAAAGGGGAGTAAGAACGATACTAGTGGCTCCGGACTGGCCAAGAAGGACTTGGTACCCGGAACTTCGGGAGATGCTCACGGAAGATCCGTGGCCTCTACCTCTAAGAAGGGATCTGCTTCAGCAGGGACCGTGTCTATTCCAAGACTTACCGCGGCTGCGTTTGACGGCATGGCGGTTGAACGCCGGATCCTAAGGGAAAAAAGCATTCCGGAAGAGGTCATCCCTACCCTGGTCAAAGCCAGGAAGGAGGTGACTGCACAACATTATCACCGCATTTGGAGAAAATATGTTGCATGGTGTGAGGCCAGGAAGGCCCCGACAGAGGAATTTCAACTGGGTCGATTCCTACATTTCCTGCAAACAGGATTATCTATGGGCCTCAAATTAGGGTCCATTAAGGTTCAAATTTCGGCCCTGTCGATTTTCTTCCAGAAAGAATTGGCTTCAGTTCCTGAAGTCCAGACTTTTGTAAAAGGAGTACTACATATACAGCCCCCGGTTGTGCCCCCAGTGGCACCGTGGGATCTCAATGTAGTTTTGGATTTTCTCAAATCCCATTGGTTTGAGCCACTCAAATCGGTAGATTTGAAATATCTTACATGGAAAGTAACCATGCTACTGGCCCTGGCTTCAGCCAGGAGAGTGTCGGAATTGGCGGCTTTATCGTATAAAAGCCCATATCTGATTTTCCATTCGGACAGGGCAGAATTGAGGACGCGTCCTCATTTTCTGCCTAAGGTGGTATCAGCGTTTCACCTGAACCAGCCTATTGTGGTGCCTGCGGCTACTAGCGATTTGGAGGATTCCAAGTTGCTGGACGTTGTCAGAGCATTGAAAATATATATTTCAAGGACGGCTGGAGTCAGAAAATCTGACTCGCTGTTTATACTGTATGCACCCAACAAGCTGGGTGCTCCTGCTTCTAAGCAGACGATTGCTCGTTGGATTTGTAGCACAATTCAACTGGCACATTCTGTGGCAGGCCTGCCACAGCCTAAATCTGTCAATGCCCACTCCACAAGGAAGGTGGGCTCATCTTGGGCGGCTGCCCGAGGGGTCTCGGCATTACAACTCTGCCGAGCAGCTACGTGGTCAGGGGAGAACACGTTTGTAAAATTCTACAAATTTGATACCCTGGCTAAGGAGGACCTGGAGTTCTCTCATTCGGTGCTGCAGAGTCATCCGCACTCTCCCGCCCGTTTGGGAGCTTTGGTATAATCCCCATGGTCCTGACGGAGTCCCCAGCATCCACTAGGACGTCAGAGAAAATAAGAATTTACTCACCGGTAATTCTATTTCTCGTAGTCCGTAGTGGATGCTGGGCGCCCATCCCAAGTGCGGATTGTCTGCAATACTTGTACATAGTTATTGTTACAAAAAAATCGGGTTGTTTATTGTTGTGAGCCATCTTTTCAGAGGCTCCTGCGTTATCATGCTGTTAACTGGGTTCAGATCACAAGTTGTACGGTGTGATTGGTGTGGCTGGTATGAGTCTTACCCGGGATTCAAAATCCTTCCTTATTGTGTACGCTTGTCCGGGCACAGTATCCTAACTGAGGCTTGGAGGAGGGTCATAGGGGGAGGAGCCAGTACACACCACCTAGTGGTCAAACTTTTAAATTTTGTGCCCTGTCTCCTGCGGAGCCGCTATTCCCCATGGTCCTGACGGAGTCCCCAGCATCCACTACGGACTACGAGAAATAGAATTACCGGTGAGTAAATTCTTATTATTACCTATATCCTCTATATACATACACTGTATACACACTATATACATTACACAGCCGGAGCAGATGCAGTGTGTATCTATACTATTATTACCTATAGCCTCTATACAGTGGCGTAAGTTCGCCCCAGTCGCCCGGAGGCATGATAAATGTTGGTGCCCCCCTACATGCTGTATACACACACACCCTTCATATGTAGCTATCCGGCACTCATGTTGAACAGTAGTAGCGTGCTCATGTGCCTTTCCCAATAGTAATATAGCTACACATACAAAGTGGACGACACTCCAAGTCAGTCATCACAATTAAATAGACACCAGCATACCTTTATAGCACACCTACAGTACTCCCTCACCCACCAGTGTGTCACAATGTAGATGCTTTGGTGCAGTGGTGTGCCGATATACAGTATATATATAAAAAAACACACAAACGCCTCTTTCACTTAAACACACACACGCCTCTCACTTACACTCACGCCTCTTACTTACACACGCCTCCTTAGCTTAAACACACACATGCCTCCTTCACTTAAACACACATGCCTCTCACTTACACATGCTTCCTTCACTTAAATTCACACACACACACACACACACACACACACACACACACACACACACACACACACACACACACGCCTCCCTCATTTAAACTCACAAACATGCCTCTTTCACTTACACACACACACACACACACACACACACACACGTCTCCCTTACATGCACACACGCCTCTTTCACTTAAAAACACACACACACAAAAAAAAACATGCTTCCTTCACTTACACACACACACACTTCACTTAAACATGCACACATAAAACGCAGTGCTGCCAACATTTATTAAAGACCCCCCCAGCACCCCTCCCCTTTCCAACTACACCCCCCCCCCCCCCCTCCCCACAGTGCAGCTTGAGGCAAGTGCTGCCAGTGCCTACCTGCTGCTATCAGCCCAACGGAAGAACAGAGAGCATCACTTGGCCAGCTCATCTGGAAGGGCCTGGCAGGAGCTGCGTTCTGGAGCTCTCCCTAGCTGTAGCCACAGCCAGCTCTCTGTATATATTAGGAGGCAGCTTCCGTGTCACTGACACGTAAGCTCCTCGCAGCGAACAATCTTCAGGGTCAGGCAGCGGGAGACAGTGGAGGAGATGTGCCCCCTTGAGGTCAGGAGCCCGGGTCAGCCGACTCCACTGCCTCCCAGAGTTCCGCCTCTGCCTCTATATACACACTATACATTACACACCTGGAGCAGGTGCAGTGTATATCTATACTATTATTACCTATATCCTCTATATACATACACTGTATACACCCTATATACATTACCCTGAGGAGGTAGAGTGTGTATCTATACTATTATTACCTATATCCTCTATATACACACTATACAGTATACATTACACACCCGGAGGAGGTACAGTGTGTATCTATACTATTATTACCTATATCCCCTATATACACACTATACAGTATACATTACACACCCGGAGCAGGTGTAGTGTGTATCTATACTATTATTACCTATATCCTCTATTTCTCCGGCAGGGTCCACAGGTTATCCACAGGATAACATTGGGATATGATGAAGCGACTGCGGATTTGCACCAGTCATGCTAATTTTTTTGGCCTCCAAGCATGCAATGGGCCCGTCCATATATCCCCGCCTCCTGGCTCAGGCATATCAGTTTTTTGTTTGGTGCGGCAGGAGCTGGACCATGGTCAGAGGGCGGCTGGTTTTTAGCAGCCCTAAACTTTCTTATTATATTTTTATAGTCTTACTATTTTTTCTTGAGTGATGTTTCTAAACAGCGTCTTATACGTACCTTAGAAAGAGTCGCTCCAACAACTCTCCACCGAGTCGCGACAACGCTTACCCACGAGTACAGTGCTGTTTCGGCGGGCGTCTGTGTCGGATATACTAGCAGGTCCAGCAGACGTTACCATGCTGTGGCCGGAGCACAGGGAGAAGGTAAGGCATTGGTTCCGCTTAGAAGGGGAATACAGACACAGCCGCACTGTTTTGGGAGGAGACTACCAAACAGTCGCTGACGCGGCTGCCACTTCGGGTGCATCAGCGCTAGGCCTTGGGGATCATAGGCTCCAGGAATAGTATGAGGCTGCAATCCCTAGGGTTGATGTCAGCAGTGGGGAGTCATACACCCTCCTGGTCACCGCTCCCCCCGGTTCATGACCAGTGTCCTCTGAGTCTCCAGCCATGAACTGTTTTCCTGCTTCCGTCTGAGACGCTGTATACGAAGGGGACCCAGTCGCAGCATAGGCGGCTGTGTGACTGGTGCGGCTGTGTTCACTATAGGTTCATGGAGCGGCAGTGTACACTAGTAGCGTCTGGATCCACTCAGCGTTCGCAAACGTTTTGATTGGTCCTGGAAGCAGGGTGAGTCTCCCTGTATCCCACTCTACTGAGTTTGGGTTATACAGCACTAAGTCTCTACCTAACTTTTGATTACAAATAGTTAAATAAGTGCCTATTGCATATGAGTCTGTATACTATTACTGTTCTTTATTTCGCTATATGTCTGAATACGGTAGATCTTTTTAAACATGATTCATTCATATGTTTTGCTGCATACTTGAAATATATAACATGTGACTGACTGCTAGTGTGATTGCTGACTTTACTATATATTCTGTCAGGTTTTTTTCTATTACGATCCTCAATGCTGGTGCATAGCAGGGTAGGGTCAGATTGTATGTCACTTTGAAAACCTTAAAGTGATTACAGTCACAAATTGTGTAGTACACTGTGTAAGGTGTTGATTATTTATCATGTCTAAGAGCGGCAAAGGTGAGGAAGATACACTCACAGCAACACCAACACTCATCATGTTTGTCTTGCAAAGCTGTGTTAACCGCTCAGGATCTGGTTCAGGATACTTTGTGTGCAAATTGTTTTAGCTTTCACCAGGGTCTCTTGAAAAATACAAGGCAGATTCAGGTGCAGGTTAATCCCCCTTGGGCTATGTTTGCACAAACATTATCCAGTATAGCTGAGCGGATAATTCCAACTCCTGTACCAGGGATAGGTTATGCGATTAACCCTTACATGCAGCTTCACACCTGCGGTTTATCATTTCCAGCAGCAGCCTCTCAAAAGAAACAGGCTGATAAGCCAGTGGTAAGTAAATCTTCATCCTCACAGGCTACATGTTTCAGATGAGGATTCATAGGAGGATGAAAGCTCAATAAACTCTGGTTCGGCATACGAAGAGGAGGAGGAAGGTCTCAGCTCAGTGAATATAGCTGAGTTAATTAAGGCAATAAAAGCCGTTCTGTCCTTAGAGGAATCAGCAGAGCCTGTGTTAAAAACCAAGGCACCTGTGTTTAAACGTCCCAAAACAGTTAAGACTGAGTTTCCAGGGTCAGATCAGCTGACGGAAATCATGGAAGAGGCTTGGGCTACGCCCAGAAAGAAGTTTAGAATTCCTAGGAAATGGAATTCCAATTATCCTCTTCCAGCTTGGGATTGTTTGGGGGCCAACTCCCTTTTTAAAGTAGATACGCATGTCATTCGATTAGTGTGAAAATCCACATTACCTCTGCCTTCAACATCATTAAATGATGTCACAGATAGGAGAGTGAATGGTTTTTAAAAAACAAACAAACATTTTTTCCCTGTCTGGGGCAGTCATTAGACCAGCCATGGCTTCAGCTTGGATGGCAAAGGCAGTGGCTGCCTGGGCTGATGCATTGGAAGGGGATCTTTCAATGGCATCTAGAGAGCAAAAATCCCATATAGCACATATAAAACAGGCTGCGATGTTCTTGGAAGAAGCAGCATTCGATATGGGTACTATTGCCCCCAGGGCATCAGCTCCAACAATAGCTGCTCGCAGAGTAGTTTGGCTACGTACATGGAAAGCGGATTCAGAATCTAAGAAGGTTTTGGAATCTCTGCCTTTTTCTGGAGGTATTCTTTTTGGTAAAGAATTGACAGATATTTTGGAGTCAGAAGCAGACTCCAAGAAGGTAAAGTTTCCTTCCACATACAAATTCAAACCTAAAGTTCCAGCTTGTTGGCCCTTTCGGTCTCAAGGAAAAGCTAAAGGAAAAAGTGATGGCAAGCAGTCCCCAAAACAACAAGTCTCGTAAGACTAACAAGCAGTGGGGTACCAGAGGACTGGTTGGTAAAACAGAAAATAAGCCATCAGCCTGATGGTGCGGGCCTCCACCTGGGGGATCTGACTTCTTCAGTTTGCACAGATCTGGCAGCAGTCTACAACGGATGCCTGGGTGCAGGAAGCGGTATCTCTAGGTTATGCTTTTGCCTTCAAGAAGCACCCTCCTCAAAGGTGTTTTTTTTTTTTTTTTTGTACCAGCCCATCTCAGGTAGAGATGAAGACCAGGGCTTTGCAAGAGGCAGTTCAGAAATTTCTTCAGCCAGGAGTAATCATTCCAGTTCCTCCTGCACAACGAGGACAGGGTTTTTACTCCAACCTGTTTCTAGTTCAGAAGGCAAATGGGTCATTCCGGCCCATTCTCAATCTCATGGTGCTGAACAAGTACATTTGGGTACCTCGTTTTCATATGGAGACTTTACGTTCCATAATTTTGGCCATAGAGCCAGGGGATTATATGATATCCAGGATGCTTACCTACATGTTCCTATAGCTCGGTCCCATTAGTGCCATCTCAGGTTCGCTATCCTCCAACAGCATTTTCAGTTCCAGGCCCTACCTTTTGGATTAGCCACAGCCCCCAGAGTATTTACCAAAATTATGGTGGTAATGGCCGCTTACCTCCGCCAGCAGGAGATAAGAATTTTTCCATACTTCAACAATCTTTTAATCCTGGCACAGTCGCAGGAATCGCTCCTGTGTCATCTGCAACAGATAATAATATGTCAGCAGAAGCACGGGTGGCTCATAAATTGGGCAAAATCGTCTCTGGTTCCGTCACAGCGGATGACTTACTTGGGGGCTGTACTGGATTCAAGTCTTCATAGAGTAATTTTACCTCTGAACAATGATATCCAAAGTTCAGTCAAGGATTCAGGAGTTGCTACAGTCAAAAGGTATCAATTCACGCAGCAATGCGTGTGATGGGATTGATGGTGTCGACATTCGACATGGAGTATGCACAGTTCCACTCGAGGCCTCTGCAGCATCTGTTCCTTGCCAAACGAAATGGGTTGCATCAGATGATAAAAACGCAGACTATAGTCCTTACTATGGAAGTAAGAAGGTCATTAGCCTGGTGGCTACAGACATCCCATCTAGACAAGGGGAGACCCTTTGGATATCAGATTGGGAAATTCTGACAACGGATGCCAGTCTCCAGGGCTGGGGAGCAGTGTCGGGAAGGTTTTGTTTCCAGGGGCAATGTACAAAGGAAGAAGGTTGCCTGCCAATAAATATATTGGAACTTTGGGCCATATACATGGCACTGATTCAGGCAAAGGACATCCTTCGGGGAAAACCATTTCAGATCCGCTCGGACAATGCGACGGCAGTAGCGTACCTCAACCATCAAGGAGGAACTCGCAGCCAAAAAGCTATGAAGGAGGTAAGTCACACACTAAGGTGGGCAGAACTTCATCATCCAGCCTTGTCCGCAGTTTTTGTTCCGGGAGTCCTAAACTGGGAAGTGGATTTTCTCAGTCAACATGCTATTCAGGCAAGCGAATGGGCTCTACATCCGGAGGTCTTCCAGACCCTAGTTGACAGGTGGGGGTTGCCATAGATAGATCTTATGGCATCCCATCAGAACAACAAAGTTCTCGCATACGGGTCAAGAACAAAGGGAACCCAGAGCGATCTTTGTGGATGCCCTGTCAGTGATATGCAATTTTCATCTGGCCTATGTGTTTCCTCCAATCACCTTATTACCAAGGGTGGTGAGAAAGATAAAGCAAGGAAAGGGTGCTGTGATACTAATAGCTCCGGCTTGGCCCAGAAGACATTGCTACACAGATCTGCAGAGCATGTCGATGGATGCTCAATTTCTGCTCCCTCAACGTCCAGATCTACTGACGCAGGGTCCTTGTTATCACAGACATCTGTATCGACTGTCTTTGACGGCGTGGCTTTTGAGACCTCTATCCTGAAGTCAAGAGGATTCTCACAACAGGTAATTCAAACAATGCTCAGAGCAAGGAAACCTTCCTCAGCTCGAATTTATCACAGAATATGTCAAACCTATATTCATTGGTGCAGTGAACGGAAAATGGACCCTAGGTCTTTCAGAATTTCCAGAGTCCTTCAGGCAGGAATGAATAAAGGTGAAGGTGAAGGTGGCTTCCTTGAGAGTGCAAGTGTCAGCATTGACTGTATGGTTCCAAAAGAATATTGCCAATTTACAGGATGTGCGTACTTTTTTCTTGGAAATGCTGCGCATTCAACCTCCTTTTGTTCCGCCTACAGTGCCTTGGGACTTAAATTTAGTCCTAAAAGCCCTGCAAATTGCCCCATTTGAACCACTTAATAAAGTGGATCTTAAATGGTTGACATCTAAAGTTCTTTCTACTAGCCATGGCGTCAGCTAGAAGAGTGTCAGATTTAGGGGCATTATCATCTCGTTCCCCATTTCTGATTTTTTTTCTTTCTTTTTTTTTTTAATCCAGATAAAGCAGTTCTCAGAACTAGTTCTGGGTATATTGCTAAGGTGGTGTCTAAATTCCACCTTAACGAAGAAATTGTAGTCCCGGCTTTCTAGGAACTGGGCCTTTCTGCGGGAGATGCATCGATGGATGTGGTCCGTGCCTTAAGGCTCTACGTGGATCATACCAGTGCCATCAGAAAGACAGATTCTCTCTTCATTCTCTACGGATTTCACAAGAGAGGATGGCCTGCTACTAAACAGACGCTGGCAAGGTGGCTTCGGATGACGATTTCAGAAGCATATTCTCAAGCTGATCTCCCTGTTCCGGCTAATGTCTCTGCTCACTCTACTGGTAAGGTAGGTCCCTCATGGGCAGCACAGCGTGGTGCTTCAGCAGAACAGATATGTAAGGCAGCCACATGGTCTTCTATTAACACATTCATTAGACATTATGTCATGGATACCTTTGCCTCAGGACGCTGAATTCGGGCAAAGGATTCTCCTGTCCAATCAGGAGCGTCCCCACCACTAAATTGCTTGGGGAAATCCCAATGTTATCTTGTGGATAACCTGTGGACCCTTCCGGAGAAATATACATTATGGTAAGAATTTACCTTTGGTATCGGTGTTTCTCCTAAGTCCACAGGATCCACAGGGATCCCACCCTGACGCACCTGATTTGAGGATCCTTTTACTCACTAACCTCTTTCTTCTTGTACGGAAGGGTGTGCATGTGTGTTCTTCTCGCCTGATTAGCGCTATCTATGGGGCTCCTGCCTTGAGCTTTGGGTATACAACTGATTTGCCTGAGCCAGGAAACGGGGGTATATGGACGGGCCCGTTGCATGCTGGGAGGCCAAAAAGCTTTGACCGACTGGTGCAAATCCGCTGTCGTGTCATCATATCCCAATTTTATCCTGTGGATCCTGTGGATTAAGGAGAAATACCACTATCAACTGTAAGTTCTTACCATAACGTGTATGTATGTGTGTGTATATGTGTGTGTGTGTGTGTGTGTGTGTGTGTATATATATATATATATATATATATATATATATATATATATATATATATATATATATATACACATACAGGCACGTGGAGTCCACACACACTACTGAGCCTCATTTTGACTTGTTTTAAATTACATCAAAGTTGGATCAGCCTGTAGTGTGTTTTTCCACTTTAATTTTGAGGGTGACTCCAAATCCAGACCTCCATGGGTTAATAAATTTGATTTCCATTGATAATTTTTGTGTGATTTTGGTTGTCAGCACATTCAACTATGTAAAGAACAAAGTATTTGATAAGAATATTTCATTCATTCAGATCTAGGATGTGTTATTTTAGTGTTCCCTTTATTTTTTTGAGCAGTGTGTGTGTGTGTGTGTGTGTATATATATATATATATATATATATATATATATATATATATATATATATATATATATATAAAAAAAATTTAATACTGTACATGCATAAATATACATTACACACACAGGACAGGTACATTGTATTTCTATATATACTATTATTACCTCTATATCCTGTGTACACACTATGGCCCTCATTCCGAGTTGTTCGCTCGTTAGCAGATTTTAGCAGCATTGCACACGCTAAGCCGCCGCACTCTGGGAGTGTATCTTAGCTTAGCAGAATAGCGAACGAAAGATAAGCAGAATTGCGAACAGAAATTTCTTAGCAGTTTCTGAGTAGCTCGAGACTTACTCCTACACTGCGATCAGTTCAGTCAGTTTCGTTCCTGGTTTGACGTCACAAACACACCCAGTGTTCGGCCAAACACTCCCCCGTTTCTCCAGCCACTCCCGCGTTTTTCCCTGAAACGCCTGCGTTTTTCCGCACACTCCCAGAAAATGTCCAGTTTCCGCCCAGAAACACCCACTTCCTGTCAATCACACTACGATCAGCAGAACGATGAAAAAAACGTTGTTACGCCGTGAGTAAAAAAACAAACTTTTTTGCTAATTTACTTGGCGCAGGCGCACTGCGTACATTGCGCAGTTTGCGACTAATCGCTCCGTAGCGGAAAAAAATAACGAGCGAACAACTCGGAATGACCCCCTATGTACATTACACACATATGACATGCACAGTGTATATCTACATAAACTATAATATACTATTATTAACTTATCTGCCATAGGGGGTCATTCCGAGTTGTTCGCTCACTAGCAGATTTTAGCAGCATTGCACACGCTAGGCCGCCGCCCTCTGGGAGTGTATCTTAGTTTAGCAGAATAGCGAACGAAAGATTAGCAGAATTGCGAATAGAAATTTCTTAGCAGTTTCTGAGTAGCTCCAGACCTACTCACAAATAGCGATCAGTTCAGTCAGTTTCGTTCCTGGTTTGACGTCACAAACACGCCCAGCGTTCGGCCAGCCACTCCCCCGTTTCTCCAGACACTCCCGCGTTTTTCCCTGACACGCCTGCTTTTTTCCGCACACTCCCAGAAAACGGCCAGTTTCCGCCCAGAAACACCCACTTCCTGTCAATCACACTCTGATCACTTCAACGATGAAAAATCTTCGTTCGGGCGTGAGTAATCTACTAAGTTTTGTGTTAAAATACTAACCGCATGCGCACTGCGAACCATGCGCATGCGCATTTTTGCCTCAAATCGCTCCGTTGCGGCAACGAGCGAACAACTCGGAATGACCCCCATTGTGTATAGACGCAATGTAAAATAGAAGTTAAAGGACTCATTTATCAATGAGTGATAAATCTCGTTGCGTTTGATAAATGGTGCCCCAGCCAATCATCTCCCAACTGTAGTGTTCAGCTTCTAACTGTCATGTGTTTGAAAAATGACAGTTGGGGGGGGCGTGGCCTAGCTGGCAATGGGAGAGGAGGCATTTTCTATGGGCTCCTGCTAACTGGCCGATATAAACCCTAAATATATCCCTTTTGGTGCCCTGGTGTCCCCTGCACTTACCCCACTGCCTCTGTTCATATCAACCCGGCCAGGGGAAACGTGCTGCGGAGTCGGAGGGTGGCCTTGGCTGCCCTTGCGGATTGCGGCCTTCCCCTTCCCGTGAAGCCGGGGCCTCGATTTCGGCACGTCGCGGGCCTGGGCTCCGGAGCCGTCCGCGGGACTTGGGACGCTCATCTCCCCCCTTCCGGACCGTTGGTAACGGCCTACGGTGGCCATATCCCCTCTGTGGATCCTCCGGTGGAGCCGTCCGGCAGCTGAAACGGGCCTGCGGCCCCCCTGCTATCTCCGGCCGCCGCGGCCTACCACGCGTCCTACAGCCGGGGCCTAGAGTTCGGGGACGACCCGGCCGTGAGCTCCGGGAGCGGAGCGCGGCCGCGACGGGCTCCCAGAGACCTCGGATCTTCACAATATGTGTGGCTGGACGCCCCACAACACCCTCTGTGCCACAGGCAGCCCCACAAGGGGTGAAAGTGAGGAGGGAAGCTGCTCTATAAATGCTGCGGCGGCCATCTTGGAATCCTGGAGCTTTAACTGGAAAAGGCTGTGCACACCTGCCGTCCTAGAAGTCTCTGCAGCACAGCCAAAAAGAAAAAGAAAAAAAAAGAAAAAGGGCCTGCAGCATCCAGCCAACCTGCAATATTGTGAGTACCCGCTGTCTCCACAGCACCTATTTCTTATCTGCACCCCTGCTCCATAGAAACCCACGACAGGAACCCAGAGTCGCCATTTTACTTTCTGGCCCCCAGCCAGAGTAAAGAAAAGCCGCACTATACCACACACTCCTCACCTCTGTAAGAGTCCAGATTCTGTTTACACCACCGCCGGCTCCGGCGACGGCTATGGAAGTGCTTTAATACCAACCATGAGTGACCGGGCCACTGAATAGGGGGTTGGACTGCGACCTGCCCCGACAGCGGAGCTGGCGCCTGGAAAAGACGCGGTCTCAGCGTTATGACACTCGGATCCATACATCCCAGACCTATCCTTAAGACGACTCGCAAGATGATTTAACGCAAAATAATAATATACTACATGTGCCATAGCTAAATGGTTGGACTCCATATATAACACTCTGGCACCCTACCCCCAGCCCCGCGGTTGGAGGATCAGACCTGACCAGATTACTTGCTCATTAAACGGACTCTGACCTGTGTCCTCCTATCAATAATTTTTCTTCCCTTTTTCATTTTTTACCACCACTCCTATCCTCCCTTTTTTTGATATATACCACTATGTCCAAAAACAAAAAAGCAACGCAAGCTCCGACTAACTTCTTTGGCTCAAAGACTAAAGGCCCACAGAACCCCACCATGGCCGCAAGCTCCCCCCCCTCCCCGTGTTTCTCAGAAGCGGGTATCGATCCCCAGATACAGGCGGTCATGTCGAGCCTACTGGAGGGAGTGCAGTCCGCGTTCAAACAGGAACTCTCGAACGCTATAGCTGAATTTAAATCGGATCTTACAGATCTCGGTAACCGGACGGACGCATTGGAAACAAAGACAGACGATCTCTGCCGCTCCCAACACCGCATTGACAGTGAACTCGCTAGATTGCACGAGGAAATGGAGACCCTCAAGGAGCGACAAGAGGACCAAGAAAATCGCTCGCGTAGAAATAATCTTCGCATACGCGGCGTTCCAGAATCGGTCCTCGGCCCATCGCTACCAACATTCTTGAGAGAATTCTTCACACACTTGGTACCGGACCTTACGGTCGAAGAATGTCTCTGCGACAGGGCACATAGAGCACTCCGGGCAAAACCGTCTCCCGCCCAACCACCCAGGGATGTTATTGTCCGTTTCCATTACTTCCGCTCGAAGGAAAAAATTTTGTCCTCAGTTCGAGATTCATCGGAGATCCTGTTCAAAGGCACGCAGTTGCAGATTTTTCAGGACCTGGCACCCTCCACCATCCAAAAACGGCGAGACCTCCAACCGGTCACCCGGATCCTACGACAACACCAGATCAGATATAGATGGGGATTCCCCTTCCATTTACACGTTTCGGTTAATAACTCTGTCCACTCGGTCAAGACCCTAACCCAAGGACAGGAATTGCTGGCAAAGCTAGATCTCCTCCCAACATCAGCTGAAGATGACATGGCGGCCTCAGCATCTAAACCGCCACACCCTCAGCCCCCTCTTCCTGACTGGACACGGGTGACCCGACAGCGCAATGTGGACAAGGATCCTCCCTGAACTGGGGAAACCCCCGCGACGTGTATAGTGCACGAACTGACGATGCAACGCCTCCACGACTCGAAACGAGTGGGAGCAGTGGAGAACTCGACCTCAGCTCAAATACCAGTATCGTAACTATCCTCGGTTAATGCTGTTATAATTAAGTTATGATTGTTTGCACCCCTGTGGTATTCCCCCCCCCCTCTCCTTCACCCCCCCTCCCCCTTTCCCTCCCCCCCCCTCTTTTTCTCTCTTTCTTCCCCCTTCCCTCTTGCCCAATCCCCCCCCCCTCCCCTCCCCCTCCCTATTTTTGTTTTTATGTTTGCATTTTTGTTGCTAGGACACAGTTCTCAGAGTCCTATATTATATTATGTCTGCCATAAATGTAAAATGGTTATAGCCACCCTCAGCCCTTGTGGCCCGGGAGACTCATTTCCTCCCACATGGTAGCTCAGTTACCCCCCCATAATCCCTTACTGTTGTTAATAATGTTACTTATTCGATGCTTTTCCCGTGCGGCCCCTGAATGGGACCCACAAACACAGGGATGTTTCCCCATTTGGGGTACTTCTTCTTCTTCTCTATGTTCTTCTTTCTCTCTCTTTTCTTGTGGCCTCTGCTCGACCTTCCCGCTCCTTCTCTCGCTTGGCCTGGAGGGGTGGCCTTCGCCTGGCATAAATTGTACCTTGCTGGACTATACCCGGCAAAACGCCATACTCCCCCACGTAAATAAACATGTCTCTTAAAATATTTTCGGTCAATGTAAATGGCCTGAACTCCCCTAGGAAGCGCACCGTGTTCCTGAGTGCTTGCAGACGTGAGAAAGTTGACGTAGCATTCCTACAGGAAACACACCTCACCGGTCCCCACACCCGGCTTCTGGGCAAATGGTTCTCCCAGTCCTATTTTGCCTCAGCAGACTGTAAAAAACGGGGTGTAGCCATCTTAGTTCATCGTAATATCCCGTTTATCCATTCCAGGACAGTGATAGACCCAGATGGACGGTTCCTTATGGTAATGGGTACCCTCCGTTCTAAGGCTCTCACGTTGGTCTCCGTCTACGCCCCCAATCAAGACCAATCTTTGTTTTTTGACTCTCTCTCTAAACGCCTATCACGAGAAGCACAGGGAAGCATTATCATGGGTGGCGACTTTAATACCATAATTGACCCCTTGCTAGATAGATCCAGTCCTCCGCCCCACGCTTCTATAACGACTCTCCCCCGGGCTTCCCGCACACTCACCGCCACCATGAAACTCCACGGCCTCTGTGACACTTGGCGTTCCCAAAACCCCCACATCAAAGATTTTACGCACTTCTCTGCTCCACATCAACACTACTCCAGGATTGACATGATCCACATATCCTCTGCCCTAGTGCCATTGATCTCGGATACGGGCATCACACCACTGACTTGGACGGACCACGCTGGGGTCTACCTCCTCATAGATATACACCGAGCGCCTCATAGGAAATACAAATGGCGCCTTAACGACTCGCTTCTACAACACCCTTCTGCACTAGAGGAAACTAGACTAGCGATCACATACTATTTCACCGAAAATATGTCCCCTGACATCCCACTTAATATCCTTTGGGAAGCTCACAAAGCCACGATCCGCGGCACCTTGTTAGCAAAATCGTCGGCAATTAGGAAAAAAGCTGCACAGGAGATAGCCTCCCTCGAATCAGAAATAGCCACCTTACTATCCAAACATAAAGTATCCCCCGATCCCTCTTTACTCACTCAGATAGACTCCCTCCGGGGACAGCTAAACACCCTCCTATCCAACCGTGCGGCACTAATACTACGGAAACTGCAACAACGCTTCTACGACAAAATGGATAAAATAGATACCCTACTAGCCAACAAACTCCGTCGTAAGCAGGCGCTGGGCGCAATAGATAAATTGTACTCGTCACAAAGGGGAACCTATACATATGACCCTGAACTGATGGCTGAAGATTTTCGCCTGTTTTATAGCTCCCTTTATAACCTACCTGACCCGCCCCTGCTGTCTCCTGACGGATCTGGGGGAGTGCGCTCATACTTATCTGATACCCCCCTCCCAACCCTATCTGACAATCAATTGGAAGCCCTTAACAGTCGAATCTCGGAGGAGGAGACAATAGCCGCCATACGATCTATGCGCTCGTCGGCTGCTCCAGGGCCGGACGGTTTCACAGCCCAATATTATAAACTCTTCGCGAAGGAACTGGCACCACACCTAGCCTCCTTATTTAACGGTATCCTCGAGGGAGCCTCCTTCCTGCCGGAGACAACCCGGGCCAACATAGTGGTAATCCCAAAGCCTGACAAAGACCCGACTAGTTGCTTAAACTACAGACCAATCTCATTACTGAATGTTGACTTGAAGATATACGCGAAAATACTAGCTAACCGTCTGGGTCCCTTGATGCCCGGCCTGGTCCACCCGGACCAGGTCGGCTTCATCCCTGGACGCCAGGCGTCTGACAACACCAGAAGGGCAATAGATCTAATATACTCAATCCAAAAACGGAAACTTCCCTCTCTCATTTTGGCTCTCGACGCGGAGAAGGCCTTTGACCGCATATCGTGGTCTTTTGCCTTTGCAGTCCTTGACAAAATGGGATTCTCCGGAAACTTTCTGGAGGGAATCAAAGCACTCTACCGCTCCCCGTCAGCCCAGGTCATGGTTAACGGTGTCTCCTCCTCCAGTTTCGGAATCACCAATGGTACCAGGCAGGGATGCCCCCTTTCCCCCTTAATTTTTGCACTAGTCATGGAGCCCCTAGCAGCAAGGATCCGTAATAACAGTGCAATCCATGGAATACCCACAGGCCTTTCCGAACACAAGATAGCGCTATATGCCGACGACGTCCTGATCTCTCTCACTGACCCAGCCCAATCTCTCCCTGCTCTTCTATCCGAGATCAATTCATACTCACAGCTCTCTGGCTATAAAATAAATGTGAACAAAACAGAGGCCCTCAACTTTTATATCCCGGCAGCTCTTAAACAGGACCTTCAAACTACCCTCCCCTGTAACTGGCATACCAAGAAAATTAAATACCTTGGTGTGTACTTGACTCACCATCACCACCAACTTTTCCAAGCAAATTATCCCCGTTTATTACAGATAATTAAGGAGGACTTGGTGGATTGGTCCAGTTATTTTATATCGTGGATAGGCAGAATCAACTCCGTTAAGATGAGCGTGCTCCCCCGACTCCTGTACTTATTTCAGACCCTCCCGATTTACGTCCCTACCTACGTCTTCAAGACCCTACAACGCCAATCCTCCCTTTTTATTTGGAACCACAAACGCCCACGAGTCAGACTTAAACTGCTCCAACGCCCCTCCAGAGGCGGCGGCCTGGGTATCCCGGACTTTAAGAAATACTTTTACGCCGCGCAACTCGCTCAATGTGCACAATGGTGCAACGAGGGCGGGACAAGGAAGGTCTGGGTGGGGATTGAGGCGGAGGAGACGGGCCTAGCCACGCTATCTTCTCTATTGTGGCTCCACCGGAACCGGCGTCCCCGTGCGGCCCTATCGCACCCTGTAGTAAGTCGCTCCCTAGCGACTTGGGACCTGACAAACAGACGGTTCAGCTTGGCCCCATACCCGTCCCCGCTAATCCCGTTGTTTCACAACCCAGCCTTTCCGCCAGGTATGAGTGGAGCCACGCATACATCTTGGCGCTCGAGTGGTATACTATATGTTAATGATATCACCTCCACAGCTACTTTCCCACAATTCACAGATATCCGTGAAGGAACAGTAATCCCCTCATCGGACTTCTTTCGCTATCTGCAAATTAGACATTTCCACTCCACCACCACCACTACTCTTCTCCACAGACATCTATCCCCCTTCGAATACATTAGCTGGAAACGCACCAACACTAAAGGCCTCATATCAGATATCTACGCCCTCCTGGACGACCTCCCCACAACATCCCGGGCCCCTCACGAATCAGCATGGGAAAAGGAACTGGGACTTACTATAGACAATGAAGACTGGGTAGATATATGGGACAATGCCGCTTCCAGCTCCATATGTGTGAGAATTAAAGAAAATATCTATAAATTACTCTACCGATGGTACTATGTCCCGTCCCGTCTGCATACTATGTTCCCCGGCACCCCAGATGGATGCTGGAGGGGCTGTACGGACAGTGGTTCATTCTTACACATATGGTGGGCTTGCCCCAAAATCTATAAAATATGGGGTGAACTCATCACTTTGCTTTCACGCCTATTTGACACCTCCATCTCCCCTGATCCCCAATACTTCTTGCTCCCCATGACCCTTCCCACCCTCAATAGACACCAAAACAAACTATTCCGACACATAGTTTCGGCAATGACTTGCCAAATTGCCACAGACTGGAAGAACCCGACCCCCTCACCAATGCCGGTGATAATTTCCCGGATATGGTATGTCCACAAAATGGAATACATGACCGCAGTCATTCGTAACACTTCGAAGCGATTTGATAAAGTATGGTCCCCGTGGCTAATCCTGCAACAGGCTCCGTCTCCATTTATAACCTGACACGACATGCCAAGGCCCTATTCACCTCCTGCCCCTGAAGGCTACCCCTCCACCCCATCACCCTTTCTCTACTCCCCCACCTCTTCTCTTCAACCGGAGGTGCCCAGCCTCCTATGCTTTCCTGTTCCCTCCTGCTCGCTATCTGAGCACTTTCCTCCTCTCATCTCTTCTGCTGACTCTCTATGACGGAAGGCCACTCCGTTGCCGAGAGTTCCCCATCTCTTATGCTCTGACTTGAATCTCTAAACATGGGAAAACACAAAAACAAAAATCGGATCTACTCTGTTGTTGTAACAATTCACCCTAATTATGTCTGTTCTTTAAGCACCCAAGATGTTCGGGTGTTCTGTTATGTTATCATTGTACTTATCTTATGATCCATCCAATAAAATGTGTTTAAAAAAAAAAAAAAAAAAAAATGACAGTTGGGAGCTGATTGGCTGAAGCACCATTCATCATACGGCGGTCAGCATGAGATCACAAGGATTGTACATTCTTTATTATTATTATCCTTTATTTATATGGCGCCACAAGGGTTCCGCAGCGCCCAATTACATAGTACATAAACAAATAATCAAACAGGAAAACAGCAACTTACAGTTGATGACAGTATAGGACAAGTACAGGGTAAATAAACATAGTTACATCAGCAGATGACACTGGAATAAGTATCAGGTGGCAGAAGACTGCTGGATGTGGTACAGTTGAAGATTATTAAAGTAAGAAAGGATAAGCACATGAGGGAAGAGGGCCCTGCTCGTGAGAGCTTACATTCTGCTACTTTGCAGACTGTGCAATCCTTACTGAATTAGCAATGGGGTACCAGCGCTAGGAGTTGTATCGCCAATTATTCAATAAGTCAATTACCACTGGATCAGTTGTAAATTTTAATAAACATAATTATCACATGAAGAAGCTGAGCGACCTGGCTCAGGGAAACGCGTTAAGGCACTGCTGTGGAATCCCAACCTTTGTCCAGTTTGATCCAGATAAGGACTCTTTTGCACACTTGGATTTCCAAGGACTTTACCTGCAAACCACTCCTTTTCAGCACAACCAGCAAGATTATGGAAACCCCTTGAATATCTGCACAGACGAGCAATCATCACCATCTTTACATGGAACTGTGTGAGAGGTACTATTAAGGGTATTACCAGCTGACTGCACAAATAATTCTAAGGAGGAGGAAATCTGCACTTTATTAAGTCCGGGATCACTAAAATACTGGTTGGGTCCTTTCCAGCAATTTGAATCAATATTACCTCAGAGCCAATTCTTACTTTTGATTTTATCTTATTTTATTTTATATTTTAATTGTATGGTTAATTCCTAAATACCTTTATCTTCACGTTTTTAATTCATGTGATAATTATGTTTATTAAAATTTACAACTGATCCAGTGGTAATTGACTTATTGAATAATTGGCGATAACTCCTAGCGCTGGTACCCCATTGCTTATTGTTTACTTTTTAGCGGGGTCTGACAAACCCCTTCCAGCTGCTGTTGTATTTCCAGTGGGTAATACAGGGTATCCCTTATCCAAAATGCTTGGGACCAGAGGAATTTTGGATATGAGATTTTTCCGTACTTTGGAATAATTGCATCCCATAATGAGATATCATGGTGATGGGACCTAAGTCTAAGCACAGAATGCATTTATGTTACATATACACCTTATACACACAGCCTGAAGGTCATTTAATATAATACTTTTAATAACTGTGTGTATTAAACAAAGTTTGTGTACATTGAGCCATCAAAAAACAAAGGTTTCACTATCTCACTCTCACTCAAAAAGTCCGTATTTCGGAATATTCCGTATTTCGGATGTTTGGATATGGGATACTCAACCTGTATATCTATTTCTTTTGTTTCCCTTACTGAATTAGGCCCGATATACTGGTCTCTGTTTATACATTATACATAGGCTTGCCATAATAGCCCTTTCATCCAGGACATCATTGATTTACACAGGTTCTGTGGCTGCTTAAAATCAGGTGAAATGCAGGCTTGAATGTAGCCAGCCACAGAACCTGTGTAAATGATAGGTGTCCCGGATGAAAGGAATATTATGGCAAGCCTAATTATACAGCTTACACTGTACGTTTGCACAAAATAAATGATGTAGGAGAAAAAAAACAATTAAGTGAATAGATCAAGGAGCACTTAGTGCACTTTCCAAGTGCAATCAACCTGAGCAGAGTACAGTAACACAATACATCATCAGTTCATCTCTCCCTTAGGGCGACCTGTATCAAGCCTTGCAAAGTGGAGAGAGATAAAGTACCAACCAATCAGCTCCTAACTGTCATGTTACATGCTGTGTATGAAAAATGACAGGAACTGATTCATTGGTAGTAATATGATGAATAATAGAGACGATATACAGTAAGTGACGATATATTAGGTTTTCTGATTTTATGAGGCTCAGATTCAGAAAATCCTCTACTGCAGTGATTCTCATATCCGGTCCTTAAGTACCACCAACAGGTCATGTTTTCTGGATTTTTTTAATCATGCACAGGTGAGTCCATCTATTTTGCTGGGTCAGTAATTATCGGGGGTCAATCAATGGATCGACCAGAATTAGGTCGATTAGTCAATAAGTTGACCCCATATTGTCGACATGCTATAGGTCAACATGTAAAAGGTAGACACTTGAAAAGCTCAGCAGTCAAAAGGTTGACGTGGAAATGGCCGACACAGAAAATGTCGACACAACTTTTTTTTTGGGGTGGCATTTTCTATGTTCAGACAATTGCGGCGAGCGAGGCGAGACAACGAGGGGACGCGGTACACACCAATTGGGGTCACACACCCCAATTGGTGTGTACCGCGTCCCCTCATGGGTCTCGTCTCGCTCGCCGCAATTCGGCAAGGTTACTCTTCCCAATAGTACTCCACGTGGATGAAAAAGTTGACCCCCCCCCCCAAAAAAAACAACAACTTGTGTTGACCATATGTGTGTCGACCATTGTCATGTCGACCATTGCACCTGTTGACCTTTTACATGTTGACCCTTTGCCTATGTTGACCTTTTGTTCCGGTTGACGTAATGCATGTCAACCACAAGGGCTTGACCTATTGACTGTCGACCTCTCACCTGGAAGCTGTAATTGTCCCACCTTCTTCCACAGGAAGATATACTGAGCACATGACCTGTGGGGAGAACGTGAGGGTGTGAACCCCCTGTTTTGTGGCGATTGTGTCTTTTTACAGGAAATATTCCAAGCACAATGGCGAGGACCCAGTTACCGCCTATATGCACATATACCATGGGTCTTCAACCTGCGGCCCTCCAGCTGCTGTGGAACTGCACATCCCAGCATGCCCTGCCACAGTTTTGCTATTAAGGCATGCAAAACCTGAGCAGGGCATGCTGGGATGTGTAGTTCTACAGCAGCTGGAGGGCCGCAGGTTGAAGACCCATGACAGATACCATAGTGTAATGCAGTGTGAAACAATCCTTTAGTAAAATAATAGTATGCATCGCACAAACATGTTTAGGCCCAGATTTATCAAGCCTGAATAGCACGGTGATAACGCACCAACCAACCGGCTCCTACCTGCCATGTTACAGGCTGTGTTTGAAATATGACAGTAATGGTGTATACACGGTGAGGTTTTGGCTATCTTCGATATTGACTGTGTGCTTGCAATATTGGCTATGGGGGTAATTCAGATCTAATCGCTGCTGTGCGTTTTCGCGCAACGGGCGATCAGATCAGAACTGCGTATGCACCGCAATGCGCAGACGCGTCGGACGGCTACGACGGGCATTGCCGGTCAGCAACGGGATGGTGCGAAGGATCCATTCGCACGGGCGTTTTCAAGGAGAGTGACAGGAGGAAGCTGTTTGTGGGTGGCAACTGACCATTTATTGGGAGTGTCCGGAAAAACACAGGCGTGCTGAAGCGTTTTTAGGGTGGGTGTCTGACGTCGGCTCCGATCAGCAGGATTCCATCGCAGCGGCAGAGTAAGTCCTGGGCTGCGCAGAGACTGCACAAACTGATTTTGTGCAGCTCTGCTACACATGCGTTCGCACACTTACACGGCGAAAATACATTCCCCCTGTAGGCGGCGACTTTCTGATCGCAGGGTAGCAAAAAAACGCAATCCAGCGAACAGATCTGAATTAGGCCCTGTGTGCGATTTTGACTATAGTACTAGATAGTCAAAATTTACTTGCCTGCATAGTTTATCTAGCCTTGCGAGACCGACCCCACGCGCATCGGGATCGCATTGGTTATCACAAGATGGCTAACACCTTGCGATTTGCACTAAATTTCCTTGCGGATTTGACTATATAGTCAAAATCTCCAGGACAAATGTCACTGTGTGTATTCACCTGTAGGAGCTGATTGGATGGTACTCTGTCACCGTGCAATGTATCACGATCCAGGGTTTGATAAATCTGGGCCTTAGTTAAAAAAAAAAAAAAAAACTTATCTGGATGAAGGGGAAACAGCTGGTTTAGGTGGATGTAGTCCAGATATCTCTCCTGCCTCACATGATGGCATTAGAACGTATATCTTTATTGTTACACAAAAGATAGAATAAATGATGAATAGTAATAAAAACAAAATGGCATAGACATACTTATTATTATACAGTTATATTACACTCTATACAGACATAGGACACTACACCCCCAACATGACCTGACCACTGGACATGACCATAATACATCTATTACACCCTATACAGACATAGGACACTGCACCCCCAACATGACCTGACCACTGGACATGACCATAATACATCTATTACACCCTATACAGACATAGGACACTACACCCCCAACATGACCTGACCACCGGACATGAACATAATACATCTATTACACCCTATACAGACATAGGACACTGCACCCCCAACATGACCTGACCACTGGACATGACCATAATACATCTATTACACCCTATACAGACATAGGACACTACACCCCCAACATGACCTGACCACTGGCCATGACCGTAATACATCTATTACACACTATACAGACACAGGACACTACACCCCCAACATGACCTGACCACTGGCCGTGACCATAATACATCTATTACACCCTATACAGACATAGGACACTACACCCCCACCATGACCTGACCACTGGCCGTGACCATAATATATCTATTACACCCTATACTGACATAGGACACTACACCCCCAACATGACCTGACCACTGGCCGTGACCATAATATATCTATTACACCCTATACTGACATAGGACACTACACCCCCAACATGACCTGACCACTAGCCATGACCATAATACATCTATTACACCCTATACAGACATAGGACACTACACCCCCAACATGACCTGACCACTGGACATGACCATAATACATCTATTATACCCTATACAGACATAGGACACTACACCCCCAACATGACCTGACCACTGGCCGTGACCATAATACATCTATTACACCCTATACTGACATAGGACACTACACCCCAACATGACCTGACCACTGGCCATGACCATAATACATCTATTACACCCTGTACAGACACAGGACGCTACACCCCCAACATGACCTGACCACTGGACATGACCATAATACATCTATTACATCCTATACAGACATAGGACACTACACCCCCAACATGACCTGACCACTGGACATGACCATAATACATCTATTACACCCTATACAGACATAGGACACTGCACCCCCAACATGACCTGACCACTGGACATGACCATAATACATCTATTACACCCTATACAGACATAGGACACTACACCCCCAACATGACCTGACCATGACCATAATACATCTATTACACCCTATACAGACATAGGACAGTACATCCCCCAACATGACCTGACCATGACCATAATACATCTATTACACCCTATACAGACATAGGACACTACACCCCCAACATGACCTGACCACTGGCCGTGACCATAATATATCTATTACACCCTATACTGACATAGGACACTACACCCCCAACATGACCTGACCACTAGCCATGACCATAATACATCTATTACACCCTATACAGACATAGGACACTACACCCCCAACATGACCTGACCATGACCATAATACATCTATTACACCCTATACAGACATAGGACAGTACATCCCCCAACATGACCTGACCATGACCATAATACATCTATTACACCCTATACAGACATAGGACACTACACCCCCAACATGACCTGACCACTGGCCGTGACCATAATATATCTATTACACCCTATACTGACATAGGACACTACACCCCCAACATGACCTGACCACTAGCCATGACCATAATACATCTATTACACCCTATACAGACATAGGACACTACACCCCCAACATGACCTGACCACTGGACATGACCATAATACATCTATTATACCCTATACTGACATAGGACACTACACCCCAACATGACCTGACCACTGGCCGTGACCATCATACATCTATTACACCCTATACTGACATAGGACACTACACCCCAACATGACCTGACCACTGGCCATGACCATAATACATCTATTACACCCTGTACAGACACAGGACGCTACACCCCCAACATGACCTGACCACTGGACATGACCATAATACATCTATTACACCCTATACAGACATAGGACACTACACCCCTAACATGACCTGACCACTGGACATGACCATAATACATCTATTACACCCTATACAGACATAGGACACTGCACCCCCAACATGACCTGACCACTGGACATGACCATAATACATCTATTACACCCTATACAGACATAGGACACTACACCCCCAACATGACCTGACCATGACCATAATACATCTATTACACCCTATACAGACATAGGACAGTACATCCCCCAACATGACCTGACCATGACCATAATACATCTATTACACCCTATACAGACATAGGACACTACACCCCCAACATGACCTGACCACTGGCCGTGACCATAATATATCTATTACACCCTATACTGACATAGGACACTACACCCCCAACATGACCTGACCACTAGCCATGACCATAATACATCTATTACACCATATACAGACATAGGACACTACACCCCCAACATGACCTGACCATGACCATAATACATCTATTACACCCTATACAGACATAGGACAGTACATCCCCCAACATGACCTGACCATGACCATAATACATCTATTACACCCTATACAGACATTGGACACTACACCCCCAACATGACCTGACCACTGGCCGTGACCATAATATATCTATTACACCCTATACTGACATAGGACACTACACCCCCAACATGACCTGACCACTAGCCATGACCATAATACATCTATTACACCCTATACAGACATAGGACACTACACCCCCAACATGACCTGACCACTGGCCATGACCATAATACATCTATTATACCCTATACAGACATAGGACACTACACCCCCAACATGACCTGACCACTTGCCGTGACCATAATACATCTATTACACCCTATACTGACATAGGACACTACACCCCCAACATGACCTGACCACTAGCCATGACCATAATACATCTATTACACCCTATACAGACATAGGACACTACACCCCCAACATGACCTGACCACTGGACATGACCATAATACATCTATTACACCCTATACAGACATAGGACACTACACCCCCAACATGACCTGACCACTGGACATGACCATAATACATCTATTACACCCTATACAGACATAGGACACTACACCCCCAACATGACCTGACCATGACCATAATACATCTATTACACCCTATACAGACATAGGACAGTACATCCCCCAACATGACCTGACCATGACCATAATACATCTATTACACCCTATACAGACATAGGACACTACACCCCCAACATGACCTGACCACTGGCCGTGACCATAATATATCTATTACACCCTATACTGACATAGGACACTACACCCCCAACATGACCTGACCACTAGCCATGACCATAATACATCTATTACACCCTATACAGACATAGGACACTACACCCCCAACATGACCTGACCACTGGACATGACCATAATACATCTATTACACCCTATACAGACATAGGACACTACACCCCCAACATGACCTGACCATGACCATAATATATCTATTACACCCTATACAGACATAGGACACTACACCCCCAACATGACCTGACCACTGGCCGTGACCATAATACATCTATTACACCCTATACTGACATAGGACACTACACCCCAACATGACCTGACCACTGTCCGTGACCATAATACATCTATTACACCCTATACTGACATAGGACACTACACCCCCAACATGACCTGACCACTGGCCATGACCATAATACAGGTTGAGTATCCCATATCCAAATATTCCGAAATACGGACTTTTTTGAGTGAGACTGAGATAGTGAAACCTTTGTTTTTTGATGGCCCAATGTACACAAACTTTGTTTAATACTCAAAGTTATTAAAAATATTGTATTAAATGACCTTCAGGCTGTGTGCATAAGGTGTATATGAAACATAAATGAATTGTGTGAATGTAGACACACTTTGTTTAATGCACAAAGTTATAAAAAATATTGGCTAACATTATCTTTAGGCTGTGTGTATAATGTGTATATGTAACATAAATGCATTCTGTGCTTAGATTTAGGTCCCATCACCATGATATCTCATTATGGTATGCAATTATTCCAAAATACGGAAAAATCCCATATCCAAAATACCTCTGGTCCCAAGCATTTTGGATAAGGGATACTCAACCTGTACATCTATTACACCCTATACAGACACAGGACGCTACACCCCAACATGACCTGACCACTGGCCATGACCATAATACATCTATCACACCCTATACAGAGATAGGACACTACACCCCAACATGACCTGACCACTGGTAATGACCATAATACACCCTATACAGACATAGGACACCACACCCCCAACATGACCTGACCACTGGTAATGACCATAATACACCCTATACAGACATAGGACACTGCACCCCCAACAAGACCTGACCACTGGCCGTGACCATAATACATCTATTACACCCTATACAGACACTACACCCCCAACATGACCTGACCACTGGCCATGACCATAATACATCTATTACACCCTATACAGACATAGGACACTACACCCCCAACATGACCTGAACACTGGTAATGACCATAATACTCCCGATACAGACATAGGACACTACACCCCCAACATGACCTGACCACTTGCCATGACCATAATACAATTCTATTACACCCTATACAGACATAAACCCCAAACACTATACCCCCAACATGACCTGACCACTGGTCATGACCATAATACACCTATTACACCCTATACAGACAGGACACTGCACCCCCAACATGACCTGACCACTGGCCATGACCATAATACATCTATTACACCCTATACAGACATAGGACACTACACCCCCAACATGACCTGACCACTGGCCGTGACCATAATACATCTATTACACCCTATACAGACACTACACCCCCAACATGACCTGACCACTGGCCATGACCATAATACATCTATTACACCCTATACAGAGATAGGACACTACACCCCCAACATGACCTGACCACTGGTCAACCTTGATTTGGACCAACTATTGAGGATTTAACAAATTCCCCCGACTTGCAAAAGGGTTTAAATTGGACAAAAAAATGAAATTGAATGCATTTGCTGATGATGTCTCCTTTATGTAGTCAGTACAGAAACTTCTTCTCTTGCATCTATACTTAATAAAATGAAACTATTATGGGGTATATTCAATTAGGGTCGGATCCATTCTGACATGCATTTGTCGGAATGGATCCGACAACCCCTATTCAATCCCATCTCAATTCGACTTTAAAAAGTCGAATTGAGATGAGGGACCGGAGAGGGGGGAAAGGGGGGAGACCAGCGGGGACAGCTGCGGGCAGACGGAGGAGAGCAGCGCTACAGCAGCGCTACAGAAGGATGTCTCACAGCCGCCAGACCTCACGGCAGTGTCCATCCGGCTCCAGCAAGCGTGACCTCACTTGCTGGAGCTGGGTGGACGCTGCCGTGAGCGGCGCGGCTGTGAGACATCCTGCTGCAGCGCTGTGCTGTAACGCTGCTCTCCCCTGTCTGTCCACGGCTCTCCCCGGTCTCCCCGCGGCCCCCCCCCCTCCTCCTCTGGGTCCCACATCTCAGTCCGACATTTTTTTATGTCGGACTGAGATGGTCGGAAACGGGGCTAAATCCTGTCGAATTTGGCCCCGTTTCACTCAATTTTAGGCCTGTTTCCCTCAAAAATACGTGAATCGGCAGCTATACCGTCAATTCACGTACTATTTGACAAGTCGAATTCCCCGACTTGTCGAATAAAAACTGCAGGGATTGAATAGGTCGAATCACGATTCGACCTTAAAAAGTCGAAAACTGCCGTCTTTTCGACAGACGGCAATTTTCGACCCTAATTGAATACCCCTATATGACTCCACTTTGGGTCTTCATTATTTATAACTGACAAATCAACAGCCATGCTGGACAATGGACAACACTGACCCATAGCATCCAACGTGGGGGAGGTCTGTATGCTTAGTATGAGCTAAGATTAGCTTTACTCATTTAGCCATTCATTGCATTCATCTGCCCTCCAAATCCCGCAGATGTATACGGATTTAGTATTACCACTGTAATCAAATACTTGGCTGTGGACCTGAAAGGTTGGCAATAACTTCTCTCTTACCTGGGTTAGAACTTTTTGGAGCACCTACATGTCCTCAGTCTCCACCGCCAGATCTCTGTTGACTAATTCAAATCTCAAAGGGCCACTAACCTGTGCGAGAGCCTTGGACACATTTGAAGCGGTGAGACCGTACCGTGTGTCATCAATCAGGTTGATCTGATGGTTCTTCATTGTCTCCGGTGTGGTTGGGGGTTACCGGTCATTTCATTAGGAGCTGCTGAAAATAATGGGGTGAATTATGTCCCACTTGGTCCTGAACGCGCAGTGTTTGGAGCCTTCTCTGACGGGGAGATGTAGCAAACCATTGAGAGAGCTAAAGTAGAGAGGTTGCCCATAGCAACCAATCTTCTGACATTTTATGGACTGTGCTAGATGAATGATAGCTAGAAGCTGGTTGCTATGGGCGTCTTCTCCACTTTATCTCTCTCATAGGTTTGTTCCGTCTCCCCCGTAATTAAGGAAGTAGGAGATTTGTTGTTGGCAAGCAGTGCAGCAGGGCGGAAAATATTAGGGGCTCATTTATCAACAAGTGATAACCACTGTCATGTGTTTGAAAAATGACAGTTGGGAGCTGATTGGCTGGAGCACCATTTATCATACACAATGAGTTTTATCACTCATTGATAAATGGGCCCCCTAGGTATCATCCCAGGATGTTATATGTTCTTCCACCTACTGTATGTAACCAGGGGGGCGATTTGTCAAAGCTTTGAGAGAGAGAGAGAGAAAGTGATAACCAATCAGCTCCCAACTGCCATGTTACAGTCTGTGTTTGAAAAATGACAGTTGAGAGCTGATTAACTGGCAGTCTGACCCTAACCCTCTACCCCCGCAGTCTGACCCTAACCCTCCCTGGTGGTGCCCAACCCTAATGCTTCTCCCTCCCTACAACTTAACTCTAACCCTCTCTGGGGGTGCCTAACGCTAATGCCCCTTCTTCACCGCAACCTAACCCTGTCCCTCCCCGGTGGTGCCGAACGCTAATGCCCCTCCCTCCCCGCAACCTAACCCTCCACCCACAGCTTAGACCTAACCCCCCTAGTGTCCTAGTGTTCGGGTTTCCAGGTCCGGCATTTGATCCCGGCATTGGTGTTCCAGTGTTGGGTCTCCAGCAATTGGTATTTTCCGACTACAGGGATCCCGGATGATGGGACCCTGACCGGATCCCGCTTGGTTGCTTGCGCCCCCTCCTGGGCAGGCATTATGATGGTATTGGCATGGGCGTTGTCACTTGTTGTATACCACTTGATTGTAGTTGCCTCGTACTGGTCGCTCTGGGGTATCTATGTTATAGTGCCCCCCTGTGATTATACACGTTGAGTTGTTACTTGTACTTTCATGATGGTTTGGACTTCAAAAAATAAATATATTTAAAAAGGGAAAAAAAAAACTACCTGGCATTTGCTGCATGATCCGCAGACATATGCACATACTAGTGTCTATATAAACCGTATATCGGCCTATGAAATGATGTGGTGCAAAGATCAGTGATGTGGATGTAACTTGCAGCAACTGGATATAAACTATAAGCAGTCTAGTGCAGGCGTGTGTTGCTATGGGTTACAGTGCGTCTTTACCTTGCACCATTGTATGAAATACGCCTTATAGCGTCCTGACGTACAGTGAGTAGATTCCTTGTTTGTTTGTCTGTACATGAAATGTCATTCGTCTTTGGATGGGTCACCTTAGGCATTTAATACTGCAGCTTCAGGTTGAAATACCTATTTATGCAGCTCTGAAGATCGAACGCACAATGGACCTGATTCGTGTTAGTAAGTAAAGCAAAAAACGCAAGTCACTTTGTGGGTCATTCTGAGTTGATCGCACGTAGCAACGTTTTGCTGCTGGTGCGATCAACTAGACGCCACCTATGGGGGAGTGTATTTCTGCATAGCAGGGCTGCGATCACTTGTGCAGCCCTGCTATGCTAAAAAAAGTTTCCTGCAAAACAAGACCAGGGTCAGACCTACTTACCCTGTGCGACGGATCCAGCGACGAAGGTCCCGGGATTGACATCAGACATCCGCCCTCCAAACGCCTGGACACGCCTGCGTTCGGATCTCCATGCCCGGAAAACAGTGAGTATCCGCCCCGGAACGCCTCCCCGGTGTCAATCTTCTTGCGATCGCGCTAGCGATCACTTTCTTCTGGTCGTTGCCCGGCAACAGCTGTCGCTGGCCAACGACGCGCGTGCGCATTGCGGCCGCCACGCATGCGCAGTTCTGACCCGTTTGCACCGCAGCAAAGAACCGCTGCGTGCGAACGGGTCGGGATGGCCCCCTTTGTGTCTGGAACAAATCATGTTGCCGTGCAAGAGGAGCAAATACCTTTTATATTGTTTCTGTGCAGGGTAAATACCGGCTGCTTTATTTTTACACTGCAATTTAGATTTCAGTTTGAACACACCCCACCCAAATCTAACTCTCGCTATATACAGATGCGTCCTCGTACATCCAGCCTCAATACACCACGCTGTGCACCAGGAGACTGCGCTGAGTAATATGATATATGACCCTTGTATATCTCACCTTGAGTTACGTTCTATAAGACCTGACATTACTGTAGACACTGAGACTGCTGACCTGTACGTCTCTTTACTGTCACAATTTCTATTCATCTGCCAATATTTTGCAGTTTCATTTTTTACAATACATTATGAGTTTGTGACGCTGTTTCTGTCCTTGTTGCCAGGTTATGTGGTGTCTCCTCTGCAGCAAGATTGGGTGACACTCCTTATGTGACGCCGACGAGCTGAGTATGTGGTAAAGGCTGAGAACAGCGTCCTTACAGAAAAAGATAAAAGGTGAGTGAGACACGAGTAATAATCACAGGAGGGAACTTCTGACCTGGAGAGTTTTCAGTGTATTGCCTTGGCGGAACCGGGTCTGGGGCTTCCACCTTGCTAAGCTGAGGGAGACGCACAGATTGGTCCAGAGTTAGTCCCGCAGAACTGTCACTGACGCGTTTCGTTGTGGAATAATGTCATTTGATGAAGTTGTGGGTTATTACACAACAAAATGCGTCTATTATGCTACTGTAGGACCAGGGCCGGATCTGGGGGGGAGGACAAGGGGGCGACCGCCGCCCTAACACAGTCATAGCCACGCCCACTTTTGAGCAGAAGAGAGCTCTCCAGGGGAAGAACGATGTGCTGCTGCTTATACCACAGCAGCACAGAGGAGCCAGGAGAGCAAGGGTTACAGAGCATTTGCCCCTCACTTGCTAGGGCTAATAAATACAATTACCCCATAGCACAGTCACATGTACATAGAACAATCACAAAGCTCTATCTTAGTCTCACTCAAAAAGTTCAGTCAGAATTGAGATGGAGGAGTTAGGATTGCAGATGGGAGGAGTTGGGACTGTAGAGGGAGGAGTCAAGATTAAACAGTAAACCGAGTTGTTCGCTCGCTAGCTGCTTTTCGCAGCATTGCACACGCTAAGCCGCCGCCTACTGGGAGTGAATCTTAGCATAGCAGAATTGCGAACGAAAGATTAGCAGAATTGCGAATAGAAATTTCTTAGCAGTTTCTGAGTAGCTCCAGACTTACTCCTACACTGCGATCACTTCAGTCAGTTTCGTTCCTGGTTTGACGTTACAAACACGCCCAGCGTTCGCCCAGACACTCCCCCGTTTCTCCAGCCACTCCCGCGTTTTTCCCTGAAACGCCTGCGTTTTTCCGCACACTCCCATAAAACGGCCATTTTCCTCCCAGAAACACCCACTTCCTGTCAATCTCACTACGATCACCAGAACGATGAAAAATCTCCGTTAGGCCGTGAGTAAAAAACCAAACTTTTGTGCTAATTTACTTGGCGCAGGCGCACTGCGTACATTGCGCATGCGCAGTTTGCGACTAATCGCTCCGTAGCGGAAAAAAATAACGAGCGAACAACTCGGAATGACCCCCTATATCCGCTGCTTAGTAATTGTGCAGCCCTACAAGTGTTTTCATTTAGTTTAATATTAATCTGCATTCAGCAAGTGTAATGCAGAGATCACGTCCTGTACCGGAAATTCTGGAACTCCCTTGTTATTGGGCTCCTTGTGCTATATGTGTAAGCTGGAGGATCCAGGATGTGCCCAAACCTCCCAACACTTTACACAATCATAGGGGTCTATTTACTAAGCCTTGGATGGAGATAAAGTACCAGCCAATCGGCTCCTTTCTGCCATGTTACAGGCTGGGTTTGAAAAATGACAGTTAGGAGCTGATTGGCTGGTAGTTTATTTCCGTCCACTTTATCTCCACCTGAGGTTTAGTAAATAGACCCCTAAATCTGGATACAGTTATACCTTCTCCAAAAGGGGTGTAACCATCTCACACAAGGGGGTGTGACCATAGGTCAGAGGGCGTAACCACACCACGGGGGCTTCCCTATTTCCTAAGTGCTAGGACTACCCTAATATGCCTTCCCTAAAACCACCCAATAATTGCCTTGGTCACCAGAGACTCCTCCTAACTTCCTGCATTGCCGACTTTAGGACAGTGCCTTCAACTTGCAATTGTCCCAGCGACATTGGGGAGATATGATACGGCGGAACCCTACGTTTTTTTTTTTTTTATAGGAACATTTAATGCACCCAAACTGCGAGGATGCTACAAAACCAAATCCTGATTCCTCGTGATTATGTTGCACGTGGCAGAGCACTATTGCTTCATGCACTAATACTGCAGATTCAGTTTAAGCCCATTTTCTTCATTTTTATAAGCAAATTGCAGTTCAGATATTTCTGTATAAATCCTTTATATAATGGTTCATTAGAATCCTACAATACGGTTCCGATGCATCTGAATATTGTAGTTTCCCTAGTGTATGTGTGATTTATCGCTCACCCCGGCCTATTAGACTCTCCCTGTTTCCAATACTGGAAATATATATTGCAGATGGACATATGGTCACTGTATTACTCGGCGCCGTACAGGGTATATACAGTAATACGTGGCAGATTAATGGCACAGTGAATGTACCGTGACAATATATATATATCATGGGACAATACAGGGCAATCAAATTGACATACTAGGTAGGATGTGGATTGGGGAATGAAGGTTGTGGACTCGTTGTTTCCAGGCAAGTGGAGGCGAGTCGTTGGGAGCGGGGAGTAGATCAGCATTCACTGAGCCTGTATCCAGCAAAGGGTAAGCACACAGGGGGAGATGAACCTTTGAGATAATGAGAAGTTGCCATGAGCAGTGTCTCTACTTTATCTCACTCCAAGGTTCGATAAATCTCCTCCAGAGTCACTGGAAGCAAGGCTAGTGCTGATGGGGGAGGAAGGCCCTGCTCGTTATAACGTACATGCTAAGGGGAGAACATTTGGAGGGTGAACTGGGGAGGAGCAAAGGACAGGGAGGAGAGAAGAGTGACCGTCTAGGAGGAGGGGTGGTAGGCTTTGATGACAAGGTGAGTTGAGTGAAGCTGGCAGGATTAGGGGAAGTCTGACTAGACAAGGGACGGAGTGAGTTCCAGAGGAGGAGTGAAACCGGAAAAATCTTGGAGGTGAGTGTGAGAGGAGGTAATCAGGGTGGAGCAGCGGAGGCAGTCGTAGGAAGAATGGAGGAATCGGGAGTGTGAACAGAGATGAGGTTGGAGCTGTAGGAGATGGCAGAGCAGTTGTGGGGGGAAGCCGACGTGTTGTATTGTAGTGGGGAAAGGGGAGGTCTTGGTAGAAGGTAAGGTCCGCGCCACGCCTCTGGACAGAGGTACTCAAGTACATTTTGCCGTCGCTGCAGTGGTGTATTTATAATGGGTTTTTCACGGTGTTTTGCGCACACACAGAACAGAAATCACCAGGAACATGGTGCGGCCGCCATGTTCCCGGAGACCTGCACATGCGCAATAGAGTCTAATTGCATCTGTGCCACGGAGAGAGGAGGGGGGTGGCATGGAGGCTGCACACGGGTTCCCTTCTTTGGGCCTAATGCCGATAAATAGGGAATGTGCCGTATACTATGTGGCTTAGACAGCGGACCTACAGTAGGGGAAGGGAAGAAATACAGGAGGGAGGGTCCTGCTCACCAGAGCTTACATTCTAAAAGGAAGGGAAAGAATGGCCGGTAATGGATGCGGGATAGTGGATATAGGTGGGTAATGGGTAAAATACATTTATGTCTGAATAGGTCATAGACGTCTCATAGAAGAACATTCTTCTGGATGTTATATGTTACAGGCTCCGTAGTCTTCCTTTCTTCTTTCCCTCCTAATGTCTGTCTCTTTGTTTCCAGATGTCTCACAGTGTGACTCTTCTGTGCGCTCTCTGGCTGTCTCGTGTCCATGGATCTGTGGATAACAGCACAACAGGTGAGAGGGGAGGATACCGGAGGGTCTACCAGTGTTCTGTGGGGTTCTGTACTCGCCTCTCACGCCAGATTTCCGCACGGCGTGCAGGGATGTTATCACAGTGATTGCAGCTCTGGCAGCGCAGGACGCATGGCAGCTACTGTATATTGCAGAACCTCTCCCAGTAAGAGAGCCGGGGGGTCAGTAATGGGATATGATAGCAGTGTGTGTACAGGATGGGACAAGCTATGGACAGTGTAAAGCATGGCTAAGATATGATAAACGTGTCTGGAAACCGAGCATATGATAACGGTGTAGAGATATGGGATTGGGATGTGATAGTGGTGTCAGGAGACGGGCTGGGATGTGACAGCGGTGTCAGGAGACGGGCTGGGATGCGATAGCGGTGTCAGGAGATGGGCTGGGATGTGATAGTGGTGTCAGGAGACGGGCTGGGATGTGATAGCGGTGTCAGGAGACGGGCTGGGATGTGAGAGCGGTGTCAGGAGACGGGCTGGGATGTGATAGAGGTGTCAGGAGACGGGCTGGGATGTGACAACGGTGTCAGGAGACGGGCTGGGATGTGATAGCGGTGTCAGGGCTGCGATGTGATAGCGGTGTCAGGAGACGGGCTGGGATGTGATAGCGGTGTCAGGAGACGGGCTGGGATGTGATAAAGGTGTCAGGAGACAGGCTGGGATGTGATAGAGGTGTCAGGAGACGGGCTGGGATGTGAGAGCGGTGTCAGGAGACGGGCTGGGATGTGATAGAGGTGTCAGGAGACGGGCTGGGATGTGACAACGGTGTCAGGAGACGGGCTGGGATGTGATAGCGGTGTCAGGAGACGGGCTGGGATGTGATAGCGGTGTCAGGAGACGGGCTGGGATGTGAGAGCGGTGTCAGGAGACGGGCTGGGATGTGATAGCGGTGTCAGGGCTGCGATGTGATAGCGGTGTCAGGAGACGGGCTGGGATGTGATAGCGGTGTCAGGAGACGGGCTGGGATGTGACAGCAGTGTCAGGAGACGGGCTGGGATGTGACAGCGGTGTCAGGAGACGGGCTGGGATGTGATAGCGGTGTCAGGAGACGGGCTGGGATGTGATAGCGGTGTCAGGAGACGGGCTGGGATGTGATAGCGGTGTCAGGAGACGGGCTGGGATGTGAGAGCGGTGTCAGGAGACGGGCTGGGATGTGATAGAGGTGTCAGGAGACGGGCTGGGATGTGACAACGGTGTCAGGAGACGGGCTGGGATGTGATAGCGGTGTCAGGAGACGGGCTGGGATGTGACAGCGGTGTCAGGAGACGGGCTGGGATGTGACAGCGGTGTCAGGAGACGGGCTGGGATGTGATAGAGGTGTCAGGAGACGGGCTGGGATGTGACGGCGGTGTCAGGAGACGGGCTGGGATGTGACGGCGGTGTCAGGAGACGGGCTGGGATGTGACAGTGGTGTCAGGAGACGGGCTGGGATGTGACAGTGGTGTCAGGAGACGGGCTGGGATGTGACAGCGGTGTCAGGAGACGGGCTGGGATGTGGATGTGACAGCAGTGTCAGGAGACGGGCTGGGATGTGACAGCGGTGTCAGGGCTGGGATGTGACGGCGGTGTCAGGAGACGGGCTGGGATGTGATAGAGGTGTCAGGGCTGGGATGTGATAGAGGTGTCAGGAGACGGGCTGGAATGTGACAGCGGTGTCAGGAGACGGTTTGGGATGTGACAGCAGAGTTAGGAGACTGGCTGGGATGTGACAGCGGTGTCAGGAGACGGTTTGGGATGTGATAGCGGTGTCAGGAGACGGGCTGGGATGTGACAGAGGTGTCAGGAGACGGTTTGGGATGTGACAGCGGTGTCAGGAGACGGGCTGGGATGTGATAGCGGTGTCAGGAGACGGGCTGGGATGTGACAGCGGTGTCAGGAGTCGGGCTGGGATGTGACAGCGGTGTCAGGAGACAGGCTGGGATGTGATAGCGGTGTCAGGGCTGGGATGTGATAGAGGTGTCAGGAGACGGGCTGGAATGTGATAGAGGTGTCGGGAGACGGGCTGGGATGTGACGGCAGTGTCAGGAGACGGGCTGGGATGTGATAGATGTGTCAGGAGATGGGCTGGGATGTGACAGCAGTGTCAGGAGACGGGCTGGGATGTGACAGAGGTGTCAGGAGACGATTTGGGATGTGACAGCGGTGTCAGGAGACGGGCTGGGATGTGACAGCGGTGTCAGGAGACGGTCTGGGATGTGATAGCGGTGTCAGGAGACGGGCTGGGATGTGACAGCGGTGTCAGGAGTCGGGCTGGGATGTGACAGCGGTGTCAGGAGACGGGCTGGGATGTGATAGCGGTGTCAGGAGACGGGCTGGGATGTGACAGCGGTGTCATGGCTGGGATGTGACGGCGGTGTCAGGAGACGGGCTGGGATGTGATAGAGGTGTCAGGGCTGGGATGTGATAGAGGTGTCAGGAGACGGGCTGGGATGTGACAGCGGTGTCAGGAGACGGGCTGGGATGTGACAGCGGTGTCAGGAGACGGGCTGGGATGTGACAACGGTGTCAGGAGACGGGCTGGGATGTGATAGCGGTGTCAGGGCTGGGATGTGATAGAGGTGTCAGGAGACGGGCTGGGATGTGACAGCGGTGTCAGGAGACGGGCTGGGATGTGATAGCGGTGTCAGGAGACGGGCTGGGATGTGACAGCGGTGTCAGGCGTTGGGCTGGGATGTGACAGCGGTGTCAGGAGACAGGCTGGGATGTGATAGCGGTGTCAGGGCTGGGATGTGATAGAGGTGTCAGGAGACGGGCTGGAATGTGATAGAGGTGTCAGGAGACGGGCTGGGATGTGACGGCAGTGTCAGGAGACGGGCTGGGATGTGATAGAGGTGTCAGGAGACAGGCTGGGATGTGACAGCAGTGTCAGGAGACGGGCTGGGATGTGACAGAGGTGTCAGGAGACGATTTGGGATGTGACAGCGGTGTCAGGAGACGGGCTGGGATGTGACAGCGGTGTCAGGAGACGGACTGGGATGTGATAGCGGTGTCAGGGCTGGGATGTGATAGAGGTGTCAGGAGACGGGCTGGGATGTGACAGCGGTGTCAGGAGACTGGCTGGGATGTGACAGCAGTGTCAGGAGACGGGCTGCGATGTGATAGCGGTGTCAGGAGACGGGCTGGGATGTGACAGCGGTGTCAGGAGACGGGCTGGGATGTGACAGCGGTGTCAGGAGACGGGCTGGGATGTGATAGCGGTGTCAGGGCTGGGATGTGATAGAGGTGTCAGGAGACGGGCTGGGATGTGACAGCGGTGTCAGGAGACTGGCTGGGATGTGACAGCAGTGTCAGGGCTGGGATGTGACGGCGGTGTCAGGAGACGGGCTGGGATGTGATAGAGGTGTTTGGAGACGGGCTGGGATGTGACGGCAGTGTCAGGAGACGGGCTGGGATGTGATAGAGGTATCAGGAGACGGGCTGGTATGTGACAGCGGTGTCAGGAGACGGGCTGGGATGTGATGGCGGTGTCAGGAGACAGGCTGGGATGTGACAGCGGTGTCAGGAGACGGGCTGGGATGTGATAGCGGTGTCAGGAGACGGGCTGGGATGTGATAGCGGTGTCAGGAGACGGGCTGGGATGTGATAGCGGTGTTAGGAGACGGGCTGGGATGTGAGAGCGGTGTCAGGAGACGGGCTGGGATGTGATAGAGGTGTCAGGAGACAGGCTGGGATGTGATAGAGGTGTCAGGAGACGGGCTGGGATGTGACAACGGTGTCAGGAGATGGGCTGCGATGTGATAGCGGTGTCAGGAGACGGGCTGGGATGTGATAGCGGTGTCAGGAGACGGGCTGGGATGTGACAGCGGTGTCAGGAGACGGGCTGGGATGTGACAGCGGTGTCAGGAGACGGGCTGGGATGTGATAGAGGTGTCAGGAGACAGGCTGGGATGTGACGGCGGTGTCAGGAGACGGGCTGGGATGTGACGGCGGTGTCAGGAGACGGGCTGGGATGTGACAGTGGTGTCAGGAGACGGGCTGGGATGTGACAGTGGTGTCAGGAGACGGGCTGGGATGTGATAGCGGTGTCAGGAGACGGGCTGGGATGTGACAGCGGTGTCAGGAGACGGGCTGGGATGTGACAGATGTGTCAGGGCTGGGATGTGACAGCAGTGTCAGGAGACGGGCTGGGATGTGACAGCGGTGTCAGGGCTGGGATGTGACGGCGGTGTCAGGAGACGGGCTGGGATGTGATAGAGGTGTCAGGGCTGGGATGTGATAGAGGTGTCAGGAGACGGGCTGGAATGTGACAGCGGTGTCAGGAGACGGTTTGGGATGTGACAGCAGAGTTAGGAGACTGGCTGGGATGTGACAGCGGTGTCAGGAGACGGTTTGGGATGTGACAGAGGTGTCAGGAGACGGGCTGGGATGTGACAGAGGTGTCAGGAGACGGTTTGGGATGTGACAGCGGTGTCAGGAGACGGGCTGGGATGTGATAGCGGTGTCAGGAGACGGGCTGGGATGTGACAGCGGTGTCAGGAGTCGGGCTGGGATGTGACAGCGGTGTCAGGAGACAGGCTGGGATGTGATAGCGGTGTCAGGGCTGGGATGTGATAGAGGTGTCAGGAGACGGGCTGGAATGTGATAGAGGTGTCGGGAGACGGGCTGGGATGTGACGGCAGTGTCAGGAGACGGGCTGGGATGTGATAGATGTGTCAGGAGATGGGCTGGGATGTGACAGCAGTGTCAGGAGACGGGCTGGGATGTGACAGAGGTGTCAGGAGACGATTTGGGATGTGACAGCGGTGTCAGGAGACGGGCTGGGATGTGACAGCGGTGTCAGGAGACGGTCTGGGATGTGATAGCGGTGTCAGGAGACGGGCTGGGATGTGACAGCGGTGTCAGGAGTCGGGCTGGGATGTGACAGCGGTGTCAGGAGACGGGCTGGGATGTGATAGCGGTGTCAGGAGACGGGCTGGGATGTGATAGCGGTGTCAGGAGACGGGCTGGGATGTGAGAGCGGTGTCAGGAGACGGGCTGGGATGTGATAGAGGTGTCAGGAGACAGGCTGGGATGTGATAGAGGTGTCAGGAGACGGGCTGGGATGTGACAGCGGTGTCAGGAGACGGGCTGGGATGTGACAGCGGTGTCAGGAGACGGGCTGGGATGTGACAACGGTGTCAGGAGACGGGCTGGGATGTGATAGCGGTGTCAGGGCTGGGATGTGATAGAGGTGTCAGGAGACGGGCTGGGATGTGACAGCGGTGTCAGGAGACTGGCTGGGATGTGACAGCGGTGTCAGGAGACGGGCTGGGATGTGATAGCGGTGTCAGGAGACGGGCTGGGATGTGACAGCGGTGTCAGGCGTTGGGCTGGGATGTGACAGCGGTGTCAGGAGACAGGCTGGGATGTGATAGCGGTGTCAGGGCTGGGATGTGATAGAGGTGTCAGGAGACGGGCTGGAATGTGATAGAGGTGTCAGGAGACGGGCTGGGATGTGACGGCAGTGTCAGGAGACGGGCTGGGATGTGATAGAGGTGTCAGGAGACGGGCTGGGATGTGACAGCAGTGTCAGGAGACGGGCTGGGATGTGACAGAGGTGTCAGGAGACGATTTGGGATGTGACAGCGGTGTCAGGAGACGGGCTGGGATGTGACAGCGGTGTCAGGAGACGGACTGGGATGTGATAGCGGTGTCAGGGCTGGGATGTGATAGAGGTGTCAGGAGACGGGCTGGGATGTGACAGCGGTGTCAGGAGACTGGCTGGGATGTGATAGAGGTGTCAGGAGACGGGATGGGATGTGATAGTGGTGTCAGGAGACGGGCTGGGATGTGACAGCGGTGTCAGGAGACGGGCTGGGATGTGATAGCGGTGTCAGGAGATGGGCTGGGATGTGATAGTGGTGTCAGGAGACGGGCTGGGATGTGATAGCGGTGTCAGGAGACGGGCTGGGATGTGATAGCGGTGTCAGGAGACGGGCTGGGATGTGAGAGCGGTGTCAGGAGACGGGCTGGGATGTGATAGAGGTGTCAGGAGACGGGCTGGGATGTGACAACGGTGTCAGGAGACGGGCTGGGATGTGATAGCGGTGTCAGGGCTGCGATGTGATAGCGGTGTCAGGAGACGGGCTGGGATGTGATAGCGGTGTCAGGAGACGGGCTGGGATGTGATAGAGGTGTCAGGAGACAGGCTGGGATGTGATAGAGGTGTCAGGAGACGGGCTGGGATGTGAGAGCGGTGTCAGGAGACGGGCTGGGATGTGATAGAGGTGTCAGGAGACGGGCTGGGATGTGACAACGGTGTCAGGAGACGGGCTGGGATGTGATAGCGGTGTCAGGGCTGCGATGTGATAGCGGTGTCAGGAGACGGGCTGGGATGTGATAGCGGTGTCAGGAGACGGGCTGGGATGTGAGAGCGGTGTCAGGAGACGGGCTGGGATGTGATAGAGGTGTCAGGAGACAGGCTGGGATGTGATAGAGGTGTCAGGAGACGGGCTGGGATGTGACAACGGTGTCAGGAGACGGGCTGGGATGTGATAGAGGTGTCAGGAGACGGGCTGGGATGTGACGGCGGTGTCAGGAGACGGGCTGGGATGTGATAGCGGTGTCAGGAGACGGGCTGGGATGTGACAGCGGTGTCAGGAGACGGGCTGGGATGTGACAGCGGTGTCAGGAGACGGGCTGGGATGTGATAGAGGTGTCAAGAGACGGGCTGGGATGTGACGGCGGTGTCAGGAGACGGGCTGGGATGTGACGGCGGTGTCAGGAGACGGGCTGGGATGTGACAGTGGTGTCAGGAGACGGGCTGGGATGTGACAGTGGTGTCAGGAGACGGGCTGGGATGTGACAGTGGTGTCAGGAGACGGGCTGGGATGTGACAGCGGTGTCAGGAGACGGGCTGGGATGTGACAGCAGTGTCAGGAGACGGGCTGGGATGTGACAGCGGTGTCAGGGCTGGGATGTGACGGCGGTGTCAGGAGACGGGCTGGGATGTGATAGAGGTGTCAGGGCTGGGATGTGATAGAGGTGTCAGGAGACGGGCTGGAATGTGACAGCGGTGTCAGGAGACGGTTTGGGATGTGACAGCAGAGTTAGGAGACTGGCTGGGATGTGACAGCGGTGTCAGGAGACGGTTTGGGATGTGATAGCGGTGTCAGGAGACGGGCTGGGATGTGACAGAGGTGTCAGGAGACGGTTTGGGATGTGACAGCGGTGTCAGGAGACGGGCTGGGATGTGATAGCGGTGTCAGGAGACGGGCTGGGATGTGACAGCGGTGTCAGGAGTCGGGCTGGGATGTGACAGCGGTGTCAGGAGACAGGCTGGGATGTGATAGCGGTGTCAGGGCTGGGATGTGATAGAGGTGTCAGGAGACGGGCTGGAATGTGATAGAGGTGTCGGGAGACGGGCTGGGATGTGACGGCAGTGTCAGGAGACGGGCTGGGATGTGATAGATGTGTCAGGAGATGGGCTGGGATGTGACAGCAGTGTCAGGAGACGGGCTGGGATGTGACAGAGGTGTCAGGAGACGATTTGGGATGTGACAGCGGTGTCAGGAGACGGGCTGGGATGTGACAGCGGTGTCAGGAGACGGTCTGGGATGTGATAGCGGTGTCAGGAGACGGGCTGGGATGTGACAGCGGTGTCAGGAGTCGGGCTGGGATGTGACAGCGGTGTCAGGAGACGGGCTGGGATGTGATAGCGGTGTCAGGAGACGGGCTGGGATGTGACAGCGGTGTCATGGCTGGGATGTGACGGCGGTGTCAGGAGACGGGCTGGGATGTGATAGAGGTGTCAGGGCTGGGATGTGATAGAGGTGTCAGGAGACGGGCTGGGATGTGACAGCGGTGTCAGGAGACGGGCTGGGATGTGACAGCGGTGTCAGGAGACGGGCTGGGATGTGACAACGGTGTCAGGAGACGGGCTGGGATGTGATAGAGGTGTCAGGAGACGGGCTTGGATGTGACAGCGGTGTCAGGAGACGGGCTGGGATGTGACAGCGGTGTCAGGAGACGGGCTGGGATGTGATAGCGGTGTCAGGAGACGGGCTGGGATGTGACAGCGGTGTCAGGCGTTGGGCTGGGATGTGACAGCGGTGTCAGGAGACAGGCTGGGATGTGATAGCGGTGTCAGGGCTGGGATGTGATAGAGGTGTCAGGAGACGGGCTGGAATGTGATAGAGGTGTCAGGAGACGGGCTGGGATGTGACGGCAGTGTCAGGAGACGGGCTGGGATGTGATAGAGGTGTCAGGAGACAGGCTGGGATGTGACAGCAGTGTCAGGAGACGGGCTGGGATGTGACAGAGGTGTCAGGAGACGATTTGGGATGTGACAGCGGTGTCAGGAGACGGGCTGGGATGTGACAGCGGTGTCAGGAGACGGACTGGGATGTGATAGCGGTGTCAGGGCTGGGATGTGATAGAGGTGTCAGGAGACGGGCTGGGATGTGACAGCGGTGTCAGGAGACTGGCTGGGATGTGACAGCAGTGTCAGGAGACGGGCTGCGATGTGATAGCGGTGTCAGGAGACGGGCTGGGATGTGACAGCGGTGTCAGGAGACGGGCTGGGATGTGACAGCGGTGTCAGGAGACGGGCTGGGATGTGACAACGGTGTCAGGAGACGGGCTGGGATGTGATAGCGGTGTCAGGGCTGGGATGTGATAGAGGTGTCAGGAGACGGGCTGGGATGTGACAGCGGTGTCAGGAGACTGGCTGGGATGTGACAGCAGTGTCAGGGCTGGGATGTGACGGCGGTGTCAGGAGACGGGCTGGGATGTGATAGAGGTGTCAGGAGACGGGCTGGGATGTGACGGCAGTGTCAGGAGACGGGCTGGGATGTGATAGAGGTATCAGGAGACGGGCTGGTATGTGACAGCGGTGTCAGGAGACGGGCTGGGATGTGATGGCGGTGTCAGGAGACAGGCTGGGATGTGACAGCGGTGTCAGGAGACGGGCTGGGATGTGATAGAGGTGTCAGGAGACAGGCTGGGATGAGATAGAGGTGTCAGGAGACGGGCTGGGATGTGACAACGGTGTCAGGAGATGGGCTGCGATGTGATAGCGGTGTCAGGAGACGGGCTGGGATGTGATAGCGGTGTCAGGAGACGGGCTGGGATGTGACAGCGGTGTCAGGAGACGGGCTGGGATGTGACAGCGGTGTCAGGAGACGGGCTGGGATGTGATAGAGGTGTCAGGAGACAGGCTGGGATGTGACGGCGGTGTCAGGAGACGGGCTGGGATGTGACGGCGGTGTCAGGAGACGGGCTGGGATGTGACAGTGGTGTCAGGAGACGGGCTGGGATGTGACAGTGGTGTCAGGAGACGGGCTGGGATGTGACAGCGGTGTCAGGAGACGGGCTGGGATGTGACAGCGGTGTCAGGAGACGGGCTGGGATGTGACAGATGTGTCAGGGCTGGGATGTGACAGCAGTGTCAGAAGACGGGCTGGGATGTGACAGCGGTGTCAGGGCTGGGATGTGACGGCGGTGTCAGGAGACGGGCTGGGATGTGATAGAGGTGTCAGGGCTGGGATGTGATAGAGGTGTCAGGAGACGGGCTGGAATGTGACAGCGGTGTCAGGAGACGGTTTGGGATGTGACAGCAGAGTTAGGAGACTGGCTGGGATGTGACAGCGGTGTCAGGAGACGGTTTGGGATGTGATAGCGGTGTCAGGAGACGGGCTGGGATGTGACAGAGGTGTCAGGAGACGGTTTGAGATGTGACAGCGGTGTCAGGAGACGGGCTGGGATGTGATAGCGGTGTCAGGAGACGGGCTGGGATGTGACAGCGGTGTCAGGAGTCGGGCTGGGATGTGACAGCGGTGTCAGGAGACAGGCTGGGATGTGATAGCGGTGTCAGGGCTGGGATGTGATAGAGGTGTCAGGAGACGGGCTGGAATGTGATAGAGGTGTCGGGAGACGGGCTGGGATGTGACGGCAGTGTCAGGAGACGGGCTGGGATGTGATAGATGTGTCAGGAGATGGGCTGGGATGTGACAGCAGTGTCAGGAGACGGGCTGGGATGTGACAGAGGTGTCAGGAGACGATTTGGGATGTGACAGCGGTGTCAGGAGACGGGCTGGGATGTGACAGCGGTGTCAGGAGACGGTCTGGGATGTGATAGCGGTGTCAGGAGACGGGCTGGGATGTGACAGCGGTGTCAGGAGTCGGGCTGGGATGTGATAGCGGTGTCAGGAGACGGGCTGGGATGTGACAGCGGTGTCATGGCTGGGATGTGACGGCGGTGTCAGGAGACGGGCTGGGATGTGATAGAGGTGTCAGGGCTGGGATGTGATAGAGGTGTCAGGAGACGGGCTGGGATGTGACAGCGGTGTCAGGAGATGGGCTGGGATGTGACAGCGGTGTCAGGAGACGGGCTGGGATGTGACAACGGTGTCAGGAGACGGGCTGGGATGTGATAGCGGTGTCAGGGCTGGGATGTGATAGAGGTGTCGGGAGACGGACTGGGATGTGACAGCGGTGTCAGGAGACTGGCTGGGATGTGACAGCGGTGTCAGGAGACGGGCTGGGATGTGATAGCGGTGTCAGGAGACGGGCTGGGATGTGACAGCGGTGTCAGGCGTTGGGCTGGGATGTGACAGCGGTGTCAGGAGACAGGCTGGGATGTGATAGCGGTGTCAGGGCTGGGATGTGATAGAGGTGTCAGGAGACGGGCTGGAATGTGATAGAGGTGTCAGGAGACGGGCTGGGATGTGACGGCAGTGTCAGGAGACGGGCTGGGATGTGATAGAGGTGTCAGGAGACGGGCTGGGATGTGACAGCAGTGTCAGGAGACGGGCTGGGATGTGACAGAGGTGTCAGGAGACGATTTGGGATGTGACAGCGGTGTCAGGAGACGGGCTGGGATGTGACAGCGGTGTCAGGGCTGGGATGTGATAGAGGTGTCAGGAGACGGGCTGGGATGTGACAGCGGTGTCAGGAGACGGGCTGGGATGTGACAGCGGTGTCAGGAGACGGGCTGGGATGTGACAACTGTGTCAGGAGACGGGCTGGGATGTGATAGCGGTGTCAGGGCTGGGATGTGATAGAGGTGTCAGGAGACGGGCTGGGATGTGACAGCGGTGTCAGGAGACTGGCTGGGATGTGACAGCAGTGTCAGGGCTGGGATGTGACGGCGGTGTCAGGAGACGGGCTGGGATGTGATAGAGGTGTCAGGAGACGGGCTGGGATGTGACGGCAGTGTCAGGAGACGGGCTGGGATGTGATAGAGGTATCAGGAGACGGGCTGGTATGTGACAGCGGTGTCAGGAGACGGGCTGGGATGTGACAGAGGTGTCAGGAGACGGTTTGGGATGTGACAGCGGTGTCAGGAGACGGTTTGGGATGTGACAGCGGTGTCAGGAGACGGGCTGGGATGTGACAGCGGTGTCAGGAGACGGGCTGGGATGTGATCGCGGTGTCAGGAGACGGGCTGGGATGTGACAGCGGTGTCAGGAGTCGGGCTGGGATGTGATAGTGGTGTCAGGAGACAGGCTGGTATGTGACAGCGGTGTCAGGAGACGGGCTGGGATGTGACAGCGGTGTCAGGAGACGGGCTGGGATGTGATTGCGGTGTCAGGAGACGGGCTGGGATGTGACAGCGGTGTCAGGAGTCGGGCTGGGATGTGATAGTGGTGTCAGGACTGGGATGTGATAGAGGTGTCAGGAGACGGGCTGAAATGTGATAGAGGTTGTGACAGGACGATACCGTACGGAAGCACTCGCAGTTTCCGCGTCCCGTTGACTGTGCACAGAATGGAAGGTCAAGCCGCACGAGGCCTGACCACATAGGGGATTCCCGCTTACCGTCAGTAACCGCCTGTTACTGACTCCACCCACTGCGCTGTGGGCGGGTTCTCGCTGCCACCACCAAACTCCTAACCTGCCGTGGCGTTTGGAACCACGGTTCTGCTCTGTATGTGCCGACGCACTGCTTTACCACAGCTGTGTGGTGCTGACGAATCCCCACTAGCCACTTGCTAGGCCTCTACCGGTAGCTGGCGGAAGGCGGAGCTTGGAGACGTCAGGTGCTTCCCTGGACAGCCGGAGAACGGGGCTAGGTTTGGCCTAACCCTGTTGGTCACAAGATGAAGCAGTCTTCTTGAGGCAAAGGTGTTTATTGCTCAAATAACCTTTAAAAAGGCTCCTCCCTATTGCTAGGGGCAACAGCATACAATCAAGATCTTTTCAGCAGAAGAAGATGTTACAATACACAATCCTATGGGCCAACTGCCCTTCTTTTATCCCTCTCCAAGACCCCTTACCACAGGGGGTAAGCCCGCCCTGTGGTGCACAACCAATCAATGTTTACCCATGAGCTGTGCATGCTCTGGTCTCATGCACACCCAACATTGGTCCCTATGGACAGTGGGGAGTGGTCGGTCTCCTTGGACTCTCCCATCTGGGAGAGCAGGGTACTCCCACGGTGCCGTTCAGTCTGGCTGGGGGGAGGTTTTCCCTCCTAAACTGACTTCCAGAAACCTGCCCGGGACCCCTCTCACTGCCTGCAGCCTGGATTTGGGCTCCAGAGCTGGGCAGCCTGGCTCCCCGGTCCAGGTTTCCTGGCCACTACGGCTGATCTCCATGGAGCTCCAAGAAACCACTCAGCTTGTTTTATAGCTAAGCTGCTTCTCTTTCTCCCTGTGCCCATTGGAACTGTGAGGCTGGATGGGAAAGCATTCCGTTTTTAGGGAAAAGGTCTGGGAGAATCCATCAGCCTGCACAGCCATGGATTCCCCCCTCCTGGGACACACAATCAAGTAAGTGCAATTTCTCTTTAAATACATTACATTTTAAATCACACTGTACATTTCCCTGTAACTATACACTGAGCCTGTGCCCTGCACAGACTCTACATACTCAGGCACTGCAGTGCCTTCCCTAGCCCTGCAGCCTGGCTGCTAGGGCTCTCTGTGTGCTGGAGGTATGGGGCTGGCTTCCCCCACCCTCCAGCCTGTCTGCCTGCCACTGGGGTCCAGGGAGCTGGCTTTCCCTGTCCCCCCAGTGTGGCACTACCTTTGTGGCCTCGCCGCACGCAGCGGCGCACCCCCCTGTACCTAAGCCCGGCGGCCCGGGACACTTGTCCCGGCCGCCGTGACTCTGGCTTTGTTTCAGCGCTGAGGCGCCGGGAGCGTAGCTCCCGGACCCCAGCGCTCACCATCCTGCTGGACAGCCTAATTTCAGCCACGCCGCTAGGGAGCCGGCTAGCCCGGTCCCCCATGCGCGGCGCTGACTGGTGGCCTCGCCGCACAGGAAGCCGGCTAACTCGGTCCTCGTGTGCGGCGCACCCCCCTTGCTGCCCGGCAGCCCGGGACGTCCGTCCCGGCTGCCGCGGCTGGCCACCTCCGACGGGCTGAGGCGCTGGGAGCAGAGCTCCCGGCCCCCAGCGGCGGCTCTCACATAGAGCACTACAGCGGGAGCCGAGCTCCCAGCCGCAGCGCTCACCCTTCTCCCCGGCGCGCACACTCCAGTGCGCCCGGGGCTACACTGACCGCTGCCGGGAGCGGAGCTCCCGGACTCCGGCGGTCAGCGGCTGCCTCCTCTCCCCCGGCGTGCACACTCTGCTGAGCGCGCCGGGGGCTGTCCTCCCTGCCGTGGTCTCCGGAGGGGTCCGGGACCACGGCACAGTTAAAAATACATTTTTTACACACTTTATACATCACGGCGCCTAGCGCCCAACATAATTCAAATATGGCGCCAAGCGCCCATTGTCCTTGCAAATGGCGCCGGGCACTAGGGATTAACCCCTTCAGTGCCAGGGCGGCCATTTGCCTCGTGGCTGGGGCTCTCCGGCCACACTCCTCCCCCCCCATTCAAGCGGGTCAACCAGGGACCCATGTCCCAACGATTTGGGTCCTGGTCCCGCAGTCCGTTGGGGTGAAGGGGACGCTACCTGGGGGGTGTAGGCTCTGGCCTAGACAGTTCATCCATAGTGTAGTGGGCCTCTCTTCGTGGGTGCACAATGTTCAAATAGTCCACCCGAAGTCCAAGTTCAAGGCTCCACCACAAAAGTCTGTCCAATTCCCCCAAGGTCGGTTGCAGCCACCTAACAGGTAGGTGGTAAGTCACCACGGTGGGGGGCCGGTTACAAACAAGTGCCACCCACGGTGTCCCAACTGTGGCATACCCCACCTCCCACAATAGCAGTTTTCTGCTTAAACAGGCCACAGGGTGCTCCTGCCCATATGGCTCTTTCTGGCTTGGTACTGCTCCCAGTCCGTGCAGTGGCGCAATAGTTCGTAACACACAGTCCTGGTCAAGAATGTGCGCCATCAGCACTGGAGCGGGTACCCGAGCCTCCTTCAATGACTGGAATGCCAACTCGCAAGCGGGTGCAAAGTCCACTGACTTGGGAATGCCCTTCCTAGCCATCTCTGTCAAGGGGTTCACTACAGGACTAAAGTTAATGACAACATGTCCGTAGGGCCTTACAGGTTCTAAGGTCAGTACCGGTCTGGGTGATGTGGGTCGGGGACAGCCTCTGGTTGCCTCCACCCCCTCTGGGTTGGGCCTACCCCTGTCTCCTCCCACATGGTGCCCCAGGCACTGCACCTCCGTCATACCTAACTGGCAACTGTCTGCCCTAACTGTCAGACTTGCCCTCCAATCCTCTTCTGTCGACCTATGACTCGGGAAACCTACCCTGTCACCTAGGCCTACTCCTTCCTCCTCATCCGCTACCTGTGCCACAGTGATGGCGGCCAGACCACCAGCCTCTGGATCCTGTGTGGCATCCACTACAGGGAGGCTGCGTGTCTTCCCCGATCTACTGCGCACAGGCAGGGGACCTGCTATGTCCACAGCAACTTGCTGCAACGGTTCTCCTATGGGCAGAGGCCCAGAGACAACACAAACGCTGGAGTGCCCCGGCTGCCAACGCATGGCACCAGCCTTACATGTGGTCTGGGCGTCATCCGACATTCCAGACCAGGGTAAGCTCTGTGTCAGGCACTTCAGGGTACGGCCTGTCTCCGGGTTGCTGTCCAAAGGGGTTTCGCTGGCAACCGACACCGGTTGCGCAGGAACGTTCCCTGAGGGGACCAGTTGGACACATTCCCTATCTGGTCTAACCCCTCCCACTTTCCTGGCTACCCTGTACCTTATCCCTTCCCGCCAGGTCAAACTTCCTGCCCCAACCCTGTCAAGGCCGCTGCCAGAGTGGCGCCTCATGCCTTTTGGGGATGGGTCAGAGAGTTGAGCCTCCCTAAACTCCTGCCTGTGGCCCTCAATCTCTCCTAAATTGGGACACTCTACAGGGGGATCTAGGTGGGGACTACTAGGGTCAGTCTGGTAGGGGTCAGTCATGGAAAAGTCAGTGTGGTTTCTCATACTCACCGCCGGAGTTGGCAAACCACTTGGGTCAGGAGCATCATTGGGCACCCCCACAGGATCAAACGAGCTGGAACCGACATCCTCTGCGTTGCTAGGGGACGTAGGCATACCAGAGGCAAAAGGCATGCGGGGTAAATGTGCTGATCTAGCCGCTGTAATCTTTTCCTCTGGGCTGGTTGATGCTGTGGTTGGCTGTGCTGGCAGTTGTCTAGCAGCTGTAGTCTTTTCCTCTGGGCTGGGCGGTGCTGGAGTAGCTGATGTCAATGGTGGTTTTGGAACTTGACTCCGGGGAATGGCGCCAACAAACATAGTGACGATCCCACCACCCAGATCATTTCCTAGGACCACATCAGTTGGGAGACCATCCATGACGGCAACTTCTCGCAACTCGGGTCCAGCTCCCCAGTCCAGGTAGACTCTTGCCATGGGAACCGCTTTTTCTGTTCCTTCTGCCAGGGTGATCGTGGCAGTGCGACCCTGCAATACTGCAGCAGGATCTATAAGGTGGGGGCTCACCACAGTGATTGAGGCCCCAGAGTCTCTTAGGCCTTCCCCCTGCAGGGGTCCCACGTGGACCGGCTGCAGGTGCCTCCACATGTTGTGTAGGGGCTGTTTGGCCATGCAGGTGACTCTCTCCGCAGAGTGCACCTGTCTCTCGCCACACTCCATCGGACTGACTGGAGGGGGAACAGTCTCTGTAGGCTCATCTCCTCTCGTCAAACAAGCGATCCGGGCTCCAGCACTCGGATTTGGGGCACGAGTCTGGGGTGCTTGGGATGCAGGACAGTTCATCCTCAGATGTCCGATTTTCCCACAGCCGTAGCACTTCTTCTCCAGTCGTGGCACCGATGATCTCTGATCAGTTGCAGGGACGCTGCGGTGCGGTTGCTGGCCAAGAGCACCCGGGTTGGAAGATGCTTGTCTTTGGGGGTGATGAGCTGAAGAGGGGGGTCCCCTTGGTGGTACAGTCTTTTGGAGCTGGCTGCTGGCTGGGCGCTTCTGCCCCTGTGGCCGAATTGCCACATACTTGTCGGCTAATTGGGCAGCCATCTTTAAGCTGGGTGGCTCCCGATCTAGCACCCACTCCTTCACTTCTTGGGCGCACCGGCGGTAGAACTGCTCCCTGCAGATCAGGTCGATCAGTGCGTCCCATGTAGTGGCTTCTGAATCCTTCACCCACTTCACCACGTACTGCCGCAGCTGGGTGGCGAACTGCTCATGGGTGCTGCTAGGATTCTTGGGCAAGTCTCTGAACTTCTTCCTGTAAGACTCTGGAGTGATGAAGAATCGCTGGAGGAGGGCCTTCGCGACTTCGTCGTAGTTCCCACAGTCCTCCGTCGCCACTCCTCGATAGGCCTCCAAGGCCTCTCCATGCAGAGTGGGCACAAGGTGTCTCACCCACTCCGACTTGGGTAGATCGTGTAGTTTGCAAGTCCTTTCAAAAACTTGTAAATGTCCATCAATGTCCCCATCACTGTCTGCAAACTTGGCAAACTGAATACGTCCTGATCTGTGTACAACAGCTGACAACTGCTCCCGGGGTACCACAGCCTGTGGTGCCCGCTCATCACGCCACATCTGGATGATGATCAAGCGCTCTTGCTCCGTTGCCCTTTCCCCCAATTCCGCTAGCCGATCTGCTAGGCTATCCGTACTGCCCCCCCTGGGACGTTGGGATCCTGGCCCTGCTAGGGATTGCTGGGAAACATTGCTGCTGTGAGAGAGGGCGGGGCTTGTGGTTCTCACCGGTTCTGTACGAAGGTCCACTGGTGGGCCGTCCTCTGCGATGCTGACGCCGTCAGTGCTTTCCACCTCCGCCCGATGAGACTCCTCCCAGCTCCTGAGCGCCGCCTTCATGACGCTTCTGGACGCGTTGGAAGGGATATCCACACCCTTCCCCTGGCATACGATCTCCAGATCCTCCTTGGACATTCCGCTGAATTCCGCCATCTTGTGCGTTCTCCTGCGCTGCAGTTACTCCTCTCCTGAGTAACTCGGCTTCTCCAATCGGGTGATGAAAAGCCGCCTGGGATTATCCCACCACTATGCCACCAATTTCTGTGACAGGACGATACCGTACGGAAGCACTCGCAGTTTCCGCGTCCCGTTGACTGTGCACAGAATGGAAGGTCAAGCCGCACGAGGCCTGACCACATAGGGGATTCCCGCTTACCGTCAGTAACCGCCTGTTACTGACTCCACCCACTGCGCTGTGGGCGGGTTCTCGCTGCCACCACCAAACTCCTAACCTGCCGTGGCGTTTGGAACCACGGTTCTGCTCTGTATGTGCCGACGCACTGCTTTACCACAGCTGTGTGGTGCTGACGAATCCCCACTAGCCACTTGCTAGGCCTCTACCGGTAGCTGGCGGAAGGCGGAGCTTGGAGACGTCAGGTGCTTCCCTGGACAGCCGGAGAACGGGGCTAGGTTTGGCCTAACCCTGTTGGTCACAAGATGAAGCAGTCTTCTTGAGGCAAAGGTGTTTATTGCTCAAATAACCTTTAAAAAGGCTCCTCCCTATTGCTAGGGGCAACAGCATACAATCAAGATCTTTTCAGCAGAAGAAGATGTTACAATACACAATCCTATGGGCCAACTGCCCTTCTTTTATCCCTCTCCAAGACCCCTTACCACAGGGGGTAAGCCCGCCCTGTGGTGCACAACCAATCAATGTTTACCCATGAGCTGTGCATGCTCTGGTCTCATGCACACCCAACATTGGTCCCTATGGACAGTGGGGAGTGGTCGGTCTCCTTGGACTCTCCCATCTGGGAGAGCAGGGTACTCCCACGGTGCCGTTCAGTCTGGCTGGGGGGAGGTTTTCCCTCCTAAACTGACTTCCAGAAACCTGCCCGGGACCCCTCTCACTGCCTGCAGCCTGGATTTGGGCTCCAGAGCTGGGCAGCCTGGCTCCCCGGTCCAGGTTTCCTGGCCACTACGGCTGATCTCCATGGAGCTCCAAGAAACCACTCAGCTTGTTTTATAGCTAAGCTGCTTCTCTTTCTCCCTGTGCCCATTGGAACTGTGAGGCTGGATGGGAAAGCATTCCGTTTTTAGGGAAAAGGTCTGGGAGAATCCATCAGCCTGCACAGCCATGGATTCCCCCCTCCTGGGACACACAATCAAGTAAGTGCAATTTCTCTTTAAATACATTACATTTTAAATCACACTGTACATTTCCCTGTAACTATACACTGAGCCTGTGCCCTGCACAGACTCTACATACTCAGGCACTGCAGTGCCTTCCCTAGCCCTGCAGCCTGGCTGCTAGGGCTCTCTGTGTGCTGGAGGTATGGGGCTGGCTTCCCCCACCCTCCAGCCTGTCTGCCTGCCACTGGGGTCCAGGGAGCTGGCTTTCCCTGTCCCCCCAGTGTGGCACTACCTTTGTGGCCTCGCCGCACGCAGCGGCGCACCCCCCTGTACCTAAGCCCGGCGGCCCGGGACACTTGTCCCGGCCGCCGTGACTCTGGCTTTGTTTCAGCGCTGAGGCGCCGGGAGCGTAGCTCCCGGACCCCAGCGCTCACCATCCTGCTGGACAGCCTAATTTCAGCCACGCCGCTAGGGAGCCGGCTAGCCCGGTCCCCCATGCGCGGCGCTGACTGGTGGCCTCGCCGCACAGGAAGCCGGCTAACTCGGTCCTCGTGTGCGGCGCACCCCCCTTGCTGCCCGGCAGCCCGGGACGTCCGTCCCGGCTGCCGCGGCTGGCCACCTCCGACGGGCTGAGGCGCTGGGAGCAGAGCTCCCGGCCCCCAGCGGCGGCTCTCACATAGAGCACTACAGCGGGAGCCGAGCTCCCAGCCGCAGCGCTCACCCTTCTCCCCGGCGCGCACACTCCAGTGCGCCCGGGGCTACACTGACCGCTGCCGGGAGCGGAGCTCCCGGACTCCGGCGGTCAGCGGCTGCCTCCTCTCCCCCGGCGTGCACACTCTGCTGAGCGCGCCGGGGGCTGTCCTCCCTGCCGTGGTCTCCGGAGGGGTCCGGGACCACGGCACAGTTAAAAATACATTTTTTACACACTTTATACATCACGGCGCCTAGCGCCCAACATAATTCAAATATGGCGCCAAGCGCCCATTGTCCTTGCAAATGGCGCCGGGCACTAGGGATTAACCCCTTCAGTGCCAGGGCGGCCATTTGCCTCGTGGCTGGGGCTCTCCGGCCACAGAGGTGTCAGGAGACGGGCTGGGATGTGATAGAGGTGTCAGGGCTGGGATGTGATAGAGGTGTCAGGAGACGGGCTGGGATGTGACAGATGTGTCAGGGCTGGGATGTGACAGCGGTGTCAGGAGACGGGCTGGGATGTGACAGCGGTGTCAGGGCTGGGATGTGAGAGCGGTGTCAGGAGACGGGCTGGGATGTGATAGAGGTGTCAGGAGACGGGCTGGGATGTGACAGATGTGTCAGGGCTGGGATGTGACGGCAGTGTCAGGAGACGGGATGGGATGTGATAGCGGTGTCAGGGCTGGGATGTCACGGCGGTGTCAGGAGACGGGCTGGGATGTGACAGCGGTGTCAGGAGACGGGCTGGGATGTGACAGCGGTGTCAGGAGACGGGCTGGGATGTGACAGCGGTGTCAGGAGACGGGCTGGGATGTGACAGCGGTGTCAGGAGACGGGCTGGGATGTGACAGCGGTGTCAGGAGACGGGCTGGGATGTGACAGCGGTGTCAGGAGGCGGGCTGGGATGTGACAGCGGTGTCAGGAGACGGGCTGGGATGTGACGGCGGTGTCAGGAGACGGGCTGGGATGTGACGGCGGTGTCAGGAGACGGGCTGGGATGTGACGGCGGTGTCAGGAGACGGGCTGGGATGTGACGGCGGTGTCAGGAGACGGGCTGGGATGTGACGGCGGTGTCAGGAGACGGGCTGGGATGTGACGGCGGTGTCAGGAGACGGGCTGGGATGGCGGTGTCAGGAGATGGGCTGGGATGTTACAGCGGTGTCAGGAGATGGGCTGGGATGTGATATCGGTGTCAGGAGACGGACTGGGATGTGACAGATGTGTCAGGAGACGGGCTGGGATGTGATATTGGTGTCAGGAAACGGGCTGGGATGTGATATCGGTGTCAGGAGACGGTCTGGGATGTGACAGCGGTGTCAGGAGACGGGCTGGGATGTGACAGCGGTGTCAGGAGACGGGCTGGGATGTGACAGATGTGTCAGGAGACGGGCTGGGATGTGATATCGGTGTCAGGAAACGGGCTGGGATGTGATAGTGGTGTCAGGAGACGGGCTGGGATGTGACAGCGGTGTCAGGAGACGGGCTGGGATGTGATAGTGGTGTCAGGAGACAGGCTGGGATGTGATAGCGGTGTCGGGAGACGGGCTGGGATATAATAGCGGTGTCAGGAGACGAGCTGGGATGTGACAGATGTGTCAGGAGATGGGCTGGGATGTGATATCGGTGTCAGGAAACGGGCTGGGATGTGATATCGGTGTCAGGAGACGGTCTGGGATGTGACGGCAGTGTCAGGAGACGGGCTGGGATGTGACAGCGGTGTCAGGAGACGGGCTGGGATGTGATAGCGGTGTCAGGAGACGGGCTGGGATGTGACGCGGTGTCAGGAGACGGGCTGGGATGTGATAGCGGTGTCAGGAGACGGGCTGGGATGCGATAGAGGTGTCAGGGCTGGGATGTGACAGTGGTGTCGGGAGACGGGCTGGGATGTGACAGCGTTGTCAGGAGACGGGCTGGGATGTGACGGCGGTGTCAGGAGACGGGCTGGGATGTGAGAGCGCTGTCAGGAGGCGGGCTGGGATTATGTGAGGATACCTGGAAAACATGAACTGTTTGGTGTCCTGAGGACAGAGTTTGACAACCACTGGATTATAATAACTATTATATATAGCAGGCGTTCCCAACCTCTGTCCTCAAGGCACTTCTACCCCTTTCACACTGCAGAGCCGGGTCACACCCGCTATTCGGTACACTGGTCCAACGCAGGTGCAACCCTGCAAAGAACTGTTCCATACTGGTGGCCTGACCCGACTTATTGTTAGCTATATAACTGTGTCGTCATCATCTCCAAGCGCCGGGTCTTCCTGTGCTGTGAATGGTTCCCGGATCGCATCGCCCCAGATCACCTGATCACAATACACCGGAAGCCAGGTTGAACCCATATTGAAATTCCAGGTCGCAGGACCCATGTTATTTCAAATTGCCCCTTTCACACTGAGCAATGTGGGTCATTCCGAGTTGATCGCTCGCTAGCACTTTTTAGCAGCCGTGCAAACGCATTGTCGCCGCCCACCGGGGAGTGTAATTTTGCTTTGCAGAAGTGCGAACGCCTGTGCGGCAGAGCGCCTGCAAAATCATTTGTGCAAAACAAGACCAGCCCTGTAGTTACTCTTCGTGTGCGTTGATTCTAACGTTGGAGGGACGGCTTTTGACGTCATACACCCGCCCAGCGTTCACCCAGCCACGCCTGCTCTTTCCCTGGCACGCCTGCGTTTTTCTAAGCACTCCCTGCAAACGGTCAGTTGACACCCACAAACGCCCCTTTCCTGACAATCTTCTTGCAGCCGCCAGTGCAAATGAAAACGTTGCTAGAACCTGTGCAAAACCACAAAGCTCTTTGTACCCGTACGTCGCGCGTGCGCATTGCGGTGCATACGCATTCGCAGATTAGCCGTTTTTTACACTGATCGCAGCGCTGCGAACAACGGCAGCTAGCGATCAACTCGGAATGACCCCCAATATCCCAGGTTGCTGCACATTCACGTGCAATAACCTGGCATATTGCTAGCCGTCTGACAGGGGTATAACTGTGCAGGTTTTAGGGATATCCAGGCTTCAGCAGAGATGGTTAAATCAAAATAACTGAGGTACTAATTAAGTCACATGGACAGCACTAAATCCTGGACTGGTGGACTGAGTTTGGGAATGCCTGATGTATAGCATCGGTTCTCAAACTCGGTCCTCAGGACCTCAAACAGCAGTTCATGTTTTCCAGGTCTCCTCACAGAATAACAAAGTGAAATAATGAGCTCCACCTGTTGATCTTTTAAAATGTGTCTGAGTAATGAGTACACCTGTGCAGCTGCTGGGTGACCTGGAAAACATGAACTGCGTGGGGTCCTGAGGACCCTATAAAGGGTCTTAACAAAGTTCAGGAGGGAAACATTCTTCAAAGGAAAAGAAGCATTAGAACTCGAGGGCATACATTGAGACTGGAGGGGGGGAGGTTCAGGGGAAATTTAAGGAAAAATTACTTCACAGAAAGGGTAGTGGATAAGTGGAATAGCCTCCCATCAGAGGTGGTAGAGGCTAAGACTGTAGGGCAATTTAAACATGCTTGGGACAGGCATATGAATATCCTTACAAAGAATCAAGGTTAAAAAAGGGTTGAGATTGCCTAAAGGATAAAATAAAAAAGGGGCAGACTAGATGGGCCAAGTGGTTCTTATCTGCCGTCAAATTCTATGTTTCTATGTTTCTATGACTGAGTTTGAGAACCACTGATGTATAGGATGCTGCCTGGGAGACGTGCGGGTTCCTGTAAATACTTTCCTGTGCCTGATTGTGCCTAGCACAGGGGACTGTGCATGGTAGACTACACACCACATCCGTGACGCACTGCATGACTGAACTTTCGAAGCATCCGATGAATTATTAATGCCAGCATCACGGTAGAATTACAGACCTGATGTGCGTGATTGAGCGTCTAGGAACAACTGAGGATTTCCCAATTAAATTCAGCAATAATCCGATTTTTATTATTTGTTGCAGTTCATTCTTTGTTTATACTTATATTAACAATATTGGACCTCCTGTGCAAGGCAGGAGCTCCGTCCTGATTTAGAGTTGCAGTCATATGACCTGAGGATGCGTCTCGGTGAAAGTGAATGCACTCTAAATAAAGACGTGTTGTGCTATTATGCTTTATATTGGCAGGGGGTTTCACCCACCATGCGGAGGTGGGGGTGCACAGCTGAGCAGTGTATGGAGACATCACTGAGGCATGAGGCACTGGGCCTGATTGGGAGGTGGGCACAGTGCGGATGTTTGTGCAGTTGAGCATATATTTTGGTGTCCCCCCTGCGTACACCCGGTGATTGCAGGGTTGTATTTGCAGAGTTTGTGGGAGGTGGTGGTGGGTGGCTTCAGAAATGCAGGGGACATTTCCAGGAACACAAATCTGGGACTGTCTGTAGCAATGTTGGGTAGTTAGTAAGCCTGGCTAGGTACACTGGTGGAGGGTTTCCTGTGCCAGGACACTTTCTTCCAATAGGTAACACATTTCCTCTCTCCTTTCTTTGCAGGCTGTCGGATCATACACCCACCACGGGACGGGGGAATACGTTACCGGGGTCTGACCCTCTCTCAGGTGAAGGCCGTGGAGACGCTCCCTGTGGATTATGAGATTGAATTTGTATGCAGAGGAGAGAGGGAGATTTCTGGCCCAAAAGTGCGCAAATGCCAGCGAGACGGGACCTGGACCGATATGGACAAGCCCAGCCGTTGTCGTGAGTGTCACCTGCCTTTTACTGCACTCTGATAACGCCACTTACCTGTTACTGCTTTCTATTATAACCACTCACTTGATAGTTACCGCACTCTATCGTGACAACCTGCACTCTGTTGCCACCACTCACCTTTAAATTATTGCACTCTATTCTTATCTTGCTATGTGACTGACTGCAATCATCTCCTTTTCTCTATCGTCCTAGTGGATGCTGGGGTTCCTGAAAGGACCATGGGGAATAGCGGCTCCGCAGGAGACAGGGCACAAAAAGTAAAGCTTTAGGATCAGGTGGTGTGCACTGGCTCCTCCCCCTATGACCCTCCTCCAAGCCAGTTAGATTTTTGTGCCCGGCCGAGAAGGGTGCAATCTAGGTGGCTCTCCTAAAGAGCTGCTTAGGAAAGTTTAGCTTAGGTTTTTTATTTTACAGTGAGTCCTGCTGGCAACAGGATCACTGCAACGAGGGACTTAGGGGAGAAGAAGTGAACTCACCTGCGTGCAGGATGGATTGGCTTCTTGGCTACTGGACATCAGCTCCAGAGGGACGATCACAGGTACAGCCTGGATGGTCACCGGAGCCTTGCCGCCGGCCCCCTTGCAGATGCTGAAGTAAGAAGAGGTCCAGAATCGGCGGCAGAAGACTCCTCAGTCTTCTAAAGGTAGCGCACAGCACTGCAGCTGTGCGCCATTTTCCTCTCAGCACACTTCACACGGCAGTCACTGAGGGTGCAGGGCGCTGGGAGGGGGGCGCCCTGGGAGGCAAATGAATACCTATTTTGGCTAAAAATACCTCACATATAGCCTCCGGAGGCTATATGGAGATATTTAACCCCTGCCAGAATCCGTTAAGAGCGGGAGACGAGGCCGCCGAAAAAGGGGCGGGGCCTATCTCCTCAGCACACAGCGCCATTTTCCCTCACAGAAAGGCTGGAGGGAAGGCTCCCAGGCTCTCCCCTGCACTGCACTACAGAAACAGGGTTAAAACAGAGAGGGGGGGCACTAATTTGGCGATATGCTTATATATATATTAAGATGCTATAAGGGAAAACACTTATATAAGGTTGTCCCTATATAATTATAGCGTTTTTGGTGTGTGCTGGCAAACTCTCCCTCTGTCTCTCCAAAGGGCTAGTGGGTCCTGTCCTCTATCAGAGCATTCCCTGTGTGTGTGCTGTGTGTCGGTACGTGTGTGTCGACAGGTAGGAGGACGATGTTGGTGAGGAGGCGGAGCAATTGCCTGTAATGGTGATGTCACTCTCTAGGGAGTCGACACCGGAATGGATGGCTTATTTAGGAAATTACGTGATAATGTCAACACGCTGCAAGGTCGGTTGACGACATGAGACGGCCGACAAACAATTAGTACGGTCCAGACGTCTCAAAAACACCGTCAAGGGTTTTAAAACGCCCGTTTACTTTAGTCGGTCGACACAGACACAGACAGGGACACTGAATCCAGTGTCGACGGTGAATAAACAAACGTATTCCTTATTAGGGCCACACGTTAAAGGCAATGAAGGAGGTGTTACGTATTTCTGATACTACAAGTACCACAAAGGAGGGTATTATGTGGGATGTGAAAAAACTACCATAGTTTTTCCTGAATCAGATAAATTAAATAAAGTGTGTGATGATGCGTGGGTTCCCCCCGATAGAAAATTATGGGCGGTATACCCTTTCCCGCCAGAAGTTAGGGCGCGTTGGGAAACACCCTTTAAGGTGGATAAGGCGCTCACACGCTTATCAAAACAAGTGGCGGTACCGTCTATAGATAGGGCCGTCCTCAAGGACCAGCTGACAAGGCTGGAAAATATAATAAAAAGTATATACACACATACTGGTGTTATACTGCGGCCAGCGATCGCCTCAGCCTGGATGTGCAGAGCTAGGGTGGCTTGGTCGGATTCCCTGACTAAAAATATTGATACCCTTGACAGGGACAGTATTTTATTGACTATAGAGCATTTCTATATATGCGAGATGCACAGAGGGATATTTGCACTCTGGCATCATGAATAAACGCGATGTCCATAACTGCCAGAAGATGTTATGGACACGACAGTGGTCAGGTGATGCAGATTCCAAACGGCACAGTATGGCCGTATACAGGAAGAGGACTTGTTTGGGGTCGGTCCATCGGACCTGGTGGTCACGGCAACTGCTGGAAAATCCACCGTTTTTTACCCTAAGTCACATCTCTGCAGAAAAAGACACCGTCTTTTCAGCCTCAGTCCTCTCGTCCCTATAAGATCATATCTGCCCAGGGATAGAGGAAAGGGAAGAAGACTGCAGCAGGCAGCCCATTCCCAGGAACAGAAGCGTTCCACCGCGTCTGACAAGTTCTCAGCATGGCGCTGAGACCGTACAGGACCCCTGGATCCTACAAGTAGTATCCCGGGGGTACAGAGGGGAATGTCGAGACGTTTCCCCTTCGCAGGCTCCTGAAGTCTGCTTTACCAAGTCTCCCTCCGACAAGGAGGTAGTATGGGAAAAAATTCACAAGCTGTATTCCCAGCAGGTGATAATTAAATTACCCCTCCTACTACAGAAAAGGGGTATTATTCCACACTATATTGTGGTACTGAAGCCAGAAGGCTAGGTGAGACTTATTCTAAAAATTTGTTTTTGAACACTTACAAAGGTTCAAATTAAGATGAAGTCACTCAGAGCAGTGATAACGAACCAGGAATAAGGGGACTATATAGTGTCCCGGGACATCAGGGATGCTTACCTCTATGTCCCAAATTTGCCCTTCTCACTAAGGGTACCTCAGGTTCGTGGTGCAGAACTGTCACTATCAGTTTCAGACGCTGCCGTTTGGATTGTCCACGGCACCCTGGGGTCTTTACCAAGGTAATGGCCGAATTGATGATTCTTCTTCGAAGAAAAGGCGTCTTAATTATCCCTTACTTGGACGATCTCCTGATAGGGGCATAGTCCAGGGAACAGTTGGAGGTCGGAGTAGCACTATCTCGGATACTGCTACAATCAGCACGGGTGGATTCTAAATATTCCAAAATCGCAGCTGATCCCGACGACACGTCTGCTGTGCCTAGGGATGATTCTGGACACAGTCCAGAAAAAGGTGTTTCTCCCGGAAGAGAAAGCCAGGGAGTTATCCGAGCAAGTCAGGAACCTCCTAAAAACAGTGCATCATTGCACAAGGGTCCTGGTAAAAATGGTGGCTTCCTACGAAGCAATTCCATTCGGCAGATTTCACGTAAGAACTTTTCAGTGGGATCTGCTGGACAAATGGTCCGGATCGCATCTTCAGATGCATCAGCGGATAACCCAATATCCAAGGACAAGGGTGTCTCTCCTGTGGTGGTTATAGAGTGCTCATCTTCTAGAGGGCAGCAGATTCGGCATTCAGGATTGGATGCTGGTAACCACGGAGCCCAGCCTGAGAGGCTGGGGAGCAGTCACACAAGGAAAAAATTTCCAGGGAGTGTGATCAAGTATGGAGACTTTTCTCCACATAAATATACTGGAGCTAAGGGTAAATTTATAATGCTCTAAGCTTAGCAAGACCTCTGCTTCAAGGTCAGCCGGTATTGATCCAGTGGGAAAAACATCACGGCAGTCGCCCACGTAAACAGACAGGGCGACACAAGAAGCAGGAGGGCAATGGCAGAAACTGCAAGGACTTTTCGCTGGGCGGAAAATCATGTGATAACACTGTCAGCAGTTTTTCATCCCGGGAATGGAAACTGGGAAGCAGACTTCCTCAGCACGACCTCCACCCGGGAGAGTGGAAACTTCATTGAGAAGTTTTTTCCACATGATTGTAAACCGTTGGGAAATACCAAAGGTGGACATGATGGCGTCCCGTCTGAACAAAAAACGGGACAGGTATTGCGCCAGGTCAAGAGACCCTCAGGCAATAGATGTGGACGTTCTGGTAACACCGTGGGTGTACCAGTCGGTGTATGTGTTCCCTCCTCTGCTTCTCATACCTAAGGTGCTGAGAATTATAAGACGTAGAGGAGTAAGAACTATACTCATGGCTCCGGATTGGCCAAGAAGGACTTGGTACCCGGAACTTCAAGAGATGCTTACAGAGGTCTTATGGCCTCTGCCGCTAAGAAGGGACTTGCTTCAGCAAGTACCATGTCTGTTCCAAGACTTACCGCAGCTGCGTTTGTCGGCATGGCGATGGAAAGCCGGATCCTAAGGGAAAAAAGGCATTCCGGAAGAGGTCATTCCTACCCTGGTCAAAGCCAGAAAGGAGGTGACCGCACAACATTATCACCACGTGTGGCGAAAATATGTTGCGTGGTGTGAGGCCAGGAAGGCCCCACAAAGAAATTTCAACTCGGTCGTTTCCTGCATTTCCTGCAAACAGGAGTGTCTATGGGCCTCAAATTGGGGTCCATTAAGGTTCAAATTCGGCCCTGTAAATTTTCTTCCAGAAAGAATTGGCTTCAGTTCCTGAAGTCCAGAAGTTTGTCAAGGGAGTATTGCATATACAAACCCCTTTTTTGTGCCTCCAGTGGCACTGTGGGATCTCAACGTAGTTCTGGGATTCCTCAAATCACATTGGTTTAAAACCAGTCAAATATGTGGATTTGAAGCATCTCACATAAAAAGTGACCATGCTCTTGGCCCTGGCCTGGACCAGGCGAGTGTCAAATTGGTGGTTTTTTCTCAAAAAAGCCCATATCTGTTTGTCCATTCGGACAGGGCAGAGCTGCGGACTCGTCCCCAGTTCTCTCCCTAAGGTGGTGTCAGTGTTTCACCTGAACCAGCTTATTGTGGTGCCTTGCACCTACTAGGGACTTGGAGGACTCCAAGTTGCTAGGAGTTGTCAGGGCCCTGAAAATATGTTCCAGGACAGCTGGAGTCAGAAAATCTGACTCGCTGTTTATACTGTATGCACCCAACAAGTTGGGTGCGCCTGCTTCTAAGCAGGCGATTGCTCGTTGGATTTGTAACACAATTCAACTTGCACATTCTGAGGCAGGCCTGCCACAGTCTAAATCGGTTAAGGCCCATTCCACAAGGAAGGTGGGCTCATCTTGGGCGGCTGCCCGAGAGGTCTCGGCATTACAACTCTGCCGAGCAGCTACGTGGTCAGGGGAGAACACGTTTGTAAAATTCTACAAATTTGATATCCTGGCAAAAGAGGACCTGGAGTTCTCTCATTCGGTGCTGCAGAGTCATCCGCACTCTCCCGCCCGTTTGGGAGCTTTGGTATAATCCCCATGGTCCTTTCAGGAACCCCAGCATCCACTAGGACGATAGAGAAAATAAGAATTTACTTACCGATAATTCTATTTCTCGGAGTCCGTAGTGGATGCTGGGCGCCCATCCCAAGTGCGGATTATCTGCAATACTTGTACATAGTTACAAAAATCGGGTTATTATTGTTGTGAGCCATCTTTTCAGAGGCTCCGCTGTTATCATACTGTTAACTGGGTTTAGATCACAAGTTGTACGGTGTGATTGGTGTGGCTGGTATGAGTCTTACCCGGGATTCATAATTCCTCCCTTATTGTGTACGCTCGTCCGGGCACAGTACCTAACTGGCTTGGAGGAGGGTCATAGGGGGAGGAGCCAGTGCACACCACCTGATCCTAAAGCTTTACTTTTTGTGCCCTGTCTCCTGCGGAGCCGCTATTCCCCATGGTCCTTTCAGGAACCCCAGCATCCACTACGGACTCCGAGAAATAGAATTATCGGTAAGTAAATTCTTATTTTTACTGCACTCTATTGTTACCCCATTGTAGTGTCACTGACTGTACACACCCAGCTGTTACTGCACTCTATTGTGACCTCATTGTAGTGTGACTGACAGAGGCGTAACTAGGGTAGGGCGAGTGGGGCACGTGCCCTGGGCGCCTTGCCAGGCCCAGCAGAGGGAGGCGCCAGCGGCGGCCAGGGCATCATGCCCCACTTGCCCCCTTCACGCCGCAATGTGAGGGGAGGAGAGCGCAGCGTCTCTCCCTCCCCTCACCGCCGCTGCCAGCACCTGAACACCAGCAGCGCTGCGTGTGTCCGGTCTCCGGCGGTGTTAGCCAATCAGAGCTTGCGGACCGGCTCCTGATTGGCTGCCGGTCCGCGAGCTCTGATTAGCTAGCGAACCGGTGCCACTTAGCCGCCGCCGGAGACCTGGAGCGGTGAGGGGAGGGGAGGCGCTGCGCTCTCCTCCCCTCACATAGCACAGCCACAATGAAGCGGTTAGTGACCGGGGGGAGCACAGTGGGGCATGTATCTGGCACGGCATAGTAACTGGCACTGTGGGGCATGTATCTGGCACTGTAGGGCATTTTCAGTGGCCACGCCCATTTTTCTCCCTTTCGTGGTTTTTTTTTTTTTGAGGGGGCGCGCGCCACTCTTTATTTTGCCCTTGGCTCCGAAAACCCTAGTTACGCCTCTGGTGACTGACTGCATTCACCCAACTGTTACTGCACTCTATTGTGACCTCATTATAGTGTGACTGACTGCACTCACCTACCTGTTACTGCACTCTATTGTGACCTCATTATAGTGTGACTGGCTGCACTCACCTGGCTGTTACTGCACTCTATTGTGATCTCATAGTAGTGTCACTAACTGCACTCACCCAGCTGTTACTGCGCTCTATTGTGACCTCATTGTATTGTGACTGACTGCACTCACCCAGCTGTTACTGCACTCTATTGTGACCTCATTGTATTGCGACTGACTGCACCCTATTGTACTGTTACTGCACTCTACCTCTTACTGCACTCTATTGTGACTTCATTGTAGTGTGACTGGCTGCACTCACCCAGCTGTTACTGCACTTTATTGTGAACTCATTGTGGTCTTGACTGACTGCACTCACCTACCTGTTACTGCATTCTATGGCGGCCTCGTTGTAATGTCACTGACTGCACTCACCCAGCTATTTCTGTACTCTTTTTTGTGATCTCACTGTAGAGTGACTAACAGCACTCTACAGTACTGTTACTGCACTCTATTGTGACCTCATTGTAGTGTGACTGACTGCACTCACCTACCTGTTACTGCACTCTATTGTGACCTCATTGTAGTGTGACTGACTGCACTCTATTGTGACCTCATTGTAGTGGGACTGACTGCACTCTATTGTACTGTTACTGAACTCTACGTGTTACTGCACTCTATTGTGAACTCATTGTAGTGTGAGTGACTGCGCTCGTCCAACTGTTACTGCATTCTAGTGTGACCTCATAGTAGTGTGACTGACTGCACTCACCCAGCTGTTACTGCACTCTATTGTGACCTCATAATAGTGTCACTGACTGCACTCACCCAGCTGTTACTGCACTCTATTGTGACCTCATTGTATTGTGACTGACTGCACTCACCCAGCTGTTACTGCACTCTATTGTGACCTCATTGTATTGCGACTGACTGCACCCTATTGTACTGTTACTGCACTCTACCTCTTACTTCACTCTATTGTGACTTCATTGTAGTGTGACTGGCTGCACTCACCCAGCTGTTACTGCACTCTATTGTGACCACATTGTAGTGTGACTGACTGCACTCACCTACTTGTTACTGCACTCTATTGTGACCTCATTGTAGTGTCACTGACTGCACTCGCCTACCTGTTACTGCATTTTATTGTGACCTCATTGTAGTGTGACTGACTGCACTCTCTTACCTATTACTGCACTCTATTGAAACATCATTTTAGTGTCACTGCACTCACCCAGCTGTTTCTGCACTCTTTTGTGATCTCATTGTAGAGTGACTGACTGCACTCACCCAGCTGTTACTGCGCTCTATAGTGACCTCATTGTAGTGTCACTGACTGCACTCACCTACCTGTTACTGCACTCTATTGTGACCTCATTGTATTGTGACTGACTGCACCCTATTGTACTGTTACTACACTCTTCCTTTTACTGCACTCTATTGTGACTTCATTGTAGTGTGACTGACAGCATTCACCTACCTGTTACTGCACTCTATTGTGACCTCATTGTAGTGTCACTGACTGCACTCGCCCAACTGTTACTTCACTCTATTGTGTCCTCATTGTAATGTGACTGACTGCACTCACCCGGCTATTACTGCACTTTATTGTGACCTCATTGTAGTGTGACTGACTGCACTCTCTTACCTATTACTGTACTCTATTGAAACATCATTTTAGTGTCACTGCACTCACCCAGATGTTTCTGCACTCTTTTGTGATCTCACTGTAGAGTGACTGACTGCACTCACCTACCTGATACTGCGCTCTATTGTGACCTCTTTGTAGTGTGACTGACTGCACTCACCAAGTGGTACTGCACTCTATTGTGACCTCATTGTAGTGGGACTGACTACACTCACCCAGCTGTTACTGCACTCTATTGTGACCTCATGGTAGTGTGACTGGCTGCACTCACCCAGCTGTTTCTGCACTCTATTGTGACATCATTGTAGTGTGACTTAATGCACTCTATTGTACGTGTTACTGCACTCTTTTGTGACCTCATTGTAGTGTGACTGACTGCACTCACCCAGCTGTTACTGCGCTCTATAGTGACCTCATTGTAGTGTCACTGACTGCACTCACCCAGCTGTTACTGCGCTCTGTTGTGACCTCGTTATAGTGTGACTGACTGCACTCACCTATCTGTTTCTGCACTCTTTTGTGATCTCACTGTAGAGTGACTGACTGCACTCGCCTACCTGATACTGCGCTCTATTGTGACCTCATTGTATTATCACTGACTGCACTCACCCAGCTGTGTTACTGCACTCTATTGTGATCTCATGGTACTATGACTGACTGCACTCACCCAGCTGTTACTGCACTCTATAGTGACCTCATTGTAGTGTGACTGACTGCTCTTACCCAGCTGTTACTGCACTCTGCTGTGGACCCCATTGTAGTTTTACTGACTGCACTCACCTACCTGTTACTGCACTCTATTGTTACCTCATGGTACTGTCAGTGACTGCACTCACCCAGCTGTTACTGCACTCTATTGTGGACCCCATTTTAGTTTTACTGACTGCACTTACCACGCTCGATTGTGACCTCATTGTAGTGTGACTGACTGCACTCATCCTGCTGTTACTGCACTCTATTGTGACCTCATTGTAGTGTGACTGACTACACTCACTTACCTGTTACTGCGCTCTATTGTGACCTGATTGTAGTGGGACTGACTGCACTCACCAAGTGGTACTGCACTCTATTGTGACCTCATTGTAGTGTGACTGACTGCACTCTATTGTGACCTCATTGTAGTGGGAGTGACTGCACTCTATTGTACTGTTACTGAACTCTACGTGTTACTGCACTCTATTGTGAACTCATTGTAGTGTGAGTGACTGCACTCGTCCAACTGTTACTGCACTCTATTGTGACCTCATGGTAGTGTCACTGACTGCACTCACCGAGCTGTTACTGCACTCGTTTGTGACCTCCTTGTAGTGTGACTGACTGCACTCACCTACTTGTTACTGCACTCTGTTGTGACCTCATTGTACTGTGAGTGACTGCACTCACCTACCTGTTACTGCTCTCTATTGTGACATCATTGTATTGTGACTGACTGCACTCACCCAGCTGGTACGGCACTCTATTGTGACCTCATTGTAGTGTCACTGACTGCACTCACCTACCTGTTACTGCACTCTATTGTGACCTCATTGTAGTGTCACTGACTGCACTCACCTACCTGTTACTGCACTCTATTGTGACCTCATTGTAGTGTGACTGGCTGCACTCACCCAGCTGTTACTGCACTCTATTGTGACCACATTGTAGTGTGACTGACTGCACTCACCTACCTGTTACTGCACTCTATTGTGACCTCATTGTAGTGTCACTGACTGCACTCACCTACCTGTTACTGCACTCTATTGTGACCTCATTGTAGTGTGACTGGCTGCACTCACCCAGCTGTTACTGCACTCTATTGTGACCACATTGTAGTGTGACTGACTGCACTCACCCAGCTGTTACTGCACTCTATTGTGACCTCATTGTAGTGTCACTGACTGCACTCACCTACCTATTACAGCACTCTATTGTGACCTCATTGTAGTGTGACTGCCTGCACTCTCTTACCTTTTACTGCACTCTTTTGAAACATCATTTTAGTGTCACTGCACTCACCCAGCTGTTTCTGCACTCTTTTGTGATCTCATTGTAGAGTGACTGACTGCACTCACCTACCTGATACTGCGCTCTATTGTGACCTCTTTGTAGTGTCACTGACTGTACTCACCCAGCTGTTACTGCACTCTGTTGTGATTTCATGATAGTATTGCTGACTGCACTATCTAGCTGTTACTGCACTCTATTGTAACCTCATTGTAGTGGGACTGACTGCACTCATCCAGCTGTTACTGCACTCTATTGTGACCTCATTGTAGTGGGACTGACTGCACTCATCCAGCTGTTACTGCACTCTATTGTGACCTCATTGTAGTGTGACTGGCTGCACTCACTCAGCTGTTACTGCACTCTATTATGACCTCATTATAGTGTGACTGACTGCACTCTATTGTGACCTCATTGTAGTGGTACTGACTGTCCTCACCCAGCTGTTACTGCACTCTATTGTGACCTCATTGTAATGTGACTGACTGCACTCACCCAGCTGTTACTGCACTCTATTGTGACCTCATTGTAGTGTGACTGACTGAAATCACCCAGCTGTTACTGCACTCTATTGTGACCTCATTGTAGTTTGACCGACTGAACTCACCCAGCTGTTACTGCACTCTATAGTGACCTCATTGTAGTGTGACTGACTGCACTCACCCAGCTGTTACTGCACTCTATTGTGACCTCATTGTAGTGTCACTGACTGCACTCAACTAGCTGTTACTGCGCTCTATTGTGACCCCATTGTGGTCTTGAGTGACTGCACTCACCCAGCTGTTACTGCACTCTGTTGTGATTTCATGATAGTATTGCTGACTGCACTCATCTAGCTGTTACTGCACTCTATTGTAACCTCATTGTAGTGTGAGTGACTGCACTCACCAAGTGGTACTGCACTCTGTTGTGACCTCATTGTAGTAGGACTGACTGCACTCACCCAGCTGTTACTGCACTCTATTGTGACCTCATTGTAGTGTGACTTGCTGCACTTACTCAGCTGTTACTGCACTCTATAGTGACCTCATTGTAGTGTGACTGACTGCACTCTATTGTGACCTCATTGTAGTGTCACTGACTGCACTCAACTAGCTGTTACTGCGCTCTATTGTGACCCCATTGTGGTCTTGAGTGACTGCACTCACCCAGCTGTTACTGCACTCTGTTGTGATTTCATGATAGTATTGCTGACTGCACTCATCTAGCTGTTACTGCACTCTATTGTGACCTCATTGTAGTGTGACTTGCTGCACTTACTCAGCTGTTACTGCACTCTATTATGACCTCATTATAGTGTGACTGACTGCACTCTATTGTGACCTCATTGTAGTGGTACTGACTGTCCTCACCCAGCTGTTACTGCACTCTATTGTGACCTCATTGTAATGTGACTGACTGCACTCACCCAGCTGTTACTGCACTCTATTGTGACCTCATTGTAGTGTGACTGACTGAAATCACCCAGCTGTTACTGCACTCTATTGTGACCTCATTGTAGTTTGACCGACTGAACTCACCCAGCTGTTACTGCACTCTATAGTGACCTCATTGTAGTGTGACTGACTGCACTCACCCAGCTGTTACTGCACTCTATTGTGACCTCATTGTAGTGTCACTGACTGCACTCAACTAGCTGTTACTGCGCTCTATTGTGACCCCATTGTGGTCTTGAGTGACTGCACTCACCCAGCTGTTACTGCACTCTGTTGTGATTTCATGATAGTATTGCTGACTGCACTCATCTAGCTGTTACTGCACTCTATTGTAACCTCATTGTAGTGTGAGTGACTGCACTCACCAAGTGGTACTGCACTCTGTTGTGACCTCATTTTAGTAGGACTGACTGCACTCACCCAGCTGTTACTGCACTCTATTGTGACCTCATTGTAGTGTGACTTGCTGCACTTACTCAGCTGTTACTGCACTCTATAGTGACCTCATTGTAGTGTGACTGACTGCACTCTATTGTGACCTCATTGTAGTGTCACTGACTGCACTCAACTAGCTGTTACTGCGCTCTATTGTGACCCCATTGTGGTCTTGAGTGACTGCACTCACCCAGCTGTTACTGCACTCTGTTGTGATTTCATGATAGTATTGCTGACTGCACTCATCTAGCTGTTACTGCACTCTATTGTAACCTCATTGTAGTGTGAGTGACTGCACTCACCAAGTGGTACTGCACTCTATTGTAACCTCATTGTAGTGTGAGTGACTGCACTCACCAAGTGGTACTGCACTCTGTTGTGACCTCATTGTAGTGGGACTGACTGCACTCACCCAGCTGTTACTGCACTCTATTGTGACCTCATTGTAGTGTGACTTGCTGCACTTACTCAGCTGTTACTGCACTCTATTATGACCTCATTATAGTGTGACTGACTGCACTCTATTGTGACCTCATTGTAGTGGGACTGACTGCACTCACCCTGCTGTTACTGCACTCTATTTTGCCCTCATTGTAGTGTGACTGGCTGCACTCACCCAGCTGTTACTGCGCTCTATAGTGACCTCATTGTAGTATGACTGACTGCACTCACCCAGCTGTTACTGCACTCTATTTTGCCCTCATTGTAGTCTGACTGGCTGCACTCACCCAGCTGTTACTGCGCTCTATAGTGACCTCATTGTAGTATGACTGACTGCACTCACCCAGATGTTACTGCACTCTATTGTGACCTCATTGTAGTGTGACTTAATGCACTCTATTGTACTGTTACTGCACTCTATTGTGACCGCATTGTAGTGTGACTTACTGCACTCTATTGTGACCTCATTGTAGTGGGACTGACTGCACTCACCCAGCCGTTACTGCACTCTATTGTGACCTCATTGTAGTGTGACTTAATGCACTCACCCAGTTGTTACTGCACTCTATTGTGACCTCATTGTAGTGTGACTGACTGCACTCACCTACCTGTTTCTGCACTCTTTTGTGATCTCACTGTAGAGTGACTGACTGCACTCGCCTACCTGATACTGCGCTCTATTGTGACATCATTGTATTGTCACTGACTGCTCTTACCCAGCTGTTACTGTACTCTATTGTGATCTCATGGTAGTTTGACTGACTGCACTCACCCAGCTGTGTTACTGCACTCTATAGTGACCTTATTGTAGTGTGACTGACTGCTCTTACCCAGCTGTTACTGCACTCTGTTGTGGACCCCATTGTAGTTTTTCTGACTGCACTCACCTAACTCTTGCTGCACTCTTTTTTTACCTCATTGTTGTGTGACTGACTGCACTCACCTACCTGTTACTGCACTCTATTGTGATCTTATGGTAGTGTGACTGACTGCACTCACTCAGCTGTTACTCCACTCTATTGTTACCTCATGGTACTGTCAGTGACTGCACTCACCTACCTGTTACTGCACTCTATTGTGATCTCATGGTAGTGTGACTGACTGCACTCACCCAGCTGTTACTTCACTCTATTGTGGACCCCTTTTTAGTTTTATTGACTGCACTTACCACGCTCGATTGTGACCACATTGTAGTGTGACTGACTGCACTCATCCTGCTGTTACTGCACTCTACTGTGACCTCATTGTAGTGTGACTGACAGCACTCACCTACCTGTTACTGCACTCTATTGTGACCTCATTGTAGTGTTACTGACTACACTCACCTACCTGTTACTGCACTCTATTGTGACCTCATTGTAGTGGGACTGACTGCACTCACCAAGTGGTACTGCACTCTATTGTGACCTCATTGTAGTGTGACTGACTGCACTCTATTGTGACCTCATTGTAGTGGAACTGACTGCACTCTATTGTACTGTTACTGAACTCTACGTGTTACTGCACTCTATTGTGAACTCATTGTAGTGTGAGTAACTGCACTCGTCCAACTGTTACTGTATTCTATTGTGACCTCATAGTAGTGTGACTGGCTGCACTCACCCAGCTGTTACTGCACTCTATTGTGACCTCATAGTAGTGTCACTGACTGCACTCACCGAGCTGTTACTGCACTCGTTTGTGACCTCCTTGTAGTGTGACTGACTGCACTCACCTACTTGTTACTGCACTCTGTTGTGACCTTATTGTACTGTGAGTGACTGCACTCACCTAGCTCTTACTGCACTCTATTGTGACCTCGTAGTGTGAATGACTGCACTCACCTACCTGTTACTGCTCTCTATTGTGACATCATTGTATTGTGACTGACTGCACTCACCCAGCTGGTACGGCACTCTATTGTGACCTCATTGTAGTGTCACTGACTGCGCTCACCTACCTGTTACTGCACTCTATTGTGACCTCATTGTAGTGTGACTGGCTGCACTCACCCAGCTGTTACTGCACTCTATTGTGACCACATTGTAGTGTGACTGACTGCACTCACCCAGCTGTTACTGCACTCTATTGTGACCTCATTGTAGTGTCACTGACTGCACTCTCTTACCTTTTACTGCACTCTATTGAAACATCATTTTAGTGTCACTGCACTCACCCAGCTGTTTCTGCACTCTTTTGTGAACTCATTGTAGAGTGACTGACTGCACTCACCTACCTGATACTGCGCTCTATTGTGACCTCTTTGTAGTGTCACTGACTGTACTCACCCAGCTGTTACTGCACTCTGTTGTGATTTCATGATAGTATTGCTGACTGCACTCATCTAGCTGTTACTGCACTCTATTGTAACCTCATTGTAGTGGGACTGACTGCACTCATCCAGCTGTTACTGCACTCTATTGTGACCTCATTGTAGTGTGACTGGCTGCACTCACTCAGCTGTTACTGCACTCTATTATGACCTCATTATAGTGTAACTGACTGCACTCTATTGTGACCTCATTGTAGTGGTACTGACTGTCCTCACTCAGCTGTTACTGCACTCTATTGTGACCTCATTGTAATGTGACTGACTGCACTCACCCAGCTGTTACTTCACTCTATTGTGACCTCATTGTAGTGTGACTGACTGTCCTCACCCAGCTGTTACTGCACTCTATTGTGACCTCATTGTAGTGGTACTGACTGTCCTCACCCAGCTGTTACTGCACTCTATTGTGACCTCATTGTAGTGTGACTGACTGCACTCACCCAGCTGTTACTGCACTCTATTGTGACCTCATTGTAGTGTCACTGACTGCACTCAACTAGCTGTTACTGCGCTCTATTGTGACCCCATTGTGGTCTTGAGTGACTGCACTCACCCAGCTGTTACTGCACTCTGTTGTGATTTCATGATAGTATTGCTGACTGCACTCATCTAGCTGTTACTGCACTCTATTGTAACCTCATTGTAGTGTAAGTGACTGCACTCACCAAGTGGTACTGCACTCTGTTGTGACCTCATTGTAGTGGGACTGACTGCACTCTATTGTACTGTTACTGAACTCTACGTGTTACTGCACTCTATTGTGAACTCATTGTAGTGTGAGTGACTGCACTCGTCCAACTGTTACTGCACTCTATTGTGACCTCATGGTAGTGTCACTGACTGCACTCACGAGCTGTTACTGCACTCGTTTGTGACCTCCTTGTAGTGTGACTGACTGCACTCACCTACTTGTTACTGCACTCTGTTGTGACCTTATTGTACTGTGAGTGACTGCACTCACCTAGCTCTTACTGCACTCTATTGTGACCTCGTTGTAATGTGACTGGCTGCACTTACTCAGCTGTTACTGCGCTCTATAGTGACCTCATTGTAGTATGACTGACTGCACTCACCCAGATGTTACTGCACTCTATTGTGACCTCATTGTAGTGTGACTTAATGCACTCTATTGTACTGTTACTGCACTCTATTGTGACCTCATTGTAGTGTGACTTACTGCACTCTATTGTGACCTCATTGTAGTGGGACTGACTGCACTCACCCAGCCATTACTGTACTCTATTTTGCCCTCATTGTAGTGTGACTGGCTGCACTCACCCAGCTGTTACTGCGCTCTATAGTGACCTCATTGTAGTATGACTGACTGCACTCACCCAGATGTTACTGCACTCTATTGTGACCTCATTGTAGTGTGACTTAATGCACTCTATTGTACTGTTACTGCACTCTATTGTGACCTCATTGTAGTGTGACTTACTGCACTCTATTGTGACCTCATTGTAGTGGGACTGACTGCACTCACCCAGCCGTTACTGCACTCTATTGTGACCTCATTGTAGTGTGACTTAATGCACTCACCCAGTTGTTACTGCACTCTATTGTGACCTCATTGTAGTGTGACTGACTACACTCACCTACCTGTTACTGCACTCTATTGTGACCTCAATGTAGTGTGACTGACAGCACTCACCTACCTGTTACTGCACTCTATTGTGACCTCATTGTAGTGTCACTGACTGCACTCACCTACCTATTACAGCACTCTATTGTGACCTCATTGTAGTGTGACTGCCTGCACTCTTACCTTTTACTGCACTCTATTGAAACATCATTTTAGTGTCACTGCACTCACCCAGCTGTTTCTGCACTCTTTTGTGATCTCATTGTAGAGTGACTGACTGCAATCACCTACCTGATACTGCGCTCTATTGTGACCTCATTGTAGTGTGACTGGCTGCACTTACTCAGCTGTTACTGCGCTCTATAGTGACCTCATTGTAGTATGACTGACTGCACTCACCCAGATGTTACTGCACTCTATTGTGACCTCATTGTAGTGTGACTTACTGCACTCTATTGTGACCTCATTGTAGTGGGACTGACTGCACTCACCCAGCCGTTACTGCACTCTATTTTGCCCTCATTGTAGTGTGACTGGCTGCACTCACCTACCTGTTACTGCACTCTATTGTGACCTCAATGTAGTGTGACTGACAGCACTCACCTACCTGTTACTGCACTCTATTGTGACCTCAATGTAGTGTGACTGACAGCACTCACCTACCTGTTACTGCACTCTATTGTGACCTCTTTGTAGTTTGACTGACTGCACTCACCCAGTTGTTACTGCACTCTATTGTGACCTCATTGTAGTGTGACTGACTACACTCACCTAAATTTTACTGCACTCTATTGGGAAATCATTGTAGTCTGGCTGACTGCACTCACCCAGCTGTTACTGCACTCTATTGTAATCTCATTGTAGTGTGACTGGCTGCACTCACCCAGCTGTTACTGCACTCTATTGTGACCTCATAGTAGTGTCACTGACTGCACTCACCGAGCTGTTACTGCACTCGTTTGTGACCTCCTTGTAGTGTGACTGACTGCACTCACCTACTTGTTACTGCACTCTGTTGTGACCTCATTGTACTGTGAGTGACTGCACTCACCTAGCTCTTACTGCACTCTATTGTGACCTCGTTGTAATGTGACTGACTGCACTCACCCAGCTGGTACGGCACTCTATTGTGACCTCATTGTAGTGTCACTGACTGAACTCACCTACCTGTTACTGCACTCTATTGTGACCTCATTGTAGTGTGACTGGCTGCACTCACCCAGCTGTTACTGCACTCTATTGTGACCACATTGTAGTGTGACTGACTGCACTCACCCAGCTGTTACTGCACTCTATTGTGACCTCATTGTAGTGTCACTGACTGCACTCACCTACCTATTACAGCACTCTATTGTGACCTCATTGTAGTGTGACTGCCTGCACTCTCTTACCTTTTACTGCACTCTATTGAAACATCATTTTAGTGTCACTGCACTCACCCAGCTGTTTCTGCACTCTTTTGTGATCTCATTGTAGAGTGACTGACTGCACTCACCTACCTGATACTGCGCTCTATTGTGACCTCTTTGTAGTGTCACTGACTGTACTCACCCAGCTGTTACTGCACTCTGTTGTGATTTCATGATAGTATTGCTGACTGCACTCATCTAGCTGTTACTGCACTCTATTGTAACCTCATTGTTGTGTGACTGACTGCACTCACCTACCTGTTACTGAACTCTATTGTGATCTCATGGTAGTGTGACTGACTGCACTCACTCAGCTGTTACTCCACTCTATTGTTACTGTGGCCGGAGAGACCAACCAGCCACACGTGTAATGGCGGCTGCGGCACTGAAGGTGTTAACCCTCGTGCCCGGCGCCATATTAAGGGACAATGGGCGCTGGGCGTCACTGTTAAACGTACTTACGGCGCTGGGCACGGACTGTTTAAAAGTTTGTTTAAAGATGTGATTTAACATGTCATATGTAGTGCTCTATGCACAATTGCAGGAATGCATGTTTAACTGTATTTATTTTATATTCAAGATGTGGTCATCTGTATATTTAAAGAGGAATATGCACTTACTCTTATAGATGTCTGAATCTTATCCTCTGGGAATAGGACAGGGCCCTTAGCATGCCACTTCCTATCAGAGAGGTGTGAAGGACAATACCTTTTGATGTGTAAGTTCCTTAGAGAGAGATGCTAATCACTGGGTCTATGGGCTTGGAACTTGTTTCATGTACCTGATTTAATTGACATACGAACGACCTATGCAGGAAGGAAGACTGTTTGTTTGTATTGTAGCCATTCCTGTTGTAATCTCACACACTGGGTTTGCCTGGAGATGTGACTGAGACAGAAACATTGTATTTTGAAGCTATGTGATAAATTTATCAATAGTGAATGTTAATCTGATTTAAAACGTTGTCTGGGTGACAGGAAGGAGGATATTGTTTTATTGCACTTATATCCTTGTAAAATGTGATTTATTGGTATTTTGTAAGATAACCTGATTGGTTGGAGAAGACAGGGAGGGCTTACCCCCCTGTGATACTGTGTGGAAAACTGACATAAAAAGGAGACCTGCGTGCCTCCAGAGAGTGTAGTTGTACCATCTTTATTCTGCTGAAACATCTGATTGTATGCTGTTGCCCCTAGCAATAGGGAAGGGTTCTCTTTAGAACTATTGAGCAAATAAACATCTTTGCCTCAAGACTGCTTCATCTTGTGACCAACAGGGTTAGGCCAAACCTAGCCCCGTCCTCCGGCTGTCCAGGGAAGCACCTAGCGTCTCCAAGCTCCGCCTTCCGCCAGCTACCGGTAGAGGCCTAGCAAGTGGCTAGTGGGATTCGTCAGCACCACACAGCTGTGGTAAGGCAGTGCGTCAGCACATACAGAGCAGAACCGTGGTTCCAAACGCCACGGCAGGTTAGGAGTTTGGTGGTGGCAGCAAGAACCCGCCCACAACGCAGTGGGTGGAGTCAGTAACAGGCGGTTACTGACGGTAAGCGGGAATCCCCTATGTGGTCAGGCCTCGTGCGGCTTGACTTTCCATTCTGTGCGCAGTCGACGGGACGCGGCAAGCGGCGAGTGCTTCCGTACGGTACCGTCCTGTCACAGAAATTGGTGGCATAGTGGTGGGATATTCCCAGGCGGCTTTTCATCACCCGATTGGAGAAGCCGAGTTACTCAGGAGAGGAGTAACTGCAGCGCAGGAGGACGCACAAGATGGCGGAATTCGGCGGAATGTCCAAGGAGGATCTGGAGATCGTATGCCAGGGGAAGGGTGTGGATATCCCTTTCAACGCGTCCAGGAGCGTCATGCAGGCGGCGCTCAGAAGCGTGGAGGAGTCTCATCGGGCGGAGGTGGAGAGCACTGACGGCGTCAGCATCGCAGAGGACGGCCCAACAGTGGACCTTCGTAAGGAACCGGTGAGAACCATAAGCCCCGCCCTCTCTCACAGCAGCAATGTTTCCCAGCAATCCCTGGCAGGGCCAGGATCCCAACGTCCCAGGGGGGGCGACCCGGATACCCTAGCAGATCGGCTAGCGGAATTGGGGGAAAGGGCAACGGAGCAAGAACGCATGCTTGTCATCCGGATGTGGCATGCGGAGCGGGCACCACAGGCCGTGGTACCCCGGGAGCCGTTGTCAGCTGTTGTACACAGATCGGGACGCATTCAGTTTGCCAAGTTTGCAGACAGTGATGGGGACATTGATGGACATTTACAAGTTTTTGAAAGGACTTGCAAACTACACGATCTACCCAAGTCGGAGTGGGTGAGACACCTTGTGCCCACTCTGCATGGAGAGGCCTTGGAGGCCTATCGAGGAGTGGCGACGGAGGACTGTGGGAACTACGACGAAGTCGCGAAGGCCCTCCTCCAGCGATTCTTCATCACTCCTGAGTCTTACAGGAAGAAGTTCAGAGACTTGCCCAAGAATCCTAGCAGCACCCATGAGCAGTTCGCCAACCAGCTGCGGCAGTACGTGGTGAAGTGGGTGAAGGATTCGGAAGCCACTACATGGGACGCACTGATCGACCTGATCTGCAGGGAGCAGTTCTACCGCAGGTGCGCCCAAGAAGTGAAGGAGTGGGTGCTAGATCGGGAGCCACCCAGCTTAAAAATGGCTGCCCAATTAGCCGCCAAATATGTGGCAATTCGGCCACGGGGGCAGAAGCGCCCCGCCAGCAGCCAGCTCCAACAGACTGTACCACCAAGGGGACCCCCCTCTTCAGCTCATCACCCCCAAAGACAAGCATCTTCCAACCCGGGTGCTCTTGGCCAGCAACCGCACCGCAGTGTCCCTGCAACTGATCAGAGATCATCGGTGCCACGACTGGGGAAGAAGTGCTACGGCTGTGGGAAAATCGGACATCTGAGGATGAACTGTCCTGCATCCCAAGCACCCCAGACTCGTGCCCCAAATCCGAGTGCTGGAGCCCGGCTCGCTTGTTTGACGAGAGGAGATGAGCCTACAGAGACTGTTCCCCCTCCAGTCAGTCCGATGGAGTGTGGCGAGAGACAGGTGCACTCTGCAGAGAGAGTCACCTGCATGGCCAAACAGCCCCTACACAACATGTGGAGGCACCTGCAGCCAGTCCACGTGGGACCCCTGCAGGGAGAAGGCCTAAGAGACTCTGGGGCCTCAATCACTGTGGTGAGCCCCCACCTTATAGATCCTGCTGCAGTATTGCAGGGTCGCACTGCCACGGTCACCCTGGCAGAAGGAACAGAAAAAGCGGTTCCCATGGCAAGAGTCTACCTGGACTGGGGAGCTGGACCAGAGTTGCGAGAAGTTGCCGTCATGGATGGTCTCCCAACTGATGTGGTCCTAGGAAATGATCTGGGTGGTGGGATCGTCACTATGTTTGTTGGCGCCATTCCCCGGAGTCAAGTTCCAAAACCACCGTTGACATCAGCTACTCCAGCACAGCCCAGCCCAGAGGAAAAGACTACAGCTGCTAGACAACTGCCAGCACAGCCAACCACAGCATCAACCAGCCCAGAGGAAAAGATCACAGCGGCTAGATCAGTACATCGACCCCGCATGCCTTTTGCCTCTGGTATGCCTACGTCCCCTAGCAACGCAGAGGATGTCGGTTCCAGCTTGTGTGATCCTGTGGGGGTGCCCAATGATGCTCCTGACCCAAGTGGTTTGCCAACTCCGGCGGTGAGTATGAGAAACCACACTGACTTTTCCATGACTGACCCCTACCAGACTGACCCTAGTAGTCCCCACCTAGATCCCCCTGTAGAGTGTCCCAATTTAGGAGAGATTGAGGGCCACAGGCAGGAGTTTAGGGAGGCTCAACTCTCTGACCCATCCCCAAAAGGCATGAGGCGCCACTCTGGCAGTGGCCTTGACAGGGTTGGGGCAGGAAGTTTGACCTGGCGGGAAGGGTTAAGGTACAGGGTAGCCAGAAAAGTGGGAGGGGATAGACCAGATAGGGAATGTGTCCAACTGGTCCCCTCAGGGAACGTTCCTGCGCAACCGGTGTCGGTTGCCAGCGAAACCCCTTTGGACAGCAACCCGGAGACAGACCGTACCCTGAAGTGCCTGACACAGAGCTTACCCTGGTCTGGAATGTCAGATGACGCCCAGACCAAATGTAAGGCTGGTGCCATGCGTTGGCAGCCGGGGCACTCCAGCGGTTGAGTTGTCTCTGGGCCTCTGCCCATAGGAGAACCCTTGCAGCAAGTTGCTGTGGACATAGCAGGTCCCCTGCCTGTGCACAGTAGATCGGGGAAGACACGCAGCCTCCCTGTAGTGGTTGCCACACAGGATCCAGAGGCTGGTGGTCTGGCCGCCATCACTGTGGCACAGGTAGCGGACGAGGAGGAAGGAGTAGGCCTAGGTGACAGGGTAGGTTTCCCGAGTCATAGGTCGACGGAGGAGGATTGGAGGGCAGGTCTGACAGTTAAGGCAGACAGTTGCCAGATAGGTATGACGGAGGTGCAGTGCCTGGGGCACCATGTGGGAGGAGACAGGGGTAGGCCCAACCCAGAGGGGGTGGAGGCAACCAGAGGCTGTCCCCGACCCACATCACCCAGACAGGTACTGACCTTAGAACCTGTAAGGCCCTACGGACATGTTGTCATTGACTTTAGTCCTGTAGTGAACCCCTTGACAGAGATGGCTAGGAAGGGCATTCCCAAGTCAGTGGACTTTGCACCCGCTTGCGAGTTGGCATTCCAGTCATTGAAGAAGACTCGGGTACCCGCTCCAGTGCTGATGGCGCACATTCTTGACCAGGACTGTGTGTTACGAACTATTGCGCCACTGCACGGACTGGGAGCAGTACCGAGACGGAAAGAGCCATATGGGCAGGAGCACCCTGTGGCCTGTTTGAGCCGGAAACTGCTATGGTGGGAGGTGGGGTATGCCACAATTGGGACACCTTGGGTGGCACTTGTTTGTAACCAGCCCCCCGCCGTGGTGAATTACCACCCACCTGTTAGGTGGCTGCAACCTACCTTGGGGAAATTTGACAGACTTTTGTGGTGGAGCCTTGAACTTGGACTTCAGGTGGCCTATTTGAACATTGTGCACCCACGAAGAGAGGCCCATTACACTATGGATGAACTGTCTAGGCCAGAGCCTACACATCCCAGGTAGCGTCCCCTTCACCCCAACGGACTGCGGGACCAGGACCCAAATCGTTGGGACATGGGTCCCTGGTTGACCCGCTTGAATGGGGGGGGGGGGGGGGGGGAGTGTGGCCGGAGAGACCAACCAGCCACACGTGTAATGGCGGCTGCGGCACTGAAGGTGTTAACCCTCGTGCCCGGCGCCATATTAAGGGACAATGGGCGCTGGGCGTCACTGTTAAACGTACTTACGGCGCTGGGCACGGACTGTTTAAAAGTTTGTTTAATGATGTGATTTAACATGTCATATGTAGTGCTCTATGCACAATTGCAGGAATGCATGTTTAACTGTATTTATTTTATATTCAAGATGTGGTCATCTGTATATTTAAAGAGGAAAATGCACTTACTCTTATAGATGTCTGAATCTTATCCTCTGGGAATAGGACAGGTCCCTTAGCATGCCACTTCCTATCAGAGAGGTGTGAAGGACAATACCTTTTGATGTGTAAGTTCCTTAGAGAGAGATGCTAATCACTGGGTCTATGGGCTTGGAACTTGTTTCATGTACCTGATTTAATTGACATACGAACGACCTATGCAGGAAGGAAGACTGTTTGTTTGTATTGTAGCCATTCCTGTTGTAATCTCACACACTGGGTTTGCCTGGAGATGTGACTGAGACAGAAACATTGTATTTTGAAGCTATGTGATAAATTTATCAATAGTGAATGTTAATCTGATTTAAAACGTTGTCTGGGTGACAGGAAGGAGGATATTGTTTTATTGCACTTATATCCTTGTAAAATGTGATTTATTGGTATTTTGTAAGATAACCTGATTGGTTGGAGAAGACAGGGAGGGCTTACCCCCCTGTGATACTGTGTGGAAAACTGACATAAAAAGGAGACCTGCGTGCCTCCAGAGAGTGTAGTTGTACCATCTTTATTCTGCTGAAACATCTGATTGTATGCTGTTGCCCCTAGCAATAGGGAAGGGTTCTCTTTAGAACTATTGAGCAAATAAACATCTTTGCCTCAAGACTGCTTCATCTTGTGACCAACAGGGTTAGGCCAAACCTAGCCCCGTCCTCCGGCTGTCCAGGGAAGCACCTAGCGTCTCCAAGCTCCGCCTTCCGCCAGCTACCGGTAGAGGCCTAGCAAGTGGCTAGTGGGGATTCGTCAGCACCACACAGCTGTGGCAAGGCAGTGCGTCAGCACATACAGAGCAGAACCGTGGTTCCAAACGCCACGGCAGGTTAGGAGTTTGGTGGTGGCAGCAAGAACCCGCCCACAACGCAGTGGGTGGAGTCAGTAACAGGCGGTTACTGACGGTAAGCGGGAATCCCCTATGTGGTCAGGCCTCGTGCGGCTTGACTTTCCATTCTGTGCGCAGTCGACGGGACGCGGCATGCGGCGAGTGCTTCCGTACGGTACCGTCCTGTCACAGTTACCTCATGGTACTGTCAGTGACTGCACTCACCTACCTGTTACTGCACTCTATTGTGATCTCATGGTAGTGTGACTGACTGCACTCACCCAGCTGTTACTGCACTCTATTGTGACCTCATTGTAGTGTGACTGACAGCACTCACCTACCTGTTACTGCACTCTATTGTGACCTCATTGTAGTGGGACTGACTGCACTCACCAAGTGGTACTGCACTCTATTGTGACCTCATTGTAGTGTGACTGACTGCACTCTATTGTGACCTCATTGTAGTGGGACTGACTGCACTCTATTGTACTGTTACTGAACTCTACGTGTTACTGCACTCTATTGTGAACTCATTGTAGTGTGAGTGACTGCACTCGTCCAACTGTTACTGCACTCTATTGTGACCTCATAGTAGTGTCACTGACTGCACTCACCGAGCTGTTACTGCACTCGTTCGTGACCTCCTTGTAGTGTGACTGACTGCACTCACCTACTTGTTACTGCACTCTGTTGTGACCTCATTGTACTGTGAGTGACTGCACTCACCTAGCTCTTACTGCACTCTATTGTGACCTCGTTGTAATGTGACTGACAGCACTCACCCAGCTGTTACTGCACTCTATTGTGACCACATTGTAGTGTGACTGACTGCACTCACCCAGCTGTTACTGCACTCTATTGTGACCTCATTGCAGTGTCACTGACTGCACTCACCTACCTATTACAGCACTCTATTGTGACCTCATTGTAGTGTGACTGCCTGCACTCTCTTACCTTTTACTGCACTCTATTGAAACATCATTTTAGTGTCACTGCACTCACCCAGCTGTTTCTGCACTCTATTGTGATCTCATTGTAGAGTGACTGACTGCACTCACCTACCTGATACTGCGCTCTATAGTGACCTCATTGTAGTATGACTGACTGCACTCACCCAGCTGTTACTGCACTCTATTGTGACCTCATTGTAGTGTGACTTAATGCACTCTATTGTACTGTTACTGCACTCTATTGTGACCTCATTGTAGTGTGACTTACTGCACTCTATTGTGACCTCATTGTAGTGGGACTGACTGCACTCACCCAGCCGTTACTGCACTCTATTGTGACCTCATTGTAGTGTGACTTAATGCACTCACCCAGTTGTTACTGCACTCTATTGTGACCTCATTTTAGAGTGACTGACTGCACTCACCTACCTGTTACTGCACTCTATTGTGACCTCTTTGTAGTGTCACTGACTGTACTCACCCAGCTGTTACTGCACTCTGTTGTGATTTCATGATAGTATTGCTGACTGCACTCATCTAGCTGTTACTGCACTCTATTGTAACCTCATTGTTGTGTGACTGACTGCACTCACCTACCTGTTACTGAACTCTATTGTGATCTCATGGTAGTGTGACTGACTGCACTCACTCAGCTGTTACTCCACTCTATTGTTACCTCATGGTACTGTCAGTGACTGCACTCACCTACCTGTTACTGCACTCTATTGTGATCTCATGGTAGTGTGACTGACTGCACTCACCCAGCTGTTACTGCACTCTATTGTGGACCCCTTTTTAGTTTTACTGACTGCACTTACCACGCTCGATTGTGACCTCATTGTAGTGTGACTGACTGCACTCATCCTGCTGTTACTGCACTCTATTGTGACCTCATTGTAGTGTGACTGACAGCACTCACCTACCTGTTACTGCACTCTATTGTGACCTCATTGTAGTGTTACTGACTACACTCACCTACCTGTTACTGCACTCTATTGTGACCTCATTGTAGTGGGACTGACTGCACTCACCAAGTGGTACTGCACTCTATTGTGACCTCATTGTAGTGTGACTGACTGCACTCTATTGTGACCTCATTGTAGTGGGACTGACTGCACTCTATTGTACTGTTACTGAACTCTACGTGTTACTGCACTCTATTGTGAACTCATTGTAGTGTGAGTGACTGCACTCGTCCAACTGTTACTGCACTCTATTGTGACCTCATTGTAGTGTCACTGACTGCACTCACCTACCTATTACAGCACTCTATTGTGACCTCATTGTAGTGTGACTGCCTGCACTCTCTTACCTTTTACTGCACTCTATTGAAACATCATTTTAGTGTCACTGCACTCACCCAGCTGTTTCTGCACTCTTTTGTGATCTCATTGTAGAGTGACTGACTGCACTCACCTACCTGATACTGCGCTCTATTGTGACCTCATTGTAGTATGACTGACTGCACTCACCCAGATGTTACTGCACTCTATTGTGACCTCATTGTAGTGTGACTTAATGCACTCTATTGTACTGTTACTGCACTCTATTGTGACCTCATTGTAGTGTGACTTACTGCACTCTATTGTGACCTCATTGTAGTGGAACTGACTGCACTCACCCAGCCGTTACTGCACTCTATTTTGCCCTCATTGTAGTGTGACTGGCTGCACTCACCCAGCTGTTACTGCGCTCTATAGTGACCTCATTGTAGTATGACTGACTGCACTCACCCAGATGTTACTGCACTCTATTGTGACCTCATTGTAGTGTGACTTAATGCACTCTATTGTACTGTTACTGCACTCTATTGTGACCTCATTGTAGTGTGACTTACTGCACTCTATTGTGACCTCATTGTAGTGGGACTGACTGCACTCACCCAGCCGTTACTGCACTCTATTGTGACCTCATTGTAGTGTGACTTAATGCACTCACCCAGTTGTTACTGCACTCTATTGTGACCTCATTGTAGTGTGACTGACTACACTCACCTACCTGTTACTGCACTCTATTGTGACCTCAATGTAGTGTGACTGACAGCACTCACCTACCTGTTACTGCACTCTATTGTGACCTCTTTGTAGTTTGACTGACTACACTCACCTAAATTTTACTGCACTCTATTGGGACATCATTGTAGTCTGGCTGACTGCACTCACCCAGTTGTTACTGCACTCTATTGTGACCTCATTGTAGTGTGACTGACTACACTCACCTAAATTTTACTGCACTCTATTGGGACATCATTGTAGTCTGGCTGACTGCACTCACCCAGCTGTTACTGCACTCTATTGTAATCTCATTGTAGTGTGACTGGCTGCACTCACCCAGCTGTTACTGCACTCTATTGTGACCTCATAGTAGTGTCACTGACTGCACTCACCGAGCTGTTACTGCACTCGTTTGTGACCTCCTTGTAGTGTGACTGACTGCACTCACCTACTTGTTACTGCACTCTGTTGTGACCTCATTGTACTGTGAGTGACTGCACTCACCTAGCTCTTACTGCACTCTATTGTGACCTCATTGTAGTGTCACTGACTGAACTCACCTACCTGTTACTGCACTCTATTGTGACCTCATTGTAGTGTGACTGGCTGCACTCACCCAGCTGTTACTGCACTCTATTGTGACCACATTGTAGTGTGACTGACTGCACTCACCCAGCTGTTACTGCACTCTATTGTGACCTCATTGTAGTGTCACTGACTGCACTCACCTACCTATTACAGCACTCTATTGTGACCTAATTGTAGTGTGACTGCCTGCACTCTCTTACCTTTTACTGCACTCTATTGAAACATCATTTTAGTGTCACTGCACTCACCCAGCTGTTTCTGCACTCTTTTGTGATCTCATTTTAGAGTGACTGACTGCACTCACCCAGCTGTTACTGCACTCTGTTGTGATTTCATGATAGTATTGCTGACTGCACTCATCTAGCTGTTACTGCACTCTATTGTGACCTCATTGTAGTGTGACTGGCTGCACTCACTCAGCTGTTACTGCACTCTATTATGACCTCATTATAGTGTGACTGACTGCACTCTATTGTGACCTCATTGTAGTGGTACTGACTGTCCTCACTCAGCTGTTACTGCACTCTATTGTGACCTCATTGTAATGTGACTGACTGCACTCACCCAGCTGTTACTTCACTCTATTGTGACCTCATTGTAGTGTGACTGACTGTACACACCCAGCTGTTACTGCACTCTATTGTGACCTCATTGTAGTGGTACTGACTGTCCTCACCCAGCTGTTACTGCACTCTATTGTGACCTCATTGTAGTGGTACTGACTGTCCTCACCCAGCTGTTACTGCACTCTATTGTGACCTCATTGTAGTGTGACTGACTGCACTCACCCAGCTGTTACTGCACTCTATTGTGACCTCATTGTAGTGTGACTGACTGCACTCACCCAGCTGTTACTGCACTCTATTGTGACCTCATTGTAGTGTCACTGACTGCACTCACCCAGCTGTTACTGCGCTCTATTGTGACCCCATTGTGGTCTTGAGTGACTGCACTCACCCAGCTGTTACTGCACTCTGTTGTGATTTCATGATAGTATTGCTGACTGCACTCATCTAGCTGTTACTGCACTCTATTGTAACCTCATTGTAGTGTAAGTGACTGCACTCACCAAGTGGTACTGCACTCTGTTGTGACCTCATTGTAGTGGGACTGACTGCACTCACCCAGCTGTTACTGCACTCTATTGTGACCTCATTGTAGTGTGACTTAATGCACTCACCGAGCTGTTACTGCACTCGTTTGTGACCTCCTTGTAGTATGACTAACTGCACTCACCCAGATGTTACTGCACTCTATTGTGACCTCATTGTAGTGTGACTTAATGCACTCTATTGTACTGTTACTGCACTCTACCTGTTACTACACTTTATTGTGACCTCATTATAGTGTGACTGACTGAACTCACCCAGCTTTTACTGCACTCTATAGTGACCTCATTGTAGTGTGACTGACTGCACTCACCTAGCTTTTACTGCACTCTATTGTGACCTCATTGTAGTGTCACTGACTGCGCTCACCCAGCTGTTACTCCACTCTATTGTGACCTCATTATAGTGTCACTGACTGCACTCAACTAGCTTTTACTGCACTCTATTGTGACCTCATTGTAGTGTGACTGACTACACTCACCTACCTGTTACTGCACTCTATTGTGACCTCATTGTAGTGTGACTGACTGCACTCACCCAGCTGTTACTGCACTCTATTGTGACCTCATTGTAGTGTGACTGACTGCACTCATCCAGCTGTTACTGCACTCTATTATGACCTCATGGCAGTGTCACTGACTGCACTCAACCAGTTGTTACTGCGCTCTATTGTGACCTCATTGTAGTGTCACTGACTGCACTCACCTACCTGTTACTACACTCTGTTGTTGCCTCATTGTAGTGTGACTGACTGCACTCTATTGTGGACCCCATTGTAGTTTTACTGACTGCACTCACCTAACTCTTGCTGCACTCTTTTTTTACCTCATTGTTGTGTGACTGACTGCACTCACCTACCTGTTACTGCACTCTATTGTGATCTCATGGTAGTGTGACTGACTGCACTCACCCAGCTGTTACTGCACTCTATTGTGGACCCCTTTTTAGTTTTACTGACTGCACTTACCACGCTCGATTGTGACCTCATTGTAGTGTGACTGACTGCACTCATCCTGCTGTTACTGCACTCTATTGTGACCTCATTATAGTGTCACTGACTGCACTCACCTACCTGTTACTGCACTCTATTGTGACCTCATTGTAGTGTGACTGACTACACTCACCTACCTGTTACTGCACTCTATTGTGACCACATTGTAGTGTGACTGACTGCACTCACCCAGCTGTTACTGCACTCTATTGTGACCTCATTGTAGTGTCACTGACTGCACTCACCTACCTATTACAGCACTCTATTGTGACCTCATTGTAGTGTGACTGCCTGCACTCTCTTACCTTTTACTGCACTCTATTGAAACATCATTTTAGTGTCACTGCACTCACCCAGCTGTTTCTGCACTCTTTTGTGATCTCATTGTAGAGTGACTGACTGCACTCACCTACCTGATACTGCGCTCTATTGTGACCTCTTTGTAGTGTCACTGACTGTACTCACCCAGCTGTTACTGCACTCTGTTGTGATTTCATGATAGTATTGCTGACTGCACTCATCTAGCTGTAACTGCACTCTATTGTAACCTCATTGTAGTGGGACTAACTGCACTCATCCAGCTGTTACTGCACTCTATTGTGACCTCATTGTAGTGTGACTGGCTGCACTCACTCAGCTGTTACTGCACTCTATTGTGACCTCATTATAGTGTGACTAACTGCACTCTATTGTGACCTCATTGTAGTGGTACTGACTGCACTCACCCAGCCGTTACTGCACTCTATTGTGACCTCATTGTAGTGGTACTGACTGTCCTCACCCAGCTGTTACTGCACTCTATTGTGACCTCATTGTAATGTGACTGACTGCACTCACCCAGCTGTTACTGCACTCTATTGTGACCTCATTGTAGTGGTACTGACTGTCCTCACCCAGCTGTTACTGCACTCTATTGTGACCTCATTGTAGTGTCACTGACTGCACTCAACTAGCTGTTACTGCGCTCTATTGTGACCTCATTGTCGTGTGAGTGACTGCACTCACCAAGTGGTACTGCACTCTGTTGTGACCTCATTGTAGTGGGACTGACTGCACTCACCCAGCTGTTACTGCACTCTATTGTGACCTCATTGTAGTGTGACTGGCTGCACTTACTCAGCTGTTACTGCACTGTATTATGACCTCATTATAGTGTGACTGACTGCATTCTATTGTGACCTCATTGTAGTGGGACTGACTGCACTCACCCAGCTGTTACTGCACTCTATTTTGCCCTCATTGTAGTGTGACTGGCTGCACTCACCCAGCTGTTACTGCGCTCTATAGTGACCTCATTGTAGTATGACTGACTGCACTCACCCAGCTGTTACTGCACTCTATTTTGCCCTCATTGTAGAGTGACTGACTGCACTCACCTACCTGATACTGCACTCTATTGTGACCTCTTTGTAGTGTCACTGACTGTACTCACCCAGCTGTTACTGCACTCTGTTGTGATTTCATGATAGTATTGCTGACTGCACTCATCTAGCTGTAACTGCACTCTATTGTAACCTCATTGTAGTGGGACTAACTGCACTCATCCAGCTGTTACTGCACTCTATTGTGACCTCATTGTAGTGTGACTGGCTGCACTCACTCAGCTGTTACTGCACTGTATTATGACCTCATTATAGTGTGACTGACTGCACTCTATTGTGACCTCATTGTAGTGGGACTGACTGCACTCACCCAGCTGTTACTGCACTCTATTTTGCCCTCATTGTAGTGTGACTGGCTGCACTCACCCAGCTGTTACTGCGCTCTATAGTGACCTCATTGTAGTATGACTGACTGCACTCACCCAGCTGTTACTGCACTCTATTGTGACCTCATTGTAGTGTGACTGGCTGCACTTACTCAGCTGTTACTGCACTCTATTTTGCCCTCATTGTAGAGTGACTGACTGCACTCACCTACCTGATACTGCGCTCTATTGTGACCTCTTTGTAGTGTCACTGACTGTACTCACCCAGCTGTTACTGCACTCTGTTGTGACCTCATTGTAGTGTCACTGACTGCACTCAACTAGCTGTTACTGCGCTCTATTGTGACCCCATTGTGGTCTTGAGTGACTGCACTCACCCAGCTGTTACTGCACTCTGTTGTGATTTCATGATAGTATTGCTGACTGCACTCATCTAGCTGTTACTGCACTCTATTGTAACCTCATTGTCGTGTGAGTGACTGCACTCACCAAGTGGTACTGCACTCTGTTGTGACCTCATTGTAGTGGGACTGACTGCACTCACCCAGCTGTTACTGCACTCTATTGTGACCTCATTGTAGTGTGACTGGCTGCACTCACTCAGCTGTTACTGCACTGTATTATGACCTCATTATAGTGTGACTGACTGCACTCTATTGTGACCTCATTGTAGTGGGACTGACTGCACTCACCCAGCTGTTACTGCACTCTATTTTGCCCTCATTGTAGTGTGACTGGCTGCACTCACCCAGCTGTTACTGCGCTCTATAGTGACCTCATTGTAGTATGACTGACTGCACTCACCCAGATGTTACTGCACTCTATTGTGACCTCATTGTAGTGTGACTTAGTGCACTCTATTGTACTGTTACTGCACTCTATTGTGACCTCATTGTAGTGTGACTTACTGCACTCTATTATGACCTCATTGTAGTGTGACTTAATGCACTCACCCAGTTGTTACTGCACTCTATTGTGACCTCATTGTAGTGTGACTGACTACACTCACCGAGCTGTTACTGCACTCTGTTGTGACCTCATTGTAGTGTGACTTACTGCACTCTATTGTGACCTCATTGTAGTGGGACTGACTGCACTCACCCTGCTGTTACTGCACTCTATTGTGACCTCTTTGTAGTTTGACTGACTGCACTCACCCAGTTGTTACTGCACTCTATTGTGACCTCATTGTAGTGTGACTGACTACACTCACCTAAATTTTACTGCACTCTAGTGGGACATCATTGTAGTCTGGCTGACTGCACTCACCCAGATGTTACTGCACTCTATTGTGACCTCATTGTAGTGTGACTTACTGCACTCTATTGTGACCTCATTGTAGTGGGACTGACTGCACTCACTCTGCTGTTACTGCACTCTATTGTGACCTCTTTGTAGTTTGACTGACTGCACTCACCCAGTTGTTACTGCACTCTATTGTGACCTCATTGTAGTGTGACTGACTACACTCACCTAAATTTTACTGCACTCTAGTGGGACATCATTGTAGTCTGGCTGACTGCACTCACCCAGATGTTACTGCACTCTATTGTGACCTCATTGTAGTGTGACTTAATGCACTCTATTGTACTGTTACTGCACTCTATTGTGACCTCATTGTAGTGTGAATTACTGCACTCTATTGTGACCTCATTGTAGTGGGACTGACTGCACTCACCCAGCCGTTACTGCACTCTATTGTGACCTCATTGTAGTGTGACTTAATGCACTCACCCAGTTGTTACTGCACTCTATTGTGACCTCATTGTAGTGTGACTGACTGCACTCACCTACCTGTTTCTGCACTCTTTTGTGATCTCACTGTAGAGTGACTGACTGCACTCGCCTACCTGATACTGCGCTCTATTGTGACATCATTGTATTGTCACTGACTGTGCTCACCCAGCTAATACTGCATTCTATTGTGATCTCATGGTAGTATGACTGACTGCACTCACCCAGCTGTGTTACTGCACTCTATAGTGACCTTATTGTAGTGTGACTGACTGCTCTTACCCAGCTGTTACTGCACTCTATTGTGATCTCATGGTAGTATACATCATTGTATTGTCACTGACTGCACTCACCCAGCTAATACTGCACTCTATTGTGATCTCATGGTAGTATGACTGACTGCACTCACCCAGCTGTGTTACTGCACTCTATAGTGACCTTATTGTAGTGTGACTGACTGCTCTTACCCAGCTGTTACTGCACTCTGTTGTGGACCCCATTGTAATTTTACTGACTGCACTCACCTAACTCTTGCTGCACTCTTTTTTTTACCTCATTGTTGTGTGACTGACTGCACTCACCTACCTGTTACTGCACTCTATTGTGATCTCATGGTAGTGTGACTGACTGCACTCACTCAGCTGTTACTCCACTCTATTGTTACCTCATGGTACTGTCAGTGACTGCACTCACCTACCTGTTACTGCACTCTATTGTGATCTCATGGTAGTGTGACTGACTGCACTCACCCAGCTGTTACTGCACTCTATTGTGGACCCCATTTTAGTTTTACTGACTGCACTTACCACGCTCGATTGTGACCTCATTGTAGTGTGACTGACTGCACTCATCCTGCTGTTACTGCACTCTATTGTGACCTCATTGTAGTGTGACTGACAGCACTCACCTACCTGTTACTGCACGCTATTGTGACCTCATTGTAGTGTTACTGACTACACTCACCTACCTGTTACTGCACTCTATTGTGACCTCATTGTAGTGGGACTGACTGCACTCACCAAGTGGTACTGCACTCTATTGTGACCTCATTGTAGTGTGACTGACTGCACTCTATTGTGAACTCATTGTAGTGGGACTGACTGCACTCTATTGTACTGTTACTGAACTCTACGTGTTACTGCACTCTATTGTGAACTCATTGTAGTGTGAGTGACTGCACTCGTCCAACTGTTACTGTATTCTATTGTGACCTCATAGTAGTGTGACTGGCTGCACTCACCCAGCTGTTACTGCACTCTATTGTGACCTCATGGTAGTGTCACTGACTGCACTCACCGAGCTGTTACTGCACTCGTTTGTGACCTCCTTGTAGTGTGACTGACTGCACTCACCTACTTGTTACTGCACTCTGTTGTGACCTCATTGTACTTTGAGTGACTGCACTCACCTAGCTCTTACTGCACTCTATTGTGACCTCGTTGTAATGTGACTGACAGCACTCACCCAGCTGTTACTGCACTCTATTGTGACCTCGTAATGTGAATGACTGCACTCACCTACCTGTTACTGCTCTCTATTGTGACATCATTGTAGTGTGACTGACTGCACTCACCCAGCTGGTACGGCACTCTATTGTGACCTCATTGTAGTGTCACTGACTGCACTCACCCAGCTGTTACTGCACTCTATTGTGACCTCATTGTAGTGTCACTGATTGCACTCACCTACCTATTACAGCACTCTATTGTGACCTCATTGTAGTGTGACTGCCTGCACTTTCTTACCTTTTACTGCACTCTATTGAAACATCATTTTAGTGTCACTGCACTCACCCAGCTGTTTCTGCACTCTATTGTGGACCCCATTGTAGTTTTACTGACTGCACTCACCTAACTCTTGCTGCACTCTTTTTTTGACCTCATTGTAGTGTGACTGACTGCACTCACCTACCTGTTACTGCACTCTATTGTTACCTCATGGTACTGTCAGTGACTGCACTCACCTACCTGTTACTGCACTCTATTGTGACCTCATTGTAGTGTGACTGACTGCACTCACCTACCTGTTACTGCACTCTATTGTGACCTCATTGTAGTGTGACTGACTGCACTCACCTACCTGTTACCGCACTCGATTCTGACCTCATTGTAGTGTGAATGACTGCACTCACTAATTTGTTTTTGCACTCTATTGTGACCTCATTGTAGTGTGTCTGACTGCACTCACCCAGCTATTACTGCACTCTATTGTGACGTCATTGTAGTGTGACTGACTGCACTCACCTACCTGTTACTGCACTCTATTGTGATCTCATGGTAGTGTGACTGACTGCACTCACCCAGCTGTTACTGCACTCTGTTGTGACCTCGTTGTAGTGTGACTGACTGCACTCACCTACCTGTTACTGCACTCTATTGTTACCTCACGGTACTGTCAGTGACTGCACTCACCCAGTTGTTTCTGCACTCTATTGTGATCTCATGATAGTGTCACTTACTGTATTCACCTACCTGTTACTGCACTCTGTTGTGATCTCATTGTAGTGTGACTGACTGCACTCACCCAGCTGTTGCTGCACTCTATTGTGACCTCATTGTAGTGTGACTGACTGCACTCGCCTACCTGTTACTGCACTCTATTGTGACCTCATTGTAGTGTGACTGACTACACTCACCCAGCTGTTACTGCACTCTATTGTGAACCCCATTGTAATGTGACTGACTGCACTCACCTACCTGTTATTTGCCTCTATTGTGACCTCATTGTAGTGTGACTGACTACACTCACCCAGCTGTTACTGCGCTCTATAGTGACCTCATTGTAGTGTGACTGACTACACTCACCTACCTGTTACTGCACTCTATTGTGACCTCATTGTAGTGTCACTGACAGCACTCACCCAGCTGTGTTACTGCACTCTATTGTGATCTCATTGTAGTCTGGCTGACTGCACTCACCCAGTTGTTTCTGCACTCTATTGTGATCTCATGATAGTGTCACTGACTGCACTCACCTACCTGTTACTGCACTCTATTATGACCAAATTGTATTGTGACTGACTGCACTCACCAACCTGTTACTTCACTCTATTGTTACCTCCTGGTAGTGTCACTGACTGCACTCACCTACCTGTTACTGCACTCTATTGTGATCTCATTGTAGTGTGACTGACTGCACTCACCCAGCTGTTACTGCACTCTGTTGTGACCTCGTTGTAGTGTGACTGACTGCACTCACCTACCTGTTACTGCACTCACCTAGCTTTTACTGTACTCTATTTTGGACCTCATTATAGTGTGACTGACTGCATTCACCTACTTGTTACTGCACTCTATTGTTACCTCATGGCAGTGTCACTGACTGCACTTACCCAGCTGTTACTGCACTCTATTGTGATCTCATTGTAGTGTGACTGACTGCACTCACCTACCTGTTACTGCACTCTGTTGTGACCTCATTGTAGTGTCACTGACTGCACTCACCCAGCTGTTACTGCACTCTATTGTGACCTTATTGCAGTGTGACTTACTACACTCGCCTTCTTGTTACTGCAATCTATTGTGACCTCATTGTAGTGTCACTGACTGCGGCCCTCATTCCGAGTTGTTCGCTCGGTAAAAATCTTCGCATCGCATCGATTTTCCGCTTAATGCGCATGCGCAATGTCCGCACTGCGACTGCGCCAAGTAAATTTGCTATGCAGTTAGGAATTATACTCACGGCTTTTTCATCGTTCTGGCGATCGTAATGTGATTGACAGGAAATGGGTGTTACTGGGCGGAAACAGGCCGTTTTATGGGCGTGTGGGGAAAAACGCTACCGTTTCCGGGAAAAACGCAGGAGTGGCCGGAGGAACGGAGGAGTGTCTGGGCGAACGCTGGGCGTGTTTGTGACGTCAAACCAGGAACGACAAGCACTGAACTGATCGCAGATGCCGAGTAAGTCTGGAGCTACTCAGAAACTGCTACGAGGTGTGTAATCGCAATATTGCGAATACATCGTTCGCAATTTTAAGATGCTAAGATTCACTCCCAGTAGGCGGCGGCTTAGCATGAGCAAATCTGCTAAAATCCGCTTGCGAGCGAACAACTCGGAATGAGGGCCTGCACTCACCTACCTGTTACTGCACTCTATTGTGATCTCATGATAGTGTCACTGACTGCACTCACCTACCTGTTACTGCACTCTGTTGTGACCTCATTGTAGTGTCACTGACTGCACTCACCCAGCTGTTACTGCACTCTATTGTGACCTCATTGTAGTGTGACTGACTGCACTCACCTACCTGTTACTGCAATCTATTGTTACCTCATGGTACTGTCAGTGACTGCACTCACCTACCTGTTACTGCACTCTGTTGTGACCTCAATGTAGTTTTACTGACTGCACTCACCTAACTCTTACTGCACTCTATTGTGACCTCATTGTAGCCTGGGTGACTGCACTCACCCAGCTGTTACTGCACTCTGTTGTGATCTCATTGTAGTGTGACTGACTGCACTCACCTAGCTGTTACTGCACTTTATTGTGACGTCATTGTGGTGTCACTGACTGCACTCACCTAGCTGTTACTGCACTCTATTGCATACTTAACGACATCTCAAATCTCCTCTCCGGGAGATGCCCGGAGAGGAGAAGCAGGTGGGCGGCGACGAGGGCGGGGCTGAGATAATTACATCATTAAGCCCCTCCTACTCACCAGGAAAAGCCCACAGTAGGTTAATCTTTGCATAGGGGGCGGAGCTAAATGACGTGATTAGCATATTATCGCGTCATTAGGCTCTGCCCCCTCCACCAGTCCGCGATTTTGCTGTATCTTTCTCCACATTCTGCCCACTTCACTAGGAAGTGGGCAGAATGCGGGAGGTGTGCCCACTCTTCCGGGGCTGCGGGGGACAACTCGAAAAACCGGGTGTCTCCTGCAGAATCCGGGAGAGTAGGTAAGTATGCTCTATTGTGACCTCATTGTGATGTCACTGACTGCTCTCATCCAGTTGTTACTGCACTCTGTTGTGACATCATTGTAGTGTGACTGACTGCACTCACCTACCTGTTACTGCACTCTATTTTGGACCTCATTGTAGTGTGACTGACTGCACTCACCTAGCTGTTACTGCACTCTTTCGTGACCTCATTGTTTTGTCACTGACTGCACTCATCCAGTTGTTACGGCACTCTGTTGTGACCTCATCGTAGTATGACTGACTGCACTCACCTACCTGTTACTGCACTCTATTTTGGACCTCATTGTAGTGTGACTGACTGCACTCACCTAGCTGTTACTGCACTCTTTCGTGACCTCATTGTTTTGTCACTGACTGCACTCATCCAGTTGTTACGGCACTCTATTGTGACCTCATTGTAGTATGAATGACTGCACTCACCCAGCTGTTGCTGCACTCCATTGTTACCTCATGGTAGTGTCACTGACTGCGCTCACCCAGCTGTTACTGCACTCTATTGTGACCTCATTGTAGTGTCACTGACTGTACTCACCCAGCTGTTGCTGCACTCTATTGTTACCTCATGGTAGTGTCACTGACTGCGCTCATCCAGCTGTTACTGCACTCTATAGTGACCTCATTGTAGTGTGACTGACTGCAGTCACCCAGCTGTTACTGCACTCTATAGTGACCTCATTGTAGTGTGACTGACTGCACTCACCCAGCTGTTACTGCACTCTATTGTGACCTCATTGTAGTGTGACTGACTGCGCTCACCCAGCTGTTACTGCACTCTATTGTTACCTCATGGTAGTGTCACTGACTGCGCTCACCCAGCTGTTACTGCACTCTATTGTGACCTCATGGTAGTGTCACTGACTGCACTCACCTACCTGTTACTACACTCTGTTGTTACCTCATTGTAGTGTGACTGACTGCACTCTATTGTGGACCCCATTGTAGTTTTACTGACTGCACTCACCTAACTCTAGCTGCACTCTTTTTTGACCTCATTGTAGTGTGACTGACTGCACTCACCTACCTGTTACTGCACTCTATTGTGACCTCATTGTAGTGTGACTGACTGCACTCACCTACCTGTTACTACACTCTATTGTGACCTCATTGTAGTGTGACTGACTGCACTCACCTAGCTGTTACTGCACTCTATTGTGACCTCATTGTAGTGTCACTGACTGCACTCAACCAGTTGTTACTGCACTCTATTGTGACCTCATGGTAGTGTCACTGACTGCACTCAACCAGTTGTTACTGCACTCTATTGTGACCTCATTGTAGTGTCACTGACTGCACTCACCTACCTGTTACTACACTCAGTTGTTACCTCATTGTAGTGTGACTGACTGCACTCACCCAGCTGTTACTGCACTCTATTGTGGACCCCATTGTAGTTTTACTGACTGCACTCACCTAACTCTTGCTGCACTCTTTTTTGACCTCATTGTAGTGTGACTGACTGCACTCACCTACCTGTTACTGCACTCTATTGTTACCTCATGGTACTGTCAGTGACTGCACTCACCTACCTGTTACTGCACTCTATTGTGACCTCATTGTAGTGTGACTGACTGCACTCACCTCCCTGTTACTGCACTGTATTGTGACCTCATTGTAGTCTGACTGACTGCACTCACCTACCTGTTACCGCACTCGATTCTGACCTCATTGAAGTGTGACTGACTGCACTCACTAATTTGTTTTTGCACTCTATTGAAAACTCATTGTAGTGTGACTGACTATACTCACCCAGCTGTTACTGCACTCTATTGTGACCTCATTGTAGTGTGACTGACTACACTCACCCAGCTGTTACTGCGCTCTATAGTGACCTCATTGTAGTGTGTCTGACTGCACTCACCTAGCTGTTACTGCACTCTATTGTGACCTCATTGTAGTGTGACTGACTGCACTCACCTACCTGTTACTGCACTCTATTGTGACCTCATTGTAGTGTGACTGGCCACACTCACCCAGCTGTTACTGCACTCTATTGTGACCTCATTGTAGTGTCACTGACTGCACTCACCTACCTGTTACTACACTCTGTTGTTACCTCATTGTAGTGTGACTGACTGCACTCTATTGTGGACCCCATTGTAGTTTTACTGACTGCACTCACCTAACTCTAGCTGCACTCTTTTTTGACCTCATTGTAGTGTGACTGACTGCACTCACCTGCCTGTTACTGCACTCTATTGTTACCTCATGGTACTGTCAGTGAATGCACTCACCTACCTGTTACTGCACTCTATTGTGACCTCATTGTAGTGTGACTGACTGCACTCACCTACCTGTTACTACACTCTATTGTGACCTCATTGTAGTGTGTCTGACTGCACTCACCCAGCTGTTACTGCACTCTATTGTGACCTCATTGTAGTGTGACTGACTACACTCACCCAGCTGTTACTGCGCTCTATAGTGACCTCATTGTAGTGTGTCTGACTGCACTCACCCAGCTGTTACTGCACTCTATTGTGACCTCATTGTAGTGTGACTGACTGCACTCACCTACCTGTTACTGCACTCTATTGTGACCTCATTGTAGTGTGACTGACTACACTCACCCAGCTGATACTGCGCTCTATAGTGACCTCATTGTAGTGTGTCTGACTGCACTCACCTAGCTGATACTGCGCTCTATTGTGATCTCATGGTAGTGTGACTGACTGCACTCACTTACCTGTTACTGCACTCTATTGTGATCTCACGGTAGTGTGACTGACTGCACTCACCCAGCTGTTACTGCACTCTGTTGTGGACCCCTTTGTAGTTTTACTGACTGCACTTACCGCACTCGATTGTGACCTCATTGTAGTGTGACTGACTGCCCTCACCTACCTGTTACTGCACTCTATTGTTACCTCATGGTACTGTCAGTGACTGCACTCACCTACCTGTTACTGCACTCTATTGTTACCTCACGGTACTGTCAGTGACTGCACTCACCCAGTTGTTTCTGCACTCTATTGTGATCTCATGATAGTGTCACTTACTGTATTCACCTACCTGTTACTGCACTCTGTTGTGACCTCATTGTAGTGTGACTGACTGCACTCACCCAGCTGTTACTGCACTCTATTGTGACCTCATTGTAGTGTGACTGACTGCACTCGCCTACCTGTTACTGCACTCTATTGTGACCTCATTGTAGTGTGACTGACTACACTCGCCTACCTGTTACTGTACTCTATTGTGACCTCATTGTAGTGTGACTGACTACACTCGCCTACCTGTTACTGTACTCTATTGTGACCTCATTGTAGTGTGACTGACTACACTCGCCTACCTGTTACTGCGCTCTATAGTGACCTCATTGTAGTGTGACTGACTGCACTCACCCAGCTGTTACTGCACTCTATTGTGACCTCATGGTAGTGTCACTGACTGCGCTCATCCAGTTGTTTCTGCACTCTATTGTGATCTCGTGATAGTGTCACTGACTGCACTCACCAACCTGTTACTTCACTCTATTGTTACCTCCTGGTAGTGTCACTGACTGCACTCACCTACCTGTTACTGCACTCTATTGTGACCTCATAGTTGTCTGGCTGACTGCACTCACCCAGCTATTACTGCACTCTGTTGTGACCTCATTGTAGTGTCACTGACTGCACTCACCTACCTGTTACTACACTCTATTGTTACCTCATGGCCGTGTCACTGACTGCACTCACCCAGCTGTTACTGTATTCTATTGTGACCTTATTGCAGTGTGACTTACTACACTCCCCTTCTTGTTTCTGCACTCTATTGTGACCTCATTGTAGTGTCACTGACTGCACTCACCTACCTGTTACTGCACTCTATTGTGATCTCATGATAGTGTCACTGACTACACTCACCTACCTGTTACTGCACTCTATTGTGATCTCATTGTAGTGTGACTGACTGCACTCACCTACCTGTTACTGCACTCTGTTGTGACCTCATTGTAGTGTCACTGACTGCACTCACCTACCTGTTACTGCAATCTATTGTTACCTCATGGTACTGTCAGTGACTGCACTCACCTACCTGTTACTGCACTCTGTTGTGACCTCAATGTAGTTTTACTGACTGCACTCACCTAACTCTTACTGCACTCTATTGTGACCTCATTGTAGTCTGGGTGACTGCACTCACCCAGCTATTACTGCACTCTATTGTGATCTCATTGTAGTGTGACTGACTGCACTCACCCAGCTGTTACTGCACTCTGTTGTGATCTCATTGTAGTGTGACTGACTGCACTCACCCAGCTGTTACTGCACTTTATTGTGACGTCATTGTGGTGTCACTGACTGCACTCACCTAGCTGTTACTGCACTCTATTGCATACTTAACGACATCTCAAATCTCCTCTCCGGGAGATGCCCGGAGAGGAGAAGCAGGTGGGCGGCGATGAGGGCGGGGCTGAGATAATTACATCATTAAGCCCCTCCTACTCACCAGGAAAAGCCCACAGTAGGTTAATCTTTGCATAGGGGGCGGAGCTAAATGACGTGATTAGCATATTATCGCTTCATTAGGCTCTGCCCCCTCCACCAGTCCGCGATTTTGCTGTATCTTTCTCCACATTCTGCCCACTTCACTAGGAAGTGGGCAGAATGCGGGAGGTGTGCCCACTCTTCCGGGGCTACGGGGGACTACTCGAAAAACCGGGTGTCTCCTGCAGAATCCGGGAGAGTAGGTAAGTATGCTCTATTGTGACCTCATTGTGATGTCACTGACTGCTCTCATCCAGTTGTTACTGCACTCTGTTGTGACATCATTGTAGTGTGACTGACTGCACTCAGCTACCTGTTACTGCACTCTATTTTGGACCTCATTGTAGTGTGACTGACTGCACTCACCTACCTGTTACTGCACTCTATTTTGGACCTCATTGTAGTGTGACTGACTGCACTCACCTAGCTGTTACTGCACTCTTTCGTGACCTCATTGTTTTGTCACTGACTGCACTCATCCAGTTGTTACGGCACTCTATTGTGACCTCATTGTAGTATGAATGACTGCACTGACCTACCTGTTACTGCTCTCTATTCTGACCTTATTGTAGTGTCACTGACTGCATTCACCCAGCTATTACTGCACTCTATTGTGACCTCATTGTAGTGTGACTGGCTGTCTCCTACCTTCTGCCGTTACTCCTTTAATAGCCGTTACCATCTTTCTGTATCATCGATGCCATAACACACGAGGGACAGGATTTGGATAATGACATGCTATGATGTGTGCATGGAAACACAACCCTGAAAGAGCCTGGTTCCACAGTGTGGAAATACGTGGCATGTAATAAGTTGCATATGGGCCCTCATTCCGAGTTGTTCGCTCGCTGCTAATTTTAGCAGAATTGCTAATAGGCTAAAATCCGGCAGTTCTGCGCATGCGTATGCATCTCAGGGCGCACGCGCTAAGCAAATTTACACAAAACTGCTATTTTACTCACAGGCGAACAAAGCTTTTCAATCGCTCTGCTGATTGACAGGAAGTGGGTGTTTCTGGGCGGAAACTGGCCGTTTTAAGGGAGTGTGCTAAAAAACGCAGGCGTGCCAGGTAAAAACGCAGTCGTGGCTGAAGAAACGGAGGAGTGGCTGGTCGGACGCTGGGCGTGTTTGTGACGTCAAACCAGGAGCTAAACGGACTGAGCTGATCGCAATCTAGGAGTAGGTCTGCAGCTACTCAGAAACTGCAAGGAAATTGCTTTCGTTAGCAATTGCTAATCTTTCATTAGCAATTTTGCTATGCTAAGATACACTCCCAGAGGGCGGCGGCTTTGTGTTTGCATTTCTGCTAAAAGTAGCTAGCGAGCGAACAACTCGGAATGAGAGCCATAATACACCCAGTGTGCTGCATGGTCTATGTGTTGCTGTTCCGTGGTCCCCAGTTCCCATACTGTACATTCCCCCAGTATATTTCCCCTCTCACCTTGTGCAATGTGAGGCCTTCCATGTACCACTCCTATCCTGACACGTCTCTGCGTCTCCTTAGGCTTAAAGCCTCCCTGGATATGAGGCACCACTGCCCTCAGATTTCCGTCCCTGTAGGGCACCTATGTCGTGGGCTTCCCCCTCGCGGTGGGTTACTCTAACCGGTCTCCTTTCTCTCACAGTTCCCACCTGTCCCCGCATGCACTTGAAGCTGGAGAATGGACAAGCGGATGTCAGCATGACTGGGCGTGTGCCGATGGAAGGGACAACTGTCCGGTTCAGGTGTGACCCGGGCTTCTTGCTGGTGGGCTCCAGCCATAGCATGTGTACCAAGTCGGGCAAGTGGGACCACCCCAAACCTACCTGTCAAGGTGAGGCCAGAAGGACTTGGGTGTGACTGTAAGAGGCAGATGTTGGAGTCACCACGTGGGCCGTGGCACCAGTGTAGATGTAATGTGGCATCGGGGTTATTCTATAACACTACAGCTATGGCCAAGAGTTTTGAGAATGACACAAATATTATTTTTCACAGTCTGCTGCCTCAGTGTTTATGATGGCAATTTGCACATACTCCAGAATGCCATGAAGAGTGATCAGATGAGTTGCAATTAATTGCGAAGTCTCTCTTTGCCATGACAATGAACTTAATTCCCAATACAACATTTCCCCTGCATTTCAGTCCTGCCACAAAAGTGCCAGCCGCATCGTGTTATACCACTTTCAGACAGGAAAGTCTGAAAGTCCCGGCAATTATCTGGCATTTCAGTGCCGGATAGTTTTGCCGGAACCTGCCTGACCCTCCCTTTCACACAGACAGCAAATTACCGGGTCGAGAATTCCGACCCGGTAATTTTCAGATCAACGCGGGTATTTTGTCTGTGTGAAAGGGTCAACCAGGGTCGAAATTCCTGTGTCTCCGACCCTGGTAAATTCCAGGGTCGAAGTCCCAGCAGGATTTTCAACCCTGGTTGACCCTTTCACACAGGAAAAGGACGTGTTTTTGTTTTTTTAGTGAAATTACCGGGTGGAACTGCTTCACCCGGTAATTTCAGTTTCTGTCTGAAAGGGGTATAAGTGATTCTCTCGTTAACACAGGGGAGAGTGTTGACGAGGACAAGGCTGGAGATCACTCTGTCATGCTGACTGAGTAAGAATAACAGACTGGAAGCTATGAAAGGAGGGGTGGTGCTTGAAATCATTGTTCTTCCTCTGTTAACCATGGTTACCTGCAAGAAAACACGTGCAGTCATCATTGCTTTGCACAAAAAGGGCTTCACAGGCAAGGATATTGCCGCTAGTAAGATTGCGCCTAAATCAATCATTTATCGGATCATCAAGAACTTCAGGGAAAGAGATTCTATAGTTGTGAAGAAGGCTTCAGGGCGTCCAAGAACGTCCAGCAAGCGCCAGGACCATCTCCTAAAGGTGATTCAGCTGCAGGATAGGGGCACCACCAGTGCAGAGCTTGCTCAGGAATGGCAGCAGGCAGGTGTGAGTGCATCTACATGGCACAGTTGGACAAAGACTTTTGGAGGATGGCCTGGTGTCGAGAAGGCCAGCAAAGAAGCCACTTCTCTGCAGGAAAAACATCAGGGACAGGCTGATATTCTGTAAAAGGTACAGGGATTGGACTGCTGAGGACCAGGGTAAAGTAATTTTCTCTGTTGAATCCCCTTTCAGATTGTTTGGGGCATCTGGGAAAAATGCTTGTCCGGAGAAGGAAAGGTGAGCGCTACTGTGGCTGGAGATCCCCCAGCCACAGCATCTTGTACATAGCAAGTCATATGGTAATTGTCCTAGCTCCAGACTTGCTATGTACAAGTAAGTGTCAATTAGCAGGCCTTTTGGTGGCCAAACATTTTCTTTGAAATACAAACTAAGGTTTGGAAGGAAGACTGTTTGTGTTTTCAAGCTTTCCTGTTGTAATCCCAAACACTGGGTTTGCATGGAGATGTGAATGAGACAGGAACATGTTAATCGGATTGTGTTTTATGAATGCAAACTAGTGGGTTTCGTTTAACAACAGTTTGATCTAAGATTTCTTAAATTACAAGAACTTTGGGGGTCATTCCGAGTTGATCGCACGTAGCAACTTCTTGCTGCTCGTGCGATCAACTGGACGCCGCCTATGGGGGAGTATATTTCTGCATAGCAGGGCTGCGATCACTTGTGCAGCCCTGCTATGCTAAAAAAGTTTAAAGCAAAACAAGACCAGCCCTATACCTACTTACCCTGTGCGACGGATCCAGCGATGCAGGTCCCGGACATCCGCCCTCAAAACGCGTGGACACGCCTGCGTTCGCTGGACCACTCCCTGAAAACGGTCAGTTGACGCCCCGACACGCCTTCCTCCTGTCGATCTTCTTGCGGTCGCCGCTGCGACCCCTTTCCTCATTCCCAGCGTCGTTGCCCGGCGACTCCCGTCGGGCAACGCTGCGCATGCACAGTTCCGACCCGATCGCACCATTGTGAGGAAGCGCAGCGTGCGATTGGGTCGGAAATTACCCCCTTTGTCTGTGTGTGACCGGAAGAAGGAAATTGCTTTTTTGCACTTATATCCTTTTAAAATGTAATTTATTTATTTATATTTTGTAAGATATCCTTATTGGATGGAAAGGACTCAGGGGGAACTACCCCCTGAGATGCATTGTCGTTTTACTGTATAAAAAGAGGAGGCCTGTGAGCTTCAGATTATGTTATTCCAACTACTTTCTGCTGTAACATCTTGCTGTATTGCTGTTGCCCCTAGCAATAGGGAAGAGTCTTTTTGAAGACTATTTGAGAAAATAAACATCATCTGCCTCAAGACGACCGCTTCATCTTGTGACCTGCAGGGCTAGGCGAAACCTAGCTCCGTTTTCCGGCTGTCTGGGGTGTACCTCGAGTCTCCAAGCCCCGCCTTCCGCTAGCTACCGGCAGAGGCCTAGTCAAGCGACTAGAGGGGTTTCATCAGCACCACACAGGTGTAGTAAGACGGCGTGTCAACGCATACAGAGCATAACCGTGGTTCCAGACGCCACGGTAGGTTAGGAGTTTGGTGGCAGCGTAGAACCTGCCCACTGCACAGTGGGTGGAGTCAGTAACAAGCGGTTACTGACGGTAAGTGGGAATCACCTGTGTGGCCAGGTCCCGTGTGACCTAAAACTCCATTCTGTGACTGGGGACGGGACGCGAAGCGGTGAGGGCTGTGTCGTACGGGACCGTCCGGTCATAGCTACCATCAGTCCTGTGTCATGCCAACAGTAAAGCATCCTGAGACCATTCATGTGTGGGGTTGCTTCTCAGCCAAGGGAATCTGCTCACTCACAATTTTGCCTTAGAACACAGCCATGAATAAAGAATGGTTCCAAAACATCCTTCAAGAGCAACTTCTCCCAACCATCCAAGAACAGTTTGCTGAGGAACAATGCTTTTTCCAGCATGATGAAGCACCTTGCCATAAGGCAAAAGTGATAATAAAGTGGCTCAGTGGGAACAAACATCGAAATTTTGAGTCCAAGGCCAGTAAACTCCCCAGACCTTAATCCCATTGAGAACTTGTGGTCAATCCTCAAGAGGCGGGTGGACAGACACAAACCCACAAATTCTGACAAACTCCCAGCATTGATTAGGCAAGAATGGGCAGTCTTGAAAAAGGAGGGTCGACACTGCAAATATTGACTCTTTGCATAAACTTAATGTCATTGTCAATGAAAGCCTTTGAAATGCTTGTAATTTTACTTCAGTATACCATAGTAACATCTGACAAATAGGCCTGAAAACACTGAAGCAGCAAACTTTGTGAAAAGTAAACCAATACTTCTGTCATTCGCAAAACTTTTGGCCATGGCTGTAGGTGCGGCCAGCTGGTGAGGAAGGGAAGAATTGAGCCCACTTATTAAACATGACTTCTAGGCTACAAATCAGTAAATGAATATAGTTTTTCTATGATATTTCCTCAAAAGTTTTGCTATGGCGGCAATAAAGGCTTTATACTGTATTATGAGACAAATGGAGGGACTGAAGTGTGAGACGATATAAGAGGACAGAGGAAGCACGGCCTCGTTTCTCTCCAGTTATCTCCAATGGTAGCTACCAGTTTCAGGTTTCATTTTTGCCTTGGCCAAGTTATAGCGCCCCCTAGTGGTGAAATGGAGGAGTACCTGCTTATACTTTGTATGAAATAACATATAATCAAACCTCTTGTAAAAATTTGGATTTTGTTCCGCTAGAAGGGAGATTATTGTTTAATGGTTTGTGAGAATTAATATATATCCGTGTAATGTACTGGATGCACCAGCTGTAGCGGCACTAGAACTCCCGCCATGTACCGTAGTCATATATGTATTACAAATAAAAAATAAATAAAAAAAAAGACAATAATGAATAACACGAGTATTTATGCCCCCACCCCTCTTATCGTACTTGGAATAAGCCCCCTGTAGCTGCAGCCATTTCAAAGTGCAGAGTGGATAGAATTTGCTGCTGCTCTAAAATGGTGGAGTACTGATTCAGGGTGCAGTTCCCTAGGCTTCCACTAAGGGGAAGCAGCGAGTAACTGAGCATGACATTGAGCTGTACACAATATATACAGGTCCTGCTCGGGGAACGCCAGCAGTTTTCACCCAGTGGTGCCAGTATAAGTGCCTGGTGCTTGTGCAATGATACAAAAGCTGTGCATTATTATCGGAATTTGATTGTGTAACTGTTCGCCATCCTGAGATGACGTTCAGTTCCCCGAATGTCTTCACAAGTTGCCGGGTGGAGTGTGCTGCCCTCTACTGGTAGAAAATGCATTCCAATAGAATAGAAAGACCTTACATACAGTACAGTACATCAGGAGGAGTAGAATTCAGTATACCGGTTGTTGGGATCCCAGCGCTCAGTATACCGGTGCTGGAATCCCGGAAACCGGCATACCGACACCTTTTCTACCTCTTGGAGGTCCACGACCCCCCTGGAGGGAGAATTGGTAGCGTGACGCGCGTAGCTCGCCACTGTGCCCACAGGCTCATTTGCGCTCACCCCGCTGTCTGCAAGCCGGCGGTCAGGTTCCCAGCGCCGGAATGCTGGCCGCCGGGGACCCGGTCGCCGGCAACTCATACTCGTACTACACCCATACTACATACTACACTCATACTACACCCATAATTATCACTGCCTGTACTCAGGTACCACCAACAGGCCATGTTTTGTGGATGTTTTAATCATGCACTAGTGAATCTATTTTGCTGGGTCAGCAGTTCTCCCAATCAGCTTCCACTGACGGATATCTTGAAAACATGTCATGTTGGAAAACCTTGAGGGTTGAAGTTGAGAAGTACTGGTTGGAGGGGTCACTGTATACATAGAAAGAACTGTGTATATGAGACATTAGACACAATGGGGATGCCAGATATCCCGCTTTGTGTCAGCACCGCAATCTTGTGAAGGAAATTTGCGGCTAATTGACTCTCCTACTCCTACTGTAATAAGCAGAGCTGAGAGTCTTCACCTACTGCCCCATCCTGCTGTATTGCTGGCATGTCCTTAGCTCTACTCTGTGCCCCCATCACTCACCACCCCAACTCTTACTCTCTACTCTGTGCCCCATCACTCACCACCCCAGCTCTTACTCTCTGCTCCGTGCCCCATCACCATCACTCACCACCCCAACTCTTACTCTCTACTCTGTGCCCCATCACTCACCACCCCAGCTCTTACTCTCTGCTCTGTGCCCCATCACTCACCACCCCAGCTCTTACTCTCTGCTCTGTGCCCCATCACTCACCACCCCTGCTCTTACTCTCTACTCTGTGCCCCATCACTCACCACCCCAACTCTTACTCTCTACTCTGTGCCCCATCACTCACCACCCCAGCTCTTACTCTCTGCTCTGTGCCCCATCACTCACCACCCCTGCTCTTACTCTCTGCTCTGTGCCCCATCACTCACCACCCCAGCTCTTACTCTCTACTCTGTGCCCCATCACTCACCACCCCAACTCTTACTCTCTACTCTGTGCCCCATCACTCACCACCCCAGCTCTTACTCTCTGCTCTGTGCCCCATCACTCACCACCCCAGCTCTTACTCTCTACTCTGTGCCCCATCACTCACCACCCCAACTCTTACTCTCTACTCTGTGCCCCATCACTCACCACCCCAGCTCTTACTCTCTGCTCTGTGCCCCATCACTCACCACCCCAGCTCTTACTCTCTGCTCTGTGCCCCATCACTCACCACCCCAGCTCTTACTCTCTGCTCCGTGCCCCATCACTCACCACCCCAGCTCTTATTCTCTGCTCTGTGCCCCATCACTCACCACCCCAGCTCTTACTCTCTGCCCCATCACTCACCACCCCAGCTCTTACTCTCTGCCCCATCACTCACCACCCCTGCTCTTACTCTCTGCTCTGTGCCCCATCACTCACCACCCCAGCTCTTACTCTCTGCTCTGTGCCCCATCACTCACCACCCCAACTCTTACTCTCTACTCTGTGCCCCATCACTCACCACCCCAGCTCTTACTCTCTGCTCTGTGCCCCATCACTCACCACCCCAGCTCTTACTCTCTGCTCTGTGCCCCATCACCATCACTCACCACCCCAGCTCTTACTCTCTGCTCTGTGCCCCATCACTCACCACCCCAGCTCTTACTCTCTGCTCTGTGCCCCATCACTCACCACCCCAGCTCTTACTCTCTGCTCTGTGCCCCATCACTCACCACCCCAGCTCTTACTCTCTACTCTGTGCCCCATCACTCACCACCCCAACTCTTACTCTCTACTCTGTGCCCCATCACTCACCACCCCAGCTCTTACTCTCTGCTCCGTGCCCCATCACTCACCACCCCAGCTCTTACTCTCTGCTCCGTGCCCCATCACTCACCACCCCAGCTCTTACTCTCTGCTCTGTGCCCCATCACTCACCACCCCAGCTCTTACTCTCTGCTCTGTGCCCCATCACTCACCACCCCAGCTCTTACTCTCTACTCTGTGCCCCATCACTCACCACCCCAACTCTTACTCTCTACTCTGTGCCCCATCACTCACCACCCCAGCTCTTACTCTCTGCTCCGTGCCCCATCACTCACCACCCCAGCTCTTACTCTCTGCTCCGTGCCCCATCACTCACCACCCCAGCTCTTACTCTCTGCTCTGTGCCCCATCACTCACCACCCCAGCTCTTACTCTCTGCTCTGTGCCCCATCACTCACCACCCCAACTCTTACTCTCTACTCTGTGCCCCATCACTCACCACCCCAGCTCTTACTCTCTGCTCTGTGCCCCATCACTCACCACCCCAGCTCTTACTCTCTGCTCTGTGCCCCATCACTCACCACCCCAGCTCTTACTCTCTGCTCTGTGCCCCATCACTCACCACCCCAGCTCTTACTCTCTGCTCCGTGCCCCATCACTCACCACCCCAGCTCTTATTCTCTGCTCTGTGCCCCATCACTCACCACCCCAGCTCTTACTCTCTGCCCCATCACTCACCACCCCTGCTCTTACTCTCTGCTCTGTGCCCCATCACTCACCACCCCAGCTCTTACTCTCTGCTCTGTGCCCCATCACCATCACTCACCACTCCAGCTCTTACTCTCTACTCTGTGCCCCATCACTCACCACCCCAGCTCTTACTCTCTACTCTGTGCCCCATCACTCACCACCCCAGCTCTTACTCTCTGCTCTGTGCCCCATCACTCACCACCCCAGCTCTTACTCTCTGCTCTGTGCCCCATCACCATCACTCACCACCCCAGCTCTTACTCTCTGCTCTGTGCCCCATCACTCACCACCCCAGCTCTTACTCTCTGCTCTGTGCCCCATCACTCACCACCCAGCTCTTACTCTCTACTCTGTGCCCCATCACTCACCACCCCAACTCTTACTCTCTACTCTGTGCCCCATCACTCACCACCCCAGCTGTTACTCTCTGCTCCGTGCCCCATCACCATCACTCACCACCCCAGCTCTTACTCTCTGCTCTGTGCCCCATCACCATCACTCACCACCCCAGCTCTTACTCTCTGCTCTGTGCCCCATCACCATCACTCACCACCCCAGCTCTTACTCTCTGCTCTGTGCCCCATCACCATCACTCACCACTCCAGCTCTTACTCTCTACTCTGTGCCCCATCACTCACCACCCCAACTCTTACTCTCTACTCTGTGCCCCATCACTCACCACCCCAGCTCTTACTCTCTGCTCCGTGCCCCATCACTCACCACCCCAGCTCTTACTCTCTGCTCTGTGCCCCATCACTCACCACCCCAGCTCTTACTCTCTGCTCTGTGCCCCATCACTCACCACCCCAGCTCTTACTCTCTGCTCTGTGCCCCATCACTCACCACCCCAGCTCTTACTCTCTGCCCCATCACTCACCACCCCAGCTCTTACTCTCTGCCCCATCACTCACCACCCCAGCTCTTACTCTCTACTCTGTGCCCCATCACTCACCACCCCAGCTCTTACTCTCTGCTCCGTGCCCCATCACCATCACTCACCACCCCAGCTCTTACTCTCTGCTCTGTGCCCCATCACCATCACTCACCACCCCAGCTCTTACTCTCTGCTCTGTGCCCCATCACCATCACTCACCACCCCAGCTCTTACTCTCTGCTCCGTGCCCCATCACCATCACTCACCACCCCAGCTCTTACTCTCTGCTCTGTGCCCTATCACTCACCACCCCAGCTCTTACTCTCTGCTCCGTGCCCCATCACCATCACTCACCACCCCAGCTCTTACTCTCTGCTCTGTGCCCCATCACTCACCACCCCAGCTCTTACTCTCTGCTCCGTGCCCCATCACCATCACTCACCACCCCAGCTCTTACTCTCTGCTCTGTGCCCCATCACCATCACTCACCACCCCAGCTCTTACTCTCTGCTCTGTGCCCCATCACCATCACTCACCACCCCAGCTCTTACTCTCTGCTCTGTGCCCCATCACCATCACTCACCACCCCAGCTCTTACTCTCTGCTCTGTGCCCCATCACTCACCACCCCAGCTCTTACTCTGCTCTGTGCCCCATCACTCACCACCCCAGCTCTTACTCTCTGCTCCGTGCCCCATCCCCATCACTCACCACCCCAGCTCTTACTCTCTGCTCCGTGCCCCATCACCATCACTCACCACCCCAGCTCTTACTCTCTGCTCCGTGCCCCATCTATACTGATGGCTCTTTGGTTCTCGTCAACTCAAATAACAAAATATTATTATTGCTAAAATTACTGGTGATGTGTGGCCCCTTTGAAGGCTAGAGGACCACACAAAGCCTTTGGGATGTATTATTTCCCCATCACTCGCTTAGAGATACAAATAAAACATGTAAGAACTTTTAGGGTTTCAGGTCCTGTAGGGGAGTAAGCATTGAATACGTTAAATGATGGATTTAACAATAAAGTAGTTAAAAACTAATAAAAAGTAAACCTTGGTTATTCAGTGGGAATATACCCAGCAATGGAAGGAGGATGCACTATGAGCACCCGAAAAAATGAACCCCCTTGGAATCATCCGCCAGATGGCAATAAAAGACCTAGGAGTAAATTTACTAAAGAGTGTGGTTTCAAAGCGGCTGATAGTGATAAAACGGTAATAGGAACAAATACTAAATCGGGCTCTTAGCATTGATCACAGCTGCCGTTACTTCCATCGCTCAAATCTTCTGATCATTGGCCGCTTTGATAACCCAACGGTTAGTAAATCTAACCCATAATTTATAACCTTCAACTAATAAAACATAATCAAAGTACCAACTCTGGGCAACTTGTACTGGCACCAGGTAATCACCTTATCCAATGAGAGGCCAAGAACTGAATACATGTTTGGGGGCTCTAGACAAGTGTTATCCCTGAAATCGATCACATTGATCGGATCATTATTGGACAAGAAAGGGCATATCGCTCTCTGCATGATAATACTGCAGTAGCACAGGTAGAATAGTGCATTAATGCAGCATTCTGTGTAGTCACCACTAGGGGTCACCCTTGTATAACGTTTGTGTCCCACATGTAATCGTTCAATGCTGAAAATGTCTGTAATTCTATTGTGTGATTGCAGCAATAAAAATGATTTCCGACATGCTTTGTAGTCTGTATATTGTATTTCTTCACACTGTTACGTAATTTCCAATGTCGGGTTTGTGAAAACTGCACATGTGTCTGCTACAGGTGTTTAGGATCTGATTCTCATTTGGAAGTAAAGCAGAAAAAGCAAATAACTGCACTTGTGCAAAACCATGCTGCACTGCAGGTGGGGCCGATGTAACATGTGCAGAGAGAGTTAGATTTGGGTGGGGTGTGTCCAAACAGATCTAAATTGCAGTGTAAAAATATAGCTGTCTAACATGTGTGAGCTACAGTACATGCAAAAGCAGGCAGTATTAACTCTGCACAGAAACAATATTAATGTATTTGCCACCCTCGCATGGCAACATGGTTTGTGCCCGATACAAAATTACTTGCTCTTTCTGCTTTACTTACAAATCTGCTTTACTTGCAAATCTGATTCAGGCCTAGTCCACAATTTTTATTCCATGTAGGTCAGGCATGTCCAAACTGTGGCCCTCCAGCTGTTGAGAAACTACACATCCCAGCATGCCCTGACACAGCTTTAGCATTTTCTGACAGCAAAACTCTGTCAGGGCATGCTGGGATATGTAGTTTCACAACTGCTGGAGGGCCGCAGTTGGGACATGCCTGATTTAGGCTATTTCTGTACATTTTTTCAGGACATTAAAATAACTTTTCCGACTCATACCCGGCTCAGTGAATAGAGTCATTGACGTAAAGCAATTTACACTTCTTACTCAACAGCGTTAAAATACATGATTTTGTAATTAGCAACGTAAGTGAGACGGGAGGGGGAGTCGTTAACGAGGTCTCCATGTAAATTAAAAATAGAACAATGGACCCATTCTCCCGGCCGCTGTGGCGCAGTCTCCTCGTCATGACTGGCAGGTACCATTGTTACTGTGCGGCTGCCTCAGTGCCTTCCATTGATTTAATCTGAGCTGGGCGGTCAGATGCGTGCAGTGAGCTTGTGTGCTGACTATACCAAGTGTAACCAATAATCATACATGTAAATGTCTTCGGAGTGCTTGTGAGAACGGATCGCACACATGACATCCGTGTAACCAGGATCTGTGCTGCAATGCTTTCCACGTGGCTGCAGAAACTGATCGCTTATCACAGTCTGGAGTTATGTTGTTGTATGTATTGTATGCAGCCTAGAAGCTGTGACAGAGTTCTTAAATGACCCATGAAATCACCCTCCTAATAGCAGAAACACACTCTGTGGTTGGAGCCCCACGTTCTGCAGCAGCCCCTTACTGCAGCCTTACAGTGGATTTGAGCTGTGGTACTGTAGCTCTAAGTGATCGTTCTTCCTGCACAGGCATCCGCCTGGGCTAATGTCTCCTTGTCTGTCTTTGCAGCAGTATAGCATTCACTCACCTTCTCTAGCATGCTGCTCTCTGATAACACACTCTAACCTGTCTCTTGCCTTTCTTGCTAACACTTGCTGTGTCCCTGCAGTCAGACGGACGGACTCTTCACGTAAGTCTGTATGTCTGTAGCCGTGCTGTCTCTGTGTGCCTGTCTGTGCTGTAGCCATGTTGTCTCTGTGTGTCTGCCTGTGCTGTAGCCATGTTGTCTCTGTGTGCCTGCCTGCCCTGTAGACGTGTTGTCTCTGTGTGCCTGCCTGCCCTGTAGCCGTGTTGTCTCTGTGTGCCTGTCTGTGCTATAGCCGTGCTGTCTCTGTGTGCCTGCCTGCCCTGTAGCCGTGTTGTCTCTGTGTGCCTGCCTGCCCTGTAGACGTGTTGTCTCTGTGTGCCTGCCTGCCCTGTAGCCGTGTTGTCTCTGTGTGCCTGCCTGCCTGCGCTGTAGCCATTTTGTATCTGTATGTCTGCCTGAACTGTAGCCGCGTTGTCTCTGTGTCTGCCTGCCCTGTAGCCATGCTGTCTCTTTGTGTCTGCCTGTGCTGTCTCTGTGTGTCTGTCTGTGCTGTAGCCACGCTGTCTGTGTGTCTGTGCTGTCTCTGTGTCTGCCTGCCCTGTAGCCGTGCTGTCTCTGTGAGTCTGCCTGTGCTGTAGCCATGTTGTCTCTGTGTGTCTGCCTGCCCTGTAGCCGTGCTGCCTGTGCTGTAGCCATGTTGTCTCTCTGTGTCTGCCTGCCCTGTAGCCGTGCTGTCTCTGTGAGTCTGCCTGTGTTGTAGCCATGTTGTCTCTGTGTGTCTGCCTGTGCGGTCTCTGTGTGTCTGCCTGTGTTGTAGCCATGTTGTCTCTGTGTGTCTGCCTGTTATGTCTCTGTGTGTCTGCCTGTGCTGTAGCCATGTTCTCTGTGTCTGCCTGTTCTGTCTCTGTGTGTCTGCCTGTGCTGTAGCCATGTTGTCTCTGTGTGTCTGCCTGCCCTGTAGCCGTGCTGTCTGTGTCTGCCTGTGCTGTAGCCATGTTGTCTCTGTGTGTCTGCCTGTGCTGTCTGTGTGTCTGCCTGTGCTGTAGCCATGTTGTCTCTGTGTGTCTGCCTGCCCTGTAGCCATGTTGTCTCTGTGTGTCTGCCTGCCCTGTAGCCATGTTGTCTCTGTGTGTCTGCCTGTGCTGTCTCTGTGTGTCTGCCTGCCCTGTAGCCATGTTGTCTCTGTGTGTCTGCCTGCCCTGTAGCCATGTTGCCTCTGTGTGTCTGCCTGTGCTGTCTCTGTGTATCTGCCTGTGGTGTAGCCATGTTGTGTCTGTGTATCTGTCTGTACTGTAGCCATGTTGTCTCTGTGTTTATGTGACTTTGTGTGTACCTTCCTCTCCGAATTACTAAGATCTGCTGTCTCCCCTCTGACTTATCCTGTTACTTTCAGTTTTATCCATTGTCATCTCTTTCTGACGCCATATTTACCCTCTTTTGTGAACCATTCTTTGTCAAGTGCAGGAATGCTATGCATATTTGTTTTATATTCACCCCACATTGATCACTTGTCTCTTGTGCATTGGCTGCTCCCTGTCAGTCCCTTGTGTCCAGTCAGCCCTATGACTGTCGCTATACTATGGCTGAACCCTGTCATGTTAGCAGGGAGGGTGGCAGCACTTCCCAAAAGTGTAGATGTGTGTTATTCAGACTCTGGGTCTGTAGCTGTAGTTGGGACTAAAGTCTCCACTTGCCCTGTTAGCCAGAGGCCTGGTTCTGGGGGAGATGGCTCAAACCTTGGAGACAGATAAGTACCAACCAATCAACTTCTGCCATTTTTCAGATACAGCCTGTAGCTGATTGGTTGGTACTTTATCTCTCACTAAGATTTGATACGTCTCCCCCTGTCTTGCAAACTAGAAGTCGAATTGGGGGTTAGGAATCCCCCTGTCCTAGTAGGCCCAACTTCCCCTATCGGCCCTGCTCATCCCTAGGCACTTTGGCATAGATTGTCCGCATGCCCTTAGACATCAGTCCAGTGCACAAAATGGCTGCCACTTGCTACTGTACACATGCACACCAGTGATTTTAGCTCTGGAATATACAAGCTATATAGTTGTGACAATGGGGATGGCCATTAAATACTGCCAACCTGTTCACTAGGAGCTGCTTGTCAGTGTATCGTCTAGGCAACAAAATGGCTGCTTCCACCGTGCAGGAAATGGGCGCTCATTAGTAAACCCTCTAGTTATTGCACCTCAGGCATCAAAGCTTGTGATTTAATATTTATATGCTTTAGCTAGGTTTATTTTCTCTCCTGCAGATATAGGAAACTCATTAACGAGCAGCTATACTATACGATCCTGCGTATAGGCGCTTCGTGTCCGTATATGTGATTTATTTGCCTCTGTCTCGGGCCTGAGCTACAGCATTACTGTAACAGCATGACCACAGGGGATGTAAACACTTGTAGGCCCAATGCTCTCTCCTGTTTAATTGGATGATTTGATTCCCGACTGTAACCTGAATCCAATGTAAATGTGTCTGAAGCAGGTTTACAGAGCGGTGTCACGCACACCGAGAAATCATTGTGCAATTCCCACCTGCTGTACCACTGCAGAGGCTGTCGGCCCTCATCCCTCTAAGTGCCCATAATCCAGTAGTGATTGACTCATAGATCTACATGCATTAATTATCATTTCACCTACGGCCTGAGAAACCCGTGCTGCCCGGTGTCTCGGAGCACAGGGCTAAGATCTCCTGTCCTAATGTCATTACTCTCTGCTATAATGCAGTATATGCTACTTGTAATTCCTCTGCTGCAGTATCAGATGCCTCACAGGGAAACCAGCGGTATCGAGCTGCATATTATGCTCTGAATCCTGCAGCTAGAAAACTCATATGGTTTATATACTGTATAACGCATTATATACACCTTTCCAGAAAACGTATATTAGTGGTCATTCCGAGTTCGCTCGCTAGCAGTTTTTAGCAGCCGTGCAAACGCTATGCCGCCGCCCACTGGGAGTGTATTTTAGCTTAGCAGAGGTGCGAACGAAAGGATCGCAGAGCGGCTACAAATATTTTTTTGTGCAGTTTCTGAGTAGCTCTAAACCTACTCAGCGCTTGCGATCACTTCAGACTGTTTGGTTCCTGTTTTGACGTCACAAACACGCCCTACGTTCGCCCAGCCACGCCTGCGTTTTTCCGAACACTCCCTGAAAACGGTCAGTTGACACCCAGAAATGCCCACTTCATGTCAATCACTCTGCGGCCAGCAGTGCGACTGAAAAACTTTGCAAGACCCTGTGTGAAACTACCTTGTTCGTTGTAATAGTACGTCGCGCGTGCGCATTGCGCTGCATACGCATGCGCGGAAGTGCAGTTTTTTTGCCTCATTGCTGCACAGCGAACGAATGCAGCTAGCGATCAACTCGGAATGACCACCATAATACGGGTGTATGAGACACTGAAAACCGGCCCGCCTCAAGCCCATGGCGCAAATGTTGTTGGCCGGTGCATTCTCTCATGGGGGGCAGATTTATCAAGGCTTTGAGAGAGATAAACGACCATCCAATCAGCTCCTAACTGTCATGTTTGAAGCACAGCCTGTTATATATATATATATGGCTACGAGCTGATTGGTTGGTATTTCTCTAACGTCCTAAGTGGATGCTGGGGACTCCGTAAGGACCATGGGGATTAGCGGCTCCGCAGGAGACTGGGCACAACTATAAAGAAAGCTTTTAGACTACTGGTGTGCACTGGCTCCTCCCACTAAGACCCTCCTCCAGACCTCAGTTAGATTCTCGTGCCCGGCTGAGCTGGATGCACACTAGGGGCTCTCCTGAGCACCTAGAAAGAAAGTATATTTAGGTTTTTCATTTTCAGTGAGATCTGCTGGCAACAGACTCACTGCAGCGAGGGACTAAGGGGAGAAGAAGCGAACCTACCTAACAGGTGGTAGTTTGGGCTTCTTAGGCTACTGGACACCATTATCTCCAGAGGGATCGACCGCAGGACCCGACCTTGGTGTTCGTTCCCGGAGCCGCGCCGCCGTCCCCCTTACAGAGCCAGAAGCACGAAGCAGGTCCGTAAAATCGGCGGCAGAAGACTTCGGTCTTCACCAAGGTAGCGCACAGCACTGCAGCTGTGCGCCATTGCTCCTCATGTACACCTCCCACTTCGGTCACTGATGGGTGCAGGGCGCTGGGGGGGGGGGGGGGGCGCCCTGAGGGCAATAAATAACACCTTGGCTGGCAAAATATACATCATTCATAGTCCTAGAGGCTATATAGATGTAAAATTACCCCTGCCAGTATTACAGAAAAAGCGGGAGAAAGTCAGCCGAAAAGGGGGCGGGGCTTCTCCCTCAGCACACTGGCGCCATTTTTCCCTCACAGTTCCGCTGGAAGGAAGCTCCCTCGCTCTCCCCTGCAGTCTGAATACTACAGAAGGGTAAAAAGAGAGGGGGGGGCACTAAATTTAGGCGCAGTATAAATATTATATAAAAAAGCAGCTATAGGGAAAACACTCATTGATAGTGGGATCCCAGTGTTATATAGCGCTCTGGTGTGTGCTCGTATACTCTCTTTGTCTCCCCAAAGGGCTTTGTGGGGGCCTGTCCTCTGTCAGAGCATTCCCTGTGTGTTTGCGGTGTGTCGGTACGGCTGTGTCGACATGTTTGATGAGGAGGCTTATGTGGAGGCGGAGCAGATGCCTGTAAATGTGATGTCACCCCCTGCGGGGTCGACACCTGAGTGGATGGTGCTGTGGAAGGAAGTACGTGATAGTGTCGACTCCTTACATAAAAGGTTCGACGACATACCAAATGTGGGACAGCCGGCTTCTCCGCCTGTGCCTGCCCAGGCGTCTCAAAAACCATCAGGGGCTCTGAAACGCACGCTACCTCAGATGGTTGACACAGATGTCGACACGGATACTGACTCCAGTGTCGACGACGATGAGACTAATGTAACTTCCAGTAGGGCCACACGTTACATGATTGAGGCAATTAAAAATGTGTTGCACATTTCTGATATTACCCCCGGTACCACAAAAAAGGGTATAATGTTTGGAGAGAAAAAACTACCAGTAGCTTTTCCTCCATCTGAAGAATTAAATGAAGTGTGTGAAGAAGCGTGGGCTTCCCCTGATAAAAAGCTGGTAATTTCTAAGAGGTTACTAATGGCGTACCCTTTCCCGCCAGAGGATAGGTCACGCTGGGAAATATCCCCTAGGGTGGATAAAGCGCTCACACGCTTGTCATAGAAGGTGGCACTACCGTCTCCGGATACGGCCGCCCTGAAGGAATCTGCTGATAGAAAACAGGAGGCTATCCTGAAATCTATATATACACACACAGGTGTTATACTGAGACCGGCTATAGCTTCAGCCTGGATGTGCAGTGCTGCTGCTGCGTGGTCAGATTCCCTGTCAGAAAATATAGATACCCTAGACAGGGACACTATTTTGCTAAACGTAGAGCATATAAAAGACGCACTTTTATACATGAGGGATGCACAGAGGGATATTTGCCGGCTGGCATCCAAAATTAGTGCAATGTCCATTTCTGCCAGGAGAGGGTTATGGACTCGGCAGTGGACAGGTGATGCAGATTCCAAACGACACATGGAAGTTCTGCCTTATAAGGGTGAGGAATTGTTCGGGGATGGTCTCTCGGACCTCGTTTCCACAGCAACAGCTGGGAAGTCTACATTTTTACCCCATGTTCCCTCACAACCAAAGAAAGCACCGTATTATCAGGTACAGTCCTTTCGGCCCAATAGGGGCAAGCGGGTTAAAGGCGCGTCCTTTCTGCCCAGAGGCAGAGGTAGAGGGAAAAAGCTGCAGCATACAGCCAGTTCCCAGGAGCAAAAGTCCTCCCCCGCTTCCTCTAAGTCCACAGCATGACGCTGGGGCTCCACAGGCGGAGCCAGGTGCGGTGGGGGCCCGTCTCAAACATTTCAGCAATCAGTGGGCTCGCTCACGGGTGGATCCCTGGATCCTTCAAGTAGTATCTCAGGGGTACAAACTGGAATTCGAGACGTCTCCCCCCCGCCGTTTCCTCAAATCTGCCTTGCCAACCACTCCCTCAGGCAGGGAGGCAGTGTTACAGGCAATTCAAAAGCTGTATTCACAACAAGTGATAGTAAAGGTGCCCCTACTTCAACAAGGAAGGGGTTACTATTCCACAATGTTTGTGGTACCGAAACCGGACGGTTCGGTGAGACCCATTTTAAATTTGAAATCCTTGAACACATATATAAAAAAATTCAAGTTCAAGATGGAATCGCTCAGGGCGGTTATTGCAAGCCTGGACGAGGGAGATTACATGGTATCGCTGGACATCAAGGATGCTTACCTACATGTCCCCATTTACCATCCTCACCAGGAGTACCTCAGGTTTGTGGTACAAGATTGTCATTGCCAATTCCAGACGTTGCCGTTCGGTCTCTCCACGGCACTGAGGGTCTTTACCAAAGTAATGGCGGAAATGATGATACTCCTTCGAAGGAAGGGAGTTTTAATTATCCCGTACTTGGACAATCTCCTGATAAAGGCGAGGTCCAGAGAGCAGTTGTTGGTAGGGGTAGCACTATCTCGGGAAGTGCTACAACAGCACGGCTGGATTCTAAACATTCCAAAGTCACAGCTGGTCCCTACGACACGCCTGCAGTTCCTAGGGATAGTTCTGGACACAGAACAGAGAAAAGTGTTTCTCCCGGAGGAAAAGGCCAAGGAGCTGGCATCTCTAGTCAGAGGCCTCCTAAAACCAAAACAGGTGTCGGTGCATCATTGCACGCGGATCCTGGGAAAAATGGTAGCTTCCTACGAAGCGATTCCATTCGGCAGGTTTCATGCAAGAACTTTTCAGTGGGACCTGTTGGACAAGTGGTCCGGATCGCATCTTCAGATGCATCGTCTGATAACCCTGTCTCCGAGGACAAGGGTGTCTCTGCTGTGGTGGCTGCAGAGTGCTCATCTTCAGGAGGGCCGCAGATTCGGCATACAGGACTGGGTCCTGGTGACCACGGATGCCAGCCTTCGAGGCTGGGTAGCAGTCACACAGGGAAGAAACTTCCAAGGACTATGGTCAAGTCAGGAGACTTCCCTGCACATAAATATTCTGGAACTAAGGGACATTTACAATGCCCTAAGTCAGGCAAAACCCCTGCTTCAAAACCAGCCGATACTGATCCAGTCAGACAACATCACGGCGGTCGCCCATGTAAATCGACAGGGCGGCACGAGAAGCAGGATGGCGATGGCAGAAGCCACAAGGATTCTCCGATGGGCGGAAAATCACGTGTTAGCACTGTCAGCAGTGTTCATTCCGGGAGTGGACAACTGGGAAGCAGACTTCCTCAGCAGGCACGACCTCCACCCGGGAGAGTGGGGACTTCATCCAGAAGTCTTTCAAATGATTGTAAACCAGTGGGAAAAACCACAGGTGGACATGATGGCGTTCCGCCTAAACAAAAAGCTAGAAAACTATTGCGCCAGGTCGAGAGACCCGCAGGCGATAGCTGTGGACGCTCTGGTAACACCGTGGGTGTACCGATCGGTTTATGTGTTCCCTCCTCTTCCTCTCATACCAAAGGTACTGAGGATAATAAGGAGAAGAGGAGTAAGAACTATACTCATTGTTCCGGATTGGCCAAGAAGAGCGTGGTATCCGGAACTTCAAGAAATGATGTCAGAGGACCCATGGCCTCTTCCGCTCAGACAGGACCTGCTGCAGCAGGGGCCCTGTCTGTTCCAAGACTTACCGCGGCTGCGTTTGACGGCATGGCGGTTGAACACCGGATCCTGAAGGAAAAGGGCATTCCGGAGAAAAGTCATTCCTACGCTGATAAAAGCTAGGAAAGAAGTAACTGCAAACCATTATCACCGCATATGGCGAAAATATGTTGCGTGGTGTGAGGCCAGGAAGGCTCCAACGGAAGAATTTCAGCTGGGCCGATTCCTGCACTTCCTACAGTCAGGCCTTAAATTGGGTTCCATTAAGGTCCAGATTTCGGCTCTATCGATTTTCTTCCAGAGAGAATTGGCTTCACTACCTGAAGTTCAGACTTTTGTTAAGGGAGTGCTGCATATTCAGCCCCCTTTTGTGCCTCCAGTGGCACCTTGGGATCTCAACGTGGTGTTGGATTTCCTAAAGTCACATTGGTTTGAGCCACTGAAAACCGTGGATTTGAAATATCTCACGTGGAAAGTGGTCATGTTGTTGGCCTTGGCTTCAGCCAGGCGTGTATCAGAATTGGCGGCTTTGTCATGTAAAAGCCCTTATCTGATTTTCCATATGGATAGGGCAGAATTGAGGACTCGTCCCCAGTTTCTCCCCAAAGTGGTATCAGCTTTTCATCTGAACCAACCTATCGTGGTGCCTGCGGCTACAAATGACTTGGAGGCTTCCAAGTTGTTGGATGTAGTCAGGGCCCTGAAAATCTATGTTTCCAGGACAGCTGGAGTCAGGAAGACTGACTCGCTCTATATCCTGTATGCGCCCAACAAGTTGGGTGTACCTGCTTCTAAGCAGACTATTGCTCGCTGGATCTGTAGTACGATTCAGCTTGCACATTCTGCGGCTGGACTGCCGCATCCTAAATCAGTGAAAGCCCATTCCACGAGGAAAGTGGGCTCTTCTTGGGCGGCTGCCCGAGGGGTCTCGGCTCTTCAACTTTGCCGAGCTGCAACTTGGTCAGGGGCAAACACGTTTGCAAAATTCTACAAATTTGATACCCTGGCTGAGGAGGACCTTGAGTTCTCTCATTCGGTGCTGCAGAGTCATCCGCACTCTCCCGCCCGTTTGGGAGCTTTGGTATAATCCCCATGGTCCTTACGGAGTCCCCAGCATCCACTTAGGACGTTAGAGAAAATAAGAATTTACTCACCGGTAATTCTATTTCTCATAGTCCGTAGTGGATGCTGGGCGCCCGTCCCAAGTGCGGATTGTCTGCAATACTTGTATATAGTTATTACTTAACTAAAGGGTTATTGTTGAGCTATCTGTTGAGAGGCTCAGTTGTTATCATGCTGTTAACGGGGTATTGTATCACGAGTTATACGGTGTGATTGGTGTGGCTGGTATGAGTCTTACCCAGGATTCAAGATCCTTTCTAATTGTGTCAGCTCTTCCGGGCACAGTATCCTAACTGAGGTCTGGAGGAAGGTCTTAGTGGGAGGAGCCAGTGCACACCAGTAGTCTAAAAGCTTTCTTTATAGTTGTGCCCAGTCTCCTGCGGAGCCGCTAATCCCCATGGTCCTTACGGAGTCCCCAGCATCCACTACGGACTATGAGAAATAGAATTACCGGTGAGTAAATTCTTATTTTTTTCTGTCACCAAGCTTTGGTAAATCTCCCCCACTGCGTGTCTTCAAGGCCAGAACCAAGTATTTAATATTATGAAAATAAAATACTACAGTAGTTTTTTTGGTTTTGTTTCCTTGCCATATTAATGGTGCATTAATTAATGCTTGAGGCGGGCTGCTTTTAAGTGCCTCAGCCTGTATAATCTATTATTTAGCACATGGAAGCAATCTGCTCCAACTCTTACCTCAGTCTAAGATGATGGGGTGTGCTAAGCCCGGCAGCCATTTTGCCTGGGTGCTAGTTGTTGGGATCAGCTAGCTATAGCAAGGAACAGGGAATTATTGTCAGGAAACAAATCTTTACCTCCAAGTGGTTGAAAATAACAAAGGGGGTATTTATCAAAAATCACATTTCAATTGCGATCTGGGTGCAGTGTTAGCGATCACGATTGAATTCCAGGATGCGATTTTACTGGCGCCATGTATTAAGCAGCACTCACATGGACAGGTGCGAACTCCGGGATACATTTGGGGGATACTAAATTTTTCCATTAACCCCCGAAAACAGGTGTTTTGTGGGATTTAGTTGCAATTGTTTATTGACAAATGGGCCCCCTACGAGTGAAAAGAATTTAAAACAGGTCAGAACTGGTTTATGTTTATAGGGGACTGGTTTGTGTAAAAGCCCCCCTAATAGCTTGTGGCGGGATTCCTGAAATGTTAATTCCCTTAGTTTTGCTTATAGTACAAATCTAAAAATGGCGGCGTTAGAGCCAGATTAATACTTCCTGGGGCTCAAGGCAACATACTGATTTAGCCCCCCCCCCTGAACACATAATATCTGTTTACAGTAATCGGAGGCCCCTCATTTTCACTGGTACCTAGACAAGAGCCTTGGCGCCTAATTCAGGCCTGATCACTCCTCTGTGAATTAGTATAGTATCCTGCTAACACAGTTTTAGTATTGGTTTTAAAGTGGACAAAAAGTCAAAACAACATATATATTCATATGTCATAGAGGTGGGTGAACTGGACATGTTGTACAGTATTACCCCTAAAATGATTCGGTTACTCACTGCACACTACTATATTCCTTTAATCATCCATTCCATAACTTTAATCACTGACTTGGATCAATTGATGACAGATCACCCTGTCATTTTTGCTATGATAACCCTGCATAGTAATGAGGAAGGATTATCTCATGTTAAAGCGTTGTTACCCTGTTTACTGATCCGTTTTATTGGAAGATTCTCCCCTGTAGACGCAATGAATTATCATGGCCATTTAAAAGGGTAACTGTAAGAACACAAATACCCATCACTTGCATTTGCATCCTATTTATGAAGAGAGAATAAATGCTTCTCACAGTACATGGAGATTTAACCTGAAGTATTATAGCAGTCCCTGCCACAGCGGAGCTTACAATCTAAATTCTCTAATATACAAGCACACACACCAGTGTTAATTTGTCAGACGCCAAATAACCTACCAGTGTGCTTTCGAATGGGGGGAGGAAACTTGTGCAAGTATGAGGAGAACATACAAACACCACACAGATAGACCATGTCTGGGAATTGAACGCATGGCCTTGGTGCTCGGAGGCAGTAATGCTAATCGCTGTGCCACCGTACTTTTATTAACGCTTTCAGTGGCCGAGTTAGGTGCAAAGACGGCACGTCTAGTCACCATGCAGCGGTCCGCCATGTTACTGATTTGGATGAGTCTTCAGGCAGCTGTAATAATAAATACAGATGCGAGACACTGTAACATGCTGTCTTTGAGAGAGCATTATAGTGGAGGCGAGATGTGTGATATGAAATACAGGACTGTGCGTTGTAGTGCCAGCGATGCATGGTGCCGGGGGAATACATTATCATGCAGGAAGGGGCAGGGAGAGTGAGAGAGTGGGGATAGGTAAGTGTACATATAAAATACAAGTCTATTATGCAGGAAGATTTCTATGTGCTTGGAAAACCCATTTAAATTAGTTGTGCAATTTCAGCCTCACCACAGTGGGTGCTATTACAGAATGTGGAGCGTCTATTCCTTATATACTCAGAACAAATCCAGTTGTATGAAAATGGAAATACCTCGCTGTGTGTTTGTGTATCTGTATATATACTGTATCCAATTACCTGCATTAGTGCCGCAGGCATGAAAGACGAGTGCTTTTTGCATTTTTTTTTAAAATCGTTGTACCCAATTAGGTCTTGTGAAAAACACCTTTTTTTCACGCAAAAATGCATAGGTCCCGCGAAAAAGCCGTGGGTCTAGGGGGGCATTAATTGCGGATTATGCTCAGACATGCAAAGCATAGTAAGTGATAAGTGCTGGCAAATTGGATAGCCCATGGGGAACCAATTAGTTGCAGTAAATCAATGCGGCCAATTGGATACCCCCCTATATGTATGTATGTGTGTGTGCGTATATATGTATATATATATATATATATATATATATATAAAATATATCTATAATTGAAATTATAATTTGCTATGGCTTGTGACCACCGCACAATATTTACAAGTATTATTTATATGGCGCCACAAGGGGTCCCCAGCGCCTTGCAAAATACAGAAACAGAATAACAGTGTGAGCAAAACCAGGAATCAGTGACTTACAGCACGAAACGTTGCCGGCGGACATGGTGTATAAACATTGCTGCGTCAGCAGTCTGAATACCCAAATAAGCATCAGGGCGGCAGAACCCAAGGCTAGGCGCCGTTGCAGGTAGAGGGGGAGGAGGTGATGGTGTAATGGGGGAAGGAAAAGCACGGGTGCAGAGGACCCTGCTCGTGAGAGCTTACAGTCTGAAGAGGATGGATAGGCAGACGGGGGTGACACAGGGGAGAGACAGTGAGCCAGGAGTATATGAGAGCTGAATCAGCGTTGAACAAGAGCAAGGGACTATGGTCAGAGAATGTCTACACATGTCAGTAGGCTCTATTTTTTTTTTGTTAATAAGCCTACAGTATGCCAATGTTCTTTCATCGTGCAGTGTTCTTGCTGACATTATTGAAATGTTAACATAGGGCCTAATTCAGACCTGATTGCAAAAGCAAAATCTTTCTCTAATGGGCAAAACCATGTGCACTGCAAGGGGGGGGGGGGGGGGGGGGGGCAGATGTAACATGTGCAGAGAGAGTTAGATTTGGGTGGGTTATATTGTTTCTGTACAGGGTAAATACTGGCTGCTTTATTTTTAAACTGCAATTTAGATTTCAGTTTGAACACACCCCACCCAAGTCTAACTCTCTCTGCACATGTTACATCTGCCCCCCCTGCACTGCACATGGTTTTGCCCATTAGAGAAAAAGTGTGCTGTTGCGATTAGGTTTGAGTTAGGCCCATAGTCTTTTTACTGTTCACCGTAACGCTGACCCTTATGGTAACCCTAAGCCTATGACAATGTTGACATTTTTGCAGGTGTCAACATTAATGATGTCAACATTTTAACCATATCGACATCATCAGTGTCCAAAATTGTGGACACAGCCATTCTGACTGCACAGTTTTTTCTGTTTCACAGGGTTTTAATTTAAAAATGCCCCATGTTGCTGCTTCTGCTTCCTGTGCAGCGGACTTTGGGCCTAATTCAGACCTGATCGCAGCAGCAACATTTCCTCTAATTGGCAAAACCATGGGGGGTAATTCCAAGTTGATCGCAGCAGGACATTTCTTAGCAGTTGGGCAAAACCATGGCCCTCATTCCGAGTTGTTCGCTCGTTGCCGAATTTTGCTATATTGCGATTAGTCGCTTACTGCGCATGCGCAATGTTCGCAGAGCGCATGCGCTTAGTTATTTTACTCAAAAGTTAGGTATTTTACTCACGGCATTACAAGGATTTTTCTTCGTTCAGGTGATCGGAGTGTGATTGACAGGAAGTGGGTGTTTCTGGGCGGAAACTGGCCGTTTTCTGGGCGTGTGCGGAAAAACGCTGCCATTTCAGGGAAAAACGCGGGAGTGGCTGGAGAAACGGGGGAGTTTCTGGGCGAACGCTGGGTGTGTTTGTGACGTCAAACCAGGAACGAAACTGACTTAACTGATCGCAGTGGCAGAGTAAGTCCCGAGCTACTCAGAAACTGCTAAGAAATTTCTGTTCGCAATTTTGCGAATCTTTCGTTCGCAATTCTGCTATGCTAAGATACACTCCCAGAGGGCGGCGGCTTAGCGTGTGCAATGCTGCTAAAAGCAGCTAGTGAGCGAACAACTCGGAATGAGGGCCCATGTGCACTGCAGGGGGGGGCAGATATAACATGTGCAGAGAGAGAGAGATTTGGGTGGGGTGAGTTCAATCTGCAATCTAAATTGCAGTGCAAAAATAAAGCAGGCAGTATTTACCCTGCACAGAAACAATATAACCCACCCAAATCTAACTCTCTCTGCACATGTTACATCTGCCCCTGCAGTGGATATAGTTTTACCCATTAGAGAAAGATTTTGCTGCTGCAATCAGGTCTGAATTAGGTCCTTTGTACAGTGCACCGCGTTGCTGCTTCCTGTGCAGCGGACTTTGGCCCTCATTTCGAGTTGTTCGCTCGCTAGCTGCTTTTAGCAGCTTTGCACACGCTAAGCCGCCGCCCTCTGGGAGTGTATCTTAGCATAGCAGAATTGCGAACGAAAGATTCGCATAATTGCGAATAGAAATTTCTTAGCAGTTTCTGAGTAGCTCGAGACTTACTCCTACATTGCGATCAGTTCAGTCAGTTTCGTACCTGGTTTGACGTCACAAACACACCCAGCGTTCGCCCAGGCACTCCCCCGTTTCTCCAGCCACTCCGCGTTTTTCCCAGAAACGGCAGCGTTTTTCCGCACACACCCATAAAACGGACAGTTTCCGCCCAGAAACACCCACTTCCTGTCAATCACACTCCGATCACCAGAACGAAGAAATTTCTTCGTTAAGCCGTGAGTAAAATACCTAACTTTTTGGCAAATTTACTTGGCGCAGACGCACTGCGAACATTGCGCATGCGCAGTTTGCGACAAATCGCTCCGTTGTGAAAACCACTAACGAGCAAACAACTCGGAATGAGGGCCTTTGTACAGAGCACTAGGGATGGTCAGTGCAGATGGTTTCCCTCCATCGATGGCAAGGCATAATCAGACATAGTTCCACCTCCTGCCACACGCAAAGCCAGTCAGTGAAAGAAAAGGGATGACCATCGGTTGTGGAAACCATTGATGGTCATTCACTGCATAGTTGGCAGCTATCGATGGTTACTTGCCTTATCATCATCAATGATAACCATTGATGGGAACCACACCGATGATTATCCCTACACTGCATTCCTGCTTCCTGTGCAGTGGACCTTGCAGAAACACACATTAGCACACAGCAGCATGCAGTGAGCAACTTCTGAATAATACCCAGAAATCAACTGACATTATTATTGATGTTGGTTTATATAGTGCCAGTGTACTCCGTAGGTCTTCCCAGTTAGGGACAAGCATAGTAATAAAATCTACATGATATGTAAGGAGACGCAAAACGAAAACATTTTACAGTCATCTACAAGTTCCAAAGTTGTCTCCGTTAAACAGAAAAAGCGCACTTTGGGCCTGTTGGTCGGCGGCAGCGCAGGACGCATTCTGCTCATGTGTAGAACAGGTCCTGCGTCATCGCACGCAGAGTCCCCAAGCCGCGGCCTGATTCACAGGCTGCTCGCATTTGTGGTCGAGAGAAGGCTGAGCTGGACAGTGTCCCCGAAAAATGGGGGTGTACGGCCCCCGCCCAGGCCTCACATTTAGAAGCTCTTTTTGGTTCCTTCAACGTTTTGACCATATGTTGTGGAAGTGCCAGTGTGACATGCATGCTGGGTGCTGTAGTCCTACAGCAGCTAGGGAAGCCCAGCTAGCCCGTCTCTTGCGTATTTGTGCCTCCGTGTTACGTGTCGCTAACTCTGTCCACTTCTCGCTGTGTATAGAGATTGTGAAAGATTCTGTAAAAATCCTTTTGACCTAAATACAACTTGAATGAAGGAGAACGGGGGGGGGGGGGGGGGGCTGGTGCATGGGGAGCATAAATAAATACAGGTCCCCCCGCTCCTCTGCCATCTATTTATTCTTCACACCGCTCCCCAATTCTGCATCCCTTCTGTCTCCGTTCCCCTCCTGCGCCTCTGCCCTCTGCTGTGTGATACCGAAATGTGTGCCTCCACCTCCCGTGCTGTGGCCTCGTACCTCCCTCCATCTCTCTGTCTGCCTTCCCATCCTGTATCCGAGCTGCTAACTCTAATGCAGATTTCCGAAACATTTACTGACATCTAGCAGTTGTTACTGACACAGTATTTCATTGTGGAGAAGATTGTGTGAGCGTGGCTCTGCATTATTGGGAAGAGAAAGGGTCTAGTCTACAGTAAGACGTTCTCATCTGTATTGCGGATCTGTTGTTTGGCGCCGTTCTAGAGTGATGCAACGAGGACAGACTTTCCCTGAGCCGTGGTCCCATCTGATTGATAGATGTCAGTAAATTGAACACTGTGTGTGCGCTCAGCCCTGTATGCTTGCTCTGTCTGTAAAGTCCCCATTGTCTCCGTTACTGTCTTCCCACCCCCCTTTGGGTGTCTCTTTCAGTGTCTGTCCTGGGCAATCTTTTGTCTTTTATGTCTGACATTAATCTCAGCAGGTCTCACTGCAGTTACCGTATATGGGCCATCCTCTGCCATCACTGTCTTCCTAGGGCCTTTAGCTGTTTATGTCTGTCCCTATTACTGTCGCTCCATCCATCTGCTCTGACCCGTGTCTTCTTCCCGCACCCCCTCCTGTCATCCTCTGCCCCTGTCCTGTACCCCTGTGCATCTGCCCCGTACTCCTGTGTCTGCCCCGTACCCCTGTGCATCTGCCCCGCACTCCTGTGTATCTACTCTGTACCACTGTGCATCTGCCCGCACTCCTGTGTCTCTGCTCTGTACCACTGTGCATCTGCCCCGCACTCCTGTGTATCTACTCTGTACCACTGTGCATCTGCTCTGTACCACTGTGCATCTGCCCCGTACTCCTGTGTCTCTGCTCTGTACCACTGTGCATCTGCCCCGTACTCCTGTGTCTCTGCTCTGTACCACTGTGCATCTGCCCCGTACCCCTGTGCATCTGCCCCGCACTCCTGTGTCTCTGCTCTGTACCCCTGTGTATCTACTCTGTACCACTGTGCATCTGCCTCGTACTCCTGTGTCTCTGCTCTGTACCCCTGTGCATCTGCCCCGTACTCCTGTGTCTCTGCTCTGTACCACTGTGCATCTGCCCCGTACCCCTGTACATCTGCCCCGTACTCCTGTGTCTCTGCTCTGTACCACCGTGCACCTGCCCCGTAATCCTGTGTCTCTGCTCTGTACCACTGTGCATCTGCCCCGTACTCCTGTGTCTCTGCTCTGTACCACTGTGCATCTGCCCCGTACTCCTGTGTCTCTGCTCTGTACCACTGTGCATCTGCCCCGTACTCCTGTGTCTCTGCTCTGTACCACTGTGCATCTGCCCCGTACTCCTGTGTCTCTGCTCTGTACCCCTGTGCATCTGCCCCGTACTCCTGTGTCTCTGCTCTGTACCACTGTGCATCTGCCCCGTACTCCTGTGTCTCTGCTCTGTACCACTGTGCATCTGCCCCGTACTCCTGTGTCTCTGCTCTGTACCACTGTGCATCTGCCCCGTACTCCTGTGTCTCTGCTCTGTACCACTGTGCATCTGCCCCGTACTCCTGTGTCTCTGCTCTGTACCACTGTGCATCTGCCCCGTACTCCTGTGTCTCTGCTCTGTACCACTGTGCATCTGCCCCGTACTCCTGTGTCTCTGCTCTGTACCACTGTGCATCTGCCCCGTACTCCTGTGTCTCTGCTCTGTACCACTGTGCATCTGCCCCGTACTCCTGTGTCTCTGCTCTGTACCCCTGTGCATTTGCCTCGTACTCCTGTGTCTCTGCTCTGTACCACCGTGCATCTGCCCCGTACTCCTGTGTCTCTGCTCTGTACCCCTGTGCATCTGCCCCGTACTCCTGTGTCTCTGCTCTGTACCCCTGTGCATCTGCCCCGTATTCCTGTGTCTCTGCTCTGTACCCCTGTGCATCTGCCCCGTACTCCTGTGTCTCTGCTCTGTACCACCGTGCATCTGCCCCGTACCCCTGTGCACCTGCCCCGTACTCCTGTGTATCTACTCTGTACCACTGTGCATCTGCCCCGTACTCCTGTGTCTCTACTCTGTACCACTGTGCATCTGCCCGTACTCCTGTGTCTCTGTTCTGTACCCCTGTGCATCTGCCCCGTACTCCTGTGTCTCTGCTCTGTACCCCTGTGCATCTGCCCCGTACCCCTGTGCATCTGCCCCGTACTCCTGTGTCTCTGCTCTGTACCACCGTGCATCTGTCCCGTACCCCTGTGCACCTGCCCCGTACTCCTGTGTATCTACTCTGTACCACTGTGCATCTGCCCCGTACTCCTGTGTCTCTGCTCTGTACCCCTGTGCATCTGCCCCGTACTCCTGTGTCTCTACTCTGTACCACTGTGCATCTGCCCCGTACTCCTGTGTCTCTGCTCTGTACCCATGTGCATCTGCCCCGTACTCCTGTGTCTCTGCTCTGTACCACCGTGCATCTGCCCCGTACCCCTGTGCATCTGCCCCGTACCCCTGTGCCTCTGCTCTGTACCACTGTGCATCTGCCCCGTACTCCTGTGTCTCTGCTCTGTACGCCTGTGCATCTGCCCCGTACTCCTGTGTCTCTGCTCTGTACCACCGTGCATCTGCCCCGTACCCCTGTGCATCTGCCCCGTACTCCTGTGTCTCTGCTCTGTACCCCTGTGCATCTGCCCCGTACTCCTGTGTCTCTGCTCTGTACCCCTGTGCATCTGCCCCGTACACCTGTGTCTCTGCTCTGTACCCCTGTGCATCTGCCCCGTACTCCTGTGTCTCTGCTCTGTACCCCTGTGTTTCTGCTCTGTACCCCTGTGCATCTGCCCCGTACTTCTGTGTCTCTGCTCTCTACTCCTGTGCATCTGCCCCGTACTCCTGTGTCTCTGCTCTGTACCCCTGTGTATCTACTCTGTACCACTGTGCATCTGCCCCGTACTCCTGTGTCTCTGCTGTGTACCACTGTGCATCTGCCCCGTACTCCTGTGTCTCTACTCTGTACCACTGTGCATCTGCCTCGTACTCCTGTGTCTCTACTCTCTACCCCTGTGCATCTGCCCCGTACTCCTGTGTCTCTGCTCTGTACCACTGTGCATCTGCCCCGTACTCCTGTGTCTCTGCTCTGTACCACTGTGCATCTGCCCCGTACTCCTGTGTCTCTGCTCTGTACCCCTGTGCATCTTCCCCGTACTCCTGTGTCTCTGCTCTGTACCCCTGTGCATCTTCCTTGTTTTCCTGAGTCTCTCTTCTGTACCCCTGTTCCGTACCCGTGTCTCTGTTCCGCAGCCGCTGTGTGTCCGCCCCGTACCCCTGTGTCTCTGCTCTGTACCTCTGTGCCTCTTCCTAGTTTTCCTGTGTCCCTGTACTGTACCCCTATGTGTCCGCCACTTACCCCTGTGTCTCTGCTCTGTACCTCTGCGCCTCTTTCTTCTTTTCCTGAGTCTCTGTTTCATACCCCTGTGTTACTAGTCCGTACCCCTGTGTTTCCATCCGCTACCCCGTGTCTCTGTTCTGTACCCCTATGCTTTCACCCAGTACCCCGTGTCTCCGTTCCGTACCCCTATGCTTTCACCCAGTACCCCGTGTCTCTGTTCTGTACCCATATGCTTTCACCCAGTACCCCGTGTCTCTGTTCCGTACCCCTATGCTTTCACCCAGTACCCCGTGTCTCTGTTCTGTACCCCTATGCTTTCACCCAGTACCCCGTCTCTCTGTTCTGTGCCCCTATGCTTTCACTCAGTACCCCTGTGTCTCTGTTCCGTGCCCCTATGCTTTCACCCAGTACCCTGTGTCTCTGTTCCGTACCCCTATGCTTTCACCCAGTACCCCGTGTCTCTGTTCCGTACCCCTGTGCTTTCACTCAGTACCCCTGTGTCTCTGTTTCGTACCCCTATGCTTTCACCCAGTACCCCGTGTCTCTGTTCTGTACCCCTATGCTTTCACCCAGTACCCCGTGTCTCTGTTCCGTACCCCTGTGCTTTCACCCAGTACCCCTGTGTCTCTGTTCCGTACCCCTATGCTTTCACCCAGTACCCCTGTGTTTCTGTTCCGTACCCCTATGCTTTCACCCAGTACCCCGTGTCTCTGTTCCGTACCCCTATGCTTTCACCCAGTACCCCTGTGTCTCTGTTCCGTACCCCTATGCTTTCACCCAGTACCCCGTGTCTCTGTTCTGTACCCCTGTGCTTTCACCCAGTACCCCTGTGTCTCTGTTCCGTACCCCTGTGCTTTCACCCAGTACCCCGTGTCTCTGTTCCGTACCCGTATGCTTTCACCCAGTACCCCTGTGTCTCTGTTCCGTACCCCTGTGCTTTCACCCAGTACCCCGTGTCTCTGTTCCGTACCCCTATGCTTTCACCCAGTACCCCTGTGTCTCTGTTCCGTACCCCTATGCTTTCACCCAGTACCCCGTGTCTCTGTTACGTGCCCCTATGCTTTCACCCAGTACCCCTGTGTCTCTGTTCCATACCCCTGTGCTTTCACCCAGTACCCTGTGTCTCTGTTCTGTACCCATATGCTTTCACCCAGTACCCCGTGTCTCTGTTCCGTACCCCTATGCTTTCACCCAGTACCCTGTGTCTCTGTTCCGTACCCCTATGCTTTCACCCAGTACCCTGTGTCTCTGTTCTGTACCCATATGCTTTCACCCAGTACCCCGTGTCTCTGTTCCGTACCCCTATGCTTTCACCCAGTACCCCGTGTCTCTGTTCTGTGCCCCTATGCTTTCACCCAGTACCCCTGTGTCTCTGTTCCGTACCCCTGTGCTTTCACCCAGTACCCCGTGTCTCTGTTCTGTGCCCCTATGCTTTCACTCAGTACCCCGTGTCTCTGTTCTGGACCCCTATGCTTTCACCCAGTACCCCGTGTCTCTGTTCTGTACCCCTATGCTTTCACCCAGTACCCCGTGTCTCTGTTCTGTACCCCTATGCTTTCACCCAGTACCCCCGTGTCTCTGTTCTGTGCCCCTATGCTTTCACCCAGTACCCCCGTGTCTCTGTTCTTTACCCCTGTGTTTTCACCAGCACCCCGTGTCTCTGTTCTGTGGCCCTGTGCTTTCACCCAGTACCCCGTGTCTGTTCTGTACCCCTACGCTTTCACCCAGTACCCCGTGTCTCTGTTCTGTACCCCTATGCTTTCACCCAGTACCCTGTGTCTCTGTTCTGTACCCCTATGCTTTCACCCAGTACCCCGTGTCTCTGTTCTGTACCCCTATGCTTTCACCCAGTACCCCTGTGTCTCTGTTCTGTACCCCTATGCTTTCACCCAGTACCCCCGTGTCTCTGTTCTGTGCCCCTATGCTTTCACCCAGTACCCTATGTCTCTGTTCTGTACCCATATGCTTTCACCCAGTACCCGCGTGTCTCTGTTCTGTACCCATATGCTTTCACCCAGTACCCCCGTGTCTCTGTACTGTACCCCTGTGTTTTCACCAGCACCCCGTGTCTCTGTTCTGTGGCCCTGTGCTTTCACCCAGTACCCCGTGTCTCTGTTCTGTACCCCTATGCTTTCACCCAGTACCCCGTGTCTCTGTTCCGTACCCCTATGCTTTCACCCAGTACCCCGTGTCTCTGTTCCGTACCCCTATGCTTTCATCCAGTACCCCGTGTCTCTGTTCTGTACCCCTATGCTTTCACCCAGTACCCCTGTGTCTCTGTTCTGTACACCTGTGTTTTCACCAGTACCCCGTGTCTCTGTTCTGTGCCCCTATGCTTTCACCCAGTACCCCGTGTCTCTGTTCTGTGCCCCTATGCTTTCACCCAGTACCCCGTGTCTCTGTTCCGTACCCCTATGCTTTCACCCAGTACCCCGTGTCTCTGTTCTGTACCCCTGTGTTTTCACCCAGTACCCCGTGTCTCTGTTCTGTGCCCCTATGCTTTCACCCAGTACCCCGTGTCTCTGTTCTGTACCCCTATGCTTTCACCCAGTACCCCGTGTCTCTGTTCTGTGCCCCTATGCTTTCACCCAGTACCCCTGTGTCTCTGTTCTGTGCCCCTATGCTTTCACCCAGTACCCCGTGTCTCTGTTCTGTACCCCTATGCTTTCACCCAGTACCCCGTGTCTCTGTTCTGTGCCCCTATGCTTTCACCCAGTACCCCCGTGTCTCTGTTCTGTGCCCCTATGCTTTCACCCAGTACCCTATGTCTCTGTTCTGTACCCATATGCTTTCACCCAGTACCCGCGTGTCTCTGTTCTGTACCCATATGCTTTCACCCAGTACCCCCGTGTCTCTGTACTGTACCCCTGTGTTTTCACCAGCACCCCGTGTCTCTGTTCTGTGGCCCTGTGCTTTCACCCAGTACCCCGTGTCTCTGTTCTGTACCCCTATGCTTTCACCCAGTACCCCGTGTCTCTGTTCCGTACCCCTATGCTTTCACCCAGTACCCCGTGTCTCTGTTCCGTACCCCTATGCTTTCACCCAGTACCCCGTGTCTCTGTTCTGTACCCCTATGCTTTCACCCAGTACCCCTGTGTCTCTGTTCTGTACACCTGTGTTTTCACCAGTACCCCGTGTCTCTGTTCTGTGCCCCTATGCTTTCACCCAGTACCCCGTGTCTCTGTTCTGTGCCCCTATGCTTTCACCCAGTACCCCGTGTCTCTGTTCCGTACCCCTATGCTTTCACCCAGTACCCCGTGTCTCTGTTCTGTACCCCTGTGTTTTCACCCAGTACCCCGTGTCTCTGTTCTGTGCCCCTATGCTTTCACCCAGTACCCCGTGTCTCTGTTCTGTACCCCTGTGTTTTCACCAGTACCCCTGTGTCTCTATTCCGTACCCCTATGCTTTCACCCAGTGCCCCTGTGTCTCTGTTCCGTACCCCTATGCTTTCACCCAGTACCCTGTGTCTCTGTTCTGTACCCCTATGCTTTCACCCAGTACCCCGTGTCTCTGTTCCCTACCCCTATGCTTTCACCCAGTACCCCTGTGTCTCTGTTCTGTACCCCTATGCTTTCACCCAGTACCCCGTGTCTCTGTTCTGTACCCCTGTGTTTCCACCAGTACTCCGTGTCTCTGTTCTGTACCCCTGTGTTTTCACCAGTACCCCGTGTCTCTGTTCTGTACCCCTATGCTTTCACCCAGTACCCTGTGTCTTTGTTCCGTTCCCCTATGCTTTCACCCAGTACCCAGTGTCTCTGTTCCGTACCCCTGTGCTTTCACCCAGTACCCCGTGTCTCTGTTCCGTACCCCTATGCTTTCACCCAGTACCCCGTGTCTCTGTTCTGTACCCCTATGCTTTCACCCAGTACCCCGTGTCTCTGTTCTGTACCCCTGTGTTTTCACCAGTACCCCGTGTCTCTGTTCTGTGCCCCTATGCTTTCACCCAGTACCCTGTGTCTTTGTTCCGTACCCCTATGCTTTCACCCAGTACCCCGTGTCTCTGTTCCGTACCTCTATGCTTTCACCCAGTACCCCTGTGTCTCTGTTCCGTACCCCTATGCTTTCACCCAGTATCCCGTGTCTCTGTTCTGTACCCCTGTGTTTTCACCAGTACTCCGTGTCTCTGTTCTGTACCCCTGTGTTTTCACCAGTACCCCGTGTCTGTTCTGTACCCCATGTCTCTGTTCTGTACCCCTGTGTTTTCACCAGTACCCCGTGTCTCTGTTCTGTGCCCCTATGCTTTCACCCAGTACCCCGTGTCTCTGTTCTGTACCCCTATGCTTTCACCCAGTACCCCGTGTCTCTATTCTGTACCCCTATGCTTTCACCCAGTACCCCCGTGTCTCTGTTCTGTGCCCCTATGCTTTCACCAGTACCCCGTGTCTCTGTTCTGTACCCCTATGCTTTCACCCAGTACCCCGTGTCTCTGTTCTGTACCCCTATGCTTTCACCAGTACCCCGTGTCTCTGTTCTGTACCCCTATGCTTTCACCCAGTACCCCGTGTCTCTTTTCTGTGCCCCTATGCTTTCACCCAGGGTTCCGGTATGAATGGTCGACAATGTTAAGGTCAACAGTCAACAGTCTTTAGGTCGACCACTATTGGTCGACAATGACATGGTCAACATGGACAAATGGTTAACACATGAAAAGGTTGACATGGATTTTTTTACTGTTTTTGGTGTACTTTTTCCCGCCACATGACCAGGAACCCCAGTTAGTGTACTGCGTCCCCTTGCATGTACTGCGTCCCCTTGCATGGCTCGCTCCGCTCGCCATACTGTGGGCAAGGTGCCTCGCCCCGCTACCGCTGCGCTCTGCACAGGTTACCGTTCCCAATTGTAGTCAAGTATGAAAAAGTTACAAATCTATTTTTTTTATTTATTAAAAAAGCCATGTCGACCTTTTTATGCGGCGACCTTTCACGTGTCAACCATTTTCATGTGTCGACCATGTCAATGTCGACCAATAGTGGTCGACCTAATGAGTGTCGACCTTAACATTGTCGACAATCTGAACGGATACTTCACCCAGTACCCCGTGTCTCTGTTCCGTACCCCTATGCTTTCACTCAGTACCCCTGTGTCTCTGTTCTGTACCCCTATGCTTTCACTCAGTACCCCTGTGTCTCTGTTCTGTACCCCTATGCTTTCACTCAGTACCCCTGTGTCTCTGTTCTGTACCCCTGTGCTTTCACTCAGTACCCCTGTGTCTCTGTTCTGTACCCCTATGCTTTCACTCAGTACCCCTGTGTCTCTGTTCCGTACCCCTATGCTTTCACCCAGTACCCCATGTCTCTGTTCCGTACCCCTATGCTTTCACTCAGTACCCCGTGTCTGTTCCGTACCCCTATGCTTTCACCCAGCACCCCGTGTCTGTTCTGTACCCCTGTGCTTTCACCCAGTACCCCGTGTCTCTGTTCTGTACCCCTATGCTTTCACCCAGTACCCCTGTGTGTCTGTTCCGTACCCCTATGCTTTCACCCAGCACCCCGTGTCTCTGTTCCGTACCCCTGTGCTTTCACTCAGTACCCCTGTGTCTCTGTTCCGTACCCCTATGCTTTCACCCGGTACCCCTGTGTCTCTGTTCCGTACCCCTGTGCTTTCACTCAGTACCCCTGTGTCTCTGTTCCGTACCCCTATGCTTTCACCCGGTACCCCTGTGTTTCTGTTCCCTACCCCTGTGCTTTCACCCAGTACCCCGTGTCTCTGTTCCGTACCCCTATGCTTTCACCCAGTACCCCGTGTCTCTGTTCCGTACCCCTATGCTTTCACCCAGTACCCCGTGTCTCTGTTCTGTACCCCTATGCTTTCACCCAGTACCCCGTGTCTCTGTTCCGTACCCCTATGCTTTCACCCAGTACCCCGTGTCTCTGTTCCGTACCCCTGTGCTTTCACCCAGTACCCCGTGTCTCTGTTCCGTACCCCTGTGCTTTCACCGAGTACCCCTGTGTCTCTGTTCCGTACCCCTGTGCTTTCACCCAGTACCCCTGTGTGTCTGTTCCGTACCCCTATGCTTTCACCCAGTACCCCGTGTCTCTGTTCCGTACCCCTATGCTTTCACCCAGTACCCCGTGTCTCTGTTCTGTGCCCCTATGCTTTCACCCAGTACCCTGTGTCTTTGTTCCGTACCCCTGTGCTTTCACCCAGTACCCCGTGTCTCTGTTCTGTGCCCCTATGCTTTCACCCAGTACCCTGTGTCTTTGTTCCGTACCCCTGAGCTTTCACACAGTACCCCGTGTCTCTGTTCCGTACCCCTATGCTTTCACCCAGTACCCCGTGTCTCTGTTCTGTACCCCTGTGCTTTCACCCAGTACCCCGTGTCTCTGTTCTGTACCCCTATGCTTTCACCCAGTACCCTGTGTTACTGTTCCGTACCCCTGTGCTTTCACCCAGTACCCCGTGTCTCTGTTCTATGCCCCTATGCTTTCACCCAGTACCCCGTGTCTCTGTTCCGTACCCCTATGCTTTCACCCAGTACCCCGTGTCTCTGTTCCATACCCCTATGCTTTCACTCAGTACCCCCATGTCTCTGTTCCGTACCCCTATGCTTTCACCCAGTACCCCGTGTCTCTGTTCTGTACCCCTATGCTTTCACCCAGTACGCTGTGTCTCTGTTCCGTACCCCTATGCTTTCACCCAGTACCCTGTGTCTCTGTTCTGTACCCATATGCTTTCACCCAGTACCCTGTGTCTCTGTTCCGTACCCCTGTGCTTTTACCCAGTACACCGTGTCTCTGTTCTGTGCCCCTATGCTTTCACCCAGTACCCCCTGTGTCTCTGTTCCGTGCCCCTATGCTTTCACCCAGTACCCCGTGTCTCTGTTCTGTACCCCTATGCTTTCACCCAGTACCCCTGTGTCTTTGTTCCGTGCCCCTATGCTTTCACCCAGTACCCCTGTGTCTCTGTTCCGTACCCCTATGCTTTCACCCAGTACCCCTGTGTCTCTGTTCCGTACCCCTATGCTTTCACCCAGTACCCCTGTGTCTCTGTTCCGTACCCGTATGCTTTCACCCAGTACCCCGTGTCTCTGTTCCGTGCCCCTATGCTTTCACCCAGTACCCCTGTGTCTCTGTTCCGTGCCCCTATGCTTTCACCCAGTACCCCTCTGTCTCTGTTCCGTACCCCTATGCTTTCACCCAGTACCCCTGTGTCTCTGTTCCGTGCCCCTATGCTTTCACCCAGTACCCCTGTGTCTCTGTTCCGTACCCCTATGCTTTCACCCAGTACCCCGTGTCTCTGTTCTGTACCCCTATGCTTTCACCCAGTACCCTATATCTCTGTTCCGTACCCCTATGCTTTCACCCGGTATCCTTGTGTTCCTGTGATTCTTTTCCATACCCTTGTGTCTCTTTCCTATACCCCTGTACCTCATTCCCATACCTCTGTGCCTCCTTCCTACACCCCTGTCTCTGTCCTGTACCCCTGTGCCTACATCTTATACCCCCATGTCTCTTTTCCCTACAATGTGTCCCTGCGCTGTGCCCCCATATCACCATTCCAAGTCTTTCTGCCCTGTGCCCCCATATCACCATTCCGCGTCTCTCTGCCCTGTGCCCCCATATCACCATTCCGAGTCTTTCTGCCCTGTTCCCCCATATCACCATTCCGCGTCTCTGCCCTGTGCCCCCATATCACCATTCCGAGTCTTTTTGCCCTGTTCCCCCATATCACCATTCCGCGTCTCTCTGCCCTGTGCCCCCATATCACCATTCCGTGTCTCTCTGCCCTGTGCCCCCTTGTCCTGCGTGTTATCACCCTGTATCCCTTCTCTGCTCGTCACCTGTCCATGCCACCCTGTGAGCTGTGCCCCCTGTATCCATTCCCCTCACATCCCCCTCTCACTTCTCGTTCTCTTTGTAATCCCTCGCTCCCTTCGGCGTGGGTGACATCAGTGTGTCTCCTCCCTCCTGCTCCTTCTCTCGCTCCCTCTCTCCATCTCTCTATCGCTCTCTAGACTGCAGAATAAAATCAGGAATGATGCGGATGCTGCGGCTCTCTCCTGCCACATCCATGGGCTGTCTCGCTGCCCTGCCTCTGCCTGCCTGATCTGGCTGTCTCCCTGTACAGCATCCCCTCTCCCCTCCGTCACTCTCTGAGCCGCTCTCTTGTGTTGCTTATCACACACAGTATTTGCTTTTTCCCTGCCAGTCTCATCATTCCACCTGTTCTCCCTCTCGCTCCCCCCTGTTGATCGCTCTCTGCGCTCTGCCTCGCGGTCTCTCCCATCTGTGGAACATTTTCTGGTGTCTGCGCTGGAAGCTCCCCGCTCTCTCGCACCTTTTAACCCTCTCCGTCTCCTGCGTGTACAATGACTCCCTCAATCCCTACTCTTTCAGGCCTCCTCATCCTCCTCTTCACCCCTCTCCCCCAGTGATGTCTCCCCCCCTGGTCATGTTTATCGCTCTTTGTCTATCTGTCTTGACCCTCTTGCTGTGTGATGCGGTCTCAGGTAAGAAATTCCTGCACGTGGGTGCTCTCTTCCCCATGAGTGGCGGGTGGCCCGGAGGACAGGCCTGCCACCCAGCCGCCCAGATGGCTCTAGAGGATGTCAACAACAGGAGGGACATCTTGCCGGAATATGAACTTAAGCTCATACACCATGACAGCCAGGTGAGCGTCAGGACTGGGGTGGTATGTGGGGCACCTTTGATGTTGGGGTACCTGTGATGTGGGTGGGGGGCACAGCCGAGACCTGAGACTGTGAAAGCCGGGATGATACGGCGTTTGGGTGTTGCTAGGTAACAGGGAAGAAGTTACCTGTCTCACCTATATGTGACACCTGTATGGTCAGCTTGTAGTGACAGTGAGTGCTGCTCGGTGACAGGAGAGAGACGGGAACTCTCTGCTGACTAGTTCCGAGACAGCATGCAGGTGACAATAAAAGCGGAACTCAGTAATTGATTCATTAGTCAGTGACTATGGATAAAAACAGGGACAATTATAGGAGGTGTATTGGGAGCGAGGAGATGTTGAATGGCCGTGGCAGATAGGAAAGTGAGAGGGTTAGCGTATGAAGTAGAAGCCGACAGAAAGTGAGGGGGAGGTAGAGATCTTGTGTGAAAGTGACAGCAGACAGAAAGAGACAGCAGGGGAGGTGAGAGACAGCAATTCCAGCAGAGGGGACGTGAGACCACCGCAGGGGGGGGCCCGGAGACGGTGTGAGTGACCTTTACTGAGACTATGAGAGGGGGGGAGAGCGCAGGGGGTGCAGCCAGTCTCTCTCGCAGGATTACCCCCTGCGCTCTCATTATTCCACTTAGCTCTCACTGTTACCACGGCAACAGAGGAAAGGGTAAAATATTCTGGAGAAGGGAGATAGACGGGGAGAGAGGAATGGGCAGAAGGAAAGGGGGGGGGAGAGAGAAAGAGACAGATGGAGAGAGAGAGAGAGACAGATACACGAGGTAGAAAGAGAGGATGAGGAGGGAGAACCAGCGGTCTCGTTATCTACCTGCTCTCACTGTAACCCACACGGTCTCAGTCACAGTACACAGATGAAATATGCATGTCTGTCTTCCTATGACTTATTCTTCTCCTCTATCTGTCCTGCGCTGATCAGTGTGACCCCGGCCAGGCTACACGCCACCTGTACGAGTTGCTCTATAATGACCCAATCAAGATTATGCTGATGCCAGGGTGTAGTAGTGTGTCCACTCTTGTGGCAGAAGCAGCCCGCATGTGGCATCTCATTGTGGTAAGAGACTGTCTCGCTGCTGAGATCTGCAGTTACCTGTTCTCTCCCCCTAATGTTCAGTCCCAACCTTCATCAGCTTCTAGTTACAGTAATCCTGATCTCTATAGTCCTCTGTCCTCCTATCACTCTCACTGCCCCTCTCATCCTCCGATCTGTCACTCTCACTGCCCCTCTCATCCCTAGATCTGTCACTCTCACTTCTTCCTCTCATCCGCCGTTCTGTCACTCTCACTGCCCCTCTCATCCTCCGTTCTGTCACTCTCACTGCCCCTCTCATCCTCCTGCTCTTTCACTCTCACTTCTTCCTCTCATCCTCCGTTCTGTCACTCTCACTGCCTCTCTCATCCTCCTGCTCTTTCACTCTCACTTCTTCCTCTCATCCGCCGTTCTGTCACTCTCACGGCCCCTCTCATCCTCCGTTCTGTCACTCTCACTGCCCCTCTCATCCTCCTGCTCTTTCACTCTCACTTCTTCCTCTCATCCGTCGTTCTGTCACTCTCACTTCTCTCTCTCATCCTCCCTCTGTCATTCTCACTTCTTCCTCTCATCCTCCGTTCTGTCACTCTCACTGCCCCTCTCATCCTCCTGCTCTTTCACTCTCACTTCTTCCTCTCATCCGTCGTTCTGTCACTCTCACTTCTCTCTCTCATCCTCCCTCTGTCATTCTCACTTCTTCCTCTCATCCTCCGTTCTGTCACTCTCACTGCCCCTCTCATCCTCCTGCTCTTTCACTCTCACTTCTTCCTCTCATCCTCCTGCTCTTTCACTCTCACTTCTTCCTCTCATCCGTCGTTCTGTCACTCTCACTTCTCTCTCTCATCCTCCCTCTGTCATTCTCACTTCTTCCTCTCATCTTCTGTTCTGTCACTCTCACTTCTCACTCTCATCCTCCATTCTGTCATTCTCACTTCTTCCTCTCATCCACCGTTCTGTCACTCTCACTGCCTCTCTCCTCCACCGTTCTGTCACTTTCACTTCTCCCTCTCATCCTCCGTTCTGTCACTCTGACTTCTCCCTCTCATCCTCCGTTCTGTCACTCTCACTTCCCCTCTCATCCTCCGTTCTGTCACTCTGACTTCTCCCTCTCATCCTCCGTTCTGTCACTCTCACTTCCCCTCTCATCCTCCGTTCTGTCACTCTCACTTCCCCTCTCATCCTCCGGTCTGTCACTCTGACTTCTTCCTCTCATCCTCCGTTCTGTCACTCTCACTTCCCCTCTCATCCTCCCTTCTGTCACTCTCACTTCCCCTCTCATCCTCCCTTCTGTCATTCTCACTTCCCCTCTCATCCTCCGTTCTGTCACTCTGACTTCTCCCTCTCATCCTCCGTTCTGTCACTCTGACTTCTCCCTCTCATCCTCCGTTCTGTCACTCTGACTTCTCCCTCTCATCCTCCGTTCTGTCACTCTGACTTCTCCCTCTCATCCTCCGTTCTGTCACTCTGACTTCTCCCTCTCATCCTCCGTTCTGTCACTCTGACTTCTCCCTCTCATCCTCCGTTCTGTCACTCTGACTTCTCCCTCTCATCCTCCGTTCTGTCACTCTCACTTCCCCTCTAATCCTCTGTTCTGTCACTTTCTCTTCTCCCTCTAATCCTCTGGTCTGTCACTCTCACTTCCCCTCTCATCCTCCGTTCTGTCACTCTCACTTCCCCTCTAATCCTCCGTACTATCACTTTTACTTCTCCCTCTCATCCTCCGTTCTGTCACTCTCACTTCCCCTCTCATCCTCCGTTCTGTCACTCTGACTTCTCCCTCTCATCCTCCGTTCTGTCACTCTGACTTCTCCCTCTCATCCTCCGGTCTGTCACTCTCACTTCTCCCTCTCATCCTCCGGTCTGTCACTCTCACTTCTTCCTCTCATCCTCCGGTCTGTCACTCTCACTTCTCCCTCTCATCCTCTGTTCTGTCACTCTCACTTCTCCCTCTCATCCTCTGTTCTGTCACTTTCTCTTCTCCCTCTAATCCTCCGTTCTGTCACTCTCACTTCTCCCTCTCATCCTCTGTTCTGTCACTTTCTCTTCTCCCTCTAATCCTCTGGTCTGTCACTCTCACTTCCCCTCTCATCCTCCCTTCTGTCACTCTCACTTCCCCTCTCATCCTCCGTTCTGTCACTCTCACTTCTCCCTCTCATCCTCCGTTCTGTCACTCTCACTTCCCCTCTCATCCTCCGTTCTGTCACTTTTACTTCTCCCTCTCATCCTCCGTTCTGTCACTCTCACTTCCCCTCTCATCCTCCGTTCTGTCACTCTCACTTCTCCCTCTCATCCTCCGGTCTGTCACTCTCACTTCTCCCTCTCATCCTCCGTTCTGTCACTCTCACTTCCCCTCTAATCCTCCGTACTATCACTTTTACTTCTCCCTCTCATCCTCCGTTCTGTCACTCTCACTTCCCCTCTCATCCTCCGGTCTGTCACTCTCACTTCCCCTCTCATCCTCCGTTCTGTCACTCTCACTTCCCCTCTCATCCTCCGGTCTGTCACTCTCACTTCTCCCTCTCATCCTCCGGTCTGTCACTCTCACTTCTCCCTCTCATCCTCCGTTCTGTCACTCTCACTTCTCCTCTCATCCTCCGTTCTGTCACTCTCACTTCTCCCTCTCATCCTCCGTTCTGTCACTCTCACTTCCCCTCTCATCCTCCGTTTACTTCCCCCTCTCATCCTCCGTTCTGTCACTCTCACTTCCCCTCTCATCCTCCGTTCTGTCACTCTCACTTCTCCCTCTCATCCTCCGGTCTGTCACTCTCACTTCTCCCTCTCATCCTCCGTTCTGTCACTCTCACTTCCCCTCTAATCCTCCGTACTATCACTTTTACTTCTCCCTCTCATCCTCCGTTCTGTCACTCTCACTTCCCCTCTCATCCTCCGGTCTGTCACTCTCACTTCCCCTCTCATCCTCCGTTCTGTCACTCTCACTTCCCCTCTCATCCTCCGTTCTGTCACTCTCACTTCCCCTCTCATCCTCCGGTCTGTCACTCTCACTTCTCCCTCTCATCCTCCGTTCTGTCACTCTCACTTCCCCTCTAATCTTCCGTACTATCACTTTTACTTCTCCCTCTCATCCTCCGTTCTGTCACTCTCACTTCTCCCTCTCATCCTCCGGTCTGTCACTCTCACTTCTCCCTCTCATCCTCTGTTCTGTCACTCTCACTTCTCCCTCTCATCCTCTGTTCTGTCACTTTCTCTTCTCCCTCTAATCCTCCGTTCTGTCACTCTCACTTCCCCTCTCATCCTCCGTTCTGTCACTCTCACTTCTCCCTCTCATCCTCCCTTCTGTCACTCTCACTTCCCCTCTCATCCTCCGTTCTGTCACTCTCACTTCCCCTCTCATCCTCCGTTCTGTCACTCTGACTTCTCCCTCTCATCCTCCGTTCTGTCACTCTCACTTCCCCTCTCATCCTCCGTTCTGTCACTCTGACTTCTCCCTCTCATCCTCCGTACTATCACTTTTACTTCTCCCTCTTATCCTCCGTTCTGTCACTTTCTCTTGTCCCCCTCTCTCTCTCTCTCTTCACCTCTCTGACTCTCTCTATTCTTATCTTCTTTCTTCACCTCTGTATCTCCCTCTATTCCGGTCTTCCTCTTTCTTCACCTCTTAACCTCTCTTTGTCTCCCTCTCTATTCCCCTTTCCCTCTCTCTTCACCTTCCTATCTCTCTATATTCCTCTCCCACCTTTATAGAGCTCTCTGTTCCACTCTCTTTGTTTCCCTGTCCCTCTCTTCACTTCTCTCTCCTCTCTTCACCTCTCTCTTCCTCTCTCCCCTCTCATCTCTCTTCCTCTCTCCCTTCTCATCTCTTCCTCTCTCTATGCCTCTCCCAACTCTCATCTCTGTTTCTCTCTCCCTACCTCTCTCTCTAATCCCCCTTCATTATCTCTCTATTCTTCTCTCCCTCTCTCTTTGCCTCTCTATCTCTCGCTTTACCTCTCTATCTCTCTCTATCCCTGTCGTTTTTATTTACTTTATGTTGAAATAATCAAAATTTGCAAAACTATTTTATGTTTATTCCTCCTTGTTTGTAGATGGTCCTTTGGCCAGTAAAGACGTTATTTTTTTTTTAATCCTGTTTGATTATTCTTAGTCTCTGTTGCTCTCTCGACCCTGCAGCTATCTTATGGCTCCAGCTCTCCAGCGCTATCCAACCGTCTAAGATTTCCAACCTTCTTCCGCACACACCCGTCGGCAACCTTGCACAATCCTACCAGGGTCCAACTCTTCAAAAAGTGGGGATGGACGAAGATTGCGACCATACAGCAGACTACTGAGGTCTTCACCTCTGTAAGTGTCTGCCAAGACATGATGGGTCAGACCAAAAGTAATATTGAAGTCGCCAGCAATGGGCTCATGTTTTTAGGTATCTCTAAAACAAAAGTACCAAACGGGTAAACTCGTACATTCTTTCTATAGTAGCAGGCCCTATAATACTCCCAGGTAGCCCCATACTACTCCCAGCAGTCTTCATATTACTCCCAGCAGGCCTAATACTACTCCCAGCAGGCCGCATACTACTACCAACAGGTACCATAATACTCCCAACAGGCCCTATCCAGCTAGCTCAATTATACTCCTGCCAAGCCCCATTCTAGTCCCTGCAGTCACCATCCAGCACGCCCTATTCTACTCCTGGCATGCCCCATTCTACTCCCAGCAGGCCCCACACTATTGCCATCAGACCTCATACTACTCCCTGCAGGCCTAGTAGGCACCTTTCGTGAGGCACCATTCTACTCCCTGCATTCCCCATTCTTCTTCCGGAAGGCCCCACATTATTTCCAGCAGGCCCTATCCTACTCCCTGCAGGCCTCACAGTAGGTTCCATTGTACTCCCAGCAGGCTTCACTGTAGGCCCCATATGACTCCCAACAGTTCCCATAAGACTCCCCCCAGGCCTCATTCTACTCTCAGCAGACCCCATATTATTCACAGTAGTCACCATACTACTCCTCATAGTCCCCATCCAGCAGGCCCCATACTACTTCCAGTAGACCCAATACTATCTCCCAGAAGTCCCCATGCAACCGACCTCATACTACTCCTGGCAGGCCCCATCCTACTCTCAGCTAGCAACACCAAATGGTCTTATGACTGCTTAGGTTCATATCTTTGTCACCTAAGAAAAATATATTACAAAATGGTTGAAAACAATTCTGAGGGATTCAGTTAAATTATGAAAACCTTGTTGGGAGTATTGATATTTTGTGTTTATTTTATTTTTTTAAATCCGTTTTTGATTATTGGGATATACTGATGACCTCACAGCTATTATCACTGAACTCTGTATAGCAAATAGTTGGCCCTCATTGTACTCATAAAGCCATACTAGGCCCAAGGGATCTCTAAATGAGATTATATCTTATGAAGGTCTATGAATATGACATTAAAAATCATTAAACCTGGCTCATTGGGCCATTAAAGTATTTATTACTTGCTTCAGTATTACTATGATGATTATTATTATTATTATTATTATTATTATTATATTTGAATAAAATCTCCACAAAGCTCATAGGCTTTTAAAAGAAGGGAGATGATATCGTAAGACCTGTCTGCAGTATCACACAACTTATTGTCTTAATAACTGGGCCTCCTTCCCCATAGAAATCCCGCAGGTCCTTCTAATTATAAGACCTGTCATACCTTTTCAGAGGCTTCACTGATTAATTCCTTCCCTTTTTAGACTCTGGACGACCTGGAGGAGCGAGTGAAAGAAGCTGGCATTGAAATCACGTTCCGACAGAGCTTCTTTTCTGACCCAACTGTTCCGGTGAAAAATCTCAAGGTACAGACTCGTGTCCTAGTCGCCTCTTGGGAGATGGCTGCTGGCTGGAATTAGAATTCATCCAGTGCAGCTTCCTTCCCGCGAGACTGAGTTTTAGTCGATGGTTAGGACTGTACTGCAACGAGTGACTCTGTGCCTGGTCAATAAAGCTCATTAATTGACTTTTCTCAACCACATTCCATCTTCTGCCTCCTCCTATTCTTTCCCTCGGCTTTCTTCTTTTGTCCATGACCTGGCGTCCCTTCTGTCACTTCTACCTTCACTTCTCCTTCAATACTCCAAAGTCTTGATCTACTCTCTATCTTCTGTGCCGGTCTCTCCTTATTGTATTGTTATTACTGCTCTTTATCTCTTCCCTTCAGCGGCAAGATGCTAGAATAATAGTCGGATTATTCTATGAAACTGAAGCACGGAAAGTCTTTTGTGAGGTAAAATGAGACGTTTCTTACTTGTTCCTCTGAGGTATATGTCGCTACTGTTGTTAGAAATGCTGCTTCTGCTTCTTCTTCTTCTTCTTCTTCTCCTCAAAATGGTGTCAACTCCAAGTTTTTGTCAGCCCTAAGTACAATGATCTTCAAATCCTGATTTTGGTTCCTATGTGTCTCTTGAACTTTTCTTTTTAAGGTCTCTTTAAAAGTCTATGGGGGATATTTTGTCAAATCTCAGAGAGAGATAAAGTGGAGTAGTTGATTGTAAGGGTAGGTCTACTAAAGCTTCTAAAAATGCAAACAACATCCATGTCATCGCTCTCCAAGATTTGATACCTCTCCCCCATATATTTGTCTGTTATTAGCCTCTATCTGCATGAAAACTCTCGAAACCCCTTCATGACTTCTTTTTCCATAAGGTCTACAAGGAACGTCTCTTTGGTAAGAAGTACGTTTGGTTCCTGATTGGTTGGTATGCCGACAACTGGTTCAAGACGCCCGACCCATCCATTAACTGCACCGTGGAGGAGATGACTCGAGCCGTGGAGGGTCACGTGACCACAGAGATAGTAATGCTGAACCCAGAAAATACGCGCGGCATCTCCAACATGGTATTTATTTATTATTTATTAACAGTTTCTTATATAGCGCAGCATATTCCGTTGCGCTTTACAATTAGAACAACAGTAATAGAACAAAACTGGGTAAAAACAGACAGACATAGAGGTAGGAAGGCCCTGCTCGCAAGCTTACAATCTATTGATGATGGTACATTTTTACCACTGCACCTCTGACTGTGCCGCGCTTGTCCTTCTTCTTTATATTGCCCCATTATGACGCATCTCTTTCACTCTCTCCCAGACATCTCAGGAGTTCATGGAGAAGCTTCAGAAGCGTCTCGGTAAGGACCCAGAAGGGGTAGGAGGTCTACAGGAGGCACCCCTTGCCTATGATGCTATTTGGGCCCTTGCTCTCGCCCTCAATAAGACCGCCTATGAACTGTCCAAGAAGGGACTGTGGCTGGAAGACTTCAACTACAACAATGACAACATCAGTCGGGAGATCTATAAGGCCATGAATTCGTCTTCCTTCGACGGCGTTTCAGTGAGTTTCCCACCATTCATCATCAGCTTGATTTATTTTGTGGTGTCATTTTCCCATCACCAGCGTTCCCCGTCGATGCGTATCATTTGTGTTCCATCATGTCATTCCTGCTGCCCTTCTCTCAGGGAGCAAGCGGATGATTCATTTCCTCATCTTTAATACATACCGTGACTTTTTCAGCATATTAAAATACAAAAATAAGGATATCGTGAAGGATTATTTCTGTAATACGTGTGCCTTTTATTTCATTGCAATTTACAATATGAAGGTTTCTTGTTTGTTTGTTTTTAAAAAGTACTTTCAAAAAATTTTTTTTAGAGAATGGTGCATCAATTTTATTATTGGTGATCGTGTATATAAATGTGATCGCTGGCGTCGTCGTTTTCAGCACCATCCACAACGTGCACGGTTTCTTTTCAGTTTGGGGATAGTTTCAAAAATCTCTCCCTGTTTATTTTATTTTTCTTCTGGCAAACTAAAGAGAGCGTGTTGCGTGGCTCTGCCGTGTTTTACAACGTTCTGGAATACTTTCCTCATTTTCAAGCCTGTTGGACCACACATCACACCAGGTTGTTGATAGTTTATCTCCATAGCACCGCACGTACACCTTCATTCATCTCTAGTGGCTGGGGTACCTGTGTCTTTTTGTCTTGCTCTTACCTACCTGAATTTCCTAACATTATCATCACCTGATTTCATTCCCACTTCATGTTTATGTCATTACGACCTTTGACATGTATCCCTACTTTAATCCCCAGGGTCACGTGGTCTTTGACGCAAGTGGTTCTCGTATGGCCTGGACACTAATAGAGCAGCTACAAGGTGGGTGATCTAAGGGCAGCAGGTTGCATCACATGTCCCAGCCGCAGAGTTGCATAGAGGACAGGGCGAGTAGTCGGGATATTTAGATGGCGATCTCTACACCCCAAATATCTACACCATCTTTAGAAGCTCACTCCGAATGACCGCTCTCCAATACAGACCACCTCCACTAAACTGATTAACAGTTAAGAATGAAAGCTGGCGCTCAGCTGGCGCTCAGGGAAAAGGAGGGTGTCCCTCAAAGCAAACTTTTTGGATATAATGGCCCAGTTGCGCATCTATCACAGGTGTCAGGTGTTTGTATTCAGTAATCTGATGCTAGAGGAACGCAGTAAGGTCTAAGCTACCTACTTCTCCGTCCTAGGTTGCCGGGTGACTTTGCAGCTGTACCAGTAACACATTATTCTACCAGATCTTTCTGTTCTGCCCAATGGTTTTAGTGGACTAGTCATATATTGGGCCATACCTGGCCATTTTTCTTATCTTTATGAACACGAGGGAAACCAGGGAAACTTGCGCTGATATCTAAATAATTAGCTGATATTGGATCAGCTGCTATTGGGTACATGGAATTTGTGCTGTAGACTGGCCCACTCTTGTTCTGCAGGTGGCATCTACAAGAAGATTGGGTACTATGACAGCACGAAAGACAACCTCTCCTGGTATAACAACGACAAATGGATCGGTGAGTGCGATATAAGATGGAACATTTGTGCACATGATCCTCACCCCCAACCAGCTTGGACAAGTCTATAAATCACTTCTGTCTGCTAATCATCAGTCCTCCATTATTTAATTCCATCTGTATTTATTTCTCGTTTCCTGTCGTCATCCTCCCTTTTGTTCTCAAACAAATGTTCTCATCAGTGCCTCTTCTTATCACTCTATATTTATCTCTGATGGCTGCATCCTCGCCTTCTCCCTCTGCTGGTTTCACTGTCTGACTCACTCTATCTATCTATCTATCTATCTATCTATCTATCTATCTATCTCTCTATCTATCTATCTATCTCATATTTAGGGGGGTCTCCTCCTGCGGACCACACCAAGGTGATCATCACTTTCCGATATGTTTCTCAGAAGCTCTTCATTTCAGTTTCGGTTCTTGCTGGACTTGGTATACTCCTGGGCTTTGTCTGTCTGTCGTTCAACATCTACAATAGTCACGTGCGGTGAGTACCAGGAATATTGAGCCCTGTACAATATCTGAAAGTGAGCAGAAGCGTGATTGGCTCACAGGGGAGAGTAGGAAACCAGTGCGAATGGCGAGGAGATGAGAGAATTGGGATGAGGGTGACTGGTTAGCAGAAGTAAGAGTGAGGATGAGTGGTGAGCAGAGGAGAGAGTGGGGATGAGGGTGAGTGGTGAACAGAGGAAAGAGTGGGGATGAGGGTGAGTTGTGGGCAGAGGAGAGAGTGGAGATGAGGGTGAGTGGTGGGCAGAGGAGAGTGGAGATGAGGGTGAGTAGTGAAGAGAGGAGAGAGTTTGGATGAGGATGAGTGGCTCACAGAGGAGAGTAGGAAACCAGTAAGAGTGGCGAGCCGAGAAGATGAGAGAGTGGGGATGAGGGTGAGTGGTGAGCAGAGGAGAGAGTGGGGATGAGGGTGAGGAGAGATTGGAGATGAAGGTAAGTGGTGAGCAGAGGAGAGAATGGGGAGGACGGTGAGTGGTGAGGAGAAAGGTGGTAAATGGTGAGTTGTGAGCAGAGGAGGAGAGAGTGGAGATGAGGGTGAGTGGTGAGGAGAGAGTGGAGATGAGGGTGAGTGGTGAGCAGAGGAGAGATGGGGGAGAGGGGATGAGAGTGAGTGGTGATCAGAGTAGAGAGTGGGGAGGAGGGTGTGTAGTGAAGAGAGGAGGGAGAGGGGATGAGAGTGAGTGGTGAGCAGAGGAGAGAGTGAGGATGAGTATTGAGTAGAAGCGAGAGTGGAGATGAGGGTGAGTGGTGAGCAGAGGAGAGAGTGGGGATGAGAGTGAGTGGTGATTAGAGGTGAAAGTGAGTGGTGAGCAGAGGAGAGAGGGGATGAGGGTGAGTTGTGAGCAGAGGAGAGAGTGAGGATGAGTGGTGAGCAGAGGCGAGAGTGGAGATGAGTGAGTGGGGATTAGGATGAGTGGTGAGTAGAGGCGAGAGTGCAGATGAGGGTGAGTGGTGAGCAGAGGATAGAGTGTGGAGGGGGGGTGTAATGAAGAGAGGGGATGAGGGTGAATGGTGAGGAGAGAGAGGGGATAAGAGTGAGTTGTGAGGGTGAGTGGAGATGAGGATGAGTGGTGAGCAGTGGAGATGAGAGTGAGTGTATAGCAGAGGAGAGAGTGAGGATGAGTGGTGAGTAGAGGGGAGAATGGAGATGAGGGAGTAGTGAGGAGGAGGGTTAGTGGGGAGGTGGCTGAATGGTGAGAAGAGAGTGCAGATGAGGGTGAATGGTGAGCAGAGGCGAGAGTGGAGATGAGAGTGAGTGGTGAGGAGAGAGTAGGGAGGGGGGGTGTAGTGAAGAGAGGGGATGAGGGTGAGTTGTAAGCAGAGGAGAGAGTGAGGGTGAGTGGTGAGCAGTGGAGAGTGAGTGTATAGCAGAGGAGAGTGTGAGGATGAGTGGTGAGTAGAGGTGAGAGTGAGTGGTGAGCAGAGGAGGGAGTAGTGAGGAGGAGGATTAGTGGGGAGTTGGGTGAGTGGTGAGCAGAGAAGAGAGTGAGGGTGAGTGGTGAGCAGAGGCGAGAGTGGAGATGAGAGTGAGTGGTGAGCAGAGGAGGGAGTAGTGAGGAGGGTGGGTGGTGAGGAGGAGGGTTAGTGGGGAGGTGGGTGAGTGGTGAGCAGAGAAGAGAGTGGGGAAGAGGGTTAGTGGGGAGGAGGGAGAGTGGTGGGCACAGTACTCCAGCAATGAGCACTCAGAAATTTCATTTGCAAAGTACAATCACTTTAAATATACAGATGTGCCCTCATACATCTTTGCTGCAGTCACGCCAAACATTTCCTCCTGCATTGTGACTAGGACGCACAAGGAGACTGAGCTGGGTAATGTGACATATGACACTTGTATATCTGTGTGCAACTGAGTCTCTGAATCTGTACATGAAGTGCCACAGTGTATCAACCGCAGCTTCTTTCCAACACAAGTTCTGTTCGGCTCCCTGTACAGACTCTACCACACGCAATATACAAGTGTCATATATCACATTACTCAGTGCAGTTTCCTCGTGCTTTCTAGTCACATCAGTTGTCGTAGTCCTCAGCTGGAGGAGATCAGCCAGGTGCAACATGCTGCCGGCTTCTTACCAGTATACCCGTGAGGTCATTAAGATTGTAAAATCCACGTGTGTATTCTATAATAGAATTTCCCCCTTGGGAGTGACAAGCATGGAGTACCTCCATCTGTAGTTCTGGACTTGGTGGACGGACAGCTGCTCCTTAATGATTGCAGTCACTGGCCTTAGCCATCAGATGGCAGCCATACAGTGGCCAGTTATATCACAGCTCTAGGAGTACCACCGTTATACACCAGGCGGGCGGGTGTATGATACATAAAGTAAGAGGGTGAGCGTCATGTTGCTTTTTCTGTATTGCAGATACATCCAGAACTCCCAACCCCACCTGAATGATGTGACGGCGGCTGGCTGCATCCTGGCTCTCGCCGCCGTGTTCCCTCTCGGCCTGGATGGGTATCACATTGAGACGTGGCACTTCCCGCTGGTGTGCCAGGTGAGAGACAGCCGCGCATGACGCAACAACAGTAGCTACAGTAGATAAGGACCTGGTGGACAGGCAGTAAGATAAGGCCCATGTATGGCCAGGCTCTCCAAGGGACACGGACTGTGTTGTTATAGGAAGGGATAGAAGGCAGGGAGATTTACCTATAGTAACGTGTAGCGTCAGTCACGCCTTGGGCCTGATTCAGAAGTGAACGCAGGGACGGCATTTTGTTCTCAGTCTGTGTGCGCGTCCGAGCCACACCTCACATGTGTCCCTATGGTTACCGCAGAAATACGCAGATCGCATTTACACCAAGGTCCCAATTTCAATGGGCGTATCTGGGTGGTAATTGGGGGAGTGGCTCACCAGATGTGGGCGGGATTAGCATAAACACTCAGTAGCAGCTGCAACAATGCCCACCTCTAACTGGGGCCCATTACTATCTATCCTGCTCTAGCTCATTGCTGGTTAGGGATGGCCATCGGTGGGCTGTCCATCGATGGTTGCCATTGATGTCACCATTGGTGATAACCATCGATGGCTCTTAAACCATCTATGGCAAACCATTGATTGTTTACACCACTCGATGCCCCCTGCTGAAAGGTTCTGGCTGGGCAGCTGGCCAATAAAAAAAAATGGGGGCAGTGCTTAGCGGGTGTCGGGGGCGGAGCTATGCCCTGTGTCCCATCACCTTGCCAAAACATAAAAAAATTTGTTTAGGCTTTACCATCGATGGAGGGAAACCACCTGGTTCTCTCCCATCGATGGCAAAAACATTCGACATCGACCATAAACCCTATTGCTGGTTGCATGTTGTTAGTAAATAGGTTCCAGTGAATAGATGGAGGCACTGGACTGACCTGGATAATAACAATACAGTGGCATGGCAGATGGAGGCTGGTTGTTACTTTATCACAGTGCAATTTATCACTCTCCAAGGCTTGATAAATCTGGGCCTTTATCTCTCTCCACAGTTTAGTCAATAGACTCTTTCATATCTATACTCCACTAGGACACATCGCCGCCTGCCTCACCGATGAGTGGTTCCCAGTGGCTGCATTCTCATTAATGTTTCTTCACCCACAAGATGGCTGCCACCACAGTATAGGGGATGGGGGTGATTTAATGATACAGTGAGATGAGGGTGATGGCGGGAGGTGGTAAGGTCACCTGTACTATATCTGTAGACTCTGTGTCCGTCCGTCCCTCTTACACTTTGTATTCTCTACCCTTCTGTGTTGTCGGATGACCCCGTCCTCCGCTGTTGGCTTCCCGCCGTGTCACACAGGCCCGACTCTGGCTCCTGGGACTGGGCTTCAGCCTGGCGTACGGCAGCATGTTTACCAAGATCTGGTGGATCCACACAGCATTCACTAAGAAGGACGACAAGAAGGAGAGGAGGAAGGTAAGGCTGTGATCCTGCGCCATCATTGGCAAGTAATGGGGGTGGGTTACTGTGGGGACCCCTGAGGGTAAGTTTACTAAACCTTCTAAAACAGAGAATTGGTGATGTTGCCCATAGCAACCAATCACATGCTGCGTAGCATTTCTATATTGCCTTTTAGAAAGTGATAAACAATTATTGGTTGCTATGGGCAACATCACCAATTCTCTGTTTTAGAAGCTGTAATACATTGGAGGAGTCTGTTCTTGAAAACAAAATGGCTGCCAGAGTATGGCTCCTAGATATTGGTGATAACAGTAATGTCTCAGAATGCTTCCATGGAGTTATTGTTAGGAAGTAATTGTAGATACTGTATTGTGCGAGCATTCTTCAGCGTTTCATCGGAGTTTAGGCCAGTAGGTGGCACTACTCTATTGGTATCTGTTGTTGCTTCATTATAGCTGAGCATGTGGTGTATTTGTATGGTAAATGGCCAAGGGCCGATGATTTCCATAAAGCAGAGTCCAGGCCCTGATGGAACGTAAAACAGAGGAGCGGAGCTGTGTCTTACCCTGAGCTATTCACCCTTACATGTATGCTGTTTTGGGGTCTACTCATGAAGCAGTGAAAAGAGTGGAGAAGTGAGCCAGTGGAGAAGTTGCCCATTGCAACCAATCAGCATTGAAGTAACATTTATAATTTGCATACTATACAATTGTACGGAGCAGCTGATTGGTTGCCATGGGCAACTTCTCCACTGGCTCACTTCTCCACACTTTTCACTGCATCATGAATAGACACCTTGGTCTGATATGGTGAAAAATGGGTGCCGAGAACTACTAGGTAATGTGGGTTTATCTGTTTGGGTGTCATTTACGAGGTTTAGATCTGCAACGTGGACACCGGTGTGGGGGCTCATGTGCAGAATGATGTATGCGTGTCCCTGTGGTGCCCATGCTAGCGTCTGTATGTCGACGGGAGAGCGGCGGGAAGGGGTGGGCAAGTGTGCAGTGATTACAGTGCTCGGGCTGTGGTGCATCATATGCGGTGATGACGACTGGCAGCCGCGTCGGTTTGGATGATTGCACCTGGACCCCTCTTACTGATATAAGTCATTGGTGTGGCCGCTATGGGTGTGGATCATTGGTCAACCTGTATCAGGTCAACTCCATATGGTCGACGTGCATGCAACTGGCTTAACAGGGTCATTAGGTCGACACTTGAAATGGTCGACAGGTACAAAAGGTCGACACAGTGAAAAAGCCAACATGGAAATGGTCAACACAAAAAAAAAAAGTTGTTTTGGGTGTCATTTTCAACTTTAAACCACGTGGAACCCCAAATTAGTGTACCGCTTCGCCCGCCACGCTTCAGGCAGGGTTCCTATTCCCAGTCACAGTCCACGTGGAACCCCAATTAGTGTGCCGCTTCGCCGGCCACATTTCAGGCAGGGTTCCTATTCCCAGTCCCAGTCCACGTGGAACCCCAATTAGTGTACCGCTTCGCCCGCCACGCTTCAGGCAGGGTTCCTATTCCCAGTCACAGTCCACGTGGAACTCCAATTAGTGTACCGCTTCGCCCGCCACGCTTCAGGCAGGGTTCCTATTCCCAGTCACAGTCCACGTAGAACCCCAATTAGTGTACCGCTTCGCCCGCCACGCTTCAGGCAATGTTCCTATTCCCAGTCACAGTCCACGTAGAACCCCAATTAGTGTACCGCTTCGCCCGCCACGTTTCAGGCAGGGTTCCTATTCCCAGTCACAGTCCATGTGGAACCCCAATTAGTGTACCGCTTCGCCCGCCACGTTTCAGGCAGGGTTCCTATTCCCAATCACAGTCCACGTGGAACCCTAATTAGTGTACCGCTTTGCTCGCCACGCTTCAGGCAATGTTCCTATTCCCAGTCACAGTCCACGTGGAACCCCAATAAGTGTACCGCTTCACCCGCCACGCTTCAGGCAGGGTTCCTATTCCCAATCACAGTCCACGTGGATGGTAAAGGATGAAAAAGTGGAAAATAAAAAACCTTGTGTAGACCATATGTGTGTCAACCTTTTGTCATGTCGACCATTTGAACCTCTCAACCTAAAGCAATGTCGAAATTTTTACCATGTTGACCTTTTGTACCTGTTGCATGTCGATCGTATGGGGTTGACCTACTGACTGTCGACCTCTTATCCGGATAGCGGGCGCTGTGTTATGTGACGCTGCTGAATTATGCAGCGGGAGGAAAATGTGTACAGTGTTTATTTCAATTAGTACTTTTTATTTTGTATAGAATTGTATTTCACGTTGTAAATGGGACTTTTTCAGTGATTAATTACTCTGTCCAGACACTGTTGTTATCTTGTGTATATGACTCTTCATTACCGTATTATGTTGTACAGGTTGGGTAATGAGACTTCTAGCATTCGCTACTAACATTCTCTCTGGTGTAACCCAGGCGCACGCTTACTGTTCTCTCTGGTGTAACCCAGGCGCACGCTTACTGTTCTCTCTGGTGTAACCCAGGCGCACGCTTACTGCACTCTGGTGTAACCCAGGCGCACGCTTACTGTTCTCTCTGGTGTAACCCAGGCGCACGCTTACAGCACTCTGGTGTAACCCAGGCACACGTTTAGTGCTCTCTCTGGTGTAACCCAGGCGCACGCTTACTGTTCTCTCTGGTGTAACCCAGGCGCACGCTTACTGCACTCTGGTGTAACCCAGGCGCACGCTTACTGCTCTCTCTGGTGTAACCCAGGTGCACGCTTACTGCTCTCTCTGGTGTAACCCAGGCGCACGCTTACTGCTCTCTCTGGTGTAACTCAGGCGCACGCTTACTGCACTCTGGTGTAACCCAGGTGCACGCTTACTGCACTCTCTGGTGTAACCCAGGTGCACGCTTACTGCACTCTCTGGTGTAACCCAGATGCACGCTTACTGTTCTCTGGTGTAACCCAGTTGCACACTTACTGCTCTCTCTGGTGTAACTCAGGCGCATGCTTACTGTTCTCTCTGGTGTAACCCAGATGCACGCTTACTGTTCTCTGGTGTTACCCAGTAGCACACTTACTGCTCTCTCTGGTGTAACTCAGGTGCACGCTTACCGTTCTCTCTGGTGTAACCCAGATGCACGCTTACTGTTCTCTGGTGTAACCCAGTTGCACACTTACTGTTCTCTCTGGTGTAACCCAGATGCACGCTTACTGTTCTCTCTGGTGTAATCCAGGCGCACGCTTACTGCTCTCTCTGGTGTAACCCAGGCGCACGCTTACTGCTCTCTGGTGTAACTCAGGCGCATGCTTACTGCACTCTCTGGTGTAACTCAGGCGAATGCTTACTGTTCTCTCTGGTGTAACCCAGATGCACGCTTACTGTTCTCTGGTGTAACCCAGTTGCACACTTACTGTTCTCTCTGGTGTAACACAGATGCACGCTTACTGTTCTCTCTGGTGTAATCCAGGTACACACTTGCTGCTCTCTCTGGTGTAACCCAGGCGCACGCTTACTGCTCTCTCTGGTGTAACCCAGGCGCACGCTTACTGTTCTCTCTGGTGTAACCCAGGTACACACTTACTGTTCTGTCTGGTGTAACCCAGGTGCACGCTTACTGTTCTGTCTGATGTAACCCAGGTCCACACTTACTGTTCTCTCTGGTGTAACCCAGGCGCACGCTTACTGTTCTGTCTGATGTAACCCAGGTGCATGTACTATTCTCTCCTGGTGTAACCCAGGTACATGTACTATTCTCTCCTGGTGTAACCCAGGCACATGTACTATTCTCTCCTGGTGTAACCCAGGCACATGTACTATTCTCTCCTGGTGTAACCCAGGCACATGTACTATTCTCTCCTGGTTTAACCCAGGCACATGTACTATTCTCTCCTGGTTTAACCCAGGCACATGTACTATTCTCTCCTGGTGTAACCCAGGCACATGTATTATTCTCTCCTGGTGTAACCCAGGCACATGTACTATTCTCTCCTGGTTTAACCCAGGCACATGTACTATTCTCTCCTGGTGTAACCCAGGCACATGTACTATTCTCTCCTGGTGTAACCCAGGCACATGTACTATTCTCTCCTGGTGTAACCCAGGCACATGTACTATTCTCTCCTGGTGTAACCCAGGCACATGTACTATTCTCTCCTGGTGTAACCCAGGTGCATGTACTATTCTCTCCTGGTGTAACCCAGGCACATGTACTATTCTCTCCTGGTGTAACCCAGGCACATGTACTATTCTCTCCTGGTGTAACCCAGGCACATGTACTATTCTCTCCTGGTGTAACCCAGGCACATGTACTATTCTCTCCTAGCAGGGAGTGGCACCAAAATGCTGGCTCCTCCGCACTGACTGGGAGCTAGGTGCTGCTTCCCGCGAGGTCACGCCTCCGTTTGCAGAACGCAGGGAGTGTTATTTGGCGCACTGGTTGTCACCGGCCGCAGTGCCGCCACTGGGCACATGTACTACTGTTCTCTCCTGGTGTAAACCTTTGCTGGAGAGAGACATTCATTTTATCCTTGCGCTTTTCAAGGTAAAATGCCTTTAACGCCTCGTGATCCGCATACACTCTACAGGGCACCGCCCTGTGCACGCTCCGGAATTTTAATCGTGTTATAACCTATGTGTTAAAATGACATCTGCTGATCTGATGCTTACATTAATGTATTAAGTTCCTTGAGGTCAGCGTAGGTACGTCTGTGGGGAATTGCTCTAATTTGATTGCTGGATACCACAAAGGCTGTACAGAGATTATTATGTGTGTAATTATAATTCTACGTACAGTTAATATGCAGGTTTAGTGTTTTGTACAGTGTGTGTGTGTGTGTGTGTGTGTGTGTGTGTGTGTGTGTGTGTGCGTCTGCCGATCTGCTAATTTTATATCTGCTTCACTTGTGTTCAGCGTATATAGTTTTACCTGTCCCTCCCTACCTGCTGTGTGTTAGGGAGTACATGTGTCTCTTCCTCCTGCTCTCTGATTGGCTGATTGCTTGCAGTTCGGGGCAGACGAGTACATCCCGTTCCATCACAAAGATTAATATATTTGCCCTGTATTAATATAGATGCTGTTCTTCAATAATACTGCAGTCGTCATATATGAGTAAAGCTGTAGTATTTATTAAACTAGGTAAAGTATCACCTACTGAGGGCCAGTTATCAAGTGGTCGGATGGGACTACAGCTCCAGGCCTCCACATGAAAATAGGCCCATCATTGTGACACTTTGGGGCTGACAGTGTAGGGAGTGGCCACACCCACACAGCGCTGGCCACACCTACACATCACTGGCCACACCCACACAGCTCCTCTGCTTCTCACAATAGGCAATTGATCATTTTCAGCCCCAGGCCCATGTGGCCTTAATTCCAGCCTTGCACTTACTATTTAATATTGGCCCTCATTCCGAGTTGATCGCTCGCTAGCTACTTTTTGCAGCCGTGCAAACGTATAGTCGCCGCCCACGGGGGAGTGTATTTTCGCTTTGCAAGTGTGCGATCGCGTGTGCAGCCGAGCGGGACGAAAACGTATTTTTACAGTTTCTGAGTAGCTCTGAACTTACTCAGCCCTTGCGATCACTTCATCCTGTCTGGTTCCGGAAACTGACGTCAGACACCCGCCCTGCAAACGCCCGGACACGCCTGCGTTTTCCCTACCACTCCCAGAAAACGGTCAGTTGACACCCACAAACGCCTTCTTCTTCCTGTCAATCTCCTTGCGATCGGCTGTGCGAATGGAATCTTCGCTAGAAGCGTTGCACAGCAACAATGCTGTTTGTACCCGTACGACGCGCGTGCGCATTGTGGTGCATACGCATGCGCAGTAGTAACCTGATCGCTGCACTGTGAAAATCGGCAGCGTGCGATCAACTCGGAATGAGGGCCTTTGTGCTATCACATGTGTCTGGGGCCTTCTGTCACCGTGTGATATCTTTAGCACAGACCCAGAGCTTTTGTAAATGTTATATGACAGTTAATACTCCAGGAATTTATATTAATCCTCATTTTTCCGTGTGTTATCTGCTGACAGGAGTATAGCTGTCTTCTACTAATGAGCTGTCATATAGTAATGTCGCATACCAGAGATAATACCAATATAATGTACACATTATGAGGATGATGCAGAAGCACCAAAAAAAGCTTTGCTGCGGCGTTGTCACTCAGAATGCGGCAGTAATGACAGTATTTACAGATGCTAACACTAATCATTTAAGGGATTACAATTCCCTTAGGGCTCATCCACATCATAGATTAATGTTCACATGTCTGTACACTACCGTATGTTTAGCCAAAATATGTTTCTTGTTGACACACGCTAAAAGCCGATCAAACACATGAACATTTCTCCAAGTCTTTTTTTTTTTTTTTTTCCTTTACTTTGTCGCAGGTGGGCGGTCATGATGTGGGTTTTACTTAAGATGCCAACATGAAGAGTATTGGAATAGCGCTCTTGCGATCCCCAGCCCCTTACAGCACACTTTAATCCACAGTTATTACACATATGTGACATGGGCCTCTCAAGGCACGTGAATTCATAGAGCATAGACATATCGCTGATAAACTTTTAGGATTTATTGAGAAAATATCTCCAGGGTTAAATTTCAAAGAAAAACTTGCAAATAAACCAGACATAGTGTTATGATGTGCACAGATTGGCTTCAAGTTAATAAAAAGGAATAAAAGACAGAACCCCAGGTTATCTGACTCTGAGGTTTAGGTGAATTGTGTGGGGGAGTCCACATGAGGCAGAAGATTGGACTACTCCTAGCATGCAGCTACTCCCTTGTAGAGTGCACACTGAGTAGTGTGGTCTTCTGATCCTTATAGTCCCACAACCACTCTTTCCCCAGCAGCCCCCACCCTTTTCCAGGCTGAAAAAGACTGCTTTCTTTGTTCTTACAAGATCTGTGAAGATACAAATTAGGTTGTCTAGGAACTCTTCCAGCCTGCTTGTCTGTGTCCAAGGGCTTGAATAAGGGCCACCTACTGTACAAAGCAAACACTATTTCCAGAAAAGTTTAGCCTACAAAAGATTCTCAGTTAACACCTTGCCACTTGGTTCAGCGAGTTATTACTCATTGTATCTTGAGCACAGTGTACCCAGGGCACACAGAATGCATATAGTCATGATCCGTGACTTTGAGGAATCACCGTAACTCCTGACGACAGCGGCAAACTCTATGTATTTTTCCAACACATAAAGGGATGAGTTGAGTAGCACACAAAGTGAGTGTTGTGCTGACGGCTGAGGAACCCAGATTTACCGCTATATGCTAATACAAGAATCCGTAGGGCTAATACCAGGTCTGCATTCGGGAAGCTGTGCCTAAAGACTTAGACATTCACATTGGTGCCAATAAGCCCAAAATCTGATGGAAGATTGGCAGACTCTTCATTAGTTGTAAAGCGTTTCCAAACTAGTCCTAATATAGAATCACTTGGCCCATCTACATACACACACTTACACGCTAGGGCTAATTTTATGGCGGGAGCCAATTAACCTACCAGTTTACTGTATTATTGGATTGTGGGAGGAAACTGGAGTACCTGGAAGAAACCCATGCAAGCACAGGGAGGATATACAAACTCCACACAGTTAGGGCCATGATATATAATATATACCACGACCTAAATGCTGTGAGACAGTAATGGTAACTATTACACCATCCGTACTGGATGGACAAGCATGAGAAGAGAAGAGAAGGATGAGAAGAGAAGAGAAGAGAAGAGAAGAGAAGGATGAGAAGATAAGAGAATGACAAGGATGAAAAGAAAATGGATCACCATTACAAAATTAGACATAAAGGAATATCACATGCCAGGAATAATGCATAGACATAAGTATGTTTTATATATATATATATATATATATATATATATAAATAGTATTTGCATTCGGCACTCATGAAATAAACATCACAGTCAGCTTGCCCAGTGCCCTCTAAATCAACTTTGCAGGTTGAAGATATAAGCACAATGAAGCGGCACTCCAGGACTTAATTCAAATAAACGGGTCCAGTCTCCCGATTTTGATGTGCAACGTTTCGGTTTTAATCACAAACCTTCGTCAGGCATATACATTCATGTATATGCCTGACGAAGGTTTGTGATTAAAACCGAAACGTTGCACATCAAAATCGGGAGACTGGACCCGCTTATTTGAATTAAGTCCTGGAGTGCTGCATCATTGTGCTTATATATATATATATATATATATATATATATATATATATATATATATATATATATATAGTCCCATTGATCTGGCTCTCCTTTAAGCTCATTACTGCACCGGGTGCCTCTGTAATTCTTTAGATAGACAGGCAGCAGGTGCGGCACTCCTGGTGACTTTACCAATAAAAGCTCTGAGACAGGCAGAATATAAAATATGACGTTTCAATGCCGCTTTTATTCTGGCATTTTCCTCATTTTACTTGAGGAAAATGCCCAAATAAAAGCGGCATTGAAACGTCGTATTTCATATTCTGCCTGTCTGAGAGCTTTTATTGGTAAAGTCACCAGGAGTGCCGCATATATACATATACAGTGCAAATTTCCAGACACACTTCATGTTGAATGAAACCACTTTTTGTAACAAACATATTGAAAGAAATAATTTAAATTAAATATAAACTAATAAATGGGGATATTTATATGATTGCACCATTAATTCCTTTAAATTAAGAGTGTAAGGAAGCTGTGAGCATTGTGTTCCCCAGAAGTCAGCTGTGGTCGGTGCAGCAGCCGCCCCCCTGTAGAGACGCCAGTGGAGCGGAGCGGGGAGTCAGAGAGAGAGAGGAGGGGGGAGAGAAATAACATTTATGGGGTGAGGGTTAGAGATCAGAAGAGACATAAGAGGCAGAAAATTGTGCCATAGTCACAGAGTCCATTAATTTCATCCCTCTGTAAATAGTAATTGTGTTGATCCACTACAGGGGGTAAAAACTTCCCAGCGGGAGCAGCTGCTGAGTGAACCTGACTAGGAGAAGGGGTATTGTGCTGGCTGTCATTATTAGACAGAGGAATGCAGGGGACAGTGTAAGGCTGGGCAGTCCTGGGCAGCTTGTTGTGGCACTACAAGCCCCAGCAAGCAGGGCATTTGGCTGATCTCTGTGGTGATCCCTTCTGCCTTTCTCACTATCGTGATTAGGGAGAACATAACAGATCAGAGATCCTGCACAGAATTATCTGCAGGAAGAGAGTTCTCTGAAAGTCCTGATTTGCCAGGGAAAAATTTATCTGGTTTTGGGCTATAACTAGTTTGCAAAGTAAATGTCTCAGCCAATGAGCTGTCTTCATAATAATAATAATCATACTTATAATAATACGCTGCAATGTACACAAGGGGACTGTCACTATGGCAACCATTCTAGTTTTGTTTAAAAAAAAATCCTCAGGTTGTTGCTATGGGTCACAGAACTCTTTTGTACGCCACTTCCCTTTTGTAAAGCTTTAACATATGAAGTATCTGGTGGCATAAAAACGAACTGTAGACATTTCACAACCTCCCATTTGAAGCACCCCCATTGCTCTCATAGGGATGGACATCGGAAACCGATGGTTTGCAACCTTCGATGTTCCCAATCTGATGATTTCCATCTCGCATCTCATCTCATGGCCGTCCATATGTTCTTGGTAGTCAAACCAGACCAAGGGGGAGATTTATCAAAGCTTGGAGACCGATAACATGGACGGAGATAAAAGTACCAGCCAGTCAGCTCCTAATGCTGGGTATACACTGATCGATATATCTGCAGATCAATGGATCTGCACATTGGCGTTTCTATAATGGGTGCGGTGCACACGGGCCCTTGAGTCCCGGGGCGGCCCACACCGCACACACTGCACCCATTTCTCCTATATTTACCTTTCCGGAGTCCATCACTGACCGTGTGTGGGCCCCCTCTTCTCCCGTAGCCGTCGCGCCGCTGCTAGTGTACTGACCACTAGATACTCTGGCACAGTGCCAGAGTCTACAGCGCATGCGCAGGACTCTGGAAAAATGGCACGGCGGCCTTTTACGGAGTCCTGGCATGCGCTGTAGACTCTGGCACTGTGCCAGAGTCTAGAGCACTGAGGGCGCTAGCAGCGGCGTGACGGCTACGGGAGAGGAGGGGGCCCACACACAGAGTCTGCACACGGGTCCCCTCCTCTCTAGGGACGCCCCTGGATCTGCAGCTATATCTATAGCCGGATCGGGCAGTAGGTTGTATACACACTGCCCGATCATTCGTGACTGACGTCACAGACTGGGCGTGCATTTACATGCGGCCGCCCTGTACAGCCGTCAATCACCGGCAACTGGTGCAGTATGTGTACGAGCGGTCGGCTGACCGCCCGTACACACACAACGATGCACCAGTATATCTGTAGATATATTGGTCATCCTGTGTGCTGCAGGGCCGACGTGATATATCTGTGAACGACGGCGTTCACAGACATCGTTGGTACACACTGGCCGACGGGCCAGCGATATATCGGCCGTTCAATAGAACGGGCGATATATCGGCCAGTGTGTACCCCGCTTAACTGTGATTTTTCAAACAGAACCTGTAACATGGCAGTTGGAGGCTGATTGGTTGGTACTTTATCTCTCTCCTCGCTATGATAAATCTCCCCCCAGGCCTTCCCCTGCTAAAAGCTCTGGCCCTGCCTACGTCTCCTCCACTCCCATTACAGACAGGAGTACTTTACTCTCCCATTAGGCGGGCTACCTGTTTAGGAGAGGGAGCGGAAGGGACCTCTGAGGAGCCGCCTGTAAAAAAAAAACACTTAGACAAGAGAGAATAAGAAATGAGCTTAGTGCCCCTTTAAATAACCCTCCCAGTCTTTTCCCCAGACGTGCTGCAGGATGAAGCTTTCCCCTTGGATTTAGGTGGCACTGACAGGCGTAGCGAGATGACGGCGACTGGGGAATCGGGCTACTGAGGGGGGCTGGTGGGCAGCAAGCTCATTTTTTATTTTCCTTTTGCTTCGTGTTTCCGTGGCAACAGACAGCGACGCAATGCAGGAGCCTCACACTTGTGCCCCCTCCACCTCATCTGTACAGAGGCAGAATCACACCTCATCATGAGGAGAGATTACAGAGGAAATAGCGCCAATCAGACTTAATATAGAAGATGGAGTATGACAAATAACAGCAGACGGCAGTACACAGAGTCTGGTGCCTTATCTGAGCAGATCCTGTGCTGTTCCCCCTGCAAACCCCCCCCGGTCATATCCCACATCCATCGCCCCTTCTCCTGTCATCCGTCTCCCGTGTCCTCCATCTATACACTATGGGGGTTATCCGGAGTTGATCGCTAGCTGCCGTTGTTCGCAGCGCAGCGATCAGGCAAAAAAAATTTGCATTTCTGCGCATGCGTATGGTGCGCACGCGCGTCGTACTTTCACAAAAGCCGACGTAGTTTCACACAAGGTCTAGCGACGCTTTGCAATTGCACTGCTCGCCGCAGAGTGATTGACGGGAAGTGGGTGTTTCTGAGTGTGCTGAAAAACGCAGGCGTGCCAGATAAAAACGCAGGAGTGGTGGGGGAAACGGAGGCGTGGTTGGCCGAACGCAGGGCGTGTTTGTGACGTCAAAACAGGAACTAAACAGTCTGAAGTGATCGCTAGCTAGGAGTAAGTTTCGAGCTACTCTGAAACTGCACAATTTTTTTTTTTGTAGCAGCGCTGCAATCCTTTCGTTCACACTTCTGCTAAGCTAAGATACACTCCCTGAGGGCGGCGGCCTAGCGTGTGCACTGCTGCTAAAAGCAGCTAGCGAGCGAACAACTCGGAATGAGGGCCTACACCCAGCTGCAGTAATGATCTGGTGCTCCCACCCTCTGTGAGGAAGGGGTGGGGGCTTGTCGGCCTTGCAAGTGGTTATTACCCATCTGACCTGTTGCTTTCTTGGTGAAAGCTGCGCTGCGCGTCATGTTGTCTGATGTTATTGCACTGGAATTACTGGGTTTGTATAGTGGGAGAGGCCCACTGCGCCGTCATGCCGCTTGCACTTCTCCTTTCTACCTTGAAACAGCCGCCTGGCTCTTGATGGCAACTTTGGTTCCCTTGTTGCAGCAACTTGGCTGCAGTTTGTAACTCTGAACCATGAAAGCCGTTGGAATTTTACTTCCCCCGTACATGCGTTGCTCACATTGTGTCGGCTTTGATATATTGGTATACCTGGGCCATCCTGCAGCTTTTACTAATTACATTGTATTACGCGTCAGGCTTCCATGTCAGATTTTCTGACAGCTCTTTTTTTTTTTTATTATCCAGTGATCTGTGTATTTTTTGTGTGTTTTTTTCGTTGGATATAGCATAGATCTGCTTTACTTTCTGCACTGGATACAGTTGTATCTGCTGTACAGCTCTGTGCCATATCCAAAGGTAATGCAAATGAATAACTGTCTTTTGGGGAGATGCATCAGCCCTTCTAAAGAGGAAATTCAGCTTCTGTCAACTTATAGAAGGTGCTAGATAAATGATAGCTAGACACTGTTTTTAGTTGCTACGGGCAACTTCTCAATTTCTTCTCTTAGTTAGATGGTATTATGTATAAAGGGGGCTCGTTAAAACCTAAGAAGTTAAAGTTGCCTGACGGTGGAAACCTCCCTTTGAATAATAAGCAGCTGGTGCTATGTGATGTATGGGTCCTAATAAAACGTTCTGTGCCGTCCCGTAACGCCATATACCGCAGTCTCACAGGGATTGGCTGAGAACATTGCGCCGGCGGCCCAAGTTTACTGCACGATTTGATACATACATCATCATAGTACATAAGCCATGGTACACACCACGGTTCTATATCCTAATCTGCGGACGGTAATACTCTGAGCCGTGCCTGCAGGCCTGCACTTAGTACCATAGTTATTACCATGCCGGTGATTTATAATAGCTTATCACTGTAATGGCCTCGTTTCTGCCGCCTGGGTTACTTTGTCTCGGCGCGTTATTAATGGATCTCCGTGCCCCGTTCCCGCCGTCTTGTCAGTTTGTGACATTTCATCCCGGTCTCCGCTCTGGATTATAGGGTTATAAATCTCTTGTTTGCCTCTTTTTTTCATTACACTGTACTTGTCACCTTAAGATAATGTCTCCGGCTGTTGGATAAATCTTTGGGTGGAATATAATCAGCGCCGCACATCTGTGAGCTATACCCAATAAAATATGTCCTGTCTCCCGCTCCCGGAATTGGGGTCTGCGCACCCCGCTCAGGAAATGCATTGTTCCTGATTTGTGTTAGGAATGCAGCTCGCGACGTTAAAGTGGCCTTTGTTAAAGCGAGGTTCTCCGCTGACTATAAAACACCGACGACCAATAGATGGGCGCGCATTATCTCCTTATAAACGGTGTTCTCGGCTATAATTGGTGCTTAGTTACAGCTTTCAGCACTCCATTGTTTATTAGGACTGCGATGCGTTGCAATCATTTGGAAGTGGGGACCCCCTGCAGGGCTGTGTACACAGTTCTGCATTTAAGATGTTTCTACATCAGGCTAATTACACGTAACGAGGTGTGAGAATAACTACCATTGTCTATATTTGCTCTTTGTAATGCCTCTGAATTGCCCTGCGCCGCAGTGTGTTATTATTAACCCTTCGTGGCTTGCGCAGAGTGTAACGTACTCTGGTTTGTGTGGCGTATCATGCGTGGATTCACACTGCGTATATTCACAAAATAAGCGCGTTCGAGAACGCACGGCCGAGGCATTCACTGCCTGATTCATCTTTGTAAGTAAAGCAAAAAAAGCAAGCAACAGGGCAACACCGTACCGTACTGCACTGCAGGTGGGGCAGATGTAACACGTGCAGAGAGAGTTAGGTTTGGGTAGGATGTGTCCAAACTGAAATCTAATTGCAGGGTAAAAATAAAGCGGTCTGACATCTGTGGGCTACATGCAAAAGCAGCCGGTGTTTACCCTGCACAGAAAAAAATCTAAATGTATTTACTCCCCTTGCATGGCAGCATGGTCTGGTCCGGACACAAAGTTACTTGCTTTTTTTTTGCTTTACTTACCAACACGAATCAGGCCCTCAGATGGCGACTACAGCTGGGGCGAGGGGTGTTCTCACGAAGGGTGTTCCCATGCTAATGCATCTCATGCAACCCAGTGCGCACAGTATATGCCTGGTAGGGTGTGAGTGATTTGCACATACAGTAGCGTAGGGGGGGGGTGGAAGTACACACTGACGGCGATGGTGACTTGTAGTAAACCACGGGCCGACCCTGCTTCGGCCCCTTCTTGTTCCATTTCAGTGCGTCTGACACCCTCCATCCCAGCTGAGTACTTACCTTCATCCCAGTGGCAGCATCAGAGCATGGCCCCGCCCTGTCACAGGCACTTGTCCAAGAAATGTAGATTGTTGATGCATGGAGATGGTTATACAGCTTAAACATAGCGCAGTAGGGTGTGAAGTTTGTATGTTCTCCACTGACATACACTGTGATAAGAGCTGTCAGCATCATTCTCCGTCCACATCTGAATGAGTCTGTTGGGGGGTCACTGGCTGGTCTGCACCCCATCAGCGTGTCCCCATACACCCCAGTGTAGGGTGGTGCAGGTGGAGAAGTTGTCCTTCCTGTTACCACCGTTGGCTTCCAATGCAATTATCTTATGCTGATTTCTTTCCATCTTTCTCAGCATCTGCCCCTCTGCTGAGTGTGTTTAAACACCACGCATTGGGCCTAATTCAGACCTGATCGCAGCAGCAAATTTGTTAGCTAATGGGCAAAACCATGAGCACTGCAGGTGGGGCAGATGTAACATGTGCAGAGAGAGTTAGATTTGGGTGGGTTATATTGTTTCTGTGCAGGGTAAATACCGGCTGCTTTATTTTTACACTGCAATTTAAATTTCAGTTTGAACACACCCCACCCAAATCTCTCTCTGCACATGTTTCATCTGCCCCACCTGCAGTGCACATGGTTTTGCCCATTAGTTAACAAATTTGCTGCTGCGATCAGGTCTGAATTAGGCCCAATGTTCCGTCAGAACCTGTGCACAGTGCTCCCAGTCGGTACCCTGGTAAGGATTGCCATAGACATGTCCGCCATTGATGGTTATCATTGGTGGCGATGGTCGTACAAACCATTGATGGTAGATAACTATTCTATGTAGTTCCATCAATGGTTTCACCATTGGTCTTTATGCACGTTTGCAGCAAAGCACTGTGGGTGTGCAGCACGGACAGCTGCTAGACGGGCTGAACTGTGGTGTTAGACACACGTCTGGTAGCCCCAGGTTCATTGTGACGGTGAGCTGCTCCACTGTAGCTGTGTCGGTCGGCCCTCACGCATCTTCGTAGACGACGTTCACCTCTCACATCAATGGCACGTGGCGCTCCGCAGTTTCCACGTTGGTTATTGGCAATGGTGCCATTTGTCCAGTCACGATACACCTTCACCGCAGCAGCACGCCAACAGTCCACAAACTGCGCTGTGTCAGAGATACCGCCACCCTTGGCCCAGAAGCCGATAATTATCCCTTTTTGCAACTCTGATAAATCACCCCTTTTACCCATGACAGCAACGAGTGATATGGTGGGGATGGCCTATCACACACCTTATATACCCACCAAGCAAGCGCACAACACGTGACGTACTTCATGGGCTGCCATTGTCAAACATAGGAAGTGATCATAATAATGTGACTCGACTGTCTGTTAGCTGGTATCTTCAGTGTGTATAATAACCCCTATTAATAATTGATTTTCTGGTTTGAAAACCAGTGCACACATCAGTCCTGTGCAGAATCTTCTCCTGTCTTGACCCCTATAGACGCAGACCACTTGGGAGGCGGTGTGCGTCAGGTGCGGCCGTCATAGGTGTGCTAAGCCCACGCTGATCGCCCACGCAGTGCACGGCATTCCACCCTGAATGACCCTTACCGCAGAGTATATTAAACCTCCCTTTGGCGTTGCACGACACTTTAATCTAGACCACAGGGCTGCGTGTTTGTTCTAACTTGGGGGTCTATTCATGAAGCAGTGAAAAGTGTGGAGAAGGGAGCCAGTGGAGAAGTTGCCCATGGCAACCAATCAGCATTGAAGTAACATTTATAATTTGCATACTATACAATTGTACGGGGCAGCTGATTGGTTGCCATGGGCAACTTCTCCACAGGCTCACTTCTCCACTCTTATCACTGCTTCATGAATAGACCCCTTATTGCGAAACAACCAGAAGTCTTGATGGGCCTGTTGCTGAGCCGTACCGGTGATGTGACCCCGGCCGTGATATCCGTTTACTGGTGTGGTCAGAGCACCAGATGTGACCGCACCCCTGGAATCAGCGCTCCTCTCCCCGACACGTCTCTGTCTTACGTCTGTCTGCAGAGATTTCTACGCAGCTGTCCTGGTTCATCGCACAGTGCGGCTCATATAACCCCATTCTGTCACCGCGCCGTGCGCACAGCAAGAGACTGCGATAGCCCAGCCCGTGCCAGGTCCTCCGAGGTGATCACTACAGTGATATCTATTAACAGACGGCCTGCAGCTCATCGCCCCAGATGGAACCAGCAGTAATACAGAGTAATATCGCCCTCGGGGGCTGCAATCGCCACTCGGGAAATCATTATTATTGCGTTTGTTTTTTTTAAATCTTGAAAGATGAAAATAATTGCAGATTTCTCCGCACGCCCGGAACAGCGGTCAGGTAATCTCCTTGTGCTTGGAGTCATTCCACTAATGGATTCTAGTGATTACTGAGAGAAGTTCCAAAGCCGTGGGAGGTGTGCGAGCCCTGGGCTTCCAGGGCGTGTATTTCGGCGGTCCAAGTGAATTGCAGCCACTTGTACACTAACCCATGGAGGCATGAGCCTAGAACTGCAGTAACATGTATAGAATGGCCACCAGAGGGCGACGCGTGAGAGAGCAGCTGCTCAGGACTATTGCTGGGTATTTTGTACGGGCGGGAATCGTAGTGTCGACAGTCATTAGGGCGACCACTGTTGGTCGACAGTGACCAGGTCAACATCTGAAATAGAGTGACATGGAAAAAAAAGGTCGACATGAGTTTATTTTTTTAAATGGTGTAGTTTTCTTTGTAAAGTCACTGGGAACCCCAATTAGTGTATTCCCTCGCCTCGCAATCTTAGTCCACGTGGATCGTAAGTGTGAAAGAGTTTTAAAAAAATTTAAAAAAGGGAAAAACTCAGGTCGACCTTTGCCATGTCGACCTAATGCATGTCGACCAATAGTGTTTGACCTAATGAGTGTCGACCTAAGTGCTGTCGACCTAAAGACCGGATCTTGTACCCTGTGCATTTTCCCATGGGGCAGTTATTATATATATATATATATATATATATATATATATATATTGCAGGATTATGTATATTGTATATTGGAAGTGACTGTAGGTTATGTTATTATACATATTGCAGGATTACGTATATTGGAAGTGACTGTAGGTTATGTTATTATATATATTGCAGGATTATGTATATTGTATATTGGAAGTGACTGTAGGTTATGTTATTATATATATTGCAGGATTATGTATATTGTATATTGGTAGTGACTGTAGGTTATGTTATTATATATATTGCAGGATTATGTATATTGGAAGTGACTAGGTTATGTTATTATATATATATTGCAGGATTATGTATATTGGAAGTGACTGTAGGTTATGTTATTATATATATTGCAGGATTATGTATATTGTATATTGGAAGTGACTGTAGGTTATGTTATTATATATATATTGCAGGATTATGTATATTGTATATTGGAAGTGACTGTAGGTTATGTTATTATACATATTGCAGGATTACGTATATTGGAAGTGACTGTAGGTTATGTTATTATATATATTGCAGGATTATGTATATTGTATATTGGAAGTGACTGTAGGTTATGTTATTATGTATATTGCAGGATTATGTATATTGGAAGTGACTGTAGGTTATGTTATTATGTATATTGCAGGATTATGTATATTGGAAGTGACTGTAGGTTATGTTATTATATATATTGCAGGATTATGTATATTGGAAGTGACTGTAGGTTATGTTATTATGTATATTGCAGGATTATGTATATTGGAAGTGACTATAGGTTATGTTATTATATATATTGCAGGACTATATATATTGGAAGTGACTAGGTTATGTTATTATATATATTGCAGGATTATGTATATTGGAAGTGACTGTAGGTTATGTTATTATATATATTGCAGGATTATGTATATTGGAAGTGACTGTAGGTTATGTTATTATGTATATTGCAGGATTATGTATATTGGAAGTGACTGTAGGTTATGTTATTATGTATATTGCAGGATTATGTATATTGGAAGTGACTGTAGGTTATGTTATTATATATATTGCAGGATTTTATATATATATATTGGAAGTGACTGTAGGTTATGTCATTATAGATAGTAACATAGTAACATAGTATCTGAGGTTGAAAAAAGACAATTGTCCATCGAGTTCAACCTATTTGTGGTCTCCTATGCATGATGATTTGACTAAAATTTCTAAATAATGCTGCTGTCAGCCGTTGCATTTTATCCCTATTTATAGTAACTATAATGCATGACTATGCACCATACCCCTGGATATCCTTATCCATTAGGAATTTATCTAACCCATTCTTAAAGGTGTTGACAGATTCCGCCATTACAACTCCCTCGGGCAGGGAATTCCAAACACGTATTGTTCTTACCGTGAAAAAGCCTTTACGCCGTATTGTGCGGAATCTCCTCTCCTCTAACCTGAGCAAGTGTCCACGAGTCCTCTGTGTTGATCTAACCAAAAACAGGTCCCGCGCAAGCTCTGTGTATTGTCCCCTTTTATATTTGTAGATGTTGATCATATCCCCTCTTAGTCTCCGCTTTTCCAATGTAAACATGCTTAGTCTTTCAAGCCTTTCCTTGTATTCCATCGTCTCCATGCCCTTAATTAGTTTGGTCGCCCTCCTCTGTACCTTTTCAAGCTCCAGGATATCCTTTTTGTAGTACGGTGCCCAGAATTGTACACAGTATTCAAGGTGTGGCCTCACTAGTGATTTATATAACGGGAGTATAATACTCTCGTCCCTAGCATCAATACCCCGTTTTATGCATGCTAATATCTTATTAGCCTTCTTTGCTGCAGTCCTACTGCTTAGCTTGCTATCTATGAGGACACCTAAGTCCTTTTCCAGTACAGAATCCTCTAATTTTACCCCATTTAGTAGGTAGGTGTAATTTTTGTTCTTGTTACCACAGTGCATTACCTTACACTTGTCTGTGTTGAAGCGCATTCTCCATTTGGCTGCCCATGCTTCTAATTTAACTAAGTCATTCTGAAGAGACTCGGCATCCTCCTCTGTATTTATAGCCTTACACAATTTGGTATCATCTGCAAAAATTGACACCATGCTCTCTAGACCTACTGTTAGGTCGTTAATGAAAATATTGAACAATAGCGGTCCTAATACTGAGCCTTGCGGCACACCACTTAGCACTTCAGTCCAAGTTGAAAAAGATCCATTAACCACAACGCGCTGCTCCCTGTTATCTAACCAGTTTTTGACCCAAGTGCATATTGTGCTTCCTAGCCCTGATTCTTGTAGGTTGTAGATAAGTCTCATGTGTGGTACAGTATCGAACGCTTTGGCAAAGTCTAAAAAGATTACATCCACGTCTTTACCCTGATCTAGGTTTGCGCTTACTGTTTTATAAAAGCCAAGTAAGTTGGTTTGACAGGATCTGTCCTTCATAAACCCGTGTTGATTCCTTTTAATGACCTTATTGACTTCAAGGAACTTCTGAATACTATCTCTTAGAATACCTTCCAATACTTTCCCCACTATAGATGTAAGACTAACTGGTCTATAATTACCTGGTTCTGCTTTAATTCCCTTTTTGAATATAGGCACTACTTCCGCTATACGCCAGTCTTTGGGAACCATACCTGATATAACTGAATCCTTAAAGATCAAAGATAGCGGTTTTGCCAGTTCAGAGTGAAGCTCCATTAGAACCCTTGGGTGAATACCATCGGGCCCTGGTGATTTATTATACTTTAAATGTTTTAATCGGTCACAGACTACTTCCTCGCTTAAATAAGTACCTATCAGTGGGATATTCTCATTTTGAGATTGTGTGTCAGTCCCTGAAATGGGTCCTCTCTAGTGAATACTGTTGAAAAAAACTAATTTAGTGTGTCCGCTATGTCATTATCATTTTTGCTTAAGACTCCCAACTTGTCTTTTAAAGGGCCTATACTCTCCTTCTTTAATCTCTTGCTATTAATGTATTTAAATAATTTTTTTGGATTCGCTTTGCTTTCCTTTGCTACTAGTTTTTCAGTTTCTACTTTAGCCGCTCTTATTTCCTTTTTGCAAATTTTGTTACATTCCTTATAGTGCTGAAATGACTCTGCTTCCCCGTCAGATTTGTATTTTTTAAATGCTCGCCTTTTCTTGCCCATAAGTTCCTTAATCTTTTTGTTAAGCCACATCGGTTTATGATTTTTATTCCTTTTTTTGCTACTCATAGGAATAAATTTGAGTGTATTTTTAGCTAGCAGGAATTTTAGTACCTCCCATTTCTCCGTAGTATTTTTTCCTAAAAACAAACCTTCCCATTCAATATCCCTGAAAAATACCCTCATCTTTTCAAAATTTGCTTTGCTAAAGTTTAGAGTCCTAGTTGAGCCAGTATAGGGCTGTTTATGGAAACTGATATTGAATGTGACCATATTGTGGTCGCTGTTTCCTATGGGTTCCCCTACTATAATACCTGATACCAAATCCCCATTGTTTGTTAATACCAGGTCTAAGATTGCATTGTACCTAGTTGGTTCCTCAATTAGTTGGACTAAGTAGTTATCATTAAGTGTGTTTAAAAACATATTACCCCTAGCAGTATCACATTAATCGTTTTTCCAGTTTATCTCTGGATAGTTACAATCTCCCATCACTACTATGTCTCCTACTCCTGCTGCTCTTTCAATTTGCTTTAGTAACAATTCCTCATCAGATGCGTTGATACCAGGCGGCCTATAGCATACACCCAATACTAACTTTTTTATTCCTTTTTCCCCGCATGCAATTTCTACCCATAATGTCTCAACAGTGTCTACAGTCCGCTCCTGAATATCTTCCCGTATATCAGGTTTTAAAAACGGCTTTACGTAAAGACACACCCCTCCACCCTTTTTATTTAGTCTGTCTCTCCTAAACAGTGTATAGCCCTCTAGATTGACTGTCCAATTATGAGATTCATCCCACCAAGTTTCAGTAATGCCTATAATATCATACTGTTTGCTTGCTGCAAGTATTTCTAGTTCACCCTTTTTACCAGTAATGCTTCTGGCGTTTACATACATACAACTAAGATAAGTATTTTCCCTTGCGTTAGGGACATCTTTCACCTTATGTAGCAATGATGACCTGTAATCGTCATTGGTTAGTACTTTGGTAAAATCCCTTTTAGTACCCATGTTAGTAACCTTACCGCCTGCTCTTACCCTCCCCCCAACTTCTCCCCTATTTCGTTTACTACCGCCATCCCCACTATTCTCACTGCATGACCCGTAGTTTCTAGCTAAACCCTCCCCCCAGGCTCCTAGTTTAAAATCTCCTCCAACCTTCTAACCATCCTTCCCCCCAGCACCGCTGCCCCCTCCTCAGTCAGGTGCAATCCGTCACGACAAAAGAGATGGCGCCTGACTGAGAAGTCCGCCCAGTGTTCCATGAACACAAACCCCTCTTTCCTGCACCAATCCCTAAACCACACATTTACCTCCCTAATCTCCCTCTGCCTCCCTGGACTAGCGCGTGGCACGGGTAATAATTCCGAGAATATTACCTTAGATGTCCTTGCCTTCAGTTTCTTTCCTAAGTCCCTATAGTCTTTCTTAAGGACATCCCACCTTCCGCTAACTTTGTCATTGGTGCCAACGTGCACCAAGACCGCCGGGTCTTTCCCAGCCCCTCCCAACAATCTATCTACCCGGTCCGCGATGTGCCGTACCCGAGCACCCGGGAGACAACAGACTGTACGGCGATCACGGTCCCGGTAGCAGATTGCCCTATCTGCCTTCCTGATGATAGAATCCCCTACCACCACCATCTGACTAGGTACCTCTCTATCTTTTATCCCAACCGCGCCAGAGGGACCATTCCTCTGGATGCTAGAGGGAGCAGTCTCCTCCGGCACCGTCATTTCTTCACTATCATCCTCCGATTCCTCGTCCAATCGGGCAAATTTGTTCGGGTTTGATAGTTCGGAGATGTCGAGCCTCCCACTCTTTTTCTTCCTTCTAACTGTGACCCAACTGGCTACCTGATCATCATCCTCTTCTACCAGTGACCCCTCCCGAAACTCCTCCACCGTTCTGTCTAAACTACGCTCGAGATTGTGAATCTCCCTCAGTCGCGTAACGGTTTGCTTTAGATCAGTTACCTGGGCTTCCAGGGCAACAGTTCGCACACACCTCGTACAGATGTAATCACACTGGGCCGGTAGCTCCAGGTGTGCATACATCTTGCACGACATGCACTGAGTGAGGTCCCCAATCACAGCCCCTCCCATATTGTTTGTTTGTAAGGTCTAACTCTCTGTTACTCTCAAAGAAAAAGCAGCAAAAATAAAAAGTAGAAGACAAGCAATCTCACTTATACAATAATTAAGCTGGCTTATACTTATCTATCTTTGTGCGGGTCTTGGTCCTTCACTTTTATGCAGCCGTAGTACTCTCTCCTGCGGCACCTATACTCCACTTAGCAGTTGCAGTTGTTCCAGCTCACAGCACCTCCTTTTCACTCGGCTTCCAGCTCCTGACTTAGAAATCCAAGCAGCACTTAAAAGAGACAAGCCTTTCCACAGATATTGCAGGATTATGTATATTGTATATTGGAAGTGACTGTAGGTTATGTTATTATATATATTGCAGGATTATGTATATTGTATATTGGAAGTGACTGTAAATTATGTTATTATATATATTGCAGGATTATGTATATTGGAAGTGACTGTAGGTTATGTTATTATATATATTGCAGGATTATGTATATTGGAAGTGACTGTAGGTTATGTTATTATGTATATTGCAGGATTACGTATATTGTATATTGGAAGTGACTGTAGGTTATGTTATTATATATATTGCAGGATTATGTATATTGTATATTGGAAGTGACTGTAGGTTATGTTATTATATATATTGCAGGATTATGTATATTGTAAATTGGAAGTGACTGTAGGTTATGTTATTATATATATTGCAGGATTATGTATATTGGAAGTGACTGTAGGTTATGTTATTATATATATTGCAGGATTATGTATATTGGAAGTGACTGTATGTTATGTTATTATGTATATTGCAGGATTATGTATATTGGAAGTGACTGTAGGTTATGTTATTATATATATTGCAGGATTATGTATATTGGAAGCGACTATAGGTTATGTTATTATGTATATTGCAGGATTATGTATATTGGAAGTGACTGTAGGTTATGTTATTATATATATTGCAGGATTATATATTTTGGAAGTGACTGTAGGTTATGTTATTATACATATTGCAGGATTACGTATATTGGATGTGACTGTAGGTTATGTTATTATATATATTGTAGGATTATGTATATTGGAAGTGACTGCAGGTTATGTTATTATACATATTGCAGGATTACGTATATTGGAAGTGACTGTAGGTTATGTTATTATGTATATTGCAGGATTATGTATATTGGAAGTGACTGTAGGTTATGTTATTATATATATTGCAGGACTATATATATTGGAAGTGACTGTAGGTTATGTTATTATACATATTGCAGGATTACGTATATTGGAAGTGACTGTAGGTTATGTTATTATGTATATTGCAGGATTATGTATATTGTATATTGGAAGTGACTGTAGGTTATGTTATTATATATATTGCAGGATTATGTATATTGGAAGTGACTGTAGGTTATGTTACTATGTATATTGCAGGATTATGTATATTGGAAGTGACTGTAGGTTATGTTATTATATACATTGCAGGATTATATATTTTGGAAGTGACTGTAGGTTATGTTATTATATATATTGCAGGATTATGTATATTGGAAGTGACTGTAGGTTATGTTATTATATATATTGCAGGATTATGTATATTGTATATTGGAAGTGACTGCAGGTTATGTTATTATATATATTGCAGGATTATGTATATTGGAAGTGACTGTAGGTTATGTTATGATATATATTGCAGGATTATGTATATTGGAAGTGACTGTAGGTTATGTTATTATATATATTGCAGGATTATGTATATTGGAAGTGACTGTAGGTTATGTTATTATATATATTGCAGGATTATGTATTTTGGAAGTGACTGTAGGTTATGTTATTATGTATATTGCAGGATTATGTATATTGGAAGTGACTGTAGGTTATGTTATTATATATATTGCAGGATTATATATTTTGGAAGTGACTAGGTTATGTTATTATACATATTGCAGGATTACGTATATTGGAAGTAACTGTAGGTTATGTTATTATATATATTGTAGGATTATGTATATTGGAAGTGACTGCAGGTTATGTTATTATGTATATTGCAGGATTATGTATATTGTATATTGGAAGTGACTGTAGGTTATGTTATAATATATATTGCAGGATTATGTATATTGTATATTGGAAGTGACTGTAGGTTATGTTATTATATTGCAGGATTATGTATATTGTATATTGGAAGTGACTGTAGGTTATGTTATTATATATATTGTAGGATTATGTATATTGGAAGTGACTGCAGGTTATGTTATTATGTATATTGCAGGATTATGTATATTGGAAGTGACTGTAGGTTATGTTATTATATATATTGCAGGATTATGTATATTGAAAGTGACTGTAGGTTATGTTATTATGTATATTGCAGGATTATGTATATTGGAAGTGACTGTAGGTTATGTTATTATATATATTGCAGGACTATATATATTGGAAGTGACTGTAGGTTATGGTATTATACATATTGCAGGATTACGTATATTGGAAGTGACTGTAGGTTATGTTATTATGTATATTGCAGGATTATGTATATTGTATATTGGAAGTGACTGTAGGTTATGTTATTATATATATTGCAGGATTATGTATATTGGAAGTGACTGTGGGTTATGTTATTATGTATATTGCAGGATTATGTATATTGGAAGTGACTGTAGGTTATGTTATTATATATATTGCAGGATTATGTATATTGAAAGTGACTGTAGGTTATGTTATTATGTATATTGCAGGATTATGTATATTGGAAGTGACTGTAGGTTATGTTATTATATATATTGCAGGATTATATATTCTGGAAGTGACTGGAGGTTATGTTATTATACATATTGTAGGATTATGTATATTGGAAGTGACTGCAGGTTATGTTATTATGTATATTGCAGGATTATGTATATTGTATATTGGAAGTGACTGTAGGTTATGTTATATATATTGCAGGATTATGTATATTGTATATTGGAAGTGACTGTAGGTTATGTTATTATATATATTGCAGGATTATGTATATTGTATATTGGAAGTGACTGTAGGTTATGTTATTATATATATTGTAGGATTATGTATATTGGAAGTGACTGCAGGTTATGTTATTATGTATATTGCAGGATTATGTATATTGTATATTGGAAGTGACTGCAGGTTATGTTATTATATATATTGCAGGATTATGTATATTGTTATATTGGAAGTGGCTGTAGGTTATGTTATTATATATATTGCAGGATTATGTATATTGTATATTGGAAGTGACTGTAGGTTATGTTATTATGTATATTGCAGGATTATGTATATTGTATATTGGAAGTGACTGTAGGTTATGTTATTATGTATATTGCAGGATTATGTATATTGTATATTGGAAGTGACTGTAGGTTATGTTATTATATATATATTGCAGGATTATGTATATTGGAAGTGACTGCAGGTTATGTTATTATGTATATTGCAGGATTATGTATATTGTATATTGGAAGTGACTGCAGGTTATGTTATTATGTATATTGCAGGATTATGTATATTGTATATTGGACTGTAATGTTGTGCCGCTTTGTGTCTCCAGCAGTCTCAGACGGTGGAGCCCTGGAAGCTGTACAGCACGGTGGGGCTGTTGCTGGGCCTGGATGTGGTCGTGCTGGGCATCTGGCAGATAGTGGATCCTCTGCAGCGCTCTATAGAGGTGAGAGGTGGGGGGAGGAGGAGAGGGCAGATGGAGCTATATAAATGTACCGTGTTCTCACCCCAATTAGTGTCGGCTGTAGCATGGCTGCTGTGAGATAAAGCTAAGCTTTTATTGTGGCTTTCTAAATTGCTGCGTGCGTCAAAGAGTATATTGTTATATCATTAGTGAGGCTACAGAAGGCACTGGTCCCTCCAGGTAATTCATCCATAAATACTAATTGTAGAGGAAGGAAAACAGACCGCCCCCCCCCCCCTCTCATCCTGACCCCCCACCCCTACCAGTCACTAGAGCCGAGTGCAAACATGAAACACTTTAGATGCTTCGTGTTGTCACGGTGCGTCCGGGTGCATAGCATTCATAGTGTTGTCACTGTGCATGCAGGTGTGTGATGACATCGTTGTGTGTGTAGGTGCGGGGTGACGTTGCTGTGTGTGCAGGTGTGTGATGACATCGTTGTGCGTGCAGGTGCGGGGTGACGTCGCTGTGTGTGCAGGTGCGGGGTGACGTCGCTGTGTGTGCAGGTGCGGGGTGATGTCGCTGTGTGTGCGGGTGCGTGGTGACGTCGCTGTGTGTGCGGGTGCGTGGTGACGTCGCTGTGTGTGCGGGTGCAGGGTGACGTCGCTGTGCGTGCAGGTGCGGGGTGACGTCGCTGTGTGTGCAGGTGCGGGGTGACGTCGCTGTGTGTGCAGGTGTGGGGTGACGTCGCTGTGTGTGCGGGTGCGTGGTGACGTCGCTGTGTGTGCGGGTGCGTGGTGACGTCGCTGTGTGTGCGGGTGCGGGGTGACGTCGCTGTGTGTACAGGTGTGGGGTGATGTCACTGTGCGTGCAGGTGCGGGGTGATGTCACTGTGCGTGCAGGTGCGGGGTGATGTCACTTTGTGTGCAGGTGCGGGGTGACGTTGCTGTGTGTGCAGGTGTGGGGTGACGTTGCTGTGTGTGCAGGTGTGGGGTGATGTCACTGTGCGTGCAGGTGCGGGGTGATGTCGCTTTGTGTGCAGGTGCGGGGTGACGTTGCTGTGTGTGCAGGTGTGGGGTGACGTTGCTGTGTGTGCAGGTGCGGGGTGACGTTGCTGTGTGTGCAGGTGTGGGGTGACGTCGCTGTGTGTGCAGGTGCGTGGTGACGTCGCTGTGTGTGTAGGTGCGTGGTGACGTTGCTGTGTGTGCAGGCGCATGGTGATGTCATGAACACGGAATGCAGTGGTGTAGGGTGATGTCATGTCACAGAATGCAGTGGTGCAGGGTGCTGTCATGTCACAGAATGCAGTGGTGCAGGGTGCTGTCATGTCACAGAATGCAGTGGTGCAGGGTGCTGTCATGTCACAGAATGCATTGGTGCAGGGTGATGTCATGTCACAGAATGCAGTGGTGCAGGGTGCTGTCATGTCACAGAATGCATTGGTGCAGGGTGATGTCATGTCACAGAATGCAGGGTGCTGTTACAGAGTACACCGGTGCTAGGTGATCTCAGAAATTGGGCAGATCCAGTCCAAGATAATATATGTCCCAATGTCCGTGGAGCCTGCACCAGTAGTGCTGGAAGTCAGGGTATGGATATTACCACTACGCAGGCCAGACACACACACATAACAACAGAACGGCACCGCCTGAGAAGAGGTAGATGTAAATTAGTAGGGGACATGGATAATGTTCCCAAATAAATCTGTAATCGCAGTATATACGGTGAGTGGTAACGGTACCCCATAGCCCCCCGGGGTCTGATTGCCATCTGGGTATTTTGTTTAAGTGATGCCACTTGTATCAAAGTGTTTACTTCATACATACTGTAGCTGTACGTGTTTGCAGAATGTATATGACTATTGTCTGCTGATACTGTTTTTTTATACATGTAGTACCTATATGAGTATAATTTGTAAATGTAGCTACTGTACATGAGTATTATTTGTAAGTGTAGTAATTATATGAGTACTGGGCCTAATTCAGACCTGATCGCAGCAGCAAAATTGTTCTCTAATGGGCAAAACCATGTGCACTGCAGGGGAGGCAGATGTAACATGTGCAGAGAGAGTTAGATTTGGGTGGGGCGTGTTGAAACTGAAATCTAAATTGCAGTGTAAAAATAAAGCAGCCAGTATTTACCCTGCACAGAAACAAAATAACCCACCCAAATCTAACTCTCTCTGCACATGTTACATCTGCCCCACCTGCAGTGCACATGGTTTTGACCATTAGAGAACAATTTTGCTGCTGCGATCAGGTCTGAATTAGGCCCACTGTTTGTACATGTAGTGCCTATATGAGTATTGTTTGTACATCTAATGCCTATGGGGGTCATTCCGACCCGTTCGCTCGCTGCGTTTTAACGCAGCAGAGCGAACGGGTCCCTGCAGCGCATGCGCCGGCACCACAGTGCGCCGGCGCATGCCGGACGGCCGAAGGCCGTAGCAGGACAGCGATCGCCTCTGCCTGATTGACAGGCAGAGGCGATCGATGGGCGAAACGGCGGCGTTTGGCCGCCGTTTCGTAGGCGCGGTCAGGCCAACACAGGCGTGGCCGGACCGAACGGGGGGCAGGCTGCAGCAGCTGCGTGACGTCATACGCAGCCGCTGCAAGCCGGGGAGCGAGGAGTAACTCCTGGCCAGCGCGCTAAAGCTGCGCTGGTCGGGAGCTACTCCTGAAGTGCAAAGGCATTGCCGCTGTGCGATGCCTTTGCACTACTGCGGGGGGCCGACACGGACATGCGGGGCGGGCTAGCCCTGTGCAGGGCGTCCCCCGCATGTCAGGAAAGATGATCGTAGCTGTGCTAAATTTAGCACAGCTACGATCAACTCGGAATGAACCCCTATGAGTATTGTTTGTACATGTATTCGTTATGAGTATTGTTTGTACATGTATTAGTTATATGAGTGTTGTTTGTACATGTATTAGTTATATGAGTATTGTTTGTACATGTGTTAGTTATATGAGTATTGTTTGTACATGTATTAGTTATATGAGTATTGTTTGTACATGTATTAGTTATATGAGTATTGTTTGTACATGTATTAGTTATATGAGTATTGTTTGTACATGTGTTAGTTATATGAGTATTGTTTGTACATGTATTAGTTATGAGTATTGTTTGTACATGTATTAGTTATATGAGTATTGTTTGTACATGTATTAGTTATATGAGTATTGTTTGTACATGTGTTAGTTTTATGAGTATTGTTTGTACCTGTAGTAGTGATATGAGCATTGCTAGTATCTGTAGTAGCTACATGAGTATTGTTTGTACATGCAGTATTTATGAGTATTGTTTGTAAATGTATTAGTTATATGAGTATTGTTTGTACATGTGTTAGATATATGAGTATTGTTTGTAAATGTAAAAGCTATTTCAGAATTGTTTGTACCTGTAGTAGCTATATGAGCAGAGCCGGCCCTAACCAATATGATGCCCTAGGCAAGATTTTGCCTGGTGCCCTCTAGCACCGCCGCTAGTTCCACCTAAGACCCTGCACCCCTTTCCCATCACCCTCACCCATAGCGGTCCTCATTTTTGGTGCTCCTGGCCCCTATATTTTTAATAGGAACAGGGTGCACCTTCAGCGCACAACCCAAAAAGGGGCGTGTTCTTGCTGAGAGGGGCGTGGCCACACAATAGCACCCCCAATTCAAATTACGCCACACAGTAGTGCAACTTTATTCACATTTTATCATGCGATAGTGACCATTATTCACGTTACATCACACAGTAGTACCACTGTACCTTATAGATGTTACTCCTAACAGTAGTGCCCCTTATTCACATTAGTTACATCACACAGTATTGCTCCTTATTCACATTACACCACACCATATTGCTCATTATTCACATTAGACCACACAGTAGTGCCCTTTCTATGCGTACACAGTAGAGCACCTTATACACATAATGCCACACATTAGTAATGCATTTATACACATAATACCAGACAGCAATGCCCCTTACACACATGACACACATTATTGATGTCCTTATAAACAAACACTGTGGCTGTATCTGCATACGAAATGCTACGTTACAGTGATTTCCAGAAATATACTGTAACGTAACATTTCGTATGCAGATAGAGCCACATTCACACACAGAATATAGGCATACTGCATATCATTTTAATAAGCAGAAGCTGCTTGTGCCCCTAGGCATGCCAAATGCCCTAGGCTTTTGCCTAGTTTGCATATGCCTAGGGCCGGCTCTGTATCTGAGCACGGTTTCTACATTTAGTACCTATATGAGTAATGTTTGTAAATGTAGTAGGTATATAAGTACTGTTTGTACATGTAGTAGTTATATAATAATAATAATAATTTTATTTATGTAGCGCTCTTTCTCCAATAAGACTCAAGGCGCTTAACAACTACATAGCATAATATAGTACAGAAAATAATGAAGTACAGAACAGATTTTCATAGAATACAGAAGTATGAAGATACTAAAGGGACATTATGGAAATGCTGAGTAAACAGGAAAGTCTTGAGTCTACTTTTGAAGGATTCTATATTTGGGGCCACTCGCACTGTGCGGGGAAGTGAGTTCCATAGAGTCGGAACCGCATGACTAAAAGCTCCACCCCCAGATGAATGATGGGAGATTCTAGGTACTGCTAAAAGTCCTTCATCTATAGATCGCAGTAATCGAGTGGAGCAGTATGGGGTCAGGAGCTGCTTCAGTTACCTTGGGCCCTGGTCATGTAGAGCTTTGAAACTCAGTAAGCCGATTCACCATCTTTACAGGAAGCCAGTGAAGGAAGTAGAGAATTGGTGTTATGTGGATAGAGCAGGGCTGGTTGGTTAACAGCCTGGCAGCTGTGTTTTGCACCAGCTATAAGTGGTGCAATTCTTTTGCTGGGAGACCTAAGTTGAGGGCATTGCAGTAGTCTAATCGAGATGATACAAATGCATGTATGACTTTTGGCAGATCATCTGAGGGAATTAAGTTCTTGATTCTGGATATGTTCCTCGGGTGAAAGAATGAGGATTTGATTGTGGTTGATATCTGATGTTTAAGTGTCAAGCCACCATCCATGACGACGCCAAGATTCCGCACACGATCAGTGGTTTATAATTCTGAATACCAGAGTGTAAGTCCAGTTGGTTGGCTATGCTGAGTCGCGTCCTTTAATGTTGCGGTCCTATCATAAGGACCTCTGTTTTATCCGGGTTCAGTCACAGCCAACTGGCACTCATCCACTCCTGTAGCTCGGCTAGACAGCCATTTAGGGTTGCTATTGGGTTATCAGTGCCCGGATCAAAGGACAAGTACAGTTGTGTATCATCTGCATAGCAGTGGTAGACCAGGCCATGGCACCTGATTATTTCACCCAATGGGAGCATGTATACGGCAAAAAGCATGGGGAATAGTATAGAACACCACATGGCAATGGCACTGATGGTGATGAGTATACTCCAGACGATACTCTCTGTGACCTGCCTGTGAGAAATGATTTGAACCAGCTTAGGACTGTGCCATCCAGACTACAGAAATTTATCAGTCGCTCAATCAGAAGCCCATGGTCCATGGTATCACATGCTGCAGAGAGATCCAGAAGGATTAATATTGAACAGTCACCTCTGTCTCTTGCCATCAGAAGATCATTTAACACACACACCAGGGCTGTTTCACTGCTATGTCTTCTCCTGAATCCTGATTGGAATGGATCATAGATATCATGGGTTGTCAGGCGGGTTTCCAGTTGATTTGCAACCACTTTCTCAATAACCTTTCCTAGGAAAGGAAGGTTTGATACCGGTCTATAGTTGGTCATGCAGTCAGGATCTAAATTAGATTTTTTAAGAAGAGGTCTAACAATTGCTTCCTTTAGGGATCCAGGAAAAATGCCTGTCTGCCAAGAGCATTGAACAATTTTTGCAAAGACAGGACCAATTATATCCACACAACCTATTAGAAGCTTGGTTGAGGCAGGGTCCAGATCACAGGTGGTGGGATGCAAAATTCGAGCAATTTCAGCAGTGTCCTTTACATCCACTGGATCAAAGCTGGTCCATGAAGGCAGGTGGCTTGTATTGGCAGAGTTTGTAGTTTGGCACTCCTTTGATGGCACTGTGGAGATTCCAGCCTGGATGGTGGATATTTTGGGGTATATGCAATTGCGGTCGAATTCCGGCTGGAATTTGACCGTTTTTGGATTCGACACAATTCGACAGGCGAAACCCTCCCGCCGGGACCCGAATTCGACATATTCAATAAATAACGGATTCGACAGTCCCGCTGTCGAAAAACGGACCAATTGACGAATAGTGGGCGGCCTGGATTCGACTTCATAGATGGCACAAAAGTGTTCAATAAATCCTGAAAAAAAATGCGTGGGGTCCCCCCTCCTAAGCATAACCAGCCTCGGGCTCTTTGAGCCGGTCCTGGTTGTAAAAATACGGGGGGGGGGAATGACAGGGGTTCCCCCGTATTTTAACAACCACCACCGTGCTCTGCGCCTGGTCCTGGTGCCAAAAATACAGGGGACAAAAGACATAGGGGTCCCCCGTATTATGCCACAGCCGGGGGACACTTTTATATAGGTCCCTGCGGCCGTGGCATTAAATCCCCAACTAGTCACCCCTGGCCGGGGTACCCTGGAGGAGTGGGGACCCCTTAAATCAAGGGGTCCCCCCCTCCAGCCACCCAAGGGCCAGGGTTGAAACCCGAGGCTGTCCCACCCCACCCCCATCCAAGGGCGGCGGATGGGGGGCTGATAGCCTTTTGTGTCAAAAAGAAGAATATTGTTTTCTCTAACGTCCTAAGTGGATGCTGGGGACTCCGTAAGGACCATGGGGAATAGCGGCTCCGCAGGAGACTGGGCACAAAAGTAAAGCTTTAGAACTACCTGGTGTGCACTGGCTCCTCCCCCTATGACCCTCCTCCAAGCCTCAGTTAGAATTTTGTGCCCGAACGAGAAGGGTGCACACTAGGTGGCTCTCCTGAGCTGCTTAGTGAAAAGTTTAGTTTTAGGTTTTTTATTTTCAGTGAGACCTGCTGGCAACAGGCTCACTGCATCGAGGGACTAAGGGGAGAAGAAGCGAACTCACCTGCGTGCAGAGTGGATTGGGCTTCTTAGGCTACTGGACATTAGCTCCAGAGGGACGATCACAGGCCCAGCCATGGATGGGTCCCAGAGCCGCGCCGCCGGCCCCCTTACAGAGCCAGAAGACAGAAGAGGTCCGGAAAATCGGCGGCATTGCTCTCAGCACACTTCACACTCCGGTCACTGAGGGTGCAGGGCGCTGGGGGGGGGGCGCCCTGAGACGCAATAAAAACACCTTGGATGGCAAAAAATGCATCACCTATAGCTCCTGGGCTATATGGATGCATTTAACCCCTGCCAGAATACATAGAAAAACGGGAGATAAGGCCGCCGATAAGGGGGCGGAGCCTATCTCCTCAGCACACTGGCGCCATTTTCCCTCACAGCTTCGTTCCCTGGCTCTCCCCTGCAGTCACTACACTACAGAAAGGGTTAAAAAAGAGAGGGGGGGCACTAATTACGCGCAGTATTAAATAAAACAGCAGCTATAAGGGGAAAAACACTTATATAAGGTTATCCCTGTATATATATGGCGCTCTGGTGTGTGCTGGCAAACTCTCCCTCTGTCTCCCCAAAGGGCTAGTGGGGTCCTGTCCTCTATCAGAGCATTCCCTGTGTGTGTGCTGTATGTCGGTACGTTTGTGTCGACATGTATGAGGAGAAAAATGATGTGGAGACGGAGCAGATTGCCTGTAATAGTGATGTCACCCCCTAGGGGGTCGACACCTGAGTGGATGAACTGTTGGAAGGAATTACGTGACAGTGTCAGCTCTGTATAAAAGACAGTGGTTGACATGAGACAGCCGGCTACTCAGCTTGTGCCTGTCCAGACGTCTCATAGGCCGTCAGGGGCTCTAAAGCGCCCGTTACCTCAGATGGCAGATATAGACGCCGACACGGATACTGACTCCAGTGTCGACGGTGAAGAGACAAATGTGACTTCCAGTAGGGCCACACGTTACATGATTGAGGCAATGAAAAATGTTTTACACATTTCTGATAATTCGAGTACCACCAAAAAGGGGTATTATGTTCGGTGAGGAAAAACTACCTGTAGTTTTCCTGAATCTGAGAAATTAAATGAGGTGTGTGATGATGCGTGGGTTTCCCCCGATAACAACTGATAATTTCTAAAATGTTATTGGCATTATATCCTTTCCCGCCAGAGGTTAGGGTGCGTTGGGAAACACCCCCTAGGGTGGATAAAGCGCTCACACGCTTGTAAGGGCTCTACCCTCTCCTGAGATGGCCGCCCTTAAGGATCCTGCTGATAGAAAGCAGGAGGGTATCCTAAAATGTATTTACACACATACTGGTGTTATACTGCGACCAGCAATCGCCTCAGCCTGGATGTGCAGTGCTGGGTTGGCGTGGTCGGATTCCCTGACTGAAAATATTGATACCCTAGATAGGGACAGTATATTTTTGCCTATAGAGCATTTAAAAGATGCATTTCTATATATGCGTGATGCACAGCGGAATATTTGCCGACTGGCATCAAGTCTAAGTGCGTTGTCCATTTCTACCAGTAGAGGGTTATGGACACGACAGTGGTCAGGTGATGCGGATTTCAAACGGCATTTGGAAGTATTGCCTTATTAAGGGGAGGAGTTATTTGGGGTCGGTCTTTCAGACCTGGTGGCCACGGCAACAGCTGGGAAATCCACGTTTGTACCCCAGGTCGCCTCTCAACATGAGAAGACGCCGTATTATCAGGCGCAGTCTTTTCGTGGACAAGCGGGCAAAAGGTTCCTCATTTCTGCCCCGTGACAGAGGGAGAGGAAAAAAGGCTGCAGAAATCAGCCAGTTCCCAGGAACAGAAACCCTCTCCCGCCTCTGCCAAGCCCTCAGTATGACGCTGGGGCTTTACAAGCAGAATCAGGCACGGTGGGGGGCCCGTCTCAATGAATTTCAGCGCTCAGTGGGCTCACTCGCAAGTAGACCCCTGGATCCTTCAGGTGATATCTCAGGGGTACAAATTGGAATTCGAGACGTCTCCCCCTCGCCGTTTCCTAAAGTCGGCTTTACCGATGTCTCCTTCTGACAGGGAGACAGTTTTGGAAGCCATTCACAAGCTGTATTCCCAGCAGGTGATAATCAAGGTACCCCTCCTGCAACAGGGAACGGGGTATTATTCCACACTGTTGTGGTACCGAAGCCGGACGGCTCGGTGAGACCGATTCTAAATCTAAAATCTTTGAACACTTACATACAGAGGTTCAAATTCAAGATTGAGTCACTCAGAGCAGTGATTGCGAACCTGGAAGAAGGGGACTACATGATGTCTCGGGACATCAAGGATGCTTACCTACATGTCCAAATTTACCCTTCTCACCAAGGGTACCTCAGGTTTATGGTACAGAACTGTCACTATCAGTTCAGACGCTGCCGTATGGATGGTCCACGGCACCCCGGGTCTTTACCAAAGTAATGGCCGAAATGATGATATTCCTTCGAAGGAAGGGAATTTTAGTTATCCCTTACTTGGACGATTCCCTGATAAGGGTAAGATCCAGGGAACAGTTGGAGGTCGGTGTAGCACTATCTCAGGTAGTGTTGCGGCAGCACGATTGGATTCTCAATATTCCAAAATCGCAGCTGGTTCCGACGACTCGTCTTCTGTTCCTAGGGATGATCCTGGACACAGTCCAGAAAAAGGTGTTTCTCCCGGAGGAGAAAGCCAGGGAGTTATCCGAGCTAGTCAGGAACCTCCTAAAACCGAGCCAAGTCTCAGTGCATCAATGCACAAGGGTTCTGGGTAAAATGGTGGCTTCCTACGAAGCAATCCCATTCGGCAGATTCCACGCAAGAACTTTCCAGTGGGACCTGCTGGACAAATGGTCCGGGTCGCATCTTCAGATGCATCAGCGGATAACCCTGTCACCAAGAACAAGGGTGTCCCTCCTGTGGTGGTTGCAGAGTGCTCATCTTCTAGAGGGCCGCAGATTCGGCATTCAGGACTGGGTCCTGGTGACCACGGATGCCAGCCTGCGAGGCTGGGGAGCAGTCACACAGGGAAGGAATTTCCAGGGCTTATGGTCAAGCCTGGAGACATCACTTCACATAAATATCCTGAAGCTAAGGGCCATTTACAATGCTCTAAGCTTAGCAAGACCTCTGCTTCAAGGTCAGCCGGTGTTGATCCAGTCGGACAACATCACGGCAGTCACCCACGTAAACAGACAGGGTGGCACAAGAAGCAGGAGGGCAATGGCAGAAGCTGCAAGGATTCTTCGCTGGGCGGAAAATCATGTGATAGCACTGTCAGCAATTCCGGGAGTGGACAACTGGGAAGCAGACTTCCTCAGCAGACACGACCTCCACCCGGGAGAGTGGGGACTTCACCCAGAAGTCTTCCACATGATTATAAACCGTTGGGAAAAACTCGACAGGTATTGCGCCAGGTCAAGGGACCCTCAGGCAATAGCTGTAGACGCTCTGGTAACACCGTGGGTGTACCAGTCAGTGTATGTGTTCCCTCATCTGCCTCTCATACCCAAGGTACTGAGATTGATAAGATGGAGAGGAGTAAGCACTATATTCGTGGCTCCGGATTGGCCAAGAAGGACTTGGTAACCGGAACTTCAAGAGATGCTCATGGAGGATCCGTGGCCTCTACCTCTAAGAAGGGACCTGCTCCAGCAAGGACCCTGTCTGTTCCAAGACTTACCGTGACTGCGTTTGACGGCATGGCGGTTGAACGCCGGATCCTGAAGGAAAAAAGGCATTCCGGATGAAGTCATCCCTATCCTGATCAAAGCCAGGAAGGATGTAACCGCAAAACATTATCACCGCATTTGTCAAAAATATGTTGCGTGGTGCGAGGCCAGTAAGGCCCGACGGAGGAAATTCAACTGGGTCGATTCCTACATTTCCTGCAAACAGGAGTGTCTATGGGCCTGAAATTGGGGTCCATTAAGGTTCAAATTTCGGCCCTGTCAATTTTCTTCCAAAAAGAACTAGCTTCAGTCCCTGAAGTTCAGACGTTGTAAAAGGGGTACTGCATATACAGCCTCCTTTTGTGCCTCCAGTGGCACCTTGGGATCTCAATGTAGTTTTTGGGTTCCAAAAAAGTCACATTGGTTTGAACCACTTAAATCTGTGGAGTTAAAATATCTCACATGGAAAGTGGTCATGCTGTTGGCCCTGGCCTGGGCCAGGCGCGTGTCAGAATTGGCGGCTTTATCCTGTAAAAGCCCTTATCTGATTTTCCATTCGGACAGGGCGGAATTGAGGACTCGTCCTCAGTTTCTCCCTAAGGTGGTTTCAGCGTTTCACCTGAACCAACCTATTGTGGTGCCTGCGGCTACTAGGGACTTGGAGGACTCCAAGTTGCTAGACGTTGTCAGGGCCCTGAAAATATATGTTTCCAGGACGGCTGGAGTCAGAAAATCTGACTCGCTGTTTATCCTGTATGCACCCAACAAGCTGGGTGCTCCTGCTTCTAAGCAGACTATTGCTCGTTGGATTTGTAGTACAATTCAGCTTGCACATTCTGTGGCAGGCCTGCCACAGCCAAAAATCTGTAAATGCCCACTCCACAAGGAAGATGGGCTCATCTTGGGCGGCTGCCCGAGGGGTCTCGGCTTTACAACTTTGCCGAGCAGCTACTTGGTCAGGAGCAAATACGTTTGTAAAATTCTACAAAATTGATACCCTGGCTGAGGAGGACCTGGAGTTCTCTCATTTGGTGCTGCAGAGTCATCCGCACTCTCCCGCCCGTTTGGGAGCTTTGGTATAATCCCCATGGTCCTTACGGAGTCCCCAGCATCCACTTAGGACGTTAGAGAAAATAAGAATTTACTTACCGATAATTCTATTTCTCGTAGTCCGTAGTGGATGCTGGGCGCCCATCCCAAGTGCGGATTGTCTGCAATACTGGTACATAGTTATTGTTACCAAAAAATCGGGTTATTGCTGTAGTGAGCCATCTTTTCTAGACGCTCCTCTGTTATCATGCTGTTAACTGGGTTTAGATCACGAGTTGTACGGTGTGATTGGTGTGGCTGGTATGAGTCTTACCCGGGATTCAAAATCCTTCCTTATTGTGTACGCTCGTCCGGGCACAGTATCCTAACTGAGGCTTGGAGGAGGGTCATAGGGGGAGGAGCCAGTGCACACCAGGTAGTTCTAAAGCTTTACTTTTGTGCCCAGTCTCCTGCGGAGCCGCTATTCCCCATGGTCCTTACGGAGTCCCCAGCATCCACTACGGACGACGAGAAATAGAATTATCGGTAAGTAAATTCTTATTTTTTGTAGCAGAACTACAAGTCCCAGCAAGCCTCCCCCGCAAGCTGGTACTTGGGGAACCACAAGTACCAGCATGCGGGGGGGAAACGGGCCCGCTGGTACCTGTACTTCTACTACAAAAAAAATACACAAATAAAAACAATACACAGACACCGTGACAGTATAACTTTATTACATACATGCACACCAACATAAACACATACTTACCTATGTTGACACGAAGAGTCGGTCCCCTTCTCCACGTAGAATCCACGGGGTACCTGTTAATAGAATTATACTCACAACAATCCAGTGTAGATCGGTCCTCTTCTTTGTTTGTAATCCACGTACATGGTAAAAAAAAAAAACGAAGAACCCGAATCCACGCACTGAAAGGGGTCCCATGTTTACACATGGGACCCTTTCCCTGACTGGTGGGACCCCCCGTGACTGCTGTCAAAGAGGGTCCCTTCAGCCAATCAGGGAGCGCCTTCATCAGTCTGCAGGCATGCTGGCTTGCAAAGCATCTCCACTGTGCGGAAAAGTTGAGCTGGCCTATTGTTTGCTGCCGTGATCTCATTTGACAGGAACTGTGATTTCTCTTACGGGTGATTGTCGATTGATATTCTTTGTTATGCTTTATTAGTTTTCTTTTGTCATCCACTAGGTTAGTCTTCCTCCATATTGTTGTTTGGACATATACAGTAGTAGCTCTATGAGTACTGTTTGTACATATAGTACCTATATGAGGATTGGCTGTACCTGTAGTAGCTACATGAGTATTGTTTGTACCTATAGTAACTTTATGAGTACTGTTTGTACATGCAGTAGGTATATGAGTATTGTTTTTACATAATGTTGTTATATGGGTATTGTATGTACATGTAGTAGCTATGTGACTATTGTTTGTACTGTACATATTGTCGTTATGGTATGCATTTAACTTACCGCCCGTCAGGATCCCAGCGGTCGAAATCCCGACGACAAAATCCCAGCGGGTACAATACTGCTACTGCCCATCGTTATATGAGTATTGTGTGTGTGTGTGTGTATATATATATATATATATATATACAGGTTGAGTATCCCATATCCAAATATTCCGAAATACGGAATATTCCGAAATACGGACTTTTTTGAGTGAGACTGAGATAGTGAAACCTTTGTTTTTTGATGGCATAATGTACACAAAACTTTGTTTAATACACAAAGTTATTAAAACTATTGTATTAAATGACCTTCAGGCTGTGTGTATAAGGTGTATATGAAACATAAATTAATTGTGTGAATGTACACACACTTTGTTCAATGCACAAAGTTACCAAAAATATTGGCTAAAATTACCTTCCGGCTATGTGTATAAGGTGTATATGTAACATAAATGCATTCTGTGCTTAGATTTAGGTCCTATCACCATGATATCTCATTATGGTATGCAATTATTCCAAAATACGGAAAAATCCCATATCCAAAATACCTCTGGTCCCAAGCATTTTGGATAAGGGAGACTCAACCTGTATATATATATATATATATACTAGGTGCTTCATCGCGCCCTACGGGCGCTCTTCACACCGTCGCAAGGGGCTACGCCCCCTTAACCCTTGCATGCCTTTCTGGGGTTTAATATTTGTATTATATGGAGTATTACCTGCATTCCTTTGTTAGTGGTTAAATATTGCACAATGAAAGGGCGTGCGATGGTGAAGGAGGCGCAGCCCCTTGCGACGGCGTGAACAGCACCTGCAGGGCACGATGTACAGAATGTAGCGGGTGCGGGGGGGACTGCGGATGGTGTCTGTAGATGCTGCGGGTGGAGGGGAGGCAGAAGTGGGGGTGGGGCCCGGATGGGGAAGGTTCGGGAGGTGCTGCGCGTGGGGGAGGGGCAGAGGAGTGGGGGATGCAGATGGGGGAGGGGTCCGGAGGCACTGAAGGTGGGGGAGGGGCAGGGGTGCCACGGGTGGGAGAGGGGCAGGTGTGGGGATGTTGTGGATGGATGAAGGGTTCCGGAGGTGCTGTGGGATGGGAAGGGACGGGAGTGCCGGGGGTGGGGTAGGGGACCGCAGGCACCATGGGTAGGGTAGGGGCAGGTACGGGTGTTGCGGCGGATGGGAAAGGAGGTCCGGAGGTGCTGCAGGTGCGGGGGTGCCATTGGTGGGGGAGGGGTGGGTGAGGGGGGGACCGCTGATGGAGGAGGGTGTCTGCAGATGCTGCGGGTGGAGGGGGGCAGGTGTGGGGGGAGACATATAAGGGGGGTGAATGGTGGAAGGGGCCTGGAGGTGCTGTGGGTAGTGAAGGGGTGGAGGAGTGGGAGCCACGGGTGGTGTAGGGGGTCTGGAGGCACAGTATGTGGGGGAGGGGTGGAGTGCTGCATGTGGTGGAGGGGAAGGTGCGGAGGTGTGGTGCATTGGGGAGAGGTCTGGAGGCGCTGCGGGTACTGTATATGCCATAAAAGGTAGTTGGAGGGTATGCAGTAACAGGGCCAGGACAGGGGTGACAGGGTCAGTACAGGGTTGACGGGGCCAGGACAGGGGTGACAGGGTCAGAACAGGGATGACGGTGCCAGGACAGGGGTGACGGGGCCAGGACAGGGGTGACGGGGCCAGGACAGAAATGATAGGGACAGAATAAGGGTGACAGGGCCAGGATAAGGGTGAAAGGGCCAGGATAAGGGTGGCAGGGCAAGGCCAGGGGTGACAGGGACATGACAGAACACAGGGCACGGGAGAGATTGGTATTAGGGACAAAACAGTGGTGACAGACAGATGTGTCTTACCGGAGTCACTGCTGCTGGCTGCTGCTGTTCCACTCCAACCTGTTGGGATCTGCTGCTGCTGGAGACTTGGCATGGCTGACTCTCTCAGGCTGGATTCCTGCTTCCTCTGCCCGTCCGCATCCCTCCCCCCCTCCTCAGTCACACACCGCAGACCTCGCGCAGCTGCCGGGCACTGTGGTAAGGTGAGACTGGAAATGACTGGTTAGCCCCCAGGAGATGCTGCGGCTGAAGGGAGGAGGGGGTCATAGCATGCACGTGGCGCGGACCTCACGGCTTCCGGGCACTGTGGTAAGGGGAGACTGGGAGTGACTGGTTAGCTCCCAGGAGACGCTGCGGCTGGAGGGAGGAGTGGGTCAGAGCCTGCAAGCAGCTCGGATTTCTGTAGCGCTACCCGCCAGCTAAAGTGTGTGAAGGAGCTGGGTGCACCTCACTGCGGGTGGCAGTGCTGCAGCTAGCGGTGGGGTTGCTGGGGCTGGAGATAACAGAGGCAGTACGGAACCTGCACAGCGGCAGGTGCCCCACTAAACTGCAGCTTAGAAGCGTGGAGTGTGCCAGAAAGTGACGCTCCTCCGCACCAGAGAGACCCTGCTGAGTATGCTGATGTGGGGGGTCAAGCACACAGTGAGCCGGTGCCCGTCTGTCTGTATGACATACCCCTCACACACCCCCATACCTCCCAAATGTCCCGATTTTCGCGGGACAGTCCCATTTTATGGGGGCTGTCCCACTGTCCCACCCGCGGGTCGCAGGGGGGGTGGGGGCAGGGGATACGTACCGTTGGCCCCATAGTTTTAGGGGGCCCCCCGGCTGGAGTAGCTCTGTTCCAGCTCAGAAGCCCCCCCCCCCCCGTCCTGCCAGCAACAGCGGCAGCATTTGTGCTACAGTCAGCACACGCTGCTGCATATTGGCAGGTCTGTGGTGTTGCAGGGAGGCAGCAGCCTCCCTGCTTTCTTCTCCCTGTGCGGGTGTGTAGGGGGGAGCGACCACCTCCTCTGGATTTAGCCCTAGCTGAGGGGCCAAAATCCCATCATAAAAATAAAAATCGAAATTTGCATAAGGGGGCGTGGCCACGCGAGCCGCGATTAGGCCACGCCCCTAACCCACAGCAGGCACAGCAATGAGATAGGGCTCCCCTGTCACAAGTGCCCTGGGCCCCCCGGACTCATAATCAGCCCCTGGGAGCATGCCAGCAGCTCACAGAGCGCTGGGCATGCTCCCTCACTGACGAAAACGGGGCCCTCCCGTGAAGCCACGCCCCCTTTTCGCCGAGTGTGTTTCCCTCCTTCTGCCTGGATAAAGCTCCTGCAGAAAGCTGGGAGGTCTGCACCCCTGCCTGTGCCATGCCCAATGCCCATGCTATCTGCTTCTGCTCCTAGTCTCCTGTAGATCTGGCCAGATCTCTGTGACTCATTTGACTAACTCCGCCCAGTGTTGTAACTCCGCCCAGCGTTAGCAAATGAATCACAAGGTCACAGAATAGGGCTATTATATAGGAGATATATATATATATGTAGTAGCTTAGTCTTTAGTCTTCCTTAGTTTCCGTGACATAAATTTGAACATTTGTTTTACTCTCCATTCCAGGAGTTTACTAAGGAAGAACCTCGTGGCGACCTGGATGTCCTCATCCTTCCCCAGCTGGAGCATTGCAGTTCTGTGAAGATGAACACATGGCTTGGTGAATTTATTGCAGTTCTTGATCTCTTCTTCCTCCAAAGTTTTCGTTCATACAGTGACTGTAATATTTTTCCTGAATCCCTGCCCAGTCTTCCCCTTACTCTCCTTTCTCCTTGTGCCTCCCACCACTCCACATCTATCAGTCTCTCCTTTCTCCTTGTGCCTCCCTCCTTCTCCACATCTTATCAGTCTATTCCCTGCCCAGTCTTCCCCTTACTCTCCTTTCTCCTTGTGCCTCCCTCCTTCACATCTTTCAGTCTCTTCCCTGCCCAGTCTTCCCCTTACTCTCCTTCTCCTTGTGCCTCCCTCCTTCTCCACATCTATCAGTCTCTTCCCTGCCCAGTCTTCCCCTTACTCTCCTTTCTCCTTGTGCCTCCCTCCTTCTCCACATCTATCAGTCTCTTCCCTGCCCAGTCTTCCCATTACTCTCCTTTCTCCTTGTTCCTCCCACCGTCTCCACATCTTATCAGTCTCTTCCCTGCCCAGTCTTCCCCTTAGTCTCCTTCTCCTTGTGCCTCCCTCCTTCTCCACATCTATCAGTCTCTTCCCTGCCCAGTCTTCCCATTACTCTCCTTTCTCCTTGTGCCTCCCTTCTTCCTCACATCTATCAGTCTCTCCTTTCTCCTTGTGCCTCCCTCCTTCTCCACATCTATCAGTCTCTTCCCTGCCCAGTCTTCCCCTTACTCTCCTTTCTCCTTGTTCCTCCCTCCTTCCCCACATCTTATCAGTCTCTTCTCTGCCCAGTCTTCTCCTTACCCTCCTTTCTCCTTGTGCCTCCCTCCTTCTCTACATCTATCAGTCTCTTTCCTGCCCAGTCTTCTCCTTACTCTCCTTTCTCCTTGTGCCTCCCTCTTTCTCCACATCTGTCAATCTCTTCCCTGCCCAGTCTTCCCTTTACTCTCCTTTTCTCCTTGTGCCTCCCGCGTCTCAGTCTTTTCTTCTTCTCTGTCTTCTGACACTCTCCTCTATGTCTAATATATAGGTATTGTGTACTGCTCTAAGGGTCTCCTTCTCCTGCTCGGTATTTTCCTGGCCTACGAGACAAAGAGCGTCTCCACTGAGAAGATTAACGACCATCGTGCAGTGGGGATGGCCATATACAATGTTGCTGTGAGTATTCAGAGTTAGGAGAGAGAGATAAATCCTGAGATGCCAGTGGACCTCTGTTTACATATACAATCATCTTGCACCGTATTGTAAGAAGGTGGCTCCAAAGGGAACCAGAGAGCACGAATACCCAACACTATACAAGAGATGTAAAGAGATGGTAAACTGGTTGGCTGATGGGAAATGGAGAGATGATACACACAGAGAGACCTCTAATTCCAACTAGCACAATGGTCACCTGACCTCACCCGTTTGTTAATGCTGACCATCCGGTGACCCCTTAGCTGCTCCTGCGTTATATTCATGAATTTCAGATTCTTCATCACCATCATGATTTGTGTTGAGAGTACTGATTGCATGACAACAAGGAACCTACTGGATGTATATTATATATAATATCAGGTCTTTTTTTAGGTAGTGTTTCCCCGAGGTTGCCTGATCCCTGTTCTTATCCCCATTTTTGTCTAGGTCCTGTGTCTGATCACTGCACCTGTCACCATGATCCTCAGCAGTCAGCAAGATGCCTCCTTTGCCTTCTCCTCTCTCGCCATTGTCTTCTCAGCCTATATCACACTGGTCGTGCTGTTTGTACCTAAGGTGAGAACCTTGTGGAACCAATCAGGTGTTTGCATTTGTTTTCTATAGAAAGATGCCAGCTAGAACTTGTTTGGTGGCTAAAGACCACAGTTGTCCTGGAAACTAATTATCATAACGTGCCCCACCCATACCCCATCCATGTTGCTGACATTTGACAGACGGGTTGTGACAGTTCTGTAACCATGGAAATAGCATATTTGACTGTTTGTTTTCACGGGGCAGCAACAACGGCGTAATGGTTAGTAGAGGTCATGGGTTCGATTCCCACCTGGTAGGGGTTATAGGGGTCTATTTACTAAGCCTTAGACAGAAATAAAGTACCAGCCAATCAGCTCGTAACTGCCATGTCAGAGGCTGTGTTTGAAAATGGCAGTTAGGAGCTGATTGGCTGGTACTTTATCTCTGCACTTTATCTCCATGCAAGGCTTAGTAAATAGATATGAATAGCTAGTAATAAATAAATAATAATGGTTACAATGGCAGATGGGCAGTAATTATCTGTTATATGGCATTGTGTCTTGCCGGTGAACCTGTGTAAGTTAGATACTAATTGATCAAGAGTGCAACTTTGACTTGCCGGTAGACTGCCCTCCATTCTCTGTCTGTTCCTTTAGAAATCTTCTCCAACTTCTGTCTTTTGAATATACAAAATTTGCTGATGTACTCTGAGACTTCGACCATTAAATTTTAAATTGATTGGGCAAGGAATGTAAGACCTAGAAGATCATGTCTACCATCACTGTACTGGAGTGCAGGGGCATTTATCAAGGGTTGGGTATGGGTGACCTGCGGTTGGGATACTGCCGGTCACCATACCAATGCCGGGATCCCACAGTGGGAATAGTCCCTGTCAGTTGGCATGCCGACTGTCGGGATTTCACCCGGGTGGGATTCCGGCATAACCGCATCCCTTTATCAATAAGTATTCGGTCCATTGTATAAAGCCCTGTATTGACTGTGGAAGGCTGGACAAAAAAAAAACACCAAAATATGCTACTGTTTTCCACTCATTTGCACTTGTTTGATTGGAGGAGCCTCGATATTCCCAAGACACATTGACCAATCTCATCCCCTTAGAAGAGGTGTTTGTAACAGTGGACTATTTGCCAAGGTTGAGAAACGGGTCTTTGAATAAAAGCAGATTTCATTCTATGGACACATTATCTGGCCTTCAAATAGATCCTGAAGTAGTCCCTGGAGTACTTAGCTGGCCACAAACCAGAATCTGCACAATACTTTCTAGCTTTTTCCAATTACTGCTAGAAGCCATCACAGTTCTCAGCAGAAACGAGGCTAGATGTTGTGTTTGGCCTCCAGAATCAGCGTCTCCTTCCAGCTCACTAAGTAAGTCTTTTATTTAGCTCTGGTGCTGAGACACCCTAAAGCTATTCTACCATTTTATCTT